>NC_143562.1:8330000-8984375 GCF_054136105.1 Typopeltis vanoorti
TGAATAATAATAATGCTGTTTCTTTACCGTTGTTGTAAAATAACCTTTCTTGTGTGGAAGCAACATAAAAAGAAAATTAGCTGATGCCTTTTATTCCAGTATAGGGGATAGGTAAGGCCGTTTTAGCTCTTTCTAACTTTTGGAGACTGAGTGGGCAGTTTAATCAGAGTTAGCTGGCCTAAGGCTATCACTAATTAAGTGGCACGCAGTGAAGAGACGGCTCAACAAGTGTTGTCTCTCGTGGTCCCTAACACAATATATTTAATGTCTGAAATAGTGTGGGTTCTACAGTCAATTTTCTTGACTATATATTTATAAATATCATTATATATATATGATGAAATCATCTCAGACATGTTCTATACGGAAATGAACGAAATTTTATGTTTGTTTTGAAGTATTCTAATCCACCCCTCCTCTGGCACAACTGCTCATAATAACTGAACTGCTACTTCTGATTTTGTATTTCATACAAATGCTTTACAGAATGCAACCTGTAAAGCATTCTATGAAATTTGATTTTGAACAAAAATAAAAAACAATCTGGAATGAAGAGGCCTGTGTTGCTCATGGAAGTGCACTTGCATTCTCTGTGCTTAGCCGCATGAAGATAGAATTAGTGTTCGAGTCTAGTCGCCGACTAGAGGAAATTTTTCTAAGCCTTTCTTCGACTGGTTCCCGATTTAGTTGATCTCTGGCATGGGCAAGAGGGTTTTTTATCCCGTCAACTCAAGAAAATCGACTGTAGAACCCACATTATTTCAGACAGTAACATATCCTGTTATTGTTAGGTACCAAGCGATGGCTGCACTTATTTACTGGTCTCTTCATCGGTAGCTGGGTATATAATTAGTGATGGACATGGGCCAGATATCCCTGATTGGCTACCGGTGAAGAATGAACTCACTCCTGATATGGGAATAAAAAGGCATTAGATTATTTCTTTATATTATTTAGTTTTTTAATCTGGAATGTCGACAGCCCGTTTTTTTTTCTCAAAATATATCAAATAATTATCTTGAATTACATTTTTCGAGAACAAATAAAATGTGTTGTCAACTAGGCGATTAGACAAAATTAGCACAAAAAATTAAAAATTACATTGGTTCTCCAAGGTAATGCAATATTTAAGTGAAGAAAGTATGTAAGGATTTCTTATTTTGTCCTGGCATTAAAAATTATGCAATAAAAGGAGAAAATAAAAATAATTTCTATATTTTTAGTCTATCCCAATATAAATTCTTTATAGTTACCCAGCATAGAACATATAACTGCATTTCTTGTTATATGCAACTGAGACGCAACTATGGGCATGAGATAATCTAGTTAAGTGTTCTCTTCAGTGTAAAATATCGCACATTAAAGGACATGACATCCAAATGGCACTTCTTATCCATGTTCTTTCAACAGAGGGCATTCATCATATCCAGATATTTCTGGATGTATATAGACATCCTGGCAGTTAGGAATTTAATATAATATATCATCATCAAATTCCTTCCATGTACCCTCAAGGGGTGTATAGGATATGATAGTACTACATGAAAAATTTACATCATTACTAACTTCCTATCTACAATTTTCCTCCAAATCAGTCTGTTATTGTACTTGTCAAGACTCCAACATTATCAGATATTCTATTTCTATCATCTAATGCACTTTGTACTGTATCAATTCACCTATATCTTGGTCTTCCTCTGGGTCATTTTCCTGTCAACCTGGCAAAGAACACTTGTTTTGCTAATCTTTCCTCGCCCATTCTGCTTAAGTGACCATACCACCTGAGATTAGCTCTTAATGCATTCCTGGATGCTGACAATGTCAAGTTCTTTCCTAATATCCTCGTTTCTAATATAATATTGTTGTTCATGCCTCTAATCTTTCTCAGGACTCTCATATCTGTGGTCTCTAGTGTCTTTGGTCAAGTGTTTTACTTCTGACCCAGCTCTCAGATCCATAAGTTAAAACTGGTTTGAACAGTCTTGTATACAGCTAATTTAGTGTTCTGACTAATTTCTCTCTTATTCCATATGAATTTATTCAATTGACTTCCTACCATACCAGCTTTGTTGATTCTGTTGTCTATTTCCATATTTAATATACCAGCTTCACTAAAAATCGTGCCTAAGTAGCTGAAATGTTTTATTGTTCTGCAGATTCTCCGTTCACAACGCAGTTGACATTTTCAATGATTCTATTTTCATTGTCTTTGTCTATTGATTGCTGACCTGCATACCATATCTATTACAACAGTTATTCAATAATATATGTATTTTTATACATGTGCTTTGATTTTTTTTAATCTTTAAATTTTAAGTACATAAAAAAATTAAGGGACGCTTAACTTAAAATTGCATCAGGGTGTGAGTACCCCTAGAGCAGGCCCTACTTAGGTATCTTGAATTTATGCTATGTAATAAGAATATTCAGGGGAATGATGCATGGTAGTCAAGGGCTATCTAACAAAGGAAGGACAGAGAAAGATTTATCGATTGGCAAAATATAGAAATAAGGCATCAAAGGACATCTTACATATGAGACAGATCAAAGATTGGAGGAAGGGTATTAAGGAGGGATGAGGATATATAAGAAACAGATGGATAATATACTTTGAAGGACTTTTGAATGAAGAAAATGCAAGGACTCACAGAGAAGATGGGGAGCCTATTGAGGGGATGGTGCAGAACATTAGTAGAGTAGAAGTGAAGGAAGCCATAAAGAGGATGAAGAATGGAAAATGGGTGGGTCCTGACAGGATCCCAGTGGAGGCATGGAAGTCACTTGGGGAAGAGGGAATTGACCTGCTGTGGGGCTTGTTAATAAAAGTTTGTGAACAGGAAAATATACCCGAGGAATGGAGGGAAAGTACGCTTGTCCCCATCTACAAGAGTAAAGGGGATGCACAAGACTGTAAGAATTACAGAGGAATAAAGTTGATGTCCCACACAATGAAAATCCTAGTGCGTGTTCTTGATTTAAGACTAAGGAGGTGGAGATTGCAAAGGAGCAATTTAGCTTCATGCCTGGTCGATTGCGACAGATGCTATATTTGGGTTACGACAGATGATTGAAAAGTTTTGAGAGAAGCAACAGGAGCTACATTTGATGTTTATTGATCTGGAGAAACGTATGATAGAGTGCCAAGGCAAGAAGTCTGGAGGTGTCTGAGGGAGAAGAAGGTACTGGAGAAATATGTCAGGTTGGTGCAGGAGATGTATAGAAATGTGAAGACAAGTGTTCGAACCTGCCTGGGAGTCACAGAAAGTTTTCCAGTGACAGTTGGCTTGCATCAAGGGTCTACATTAAGTCCGTTCCTGTTTAATATTGTGGTGGAGGTGTTGACGGAGGAGGTGAGAGAAGACGCATTTGGACTATGTTGTATGCAGATGACATTGTGCTGTGTGCAGATTCAAGAGAAGAAGTGGCAGCTAAACTGGAAAATACTGGAAGAGAGAGGTATGAGACTTAGCAGAAGTAAGACAGAGTATGTGTTGCAAAGTGGATGGCAGCCAGGAGACATCTGGAGCTGGAAGGAAATACCATCAGGAAGGTCAGTGACTTTAGATACTTAGGTTCAACAATGAAAGAGGATGGTGAGGCTGAGAAGGATATGGGATGCAGGATGGAGGAACTGGAGAGATAGCTAGAGTGCCATGCGATAAGAGGGTGCCGATCAACCTAAAAGGCAAAATCTACAGGACAGTAGTGAGACCAGCTATGACGTATGTTATGGAAACTGTGGCTCTGAGGAAAAATAACATCAGCAGGATGGCGGTGGCAGAGATGAGAATGTTTAGGTGGATGTGTGGTGTGACCAGAAAGGATCATCTGAAAAATGACCATGTAAGGAGAACAGTGAAAGTTACGAACTTAGGAGCTTCGATACAGGAGGCAGGGTTGAGATAGTTTGGTCATGTGATGAGGGGGAAGAAGAGTATGGGAGAAGAAAGGTCTTGCAGATGGATGTGCAGGGGAGGAGGAGGAGGAGGTGTAGACGGCCAAAGAAGAGTGGTGGTGGAGGACTTGAGGATGAAGAACTTGGATGTAGCTACAGCCCAAGACAGGAGGTTGTGGAGGAGACTCACCACAAACAGCGACCCTAGTACCAGTGGCAGCCGGTGAAAATTTTAAGTGGGGGTGCTGCATATACAAAAAAAAAAAAAAAATCTTTTTTTTCCTAATCAGTAACGAATTTATTAATAAATAAATTTACATATTAAAAATTGCTTTATTAAAAATATTTCAACCTCACTACCAACAAACACCAATAATAAAAGTTTGGTATCAATAGCAATGACAAGCGCCAACGAATATCGGCGTTAGATCTCAGTGCATTTGTTTCGTGTAACAATAATTGAAAAAAATATAATTCTTTTAATATTTTCAACAGTGACATTCGTCTTAATTCAGCCTTGTATCTATAATAAATAAAAAAATATATGTTATTTTAACAAAATGAAATAAGATTTACAAAAAAATGGTTCACCAGAACATGTGCCAATAGTAAACATTTCATGCCAGCAAAGGTTGGTCGTTTGGTAGAGCCTCTGCTATTAATGGCTCGCAAAAAGTTAAGAAGGTTTGAACGCGGTTAATAGTTACAATGGATTAATCGTTCGATGGTGTCACATTCTCCCTCGATGAGTCTTTGGACTCCCCGGAGGTGTCACATAATAATAATAATATATCTCACAGAAATAACCAGCACAGGCATAAGATACACTGCCCAAACGGCAGCGTATCTAATGATGTAAGTGCAACGACAAGCGCAAACAAATATCTGCGTTAGATTGCAGTGCATTGGTTTTAACAATAATTGAAAAAAATATAATTCTTTTCATGTTTTCAACAGTGACACTCGTCATAATTCAGCCTTGTATCTATAATAAATGAATAATTATATGTTATTTTAACAAAATAAAATAAGATTTACAAAAACTAGTTCACCACGTACACACATCAATAATAAACGTTTCATATCTCACAGAAATAAGGCGAATAAGCATACTGCCATTTGAGCAGTGTGGGAATGACGTAATGTGCAATGACAAGCGCAAACGAATATCGGCGTTAGATCGCAGTGCATTTGTTTCGTAATCTAAAGCGTTAATCGAAAATTTTAATTATTAACTATTCAATCAATGTCAAAACATAAGCTGTAACATTTAACATGTTGCATTTACATCATGTTGTAAGCATTGTTATATTTATAAACGCAAACAAAATTTAATGTTTTCCTTGGGGGTGCTGCAGTGTTTCAATGCTTATGTACGGGCGACTACTAGGCCCTACTTAAGTGGGAAAAGCTGAAGAAGAAGAGAAGACGTCAAGGGTTATCTGAAGAAAGGAATATCTTGACTGTACACCTAAGATCACGATTATAAATCAGGTAGAAGTTAGATGGATGACTAATATCGTTAAGCAGGTGCTGAAAAAGAAGAAAACGTGGTAGGAGAAAGACTATCACAAGCTCACGAGAGTGTAAGGCTCAGAATTGAAAGAATGACATGGAAGGAAACTTCCGATTATTATTCGACCTCCATTAAAATCAAAACATTCATTGCAGGTGGTCCCTCTCTCTCTCTCTCTATCCCTTTCCCTCTCTCTATCCCTCTCCCTCTCTCTATCCCTCTCCCCCTCTCTCTCTCTCTCTCTCTCTCTCTCTCACACACACACACACACACACAGCTCTTCATACTGTTCCTTTAATGAATTCACTATCTTTGCATTCATCACATTCTTAAGCCAATTCATGCGTTTCAGTTACCTACCACTCCATAGGCAAAGTAGGCTAAAGAAAGACAACTTTAACGAGTTTTAATGGTATCGAGAAGAAGTCGAAATAGTTAGTTTACTGACTGTCCAATTTGCAAAGACCTGTCGCCTAAATGAGAATATTGCTATGACAGAAACTGTTGTGAAAACAAAGGTCATTGAATTAGCAGTCGTTAGGAATTACAGATTCTTAATGAGAATAACGCCAATGGATTAGATAGAACATCAGCTCGCTTATTACGAGATTGCGAAGAAACTGGCAATGCTTAGTGTTTAACTAAGTTCAAGCTCTGTAAAGTAGCGAGGGAGTGAAGGAGGGAAAAACAGTTCCTTTGCATGAAGAACGCTTCTAGACTGTGGTAGCAACTTATAGACCAATTAGTATATCAGAAGTAGTAGTAAACGTACAAAAATGCTGGTCAAAATCATTCACGTATTGGAGAAAATAATTTGCTACTATAGGTAGGAGGGTAGGCATTGCTCTGTAAAGGATCGGTTGTGGCTTAGTAATTTACTAACTTTTTATAATAGAGTGACAGCTGAGTTAGATGAAAGGAATGGCTAATCAATGATATTGTCGGATTTTGAAAAGGCATTTGACCAGATATCACACCGAACTCTGTTTCACAGATTGCAACAAATGGGAAAAATGGATATAAATGGATACAAATGGATGTAAAGCTAGTAATAGAGATATAAGGGTGGCTGGTGGACTGATACCAAAAATAGTACAAGGAGTAGTAGAAATCAGGAGAAAGCATTTGGCTGGCAGTGTGCCACAAGACTCTGTGCTTGGATCACTAGTATTATTTGTGAATAAATGATTTGAAGAAAGATATTCAGGTTTTTGTTGATACACTACAATTTGTCACAGTACAATTTTTGTCAAGGCGATGTATGACAGCTTGCAGTATGATTTCAGTAAGTTCACAGTATAGGCAAAAAATTATTATTAGTGTGATGTGGAGAAATGTAATGTTATGCATTTTGCAATAAATAGATTACAAGCTGCATGCCACATTGATAAAACTATACTCCAGGAAATCGATGCAGCTAGGGATTTTTTGGGGGGGTGGGGGGTATCAAAGAATTGAAGTTTAGAGAATATATTGCTAAAGTAGCTCATAAGAGTATTTGGCTGTTAAAGAACACAATTAGAGTCAAGGAAGTTCTTATTCCACTCTGTGAGGCCATGATACACCCGCATCTAGATTACTGTGCTAAGAGCCTCTTGCGGATGAGAAAGTAGTGGAGAGGATCCACAAGCAAGACACCCAGATATAAGTGATCTGCAGAAAGCTGCATGTGATGGGTTGAGATTTTGTGAATTGCATAAGCTAGTTGATAGGCGAAAAAGAAGAGATATGATAGAAAATTTATATAGTCTTGTCATAAATACTCTTCCAACTTTCGCACACCCCGTACTACCCACAAAATTGCGCGAACCGAGTTCCCTTAGTGGCGCTGTGCGCAGCCAATATTCGCGTGTTTATCAGCTAACTGTACAGTTTAACTTGAAATGTCGGATTATGAAAACGGAATAGCTATATCAGCACTTCAAACGTTGGAATGCAGACACCTGTTATTTTCAACAAGCTAAAAACTGTTGGGATAATAGGAGGTTTGTGTATCGAACTACTAACCGTTACAACGATACAGAAAACATATCTGACCACCAAACAACAGGTCCACCACGCTGCGTGAAGATGCAACAATTTGTGAGGGATGGGAAGGCATGCCTCTGCCGTAATCCTGTGAGAACGTAGAAAGTGATGTCGCTAGATATGAATGTTTTGCAGACAATGATGCCACGTGTACTGTCTAATGACCTGGGGATAAGATACTATAGTCGTTCTATGGACACTTTCTAACCCCTCAACTTATGTGGCAGTGGGTGATAAATTCAAAGGCAATTCTCCGGTAGTACGCGAACAACAGACACTGAAATATCCTCTCCACAGATTAGAAGATTTTCCCCATTGTAGAGTCATTTAACCACCAAAGCAATGGGATATATGCCTCGAATGGACGCATAGCACCTAGGATGCCAAAGCACTTAGGATTCAGGGAGGTCATCACCCAGCTTTTCTGATAAGGAATGACCTGTCAGGAGTATCGAAGTTGCATTTCTGCGGAAAAGACTGTCAAAACCTTTCCCAAAGTGTATCAAGACACCTTGCTAAAACATGTGGTATTATCTCTGAACAATGCCTTATTTCACGGTAGGCAGTGAACCTTCTAACAAGACCCAACCCCTGAACAGAAGGGAGGACCACACAAAAATGGTTCGAGGTGAATGTTCCTGACCATATACCACCGTCTGATTGGCCACCTGGAAGTCGCAATATGAATCTGTTGGACTTGATATGTGGGAGCTTGAGAAAGTAGCCTTCAAGAAATGACATCTCCGCATTGCTATTCTGAAGGTGGATTTGGAAGAAGCCATGGCAGCGTTTCCGTTGGATTTGGGGGTGCCGCCATCGATTTGAGGCCTCAGAGTTCGGCCGGAGTGAAGGCAGAAAAGGGATATTTCAAACATTGAGGGCTGCAATATGCAGGTTGTTAACGGTGTCGCCTCTAGGGATCCTGGCACCCCAATGCAACTTTAAGTTGAGCATCCACATTTAATAAATGCTAATATTAAAATATGTTTTTATTGTATATTTTCTTCTCACTTCAGTAGAAGCCTGTGTTGCTCAGTGGAAGTGGCGCTTGTGTCCTCTGTGCTTAATCGCTCGAAGTTAGACTTGAGTTCAAGTCTAGTCGCCGACTGCAGAACTTTTTCTAAGCCTTTCTTCGACCGTTTCCCGAGTTAGTCGATCTCTGGCACGGGCAAGCGGGTTTTCTTCCCAGGAACTCGGGTTTCCATCCCGTCAACTCAAGAAAATCGATCGTAGTACCCACATTATTTTAGACAATAACATATCTTGTTTGGGTTGGGTACCAAGAGATGACAGCACTTGTTTGCCAGCCTCTTCATTGGTGGCTGCAATAATTAGTGATAGACATGGGCCAGCTATCTCTGATTGGCTACCGGTTATTGAACTGCTCACTAAGTCTCCCAAAGCTAGATAGGGAATAAAGACCTCGCCCTACATATGGTTTGAAAAATAATTTACTGAAAGGCTTACGTGCTGTTCAAGTTGGAACGGTACTTATGGCTAGACCAAGGAGGTTACTTAAATGGGTTTTATGAGATGAATGCGAGGAAATATTTCAACTCTTGGTCAGAGGGGTAGCTTTTTAATATATAATGTGAGGACTAGATTTTTTTGGTTGAAAAGTGGTTGAGGAGGGGAATGCGTTGCTCCAGTTACTTGCGAGTGCTTTGTCTGTCAATGAATTGAAGAAAAGGGTTGACAAATTTGAGTGGATAGTTTGGTCTCCCACATGAATCTTCGGATTCCGAGGTGATAGTCATATAACAATTGCATGTACTTTCAAGTTAACAGGAGGAGTTTTGAAAAGAATAACACTTATAAAAGAATAATACGAATTAGAGCATAAATCATATTTATATAATTCGGAAGAATACAAATCGGTTAGTTTTTGCTGCCTTCAGAGGTAAGTAAAGTTAACCATTGATCTCTGCATTGTGTACTGCTCATTTGAAGAAAAAACGAGCACTGTCTTGGATACCTTTGAATTCTATAGAATAAAGGATTTAGCCTTCTTCTGAATAATAGAATTTATCAGTAAGGGTTATTGGAAACAGCTTCGTTGTTAACTTTCTTGAAAGCTAAGCTTTTTTTTGTAAGCTCCGTTTATTATTCATGCCTGCTGTTTCTCCAATTTTTTGTCATTGCTTTATGTTACCCTTCTATCTATCTTTCATTGTTGCTTTCAATAGATTAGAGCATAACGCAGCTGTAGCTTCCTGTATTCTGTTCATACTTTCAAAACAGGGTTTTTTGTAAGTGAGCATGCCAAGAGAAAAAAATGTTCTCTTATCCCTTCGTCTTTTTGTTTTTCTTTAATGAATATATTACTATCTACTTCTACCATGACTACTGCACACTATCCAGCTTGATATATAGTAATTTTTCAGTCTAAAATAAGTTTTTTGTTTCTCAAAGTAAATAGGCTTGCAACTACAATAAGAATTTTGTCAGTAAAAAAAAGAAAAGAAAAAATCAGTTAACCTCTTTTATTCCCATATGCAGAGTAGGCGAAGCCATTTTAGCTTTATCTAAAATTTTAGCTTTATCTTGCATTTGAATGGTTATGGTGTAAGAAGACTTGAGAAAGTGTTGCTGAATGTAGTGGATGTGCAAATTCAGGAAAACTAGATTTGTTAAGGGGGGGGGGGGGATAGAGATACAGTCCTTATGGAGGCAGTTGAATGTAAGAATGAATATAATATGCCAGAGCAAATAAGGACAACAAATCTGAGTGGGATAGTTAATATAAGGCATCAAGGTAGGGTTGGGGCTAATGGAGGTCTTAAATTCATGTACACTAATACTAGGAGTATTAGGAACAAGAAGGAAGAGTTTTTGGCCATGGTTGGCACTTCCAGACCACAGGTTATAGGTATTAGTGAAACATGGCTTACTGTAGATGAAATAACTAGTGGGATTGAATGTGATGGGTATAGTGTGTTCAGGAATGACAGAGAGAATAAAATGGGGGGAGGAGTATTGTTGATGATAGCTGATGAGCTCCAGCCAAGGAGAATAGAAGTTGAATTGCAGGATAGAGAAAAGAGCACATTTGAGGCCATTTGGTGTGAGATAGTGGCTAGCAGAACTAAATATACAATTGGGTGCTGCTATAGACTAGGTGATGGAAAAGATGGTCGTGACAGTATGCACAAGCAAATAGAAGAAATGGGTGGAAAGAGGGTGATTATTATGGGAGATTTCAACTATAGTCGCATTGATTGGAGTGAGGAGAGGACACAGGGGAGGAAGGAACTGGATTTTATGCGGTTATTAAGGGATAACTATCTGCGACAGCATGTAATGGAAAATACTAGGGGTCAGAGAGTGCTTGACCTAGTAATTACATCTGAGGATTTGGCTGTAACAAATATGACCACATTGCCACCAATCGGTGAGAGTGATCATAGGGTCTTAACTTGGGAGGTGGCTAAAGGTGTAGAATTTTTAATTAAGACAGGGTACATGTGGAATTATCGGGCTGGAAAGTATGACAAGCTTAGGAGTTTGATTGGTTCAGTGCCATGGCATGTACAACTGCAAGGACTAGAAGTTGATAGTGCATGGGAGGTAGTTAAGAAGTGCTAGCATGAAGCAATGGCTGACTGTATACCTAGAGTCCGAATAATAAATCAAGTAGGGGTTAAATGGATGAATAACACCATTAAGCTTGAGTTGCTAAAAAAGAAACAACTATGGAGGGGATTTAAGAAGGGTGACCGGCAGGCACATGAAGGGTATAAATCGCAGGCCAGAAGGGTGACAAGTGTGGTAAGAAAAGCAAAAAAGGATTACGAAAGAACATTGGCCATGCAGGCTAAAGAGAATCCTAAACAGTTTTTTAGATATGTAGCAAGTAAAAGGAAAAATGTACATGGCAGATTGATTTTAAAAAATGCCGATGGTAGGGAGGTAACTGAATCAGTTGAGATAGTTGAGTTACTGAGTGAGCACTTTAAAATGAATCTGCCATGTACATTTTTCCTTTTACTTGCTACATATCTAAAAAAATGTTTAGGATTCTCTTTAGCCTGCATGGCCAATGTTCTTTCGTAATCCTTTTTTGCTTTTCTAACCCAGGTGGTTACATTGCAGAAACGAATAAACCAGTAGATTATACGGGAATTGTGGTTAATAAAGTGGAGATGAGTAGTCTATTGCATAACCTCAATGTCAATACATCTGTGGGATTGGATGGTATACCAGCTCGTGTTGTACGAGAAGCAGCTAAAGAATTGTCAGTACCCTTGACCATTTTGTTTAATTTGAGTTTCGGGTCTGGTTTAGTCCCGAGCGGGTGGAAAGACGGGAAAATAGTTCCACTGCATAAAGGTGGTTCCAAGACTGCTGTTGTAAATTACCGACCGATTAGCATATCAGGAATCATTGTCAAGGTCTTAGAGAAACTAGTCAAGAAAACAATACAGGATTGGATAGATGAAAATTGGATATTGTATGGGGGACAACATGGTTTTGTGAAGGGTAGATCATGCCTCAGTAACTTGCTCACGTTTTATAACACAGTGACGGCTGAAATGGATAGGGGTAATGGGTTTACAGTGATACTACTGGACCTTGCCAAGGCCTTTGATATGATACCACATGGAACCCTAATCAGTAAACTGGAGCAGATGGGTATAGATATAGGGTTGGTGAGATGGATAAGAGGGTGGTTGAAGGAGAGATATCAAAGAGTGGTTTATTCAGGAGTGGAGTCTAAATGACGTCTTGTAACTAGTGGAGTGCCACAGGGCTCTGTTCTTGGACCACTGCTTTTCAATTTGTTCAAGAATGATATTGGAAAGGATCTGAGAGGAAGTGTTCACTTGTTTGCTGATGATGCAAAGTTGGGTAGACCAGTTGTGAGTGCACAGGATGTCAAAATTTTACAGGATGATTTGGATAGTTTGGAGGACTGGGCTAGGAAAAATGGATGTCAATTTAATGTGGCAAAGTGTAAGGTTATGCACTTTGGGGTGAAAAGAATAGCAGCAGTATATCGCATTGGTGGATCCATACTCCAGGAGATTGATGAGGCCAGGGATTTGGGAGTGTTGGTGAATAGGGAGTTGAAGTTTAGGGGGCACATTGCAAAAGTAACTAAAACAGCTCACCAAATCACTTGGCTTATGAAAAATACTTTAACATGCAGAGACGAACAAGTTGTTGTTCCTCTGTATCGATCCTTGATAAGACCCCATCTGGACTTCTGTGCCCAGCTATGGGCACAAGGGTTTCTTCGTGATGGGGAGGAAGTGGAGAGGGTCCAGAGACGAGTGACCAAGATGATAGCAGGTCTGTGGAATGAACCTTATGAGAATAGGTTGAAGATTTGTGGGTTGCAGAAATTGGACGATAGGTGAAGGAGGGGTGATATGATTGAGACATTCAAATTACTGAAGGGTTTTTATAAGATTGATCCAGAAGATATTTTTGAAAATATGACTGGTGGTGGGAGGACTAGGGGCCATGCATGGAAGCTGGGCAAGAGCGTGGTTGACAAGGGTGTTAGAGCTAGCTTCTTTACTTGGAGAGTGGTAAATGAGTGGAATAAGCTTCCAGAGTCTGTTGTGGGTGCTACGACCGTGAATGAGTTCAAGGCAAGGTATGATAGATACTGTGTGAATGTTGAATAATTGTTCTTGACATGATGTTAGGGCCTCCCTCGATGAGTCTGTCGACTCCTTGGAGTTTCCCGGAACAACAACAACAATAATAATAATAATAATAATAATAATAATAATAATAATAATAATAATAATAATAATAATAATAATAATAATAATCTAATTTTTTGGAGATGAGGGGCAGTTCTATTTCCACCCGTAGCCATTTAGAGATAGCTGGCCCAAGACAATGACTAATTATACATGTCATCCGGTAAAGAGAGATGACTAACAAATCCCGCTATCTCATGGTCTCTAGTCCTAACACTATGTTTACTTTCTGAAATACACATGGGGTAGTGTGGATTCTATGGTCGAGACGAAAATCCTGAGTTTGGGGAAAAAAAAAACAATTGCCTGTGCCTGAGCTCGACTAACTGTTTAACGTTAAAGGTCTTTACTTAATGAGGAGAAGAGACAGTGTCGTAAGTTGAATACTTGTCGCTGACTAGAGGAACTTTGGCTAAGCATAGACCTTTAACGTTTTGAAAGATGCTTACATGCAGTTATTCAAGAAGAGCCTAAGGTTTCATTTTTGCAATTACAGATGAATAGAAATAGGGGATATTATCCTATAGATCCATTCATATTTAATAGCCGAATGTAAAAAATTTAAAGTTTTGGAAATTAATCAGAGAGCTAATGAGAATACAGTCATCAGCATCAGTATTGTCTTGGCTTTCCTTGTCTAAAATATGCTAGTTTTTTTGGTAGCTCATAAATTTAGTGCATTAATTATGATTAGTAGCTGTTTCAAAACTTTGGTTTGCTTCTCATCAGAAACCAGGCGAAACTAAACTTGAATTCGCCCAAGTTGGAAGGTTATGAACTCAAAGATGAAAAGATTACCTATTTTGCATCATAAGGATGGTACAGGACTGCAAGAAATTTATGAGACTAGGGATTGAGGAAAGCAATAACTCTCTAAACTTGAAGTTTAGAGGAATTCTTGCAAACGTTGATACAGTAGCTCAAAAAATATTACTTTGTGGTTATTAAAGAATATATTAAGTAAAGAATGGAATATTATTAATCCTTTTATAAGATTAATTATAAAATTAATCTTATAAAAAATATAAAAAGCCGCATTTTGACTACTGTACTCAAATTTGGTCACCTGGGTTTATTAGGGATCAGGAGATGGTGGAGAGGATTCACAGATGATTGACCAAACTGCTGAGAGAACTATGGAATGGTTTATATGAGAATGAATTAAACAAAAGTGTGTTAGTTGCAAAGTTTTGTTGACAGTCAGAGGAGAGAGGGATCTTATAAAACTGACACAAAATATATTTTTCAAAGACATGAGAAGTAGCGAGAGAACAAGGAGCACCTCTGAATTTTGTGTAAGAGTGTTGTTAGTAAAGATTAGATAATTATTTTGTTTAGAAGGTGGTGAATGAGTAAAATAGATTGCCAGAGGTAACGGTGAACGCTCCAGTGGTGAATATGCTTAAGAAATATGATGTGGTATTAGATGAATAACGGTTAGTTTGGGATTCTTGGAAATACTTGTATAATAATAATAATAATAATAATAATAATAATAATAATAATAATAATAATAATAATAATAATAATAATAAATAAATAAAATTAATATAGACGCCTGTGTAGCTCAATAGAAGTGCTTGCACTTCTCAATGCTAAACTGCCCGAAGATAGACTTCGAGTTCAAGTCTATCACCGACTAGAGGAGAGAAATAGATTGCCATAGAGAAACACAGGAAATAGACTTATACTACACCTTTTTTGTAAGCTTTTTTACCCGCTCTCCAGTTAGTCGCTCTGTCAAGGGCAAGCGGGGTCTTTCTCCAGGAAACTCGCTTTTTCCTCCAAACTCAAGAAAATCGACCGCAAAGCCCACTCTATTAAAAATATACAGACATTAAAACACATTGAATGAACAAAGACATTAAAAATATTGTGTTAGGGTTAGGGAACCACGAAATGTCGTCTCTTGTTGAGTTTGTTGGTTACGTAATTAGTGAGATTTGGATAGCTATCTCTGATTGGCTACCAGTGGAGATTGAACTGCTGACTAAGTCTCCAAAAGTTAGATAGGGATAAAACTGCCTCGCTTACTCCCTTTACGAGAATAACAAGCCATTAGCTGATTTTTATGATAATAATAATAATAATAAGAAGAAGAAGAAGAAGGAGAATATCCAAAATCTTGTGAGTGATCTAAAAGGCCACTCTCTCAAGCAGCTGCAAACTTTTCAATATCCAAGTGGGATAACAGTTTTAAGTAGCTGCAAACTAGATCAATGAATCATTAGGTTCCACCTGAAAATTTTCCCAAACTTCAGCTTTGCACTGACAAGTATCTCTACCGTGCCCAAACTCGCCTCAACACAGTGACAGATGGTGCCCACCAGCGTGAAAAGACCTATCATTCTCATCAGAGACCAGGCAAAAAGCGAGAGACCAAACACCATCCGTTTGATGTTACTCTCTATCAGTGAGTAATTGTTATTATTGAAGAAGACCCTTAAAGTGTGAATGATAGTATTAATGGTTTTACAGAGAATAAAAAAGATGAGATAGATGCAATGAGTGAGATCGCGTGGTTGAATGGTGCGATACAAATGGCAAAACAGCAGCTAGAGCATATGAGCAAAAGTCGACTGAATGAACCAGCCAATAATAAAAAGTATGACAGAAAAAATAGGCGTATGAGTGTGAACTTGAACAAAATGAAGAATAGAGTGCTGTATGGAAACTCGTTAGTACGTGTGTTAGTAGAGGATTTGACAAAATCGTACCAACCTGGTGCGACCATAAAGGATGTAACTGAGTCTGTTAGGGAGCAAAAGGAAAGGGTGAAAGAAATGATTGTTGTGGCAGGTACGAATGATTTGAAAGGAGATAAAATGGAAATGATAGCAGACCTAAATGAATTGTTTGAGGTAGCAACAGAAAAGAGTGAGAGAGTTAGAATGATTAGTCTTTTGCCACGGTATGACAGTGAAATGTTTAAAAGGAGAGCCATAATTCTGAATGACTTTATACGTGGGTTATGTATGACGAGTGGTGTGGAATTTGTGGATGTGTGGAGTGAGTTCGATGAGCGAAAGGATCTATATAAGATGGATGGCTTGCATTTAAATGGTTACGGTGTAAGGATACTTGAGAAAGTGTTGCTGAATGTAGTGGATGTGCAAATTCAGGGAAACTAGATTTATTAAGGGGGGGGTAGATATACAGTCCTTAGGGAGGCAGTTGAATGTATGAATGAATATAATATGCCCGAGCGAATATGGATAACAAATCAGAGTGGGATAGTTAATATAAGGCATCAAGGTAGGGTTGAGGCTAATGGGGGGGTTTTAAATTCATGTACACTAATGCTAGGAGTATTAGGAACAAGAAGGAAGAGTTTTTGGCCATGGTTGGCACTTCCAGACCACAGGTTATTGGTATTAGTGAATCACGGCTGACTGTAGATGATATAGCTAGTGGGATTGAATGTGATGGGTATAGTGTGTTCAGGAATAACCGGGAGAATAAAATGTGGGAGGAAGGAGTGTTGTTGATGATAGCTGATGAGCTCCAGCCAAGGAGAATAGAAGTTGAATTGCAGGATAGAGAAAAGAGCACATTTGAGGCCATTTGGTGTGAGATTGTGGCTAGCAGAACTCAATATACAATTGGGTGCTGCTATAGACTAGGTGATGGAAAAGATGGTCGTGACAGTATGCACAAGCATATAGAAGAAATGAGTGGAAGGAGGGTAATTATTATGGGAGATTTCAACTATGGTCGCATTGATTGGAGTGAGGGGAGGACACATGGGAGGAAGGAATTGGATTCTATGCGGTTATTAAGGGATAACCATCTGCGACAGCATGTAATGGAAAATACTAAGGGCCAGAGAGTGCTTGACCTAGTAATTACATCTGAGGATTTGGCTGTAACAAATATAACCACATTGCCACCAGTTGGTGAGAGTGATCATAGGCTCTTGACTTGGGAGGTGGCTAAAGGTGTGGAATTTTCAATTAAGGCTTGGTACATTTGGAATTATCGGGCTGGAAAGTATGACAAGCTTAGGAGTTTGATTGGTTCAGCGCTGTGGCATGTACAACTGCAAGGACTAGAAGCTGGTAGTGCATGGGAGTTAAGAAGTGTTTGCATGAAGCAATGGCTGACTGTATATATCCCTAGAGTCCGAATAATAAATCAACTAGGGGTTAAATGATGAATAACACCATTAAGCTTGAGCTGCAAAAAAAGAAACAACTATGGAGGGAATTTAAGGAGAAAGGTGACCGGCAGGCACATGAACGGTATAAAGCGCAGGCCAGAAGGATAGCGAGTGTGGTAAGAAAAGCAAAAAAGGATTACGAAAGAACATTGGCCATACAGACTAAAGAGAATCCTAAACAGTTTTTAGATATGTAGCAAGTAAAAGGAAAAATGTACATGGCAGAATGATTTTAAAGAATGCCGATGGTAGGGAGGTAAGTAAATCAGTTGATATAGTTGAGTTACTGAGTGAGCACTTTGCAAGAATATATCATCCAGGTGGTGACATTGCAGAAACGGATAAACCAGTAGATTATAGAGGAATTGTGGTGAATGAAGTGGAGATGAGTAGTCTATTGCATATCCTCAATGTCAATACATCCGTGGGATTGGATGGTATACCAGCTCGTGTTGTACGAGAAGCAGCTAAAGAATTGTCAGTACCCTTGATCATTTTGTTTAATTTGAGTCTCGAGTCTGGGTTAGTCCCGAGGGGGTGGAAAGAGGGGAAAAAGTTCCACTGCATAAAGGTGGTTCCAAGACTGCTGTTGTAAATTACCGACCGATTAGCATATCAGGAATCATTGTCAAGGTCTTAGAGAAATTAGTCAAGAAAAGAATACAGGATTGGATAGATGAAAATGGTATATTGTATGGGGGACAAAATGGTTTTGTGAAGGGTAGATCATGCCTCAGTAACTTGCTCACGTTTTATAACACAGACGGCTGAACTGGATAGGGGTAATGGGTTTACAGTGATACTACTGGACCTTGCCAAGGCCTTTGACAGGATACCACATGGAACCCTAATCAGTAAACTGGAGCAGATGGGGATAGATATAGGGTTGGTGAGATGGATAGGAGGGTGGTTGAAGGAGAGATATCAGAGAGTGGTTTATTCAGGAGTGGAGTCTAAAAGACGTCTTGTGACTACTGGAGTGCCACAGGGCGGTGTTCTTGGACCACTGCTTTTCAATTTGTTCATCAATGATATAGGAAAGGATTTGAGAGGAAGTGTTCACTTGTTTGCTGATGATGCAAAGTTGGGTAGAGCAATTGTGAGTGCACAGGATGTCAAAATATTACAGGATGATTTGGAGAGTTTAAAGGACTGGGCTAGGAAAAATGGATGTCAATTTAATGTGGCAAAGTGTAAGGTTATGCACTTTGGGGTGAAACGAATAGCAGCAGTATATCGCAATGGTGGAACCGTACTCCAGGAGATTGATGAGGGATTTCGGAGTTTTGGTGGATAGGGAGTTGAAGTTTAGGGGATATTGCAAAATTGGCTACATCAGCTCATCAAATCACTTCGCTTCTGAAAAATACTTTAACATGGAGAGACAAACAAGTTGTTGTTCCTCTGTATCGAGCCTTGATAAGACCCATCTGGACTACTGTACCCAGTTATGGGCACTAGTGTTTCTTATAGGGTGGAAGTGGAGATGATCCAGAGACAAGTGACCAAGATGATAGAAGGTCTGTGGAATGAACTTTATGAGAATAGGTTGAAGATTTGTGGGTTGCAGAGTTTGGACGATAGGCGAAGGAGGGGGTGATATGATTGAGATATTCAAATTACTGAAGGGTTTCTACAAGATTGATCCAGAAGATATCTTTGAAAATATGACTGGTGGTGGGAGGACTAGGGACCATGCATGGAAGCTGGGCGAGAGCGTGGTTGACAAGGGTGTTAGAGCTAGGTTTTTTACCTGGAGAGTGGTGAATGAGTGGAATAAGCTTCCAGAGTCTGTTGTGGGTGCTACACCCGTTAATGAGTTCAAGGCAAGGTATGATAGATACTGTGTCAATGTCGAATAGTTGTTCTTGACATGATATTAAGGCCTCCCTCGATGAGTCTGTACATTCCTTGGAGTTGCTCGGAACAATAATAATAACAATAATCTTTATTTCGTTGTAATAGAAACTTAACGAAGTTTAGAAATTTCACCAGAGTGCTTAAGGAATACAATACTCGGTTTGCACTACCTAAAAGACACAAACACGCCCTGGGAGCCCATAGATTAGATTTTTATTAGTTCGTTAATTAGCTTTCACTGGCCTGACCGCTGTATTGAGCCATTGGCTATCATCGGGGATTAGGTAGAAATCTTACGAAACTCAAAATCAAAAATCCTTTGTTTAATGCCAGAGTAATTCTGTCAGAGAGTTATTTTTCATAAGTGAACTCTCGATCGATGTGTAATTTTAATTTTAGAAGAAAATCCTCTGAAGGTGTCTGCCTGGTCTCTGATGAGAAGTAATGGTTTGCAGCAGCTGTCAAGCCAGTGAAACATAATCAATGTACTTTATAAAAAGCAAATATATGTGCTTCTAAGAAAAGCTCTTGGCATTAAGGTAGTAAAAGCAAAGGCAACTCTAATTACAAGATTTGCATCGTTATATGCTCTCTTGTCTATTTTTTAAAGTTCCTCTACATTGGGCTATTAAATAAGAATTAATCTATAATATCTACAATTTCTACTAAGTTATTTATATGCGATAATACCTACATCAGATCTGCTGTGTTGTTCAGTGGAAGTGACGCTTGCATCCTCTGCACTAAGACGCCTGAGATAGATATAAGTTCAAGCAGTACTGTGAAGCAGTACCTCACAGCGCAGCTTAATAACGGCGTTCGTTGAGCCATATTGTGGTAGGCGCTATCACCACGTTAACAATTCCTGTTAGCATAGCAAGTGTGGAAGGACGTTTTTCCAAGCTCAAACTGATTGAAAGTTTGCGAACAGCAACGATCCAAGAAAGATTGTTCGGTCTAGCAACCATATTGATAGAGACATAGCTTATAGTTTAAATTTAATAGAGGTTATAAACAGTTTTATCGTGTGAGATCCCTATAGAGCAAATATTTAATTAATATTATTATGTAATCGTTTTGCATTAACTTTTCTCTTCTAAAACAAAATAGCAATTGGAGATTTTGTTATTGTCTTAGAATCCATCATGGGCGATATTTAATTGTTTGCGTCAGGGCGCGATCTAATCTGGCGACAGCCCTGAGTTCGAGTCTAGTGGCCAACTGGAGGAACATTTTCTAAGCCTTTCTCCAACTGGTTTCCGAGTTAGTCAATCTCTGGCATGGGCAAGCAAGTTTTTCGTCCCATAAACTCAAGAAAATCGACAGTAAAACCCACATTATTTCAAAAAATGAAATATCCTGGTTGGGTATTATCAAGAGATGCAGCATATGTTTTCCTGTCTCTTCATCAGTTGCCACTTATAATCAGTGGTCTTGGGCCAGCTATTTCTGATTGGCTACCAGTGGAGATTGAACTGGCCACTCAGTCTTTAAAACCTACATAGGTTTAAAAGGTCTTGCCTGTTCCCTATAAGGGAATAAAAACGTGATAGCTCATTATTATTTACTATGCATCAGTGTCACGCATGTCAATATTACACTTCTGATATTTTGAAAATGTTGGATTTGGTCGTGGCCAGATCAGTTCGCGCACTGAGGCAAACAATTAAATATCTCCCCTGATGGATTATAAGACAAAAATATAAGAAAATCTCCAATTGCTATTTGGTTTTCATTACAAGAGAAACATTAATGCGAAACGATTACATAATAATATTAATTAAATGTTTGCTCTACAGGGATATCGCACAATAAAACTGTTTATAAGCTCTTCTAAATTTAAATTATAGGCTATGTCCGCCTCTATCGAAATAGTTATTAGACCAACCAATCTTTCTTGCGTCACTGCTGTTCGCAAATAATTTTTAATCGGTTTAAGCTTGGAAAAACTTCTTTCCGCACTTGCAACGCTAACAGGAATTGTTATCGTAGCAACGACGCCTACTGCAATATGGCTGAACGAGGGCCCTTATTAAGGCGCGTGAGGCAGGCTGCTTCTACATCCTGTCGATGGAACTGTGTGTGTGTGTGTGGCAATATTTCTTAATCTTATATCAAAATATGCTTCGTAAATAAACAGAGGAATCACACAATTTCAGTATTACTGGAAATGTCGGTCTTCAAGAAATTAAGGTAAATTCACTTTGTTGTTTAAAAACAAATATGCATAAGGACAGCTAGCCAGTCGGTAAAAATTTTTTGAGAACCATCTTTACTTGTGGCTGTTCATGTGAATTAGTGTTATACACGTAAAATTACGGAATGAAATAAAGAATTTAATGCAATTTTACATGTATAGTAATTTAATTAAGTCCAACAATTACAGTAGCATTAACATCCAAAAAGTGAATTAGTCTTGAGAACAAAAAAAAGTGTGACGACACTTTTCAGCAACCCTTACATCAGTGTTTCTCAAAGGGTGAGACGCGAACCCGCGGGGTACGTGAAAGGTCTTCAGGGGGTCAGTGGCAATTTTCAGCTATGCATTACTAACGCATGGAATAAAATTTAATGTATCGGTGAAATTCGAGATCGTAAAACGTTCCTATCACTGAATAAGGTACAGAGACATCTGTTTCTCTAATTGCATTGTTTCTCAACAAACAGTGCAATTAGAGACAGCTGGGATAAAAACGACACTAACTAATGAATCGCATTACCTCTCCCACCTAAAATGCTGTATTAGACTCAAACAAAACGTGTTAAAACTAAGAAATATATAGTGAATGTGTTTCAGATATTATATAAGGAATTCGATTGAAGAGAATTAGCATTTCAACTTATCTGTCGGCTTGCCTTTGTCATTTAGTAGCGCGATCTTTTGTTAATACCACACCAATCATATGAATGTCTTCATAGCTGCTTTATCTCTACGGACCTACCATTGCTGTCTGTTTCGAGCTCTGCTTTCACTAGCCATTTGTTGATGGACTGTTATTTTTTAGCTTTCAAATTATTAAGTATGGATCATTAATTAACTGCTGGATTTTTAAAATGCACAAAAGAGAGAAACATAGCAGATACAAGTAGCTGTCAGCAACAAGAAAACGTTGATATTGTATCTGGATCAAGTGAAATTGGTAAGGGTGTGTCGTCTGACATTTCTAAAGAACCAACTAAGAAGAAGATAAGAAAACCTCGTAAGTACGATATAAATTACTAAATGCGGATTTTCATGGATGGGAAATGAAGAGGAACCTATTCCATTATGTGTAATTTGCAGTGAAATTTTAAAAAATGAAAGCATGAAACCATCTAATTTAAATCGCCATTTTGAATCGAAACAATGAATACAAGGATAAACCTGACGAATTTTTTTCAAAATAAACTAAAAAATTGAAAAGAATCTCAAAAAGTGATGACGATCGTGTCAGGAGGTGAATGCATGAAGGCTTTAGACGTTTCGTACTATGTGTCGCTATTAATAGTAAAAAGTGGTGCAGCGAAAACAATTGGTGAAACTTTGGTGAAGCCTGCAGATAATAATAGAAAATAATAGTAAAAATTATGATCGGAGATAATGTAAAAAGATCTTTTGATCGGATTTGCCTTTCAAATGGTATGTTCGTCGAAGAATCACTGAAATGGCTGAAAATATAAAACAAACATTGTTATCCGATATACGTAAGAGTCGTTATTATGCGTTGCAGGTAGACGAATCCACCAACATTACAAATTTTACAAATCCTCCAGTTTTCGTTAGGTACGAAAAATATCAAAAAAATTCATGACGAACTTTTATATTGCCAACTTTTGCCAGAACATACAATAGGAGAAGAAATATTCAACAATATAAATACCTTTATGCATTAAAACAAATTTGTTTGGAAAAGTTGTGTTGTAATAAGCACGGACGGAGCGAAATCCATGGTCGGATCTAAAAAAGGGCTTGTTTCAAGGATTCAAGCTCTTGCACCAGATGCAAAGTCGACATATGTGTTCGCAGCAGGGAGGCTTCGGCTACACATGTGATGTCTACAGACCTAAGAAAAGTTCTGGATGAAGTTGTGAAAATTATAAATTATATTCAAGGCCATCCTCTAAACGCCAGACGTTTCTCTCAACTTTGCAAAGAAATTGGAAGCAAATATACACAACTACTTTTCCATACCGATGTTCGTTGGCTTTCTCGTGGAAAAGTCCTTACTCGTTTATTTTGAACTTCAGAATGAACTTCAACTTTTTCTTGATGAAAAGTTTGAATTGAAAAAGCATTTACATAATTGGAAATGGCTCAGTCAATTAGCATGCCTGGCAGATATATTTACTGTATTAAATAGTCTTAATTTATCTTTACAAGGCAAGGAAATTTCTATATTTCATGTCCAAGATAAAGTGAACGCCAAGTTGGCAAAAATGAAGTTATGGCAAAAGCGAAAGGTAATGGAGAATTTGTCGAGTTTCCATCTCTTCATGAAATTCAAATGAACAAATTGACGATGATGTGAAAATTACTATCATGCAGCATTTACAAAGCTTACAAATGAATCTAGAAAAGTATTTCCCTGAATTGGACATTAATATTGAGTGGATAAGATACCCTTTCAATATCAACAAATCTATGCCAAACGGTCTATCGTCAATAGAAGAAGAACAACTTTTAGAACTAGCTTCTGATAGTTTCCTAAAAAATAAATACAACGAGAATACGTTATCATCATTTTGGCTACAAATACAGAATGAATTTCCTGAATTAACAGATGAAGCTCTAAGGTTCATTTTTCTGTTTCCAAGTTCATATCTGTGCGAAGTTGGATTTTCGGCCCTTGTAGATATTAAGACGAAGAAGAGGAATCGCATTATAGATGTCGAACCGCATCTGAGATTGCAATTAACAACTATAGAGCCAAATATTGCTGAAATTTTTATCTCACCATAAGCAATTTCACTCTTCTCATTGATGATAAATTATTTCAAAAAAAAAAAAAAAATCAGCTAACGCCTTTCAAGTAAGTAAAAATTTATAGTATCTTTATAAAGTTTGTTCTATTAAAAATAAATGAAATTTTTTGTTTACATATAAATCTAAATTCTAATAAAAGAGACATTTACAACGAAATATATTTTATTTATTTATTGTTATTTTGATAAGGGGGTACTTGGTAATAATGAAAATTTAAAAATGGGTACGCGGGTGTTTGAAGTTTGAGATACACTGCTTTACATGATCGCATTTTTGCGATGGACAAGTTACAAGCTTCTTAAATCTTGAACTTTGGCATTTACCGTGTGTGTGTATCCTTTTCTTTTCACAATAATTCTCCTAATAAATATATAATCGTACGTCACTTATAACTAAAATTTGTCTTCTACGTAAAGATAAGTGCAGTGACAGCTCATCCCTGTGATAACGAGAAGGATACTTCTGTATACTAGTATGTATATCGATGCCGATGACATCAGTGGCCAACCCAGAGGGGTTTGTCCCCCCAAAGAAAAGGAAAAAAAAAACACTAAAAAATTTTTCAAAAATCTTTTCCTAATTAAAATTCTTTTTTTTTTTATTATTTATGTTGTGTCGTGTCTTCTATTACTATAATACTTAGGAATTACGATCATTGCATATGCTCAGTTATAGGTCGTATGCGAGCAGTGTGTACTGTATTCTCGAATCGTTTACTCAACTTTCTCCCCACCCCCCCACCAAGATAAAATCCTGATTGCGCTATTGGATGACATCATAGTCAAGTATTATAGTATTTACATTATTGTCACAATGCGTTTTAGGGTCAGTTTCTTTACGAATATTTAAAGAAGTGGTATAGCTATCAGTTGTATTTTGCTTTGTACGAGATGTTGCCTAAATATTCGGGAACTGACTGGTAGCCAAGAGCACAAACATCTGGTAGCAAGACTGTGATTAGTTTTAGTATCGCTATTATAGTTCCGAGTTCTTTCCAGTAAATGAGATTTAATTGCTTGATTGTTTATTGTAGTCTTCGATTTTTAAAATGAATGATGTGGGAAAACCTTGCATCCAGTCTTGTTTTAACTGCACAGAACTGCTAAAGACACTTTTGAAATATCGTGAACAGCCATCAAGAGGAAAAATTCCTAGTCACCTAAGAATGCCCAACAGGCTCAGTTAAATGTAACAATATGTAAATTGCTTTCATTAATTGACTGTGAAGTCGTCGTTCATTGTGAATTCACTCCTACAGGCCAAACTATCAGCCAGCTGTTTTATTAGTTATCCTTGGATGTTTATTGAAAGCAGACAGAAAAACATATGCAATCTTGACAGTGCCCTGACATATACATTGTCTTGTCAACATTTTTTTTGGCTGTATGGCATCTTCAAAGTGTTTTAAGTATGCTATACTGTTGGGATGGGAGGTTGTGCTTACATAGATATGCAGAAATCAAGAAGATATAAAGATATAACGTGCAGAGATAAAGAAATTATTATTCCTCTTTGTTGATATATCCACATCTGGATTACTGTGCTCAGGTCTGGTCGCCTGGATTCCTTGAAGACGAGGAAGTGGTACATAAGATTAGAGGTGAACAACCAAGTTAGTGTGGGCATTCCATATGGTCGCACATTCCAATTCAGATTTGGTTGATAGGAGGAGAAGAGGGGGATGCGATAGAAATATTTAAGTTACTAAAATGGTTTTATATGATTGATGCAGGGGAAATATTTCAGTAGTTGGCTAGTGGTGGAAGAACAAGAGGTCATCCATGGAAATTAAGCAGAGTGTTGTTAACAAAGGTGTGAGAACTAGATTTTTTGCTTGGAGTGGTGAATGAATGGAATGCATTACATGACTCATTTGTGAGTGCTTCATCTGTCAATGAGTTCAAGAAGAGGTATGGTAGATATTGTATGGATAGTTTGGTTCTCCTGCGATGAGTTTACTGACTCCATGGAGATTCCTGTATAATAATTATAATAATACCTTCTCCTGATTGGCCAAGTGGTTAGCATGTCTCTCTCCACTTAAGAGGCTGCCGGTTTGAATCCCACATAGGCATGGATGTTTGTGATTGTCCTCTCCCAATATGGACTGGGTCACCATGGGAGTAGTAGGCCCAAAACCTCCCGAAATGGGAGAGGCCTTCACCCTGCAGTGGGTAGAAAAATAGGCTGTTAGTTTATTTTATTTTATTTTAATACCTTCCCTATATGTGGGATGTATTAAATATAAAATAATAATGAGCCATTAGATAATCTTGTCACTAATGTGTCTCTCGAAAGGGCAGACAATTGTTACTATCTGATTTTAAGAGGAATCTGTAGTAGTAAATTAAATAATAAAGAAACACGCAAAAACCACAGTAATATCTTTAATTAGTAAAAGGACAAGTATTTCGTACTAAAATTAATAGTACATCTTAAGTGTCTGTTACAGTAATTGGAATGGGATACAAGCAAAACTTTCGGTGGATCACCTATTAAAATACAATTGTTACTGCATGCTAGGAAATAATAGAAAATAACAAATTTAATCTATTAAGATAAACGATTTTTTACATGTAAAAAACCATTTACATGTAAAAACTTGGCACCTCTATGGACTCCTAAGACTCATCATGGAAGACCCAAACTATCAACACAATATCTATCATATCTGTTCTTGAAACCATTAACAGACAAAACACTCGCAGCTGACTCAGGCAACAAATTCCATTCATTCTCCAAGTGAAAAATCTGGTCCACATGCTGTTGCTAACCACACTCTTGCCTAACTTTCAGGAAAGATCCCTTGTTCTTCCATCTGTAGCCAGTTGCTGAAACACTTTCCCTACATCAATCCTATAAAATCCTTTAAGTTACTTAAATGTTTCTGTCATAGCTAGCGAAGTTGGTCAATTGGTAGAGCCTCTGCTATTAATTGCTCTCAAAAACTTAATCAAGTTTGAGCGCGGTTAGTAGTTGGAAGGGGATCAATCGTTCGATAGTGTTGGCACACTCTCCCTCAATGAGTCTTTGGACTCCCTGGAGGTGTCACATAATAATAATATCCCCTCTTTTTCACCTATCAACCAACTTCTGCAGTCCACACATCCTCGATCTATTCTCATAGGGAACGTGGAACGTTCCCTATGAGAATAGATCTCGTTCACTTACAATCTTGGTCACTTGTCTCTGGAACCTCTCCACCACTTCCTCATCTCCAGGAAACCTGGGTTTTCTGGCTACATATTGAAAGAACATCATTTCATTCTTGTGAATGTCACATTCACAAGAATGAAATACCTTTATGAACTGCTCATTAAATATATCATCAATGTCATCTCTTGTCATTCTTTTTTTCTGGCTACATATTGAAAGAACTCCCTAGGATTTTTTTTTTTTTAAACTTCATTAGCAAACTGCCTCATATTGCTTTTGCCACCCTTCCCAAACAAGTCATCCTCCTTGCCTGTTCTTTGTAATCCTCATGAAATTGATTATTACCACTCTGGGTCACCAGACCCAAACACAATAATCCAGATGTGGTTGTATCAAGGCTTTATGATAGCTCCCTTATCTCTGCTTGTTAGTGTGTTCTTCAATAACCAAGTTCAGTAACCTCTGAACTATCCTGATTACTTTGGTAATATGCTGTCTAAACTGCAACTATCTGCTACCCCCCCCCCAAATCCCCAGCTTTATCAATTTCCTGAAGTGCAGTTCCCTTGATGTGGCATGCAGCTTGTAATCTTTGTATACCAAAATGCATAACTTTATATTTTTCCACATTAAATCGACATCCATAATGTTTTGCCCATAATTTCGAGCCTGTTTAAATCATCTTGCAAACTCTCTATATCACCTTGATTAACAATTATCCTATGCAACTTTGCATCATCAGTAAACAACTGAATATCTCCTGCCAAATTATTTCCTATATCATTTATGCACAAATTAAACTGCAGTGGTCCAAGCACAGAGCCCTGCGGCATGCCACTAGTCACCTGCGTTTTCTGGATTCTCCTCCATATACTATTTCTTGATATCTGTCCAGGGATCACCCATTTATTCATATCACCAGTTTTATATCCATCTCCATTGGTTGTAGTTTGTGTAACAGAGTTTCATGTAGTTATGAAACACCTTTATGAAATTCAGCAGTATCATCATGTAACCATTCCCTTTATCCAATGCAGCTGTCAATGGATTATAAAAAGTTAGTAGATAATTAAGGCATGACACAAAGCTGGGCTGCTTCACACACACACATTCCTCCAAAATACACAGTGATATCATCCAGTCCCACAGCCTTATTAACATCAGGCTTGCTTAATTCCCCATATACCTCTTGCTCCATTACAGTCAGTCTCTCCACCTTATCATCCACTGCTCTCAAATTCTCTATGATGTCACATTCACAAGAATGAAATACCTTTATGAACTGCTCATTAAATATATCATCAATGTCATCTCTTGTCATTCTTTTTTTCTGGCTACATATCGAAAGAACATCATTTCATTCTTGTGAATGTCACATTCACAAGAATGAAATACCTTTATGAACTGCTCATTAAATATATCATCAATGTCATCTCTTGTCATTCTTTTTTTCTGGCTACATATTGAAAGAACTCCCTAGGATTTTTTTTTTTTAACTTCATTAGCAAACTGCCTCATATTGCTTTTGCCACCCTTCCCAAACAAGTCATCCTCCTTGCCTGTTCTTTGTAATCCTCATGAAATTGATTATTACCACTCATTTTATGTTGCCTTCATAATGTCTTTTTCCTCTGACATTTAGACATTGCTTCTTCTTGAAAATCACCCAGTCTCCTTTCCACCCAACTCCTTATTCCATGCTACACGTGCAACGAGCTCACAATCACTAGCCTTGTAGTTCCACGTACCCTTTCCTCACAGAAGTCCTCACTGCTGGCATCCACCCAAGTAATCACTTCATGGTCACTCTATAATAATTCCTCTGATAAAATGATCAAATCCAAGACCTTCAATCCTTGTATGCCTTCTGTTACATATTGCCTGATGTTGTTGTCCCTCTAAAACTCATTTTCTTTCCTTCCAGTTGCTATCTCATCATCCCAGTCTATATTTGTCACATGATCACCCTTGTCTTATGCTTTGCTAATTCGATTATACATTTTATGGTCACAATCCATATTACCGAATCTATAACAACATCCGACCGAGTATTTCATTCTATTCATCTGTATCTCACACCATACTTTCCCCAAACCAGTCACTATTTCCCTCTTGCATCTCTACCTTGTATGGACATAACTCCTTTCTATCATCAATAATACTCCACCTCCCTTTTTGCCCCTTCTGTTGAGAGGTGGATCAAGTGGGTGTCAGACCTGGCAGCCACCAGGGGCCCATAACTATGTGAAAAAATTAAAAGAGATCTATAAGAACAATACACTGTAGATATTATGCATTTTGATGATGAATTGGAACAGTTTCTACTATTTTTAAATGAAGATAAAGACAAATTCATTACTGCCACACAAGTATACTAGGCTCCAAGAGAAATGTCTTCAACTTTTCTACATTTGGACGTCAAATTTCGTCGAAATGTAGAAATTTTTGTGGCCCCCATAAATTTTACTGCCAGGGGCTCCCCCTGCCAGCTTTACATACATCATACTTTTCCACTTTTCCATCTCTATTCTTGTCAGGGATGTCATCTTCGTTCAACCATGTCTCATTTATTCCAACAAATGATGTATACCTGGATGTAACAGTTCATTGCATGGATGACTTATTAGATGTGACTTTTCCATACTTTTCTTGAGCCATTTCTTTTTCTCCTTATTCATCTTCTTCAAATCCAGCTGTTTCCCCTATCTCCCAGGTTGTCCCCTTTTTTGTCTACACACATTTACATCCTCTTGAAGCATCAGTCTTTCTCATGCTGTGTTCTCCTGTCCACCCTGAGGCACCCTGTTTCCTTGTTTGTCTTGCACTTATTCTCTCATTCTCTAAGATCTCTGTTATGTCACCTCTTTTCCACTGAAATTTACACTATCGGCTAAACTCTACAATTTGCATTCCATCAGTTTCTCCCCATAACCAGCATTCCAGATTCCTGATATTGCCTTTACTCATATATGGTCTCCCCCCCTCACCAGATCCACATTACAATGGAAACAAATTTGAATACAGTAATCCATGTGTAATTTTACCAATATTGAAGTGGGTGTTGTGCCACTGTATAAAGTTACGTGCCCACTTCATTATACTTGTCAGTGTACTTCTTATCATAGTAGTAGTAACAAATAGGGATAAAGAGATTAGGATTTCAGATCAGAGCATACTGCAAATGTTGCAGGACTACACAGCCTACTGTTGATCTCAAATCTCATCCATCTTCTGAAGCACTGCACAACCAATACAGTACACAGTCATATACCTCTCTATTACAAAAAGTGCAGTATCTAAGTATTGGTATTATTTCCAAGCCTCTGTGGATTCAGAAGGCTCATGACTGTCATACCTTATCTTGAAAACTTTCAGCACTGGAGGATTCATCGCTCACTCCAGAAATGCATCCCACTCGTTTAGCATGTGCTGTGCAAAAAATCTCCTTTTCACTTCCTTACCCATATGACATTTGTGCAATTTGTAGGGAACTTCTCTTACTCTCTCATCACCTGTACCCTATGAAATAATTTCCCTGTATCTATCTGATAGACTCCTTTCACCAACGTTTGTCTCGGTCACATCACCTCTCTCTCTCTCTCTTCCTATCTTCTGTTCTGTATTATATTTATTCTAGGTTACTTACTCAAAATCATATTTTTCATGCTTTTTAAATGTAAGAAGTAACATTAACCAAATTTCTTCAATGATTATACAGATTAATTTTTCTTTTCTTTTTTTTTTTTATCTCAATAATGAACTTGTTATCTAGTTTGATTATATCTCATATTAAGGTTTTGAAGAACTTCTCTGTAATATTTACTTTTATTTTTTTATTTTATTTATTTTTTTGAAATTGATGTATGCTATTATTGTTATTGCAATGATTTTGTTTCATTAATTGTTTGAAATATAAATAATAGTTTTATTTTATTTTATTTTTATAGCATGCCACAATTTACAGATGGAGGCAACATTAATTTTACCCAGCTGTAATTTAATAAACCATGAACTCTCTACAATGTTTTGGAAATATGATGAAGTAATATGGGTAAATTATAGTAAAAAAATTATTTACAAATTCAGTTTCTCACTGTAAGTTTATAAGTGAATATAAAACACATCCATATTGTCACACAACAGTTATGTGTAATACATCTAGCAATTCACTAAAGGATTGGAGAACTCAGAAAGAACCAACATTAGTTTCCACGGTTCAGAAGACAGTCATTTGCGAAACTTGTGGGAAATCATTTTCTCAAGTTTCATATTTGAATAGACACATGAAAGTTCACTCTGATAAGAGATCTCCTACTTGCAAAATCTGTGGTAAATCATTTTCCCGGACTTCAGATCTTAGCGTGCATACTAGAATTCACACTAACGAGAAACCTTTTATTTGTGAAACTTGTGGAAAAGCATTTTCACAAATGTCAATTCTTAATAAGCATAAAATTGTTCACACTTGCGAGAAGCCATTTATTTGTGAAAACTGTGGAAAATCATTTAAACGAGTTCGGGCTCTTAATATGCATCGAAGTACTCACATTGAAGAGAAGCCTTTCATCTGTGAAACCTGTGGTAAATCATTTCCATCACCATCTAAGCTCAAAGAACATATGCGAGTGCATAAGAAATCTTCTGTATGTGAAATTTGTGGAAGAGCATTTTCACGAGCTTCTAATTTACACATGCACAAAAGAATTCATGCTAATAAGAAACTTATCAAGCAATCGTGCAAAGCTTGCGGAAATTCATTTTCACAAATTGTTCATTTTCGATATCACACCGCAAGACTTCACACTAACGAGAAACCTCTTATTTGTGAAACCTGTGGAAAATCATTGAATCTAGCTTCGTTACCCAAAAGAGACACTAATGTGAAATGTTTTATCTGTGAGACCTGTGGAAAACAATTTTCAATCTCTGCACATCTTAAGGAACATGTCAGACTTCACACCAATGAGAAGCCATTTGTCTGTAAAACTTGTGGCAGATCATTTACACAATCTGCACATCTTAAAGTACACACAAGACTTCATAACAATGATAAACCTTATTTGTGTGAAACATGTGGCAAGTCTTTTACGCAATCTGCACATCTTAAGTTACATATAACAAATCACACCAATAAAAAACCTTTTTTGTGTGAAACTTGTGGCAGATCATTTACACAAGGTCAAGATTTAAAAAAACATACAAGGGTTCACACTGGTGAGAGACCTTTTACTTGTGAGATTTGTGGTAAATCATTTTCTCAAGTTTCAAATTATAAAACACACAAGTGTATTCACTAATACGTGACTTTTATCTGTACAACTTATAAAAGTTTTTCACATTGGCCTTCTTAGAACACTTAAGCTTTTTGTAGCACTATTCAAGTAATTATCTAATACACTTCCATTAAGATATGGAACTTTTGATATTATCATAAGAATATGACAATCCTGGCAAGACAACAAATTTTTTAAATAGAAAGCACACATGCATAGAAAAACTAATATTTTATGTAGCACTTGTCTTGTTTGGGTTTAACTTGTTCTGAAATGCATTCAGTTACAATTTTACTCTGCTAACAAAATGCTGTGATGAAAACTGATTTTTTAATAGGTAAATAAACAAACAGAAAAAGATATAGTTGGCTTTCAGGGACAAAGTGAATAGTTTTCTACAATGTTTACTATTGAATTTCTTCTAAAATAGCACAAATGCTATGGAAGTTTAGGCTAGGACTGTAAAGTATAGTTTGCTGTAGTGAGAGCACCTGTGTTTAAAGTCATCAGCTCTAATATCTGAAAATATTTTTTAATCAAAATGTATATGAAATCTTTTTTTGCTTTTGTAAATCTTAAATTTAGACCATTAGTTACAAGAAATAATATTGTTTATTTAGCTCAATAAAAGAGTTTTATTAGAGCTTTTTAGGAGATCCATCTCTCGTTCTTTTTTATCTCTCTCTCTCTCTCTCTCTCTTTTTAATATGTAAGTATATGAGGTATATGAACCCTTAAATGAGTTGCTGGTTATTAATAACATAAAATTGATTTAACTTACTTATATATTTTTATTAGTACAAAATTTTCACCCTAGTATCCAGAACATTATTATTATTATTTGACACTTCTAGGAAGTCCAAGACTCATCGAGGGAGGACAACTGCTCTACAACTAGCTGTCTCTGCCATCAGCCTCATTCACCCATCATCCACCAACTCCAACCGCATCATCTACACCAACACCATCTACTGTCCACCACCACAACTACTATTTTTAGTTAATTTCGGAATTTGCGAAGAACTGTTTCCCATAAGAGAGATAATTTAAGTCCATCATTTATATTTAGATTTAGTCAGTGTAGCAAGGTTTCACAACTCTCTTTGCATAAACATTACAAGAGATTATCACTTTTATGAAGAATCTTAATTTTCTTCCAAAATCTCAGTGTCTTGTGGTAATAAGGTGCTCTGCAAGTCCTAATTGCTCTGGTTCATGGAACTTAATATAGTCTAAATGTTTGTGTTGACTGACAGCTACAGATCTACCTTTGGTCAAAATAATCCACACTGGCAAGGAATTTGATACACTCCAGGATGGGCTTAAATCAGAAGTTATCTTTAGCTGAACCTAGAAAAGTAGATATCTTATTGATAGAATGGAAGGACACTTGTAGGCCAACAGATGTAAATAGTTTGGCTATACTTTTTGAGATGCTTTTAACATAGGAAATGGTGACATGACAGACCACCTCTGTGTCACTATTACAATGAGAGGTAGATGATAAAGAAACTATAAGTATTAATTATCTTGTTGACATATGATTCATTAAAGGCCATTAGGAAGGAAGGTGGACTTGATGTGATTTATTTCTTGGGAGAGCAGCAATTCACTGGAGCAAAGAGAGTGGTTTAATGTACTCAAGTCTTAATGGTGCCAGATTTTTGATGATTATTATGGTGTAAAGGAGGACGAATGTCAAATCCAGTATGTTATTTCTTTCTGAAAAGTGAGGGCCATGGATGTTTGTGATTGCTCTAATAACTGCTTGCCATATGTACTGCTGTAACCTGTGTCCTGGTGCAGTATGATCTTTGATGTCTTTGCACCATAAAAATCAAAAATAACTGAGAAGTGAATGCTACCATCTGGTCGACGAAGTAATAAGATCTAAAAAGCAGTCTAATTGCCCTCTTCTAACTCAAGAGTTAGTGTTGACTTATTGATGAACTCTTGTAAATCTCTACAGAACCCATGCAAATGGCAAAAATATCATCCACATGTCCATATCATAAAGACAACTTACAAAGGATCTATTCATGTCCATTGTTGAAATCTTTCCATAAAGTATTTAGCTAGTGTGGGAGAAAGAGGACTACACATTGATGTGTGCTCTAAATTTGTTGGTAAAGTTTGCTTTGGCATGTGAAGTAGCCAGAATGAATGACAAATGTCAAAAGGCTGACAGTATCTGCCGGAAAATCTTGCTTGAGGAAGTTAAGTGTTTCATCTAAAGGAACATTTGTGAGTAAAAACACAATAGCTAGGCTAAAAAGGAGATCATCTGGGCAAAGACGAAGCTCTGATATCTTTTCTTTAAAATGAGAAATATTTTTGATAGAGGGCTTTCCTGTGAATGAAATAGTGATGCAGAGGTGATCCATCTTGTCACCATTCCCTGTGTTAAAGACATCTCAGAAAGTATAGCCAAACTACTTAGATCTGTTGGCCTACCAGTGTCCTTCCAATCCATAAGATATTTACTTTCTAGGCTTAGCTAAAGATAAGCATTTGCCTTTATCCCATCCTAGAATGTTTTGGCCAAAACTGATAGATCTACAGCTGTGCATTGTGATGAACATTTAGTCTATGCCAGGGGTCGGCAACCTGCGGCTCGCGAGCCACATGCGGCTCTTTGGATGTGAAGCTGCGGCTCTTTAGTTCCATACGCAAATATTATTTATTTTATCAAACAAAAAAAAAATTAAAAATCATTCTGAATCGATTAACGAGGATTAGGCACAGATTCTATCTCTCAGCCACTTGTACTCGCTTTTCACCGCACCCCTCCCCCGTGACACGCATTGTCACTGTCGTCAGTCCGTCGGAAGCTTATATGTTTGGCAATTTTCATTGATTTCGGCATAGCTGGGCATAACACCTTTACTCGTAAACTAAGTATCTAATATTTGCCAAAATTAAAAAAAAAAACTAAAATGTGCAGACTGCGCCATGATAAACACGTTCTGACAAGTCCGTTCGTGCCAGTTGGCGATCACCGCACACGGGAGGCGACCACAGATGCGACGAAACTATGTACTTATAGTCAATCAGTACGTGAGAACGTGAGACAAACAGTGTTTCGTGTCTAAATTATTTATTTTAATAATTAAATTATTAGAGAATTGTTTATTTTATTTAGGTAGGTATTTTTAATTGGGAAATATCGTTGTAAAATGTTTTTTGATAAATTATATTTCATTATGCCCAGCTTCTCGTATCCGCTAAAACAGTACAAGATAGAATAGCTAAAATGTCTTCAAATGTAACATATTTGCAGGTGGAAGATATTCAACCTTCTTCTGCCTTATCACTTGCTATAGATGAGTCTTGCGACATAAAAGACACGGCACAAGTTGCCCTTTTTGTCAGGTATATGTCTTCCCAAGGTCCAAAAGAAGAACTTCTAGGATTGCTACCACTCTCGGGACAAACTAGAGGGGAAGATATAGCGAATGCCGTCCAAAAATGCCTTGAAGACAATAAGATCTTGTGGCTCTTTAAAAACTTTTTAAAATTTTGTGGCTCTTTAAAAACTTTGAAATTTTGTAAATTGTAATTTTTGACTCTTCCGACTCAAAAGGTTGCCGACCCCGGGTCTATGCTAAATTCTGAGCTAGAGCAATCATGACTTGCAGAGCAGACACTAGTTTTTTAGAAGAAAATTAAAGTTCTCCATAAAAGTAATAATTTCTTGGAATGTTTATGCAAAGAAAGTTGTGAGACCTTTCTACATTGACCAAATCTAAATAGATACAGTGGACTTAAGGGGAAAATAGTTCTTCTTTCTCCAATTCTAGAATTCACTTAAATTTAATTATATATATATATATATATATATATATATACATACACACACACACACACACACACACACACACACACACACACACACACACACACACACACACACACACAGGATGTCCACAAATGTTTACTCTGATTATAATATATTATAACTCTTCAGTGAATACTTGAAATGGAACAAAGTTAGACTTCAATGCATAACATATAGAAAAAAAAAAGTCGATGAACAACTTCAACATGTGCACTGCTGGCACCACGTAAAATATCCAAGTGGTAATCAGTAACACACCACACATTCTCCAACATTTGTTGTGCGATTCCTTCAACTACATTTCTGATGCACTGTCATAAAGTCTGGAACTGGTGTTGCGTAAACAAGATCCTCAACATACCTCCAAAGAAAAAGTCTAGGGGTGTAATGTCCGGTGACCTTGCGGAGCCATGGGATTGGACCATCTCTGCCAATCCAGTGATTTGGGAATTCTTGATTAAGACGATTGTGAACATCACAAGACCAATGAGAGGCGGGGGGGGGGGGGCTCCGTTCTGTTGAAAGATAACATTTGGTTGCATCTCCTGTAGCTGGGGAATGGCGTAAGTATTGAGCATGTCTAAGTACACATTTTCATTAATTTCTTTTACAAGAAAGAAGAAAGGGTCAATCACTCGATCATGCATTAGTCCACACCACACATTGAGTTTTGGACTAGCTTGAATGTGTTCTCTTATGGCATGTGAGTTTCATATCCCCAGATCCTTACATTGTATCTGTTGACTACTCCACTCACGTGAAATGTTGCCTCATCAGAGAAACAAACACGCTGCAAAAAAATCATTATCCTCATTGATGCAGTTCAAAATGAGGTTAGCAAATTCTTCACACCTTGGATGATCATCTGGCTTTATCTCCTGGACAATTTGGACTTTGTATGCAAACAATTTCAAACATTTGCATACCACTTTGTGGACTGTACTCCTTGGCATTTGAAGCTCTAGTGAAGCTCTTCTGATTGACTTCTGCAGTGACCATGTGAAGGCAGTTTGAACTGCCTCAACTCTCTCCTCAGAAACCGATGATCTGCCACTACTTGTGCCCTTATGAACTGAACCTGTTTCTAAAAACTTTGTCTTCCATAATTTAATGAGCTTACTATCAGGTGGGGTTCTTTCCATACTGTTCCCTAAACATCTGCTGCACTGCAATAACTGGAGATTTTGTTTCTGTTAGCCACAGAACATATTGGGCTTTTTCCTGTACTGAAGCCAATTTTAAAGAAAATCAGCAGCAGTACTCCTGGTGGCAAAAGCAGTATACTGAAGATACCAGTATAGAAACTTTATGAGTGCCCAAGTTTACCTACAACAAAATTTATTCAGTTAGTTTCATTGTTAAAATATTATAGCCAGTTGAGATCAGGGTAATTATTTGTGGACACCCTATACATATATATATATATGTTCACTGCACTGTAATAACTGGAGATTTTGTTTCTGCTAGCCACAGAACATATTGGACTTTTTCCTATACTAAAGCCACTCAAGTATTCTATCACTCAGTTATTATTGTTGTAACAATAATAGCCCTCAATAGTTTGACAAATAGGAATGTAACACATGATAATTAATAACATAAAATGAATTAACTTACATATATAATTTTATTAGTATAAAATTTTTACCCTAGTGCCAAGGGCATCCTCAGTTGACTTTCAAATTAAACAAGAACAGAAACTGATATATTCAACAATGACATGTGCAAACTGCATGTACATGATGTAGGGCATCATGATTTAATTATGTTAAGGAACTTGAACAAGATTTAACAATAAATTAATAAAAAAAAAAAAAAATATATATATATATATGTATGTATATATGTATATATTGTGGACACCATATATATATATATATATATATATATATATATATATATATATATATATATATATATATATATATATATATATATATATATATATATATATATACACACACAATAATAATATTCATATATATATAAGAATATTATTATTGTTGTTATAAAGGTATCTCCATGGAGTCAGAAGACTCATCATGGGCAACCCACACTAACCATTATTCACACAATACATGCCATACTTCTCCTTAAACTCATGTCAGAATACTCATAGCTGCCTTTGGCAATTCATTCATCATTTACCACTTTCCAAGTAAAACATTTGGTCCTTACACCTTTACACAACTACCAGGGATGACCTAACCCTTAGTTCTCTCACTGCTCATTATGTAAAATTTATTTTATATCAGTTTTATAGAATGCTTTTAGTAACTTATAAGTTTCTATCATGTCCCTTCTTTAGTCTATTTACTAAACTTTGCTACCCACATAACTTCAATCTGCCCTCATGGGGAGCATTCCACAGACCTGTCATGATCTCATTCATCTTTGGATCCTTTTCCACTGCCTCCTCAACCACAAGAAACAGGTGACCAAATATGTGTAGCCTTATAAAGAGGGATGATAACTTCTTTATCTCTACTTGTCACTGTGTGTGTGTTCTTTAACATCCGAGTAATCCTTTCATCTATTTTTCTAACTTCTGCAGTATGCCCTCTGAACTTCAACTCTCTATTTACTATTCCCCAAATCCTTAGTTTCATCAATTTCCACAATGCAGTGCTATCATTGTAATACACATTATACAATCTTTTCTTCCCAAAGTGATTGCTTTTTGTCACATTAAACTGACACCCATTATCCTTTGTTCACACAACCAATTTATTTAAATTGTCATACAGGATCGCTACATCACCATTATTAAATTTTGGCATCCCCAGTTTCTGCATCATCAGCAAAAAACTGAGTACACTACACCTTAAATCATTGCCTCTATCACGAAATATATAAATTACAACATAGTGTTCCTAGTACAGAACTTCCACTTCAATAGTCACTCTTATTCTTCTATATTCTGGTCTACCATATATTCCTCTCTTGTGGCTGTCAGTCACCCCCCCCCCCTCCCCATCTATGCCACCAGCCTCATATCTATTCCAATTTTCTCTAACTTTTGTGATAAATTTCTGTGCAGTACTCTATCAAATGTTTTTGCAAAATCCAACAGTATTATGATGGAGTCCATTTCTCTTATCCAACTCTTCCCTCGCTGTTGTGAATAAATTACAACGGCAGACCCACCTTTTGCAAACCCATGCTAACCACCATAGACTATTTATATTCCTATCTACTCATTTCTGAATTCTACCTTTAACCAACTTTTCCAGTTCCTTAACCACTACTCCTGCGATGCTATTGCTACTACTCTGTGATATCACTACTACTTTCAGTTTGCCTCTTCCATCTTCTTGGAAGTTCTTTTATGTAATGGAACTGTTTTGCACTCATTGCCCTCAAAACCTTGTCAGAGCTGAGGCTTAGATTTAGCAGCTTTGTCAGAGACAGTTCTAGTTCTCTTACACAGCTGACATGTGATCCAATCCCACTGCTGTATTCACATTGATATTTCTTCATATGCTGAGTATCTCCAGTGCTCATCTACTTCAAATCTCATAGTATCACATTGGCAACTGCAGTATCTCCATCTGGATGATCCCTTAGTAATAAAGGAAATAGTATGAGATGCTTAGTATTTACTATTTCTTCTGCTTCTGTCACTTTCCTGCTGTCAGCACTAATTAAAGTTATCCTTCCTTAAATCTTTTACTACTACTTTTTGCTACATAGTGAGAAAAATCTTTAGGATTTCCTTTGGCTTACTTAGCTAATTTCCTCTCATAAATCTGATGTAGCCCTTCATTCTATATTAGTATCCTTCTTTCTTGGTCTTTGTATTCTTCATGGGCATTCACATTCCCTTTTTCTTTATATTTCTTCCACAATGTTTCCTTTTGCTTTATGATGATACTCGTTAATTTATTTCCCACTTGGTTCATCTTCATGATCCTGGGCATGCCAGTTTGATCCTGCTTCCCTAACCATCTCCATTTACTATTCTTCCTTTGCCAGCTCAACAAATATGCCACTTGCCCATGACGAATAGCTGCACAATGGACAAAAGAGAATCTTTTTTATTTTATAAAAAGTAGCCTTTTAAACAAAATGTTTATTTATTTTTTTTTTTTTTAACTTTAAGAAAGCACAGAAGTATATGTGTAATTATAAAGGGTCACTAGTAACAAAACATAACAAATTATAGTTTCCAAAAAAAAAAAAAATCAGTGTTGGTTTTACTATTTTTTCTATTATTATTTATTGACTTATGCTTCTTGCAAAGTCTTACAAAAAAGATATGTTCTCCAAACAATGATACTATACTCCTGATCACTTTATGGAACTCCTATGAATATGTCATTAAAATCTGTGTAGGAGGGAATTCAAGTGCTTTTTTTTTATGATGAGTAGGAATTTGCAGGACAGAGAGACTATTTTATAGTCAGCAATGGCTGTGAAGCATTCTCCTAACCTTAACAAATTTGACTGCATTAATCTGCCAAAAATGTTTGAGACTGTCATTTTATGATCAACTCTTCACCATAGATGGTGGCAAATTATGGTTTAAACTTTTTGTCTGTTATGATTTGAACTGTTTCACTTATTCATTGTTGTGTGACTGTAACATGTTGTTTTGCTCTGAAGAAGTCGGTTTGAAATCTAGCAAAATATAAGTCAGTTAATTAACATCCTTTTATAATTTAATTTTGTGATATTTTAATTCCGTTAAGTTATGAATATCAAAGGTGTTCCGGCTGCTGATTGGTGTGTGAATGTCTTAAACAAGTGCCTGTAAAAGCTGCAGGTAGTGCTGTCAGGTGGTAACCGACTATTACATTAATTTGCTTGAACTGGCTGACCTCATATGCTGTGATGTACTGCCAGCTTTAAAAGGCTGTAGAAAAAGGGGAATTTTTACATATCAATGAAATAACTTAGTCTGAACATCACATTCATCAGTTTTCTATCATTCAAGTTTTAGTTCAATCTCTACCTCTGTCATGAAAGTAGCACTAGGAATATTATTATTATTTTTTTTTTTTTAAGTATAATAGTATCTTAACTTTCTAGAGAAGTCCACAAATTCTGTCATTGTCTCCATCCACATTCTTATTGAAAAGTCTTCAGTTAATATATCTCCAAAGACCTTAGGTTGCTCTATAAGAACTAGCTTGTGATCTGTTATTGAAGTTCATGTCAATGACTGCTATATGTTTCACAGATGTTATTACCTGTAAGGTATGTAGACTGAGGCATAGCATGGGGGGGGGCGGTTCACCCAGGCAGTACTTTGAACCTTTTTGAACTTTTGCAGTTAATTTTAAAATACAGTCTCGCAAACTCATTTCCAAATATTGTAATACTACTGAGAATTTTCCTCACAATTGCTTTAAGTGTTGCTAGTTGTGAGAGGAGTTTTTCTGAATAAAATTGATTAAAAATTACCTACATTAGTATGCAATAGACTTTGCCAATGTCATCGACAATTTTGCTAACAGAAAAGCAAGAAAAATAACATTTTAGAATGTTGAAATTAAAGTTTTGCTTCAAAAATAAACATAGTGTTTTAATTTATTTCCCTATACGTCATTTTGACTTTTTGTAGTATTTATTGTGTGTATTGAGAGGGGCAGCAAAAGCTTTAGCTACACCACTACATGTAGAGAATTGGTGAATCAAGCCCTAGAAATGTTGTGTCTCTCTTTTTTCCTTTTGATCACGTAATACCCACTATGCAAGATTTCTGATTCTTCCATAGTCTGGTTGACATGTCACTGCACAATTTCAGTTCTCAAAAAAAAAAAAAAAAAAAAACCTCATTTCTTCCAAAAATATGATTACTCTTTATGCTATTATAAAATTATTTTCTGTTCATTTCAACTATGAGCAGGAAATGTTGAATTCCCTAATGTAAAAATTACAGTTACAAAGATGAGCAATCCATGCTGCTTGTGAGTAATAATGGGGTCACAACCATTAAGGAAATATAGTTTATATGACAAAATTTCCAATCTGAGAGAGACTAGATGTATTGCAGCAGTAGCATCCTTTTGCATATTGAAAAATTCTTGGGGGACAAGCCATAATGCTCAGACTTCATACACAAAGCTCTCCAAAGCTTTGTGCATATCACTTTACTTACACAGGGAAACTTGAGAAAAAAATTCTCAAATATTCTGCTGTTTGCAAAAACAAACCTCTTGTGTAAATAGAATATTGTTTCTGTCAATTAGCATTAGTCTCCGTATAGCACCTTGCAAGGGTACAGAACAAAATCAATTAGTATTTATATAGATGAAAAGGTTAAATTATTGGCTATAAGAATTGATACTGAGGAAGAGTTCCTCTTTCATTTTCATATATTAAAGAGTAGCATATAGTGATAAAATATCATTATTCATACCTTTATCCAGAATTTACATAATGTAGTGGTGTTTAGCCATATGCTCAGGATATAGTGTTTTAATGTTACATCATTTAATTATGGTACTTTTTTTTGTGATATATATGTAACATTTTCTAAACAAAATGGAGAAAAGAGTGTAGTAAAAAAAATCACATGGTAAAGGTGTCATAAGTGCTGAGGATATTCTGGATGTCTATAGTAATTACTTTTAAATGAAATAAGCAGTATAGAAAATATCCAGGGAAAATGCACTTTTGAGCATTAGGAGTACATTTTAATATTGGAGATAGACTTCCATAGAGTCAAAATGCTCATTGCGGGAGGCAAACACTGTTACATACAAAGCCCATCAAACTGTGTTTTAAACTCATTAAACGTATCTGCATTCATCACAATGTCAGGCAATGCATTCTCCTCGCCAACCAGTCTCCATGCAAAGGACCTGCTCACCCACTCCTTATACAACTTTCAGGTATGTCCCCTTGTTACACATCCTTCCTCCATTCTATGAAAAATTTCTTTTACATTAACCTGGTTAAAATACTTTACTAACTTAAATGTCTCCATCATATCTCCTCTCTTCCTCTTATTCAGAAGACTTTGCAAACTGTATCCCCTCAATCTGTTCTCATATTCCACATCTCGAAGACTAGTTATGATCTTAATCAGTCTTCTGTGGATCCTTTTCAATGTATCCTCATCACCATGAAAAACAGGGGATCAAGTCTGTGCATAATAATCCATATGAGGCCTTAATAATTGACCAGAAATATTCAGATATGGGGGTATAAAAGTTTTACAATGACTACACTGTATAATTCAGCATACCTGATCAGAAAGTTAAATTCTGGATGACCAGAATAGATAGAATGCATGAGATTGAGGTAAGGACAGAGAAAGACAATCAGAGCAGGTAGAAAGGTGTTGCAATGCAATCAGAATGAGAAGAGATGATTTAGATAGGATTGCCTCAGTGTGGAATCACTCACATCTGTAGAACTATGGATGTATTATAACAGGAAGGAAAGGTTGGTGAGGCAGTGTATGGGAATAATCATATAAACATGACCAGGGCTTGACAGATATGCTCACTCACCCTTGGTGAGTAGATCTTGTCAGCTGGCTATTAACTATGAATTGAATTTTTTGTTTAATAAAATATAAATTTCCAAACAGAATCTTTTTTTTTTTTAATATTTAAGAAGCACAGAAGAATGTGCATAACATTGAGGACCATTCTAGTCACAAAATTAATATATGAAATTATTATTATTATTATGTGACACCTCCAGGGAGTCCAAAGACTCATCGAGGGAGAGTGTGCCAACAGCATCAAACGATTGGTCCCTTGCAGCTACTAACTGCGCTCAAACTTGCTTAACTTTTTAAGAGCCATTAATAGCAGAGGCTCTACCAATCGACCAACCTTTGCTGGCAATATATTATACTTTTTTTCAAAAAAAAGAAAAAGAAAAAAAGGCAATGTTTTTGCTGTTTTTATTGATATTTATTGTCTTTTTGGAATAGTTCTCACACTCATGCAAAGAAAATGTTTCCTAAACAACAACAGAGCATGCTAATCACTATGGAACCCCTATTGACTTATTAGGACATTTCATTAAAAAAACGGAGGGGGGGATAGTTTGGGTTTTTTTTTTTGTGTGCGCGCGGTGAGTAGAAGTTTGCATACTTTGTCGAGCACTGAACTTTACCTCTGCGACTTGACGTGGACCATTTGTTTTTATTTTATATTAATGCAAGGAATATCAGAAATAAGGGGACCAAGTGTGTGACATTGATTCAGCATATTCAAAGATAACTGGCATAAGCTAATCATTGTTAACTGAGGATGACATACACATGGGAATAGAAATGTAAGGATATAGACTGTTCCAAGAAGATAAGAAGGAGGAAGGGAGTACTTTAATGATGGCACAGGAATTGTGCCTATTTGAGATTGAGCTGGAAAAATAGCAATAAATGTGATGAATTTGAGGCTATTTAGAGTGAGGGAGAAATAAATAGAACATTATAATTAATAGGTGTTAATATAGGCATGGGAATGTAGAATATAATAATTGTGAAATATTTAAACATTCTTTGACAAGTGAAAGGTTTGATATGGAATGGATGGAAGAAATAGTGGACTGAAGCATGGAGAGAGAAAGAGAGAATCTTAATGAGAGTCTGAGAAATGAAGGAACCACTGTGTTTAAAAGCATTGCATTTGGTGTTAGCCTTGTATGATGTGATTATGAATCAGGTAAAAACGCTGATACTATTGAGTGATAGTATTCAGGGTTAAAGACAGTTGGTGGTCTTTGCAGAGCAGTGCTCTTACCATCACAGGTATATATGTTGTAGAGTAGTGTTAAACTGTGTTCTGCAGTACTCTAGAATATCCAATGGTCAGATGAAAATTTCCAATAGTTTTTGTTCAGAGTGTCATTAATTCACCTACTTATCTGTTATCAAAACATGTTTCTAACAAACATGTTGTCTGAACCACATAAGACATACAGCATCCATTAAAAACTCTGAATACTTTGTACGAAAGTGTTCCGAGAGTTTTTAATGGAGAATTTCTGTCTTGCCATTGGATATTCTAGCTAGTCAAGATATTGTATCTTTGTTCACCAATGTTCCAGCAGATAAATACAGCCATGGATCTTATAGATGATCTTTTCCTTCCTGAAACAACTTTTTAGACATTGTCTCTACTCTGCTTATTTCAGATTGAATGGGAAAATTTATAAGTGGCTATAGCCTTGCAGTTGGAATCTTTCTATCTCATTCATGTGCCAACTTATTTATGGAAAACTTAGAAAAACATTTCCTCACATTTACACACAAAAACCTTCAATTTGGTGGAGATATTTGAGTGGTGTCTTTATCATCTGAAGATACAGTGTTGCTGAGGATGCACGATTTTCTTTCTTCTATCAACTTTTTCCACCTAAAGATAAAATTCACTTTGTTACTTGAAAATGATTATTTTTATTTAAAATTGAAGGGAAACTGCCTTTCATCAAAAAAAAAAAAAAAAAAAAAATCAGCTGAAACCTTTTTATTCCCGTATATAGGGAGTAGGCGAGGCCGTTTTAGCCCTAACTTTTCATAGATGTTCTAATTTCCAAGAAAGCTGAAGGAGACTTTTTTTGGAAATTAGAACATGCCAGCCTGGCTGGCCGAGTGGTTAGTGTGTCTGCTCTGCAGTTAAGGGTCCAGTCCAGGCTGCGGGTTCGAATCCTGCTGTGGGTGGTCGAAGGTAGATGGTGTTGGTGTAGTTGCGGTTAATTGGTGGATTGTGAGTGGTGGAAGCAGAGTTGTTGAGTAGATGCCCTCCCTTGATGAGTCTTTGGACTCCCTCTAGGTGACAATAATAATAATATATACCCTCAGTCCAAAAAGAAACCGAACTTTTTGTGTGTTTTGATGAACGGTTGAAGAATGAGTTTCAAACAGAGCTGTGGTTGACTTTTGTGTTTGAAGCATCAAATGCTCAAAAAGTATACGGTGATGAATGCTTATCCCGTACTCAAGTTTATGAGTAGTTTAAGCGATTTCAAAGTAGTCGTGAGACGCTTGAGGACGACGAAACGCTGGGCCGTCCAAAAACTGGACTGAGCGAAGTTAACATCCAAAAAGTGCGTGATTTCATCAAAGAAAAAGAAATCTTCCGTGAGATTGATTGAAGATGAATTGAGGATTCCAAAATCAACTGAGCACAACATTTTGACCGAGAGTTTGGGCCTTCGTAAATTGAATTCGCGATTGTGTTCCCCACAAGTTGATCGACGACCAAAAAATGTACCGAATTGAACACTGCAAGGACCTCGTTAAAACTGCTCTTAAGGACTCAAGGAAGTTTGAAACGATCGTTACTGGTGACGAAACGTGGTGTTTTGAGTATGAACCTGAAACAGAGTGCTAAGTGGAGACCACCAGAAGAGGGACATCCCAAAAAAAGTCGCTTGGAGATTTCAAATGTAAAGACAATGCTGATTTGTTTTTACGCTTCCAAGGGCATCATCCACAAAGAATTCGTTCCTCCTGGCCAAACGGACAATGGTAAGTTTTATCTCGAAGTTTTGAAGCGATTGATAGCGAGAATTCGTCACACACGGCATGAATATCGTGACGACCGACCGACCGTTCGTCAAAACACACCGTCATTCTTGGCACTATAACTTGACTTCTAATGAAAAAAATGTCTTAAACAGTTGACACAACAGTAATAAATGTTGTCGCTTTCGATAATAAAAAGATACAACAAGCAGCGCCATAGTTTCTATTTTCGAAAAGTGCGGTTTCTTTTTGGACAGAGGGTGTATATCACAAAAACCAGATATTATACATACGCTCAAAAAAAAGGGCGATCTCTTTCACAAGAGATGAAAAACTGAAAGAAGAATTAGTCTTTATTCCAACCATTTGTGTGCAATGGATATGCTAAGAAAATCCTGCAAAAAAATGCCATTCTCTACTCATGTTCGACAACAAAATCCAAACAGAACTTGCGTTTCCATCCCTTACATTGGCAGAATTGGATTCAAGATCGTTAGTCTGCTCAAATCGAGTGGTCCTTAAGCCAATTTCAACTACAGGCAGTTTATTTCGTTTGCATAAAGACTACAACCCTTTCAACAAACATCCTGCAGTTAATAATCTTAGACTGAAAAGAACTGAGTTCGATTCTCATCGTGACGAGAGGAATCTTTATATGCATTTTTTTTTTTTTAATTGAAGGTGAGTTGCCGATCTCATACGGAGGTAGCAGATTTATCCTTCCGGAAACTCAGGTTTTTCATCCCTACAGACAAATCGGTCTGGAGAACATTCGCAATTTACAGACAAAAAATATTAGTAGTGATGATGGGCTGTAGATGGCTTTGGTGATGATAATAGTAGTGGCGGTTCACTGTAGTTGGTGAATTAGGTGGTGGAGATGGAGAGTTGTAGAGTAGGTGCCCTCCCTCGACGAGTCTTTGGACCTTGGAGGCATCATGTAATAATAATAATAGTATTCTATGTTCTTGCTGCCTTTCTTACATACTGCAGACATATAGCATTTTGAAAATTAGACAGAAAGACCACATTGGAGACATTAATAACAACAGAGAAGACAGCTTGAGCTTAGCTTTTCATTTCTCCCATACACGTAACATTGAATGTGATAAGAGCTCCATGCATTACAAGGACAACTTCACTGTTCATAACATAGAAGAATCCAGTATGGTCATCCGTTCACAAGGCACACTCAATAGGATCCGAGAATCGATCCTGTGTGATATTTGAAATCGCTGAATAAATCTTTCCGCTCGTCTGACTTTAATTTTTCATCCAAGTATCTTACACACATTATTGAATTATAGCAAACTCGTGACAGCTCCAAGTAGTTTCTGTTTCAACTTATACTCAAACAGTTCCAATATGTTTAAATTTTGGTAATGTTATAGTCATGTTAGCCTTATTGCTGTATTTTTCTTCGTTCTAACCCACAAGCCACAAGATTTTGTGGGAAACAAGTGGGTTTTTATTTTTATATTGCTAAGGCTGAATAAAACCAATGTATTTCTCCTTGTAACTCATGTGTACTGGTCGAAAGTTTACATATTCATCATATAAATTTAATCTGTTCATAAATTTGACATAACTGGAGAGACATTGATCAGTTGGTAGGTAGAACGCAGACGGATCTGTAAAACATGCCAGGGTGTTAATGGACTTTTAGCTAAGAATTGATTTCTGTGCATTGCGTAGCTCGTACATTAAAAATATGTAATGTAATCTGCAAAACGTGTTCCTTACTATCAAAAGTAGATGATTTTTAAATTTTATGGAAGCTTTCCAAAATGGCGACAAGAACTTCAAAAATTTTCTAACTTTTTCTGTCGGTGAAAATCTTAAAAAAATTAACATATTCAGGAAGCTGGATGGGTTGCCATTAAAACTGAAGCTGTTAAATTACTGTTTGGTGATTGCACGTCATGTTGTCCATATGGAATCTGTTGCACAGTCAGGAGTGATATTCATTTCTTAACGGATTTCCTTTCTGTTCGTATAAAAATTAGCTCTATTTTTCAGAGGAAAAAATCCCGTACTTACCCATGTTAACTTGCATGTAGAAGATGCGTAACATTCTTTTAAAAAAAAAACTGGAAAATAGTGTAGAAGTTGAGAAATCTCTTCTTAATAATACAGCACGGACTGAGAGTTTTTAAGAATTTAACTTGTCTGCAATATCACAGGGAAAACTGGGATATCCACAGGATAGAATTAAGTTAATTAAAGATGGTAAAAAATTGATCGACAAATTTGGAGAAAAACAATAGCGAAGTAGCATCTTCCGATTCGATACTCATTTTGACTGTCTGGCACTGACATAAGAAATTATAGTGATTTCGAAATGAAGAGATTAACCAGCATTTTTATTATTTAATATGTTCTGAAGATTCACTTGCTCATGATTCAGAAGCCATTTTAAACGATTTTTACTGGTTAAGTTATTATGTAACCATCCGAAGCTTGATAATATTCTTAAATCTAATAAATAATTATTAATGTTATTATTTTGGTAACCTCCATGGAGTCAACAGACTCATTATAAAACTCGATGTAGCTTAGAAACACCAAGGCGCTTTACATCGATTTTTACAGAGGTCAAGTCTCTTGAGAACTGTTACAAAAATAATCTTGTTTGTCTCTATATGTTTTATGCTAAATATTATTGTAAATAAACTTATGGGAAATTACTGTGTTTACTGTTTTAACTAAAATTTCTAGAATGTCAAAAACAAAGGCAATGCTTTGCCATCGGAACTTTGTATATAGCTATGTATAGGAGCACAAGAAAGTTGTTTACGATTAAGTGTGTGAGAAAGTTGTTTGTGAGCTCTGCTCATAAACACCTTCAAAGTTAATATCAAAGAGAGCCGCTAGGTTCAGACAAGTTTTCGCTGCCCAACAAAATAAAAAAAAAGGGACTGCATGGAGGAGAAGAAAAAATTGTATGCTGAAACTTCTTGCATGAGCTGTTCGAGTACCGGGAAAATTACAGAATTGGACTGTAATTTTCCCGGTACTTTGTTATAAAAGCCCGATTAGACGCTCCCTGAAGCAATACTCTCCAGATGGAAGCCTAAGGCCCAAGACGAAGGAAAAAGCATAGAGACTTTTGTGCAGGACCTTTGGAAGTGTGTGTGACACAGCCTCTGAAAGTTTGCTTCATCTTTTGCTTCATCTATAACATATCTCCTAGATTACTTTTGTAATCTAGGAGATATGTTATAGATGGACTGATAAGAAATAGTAATAAGAAGTATATGTACGAGAGTCCTCTGATTTGTTATTAATTGGAATATAATTTGTGAGATAACCTGGCATAGCTAGCTAACCTCTTCGTGAGTAAATTAGTTTCAGTAATTTTGAATTAATAAGCAGAGAAGTAATAGAGTAAATATATTGTATAGTCATTTAGTATTGAAAGGGAAAAGTTTGTTTCTTTATGCTAAAAGTCTAAAAGATAGGTAGAGAGAGAGTAACCTTCTATCATTTAATTAATGTACTTTGTTATTATTGTAAATAAATGTGTTTTACTTATATGTCAATAGAGTGCTGCCTGATCTTTTATTTTACAATACACTGTTTCTCTAAAAAAAAAAAAAAAAAAAAAAAATCGAATTTGTGAGTGGGGAAACAACTAAGGCATTAAAAGCTCTTTTAAGTACTTATGAACCACGACTGTTTATATACACTTTGTTGAAGGAATTTACGCTAGTGCGAGAGAGAGAGAGAGAGAGAGAGAGAGAGAGAGAGAGAAATTTACAAGTCGTTTTAGTGAGTCTTGTGCCGATATTGATATACTGGTGGTGCAGTCTAAATAAATAAATTTTCCAGTGTTCGTTGGCATACGGCTAGTAAATACGAAAGGTGGATAAACATAGTACTCAATAGAATTAGTAAGAAAGGTTACGTGAGAAAGCGCGCACTGTTATAAAGAATAGAGTAAATATATTACAATAGCGTGGTAATCAAGCAGGCCCATAAATAGCAATTAATAGCCACCGTTACATCATCATGGGAGGCCCATTCGAACAGCAACATGTCTATCATAATGAGTTTTGAAGTACACTACCTGCATTCACAATGCACTCCAGCAATGCATTCCACTCGCTACCAACTTTCCAAGTAAAAAATCTACTCCTCACATCTTTCTTCGCCACATCTTCATACAACTTCCAGGGATGGCCTCTCGTTCTTCCCATCTTAACATCCACTCTTTTTGCCATTTCTTCTGTATTAATATGATAGAATTCCTTAACTAATTCGAAAGTCTCAATCATATATCCTCTTTTTCTCCAATCCACCAACCTCTGCAATCCGCATTCGCTCAAATGCTCTTCATAACCAATATTCCAGAGTCCTGATATCACTTTGGTCATTCACCTTTGTACCCTCTCTAGTATTTCCATATCACAATGAAAATTAGGTGACCAAATTTGAGCACAATAGTCCATATGTGGTCTGATCAATGCCTTATATAGGGGAACCACCACCACCGGCTTATTCCTACATATCAATGTAATTTTTATCATAGCAGCAATACAATGTACAGTCTTTGCAACAACAGCTATGTGCCCTCGAATTGAAGTCCAATGTCTATCATCGCCCCAAGATTGTGATTTGTGAATTTAATCCACTTCCTGTACCTCAAGAAGTGGATGAAATTAACATCAATAAGAGTGTCCTGCAAAACAGATTTAAGTGTGATGAATCTAAGAAAATCTAGGAAAAGACATGCTGCAGGAGCCATGCTTAGAAATATCTTATGGCACTATCATATTATTGTTATGTGACACTTCCAAGAAGTCCAAGGACTCATCGCAGAAGTTCACCCTACTTCCCCCACACACAAATCTCACAGTCCCCCCCCCCTACTGTTAAACTCTCTCACCACACAAAACCATCAACGCGAGCCATACCATCAAAAAAAAAAAAAAAAAAGCACTACTTTTTGTCTGTAAATCGCATGTATCTATTAACAGCTCATCATGCAGTGGGCTATTAACGGATTTGTTTGAATCATAGTATTCAGCTGATAAGTGTTATAAGGAATAAATAACTTATGGAACTGAAAGAACTGCATATTTTTGTAACAATATTTCCCTGTATACAAACACTCTACAGCAAATCTGTATCCATCTGTTCAGTGGTGTAGCTAGAGCTCTTGCCGCGATCCTTAAGTTTGCCGTCCCTCTAAATACGCACCAAAAATACTACATAAAGTCAAAACGAAGTATACGGAAATCAATTAATAAACACTATGTTTATTTTTGAAGTAAAACTTTAATTTCAGCATTCTAAAATATTATTTTTCTTGCATCTCTGTTAGCAAAATCGTCGATGATATTGGCGAAGTCTATTTCATAGTAATGTACGTAATTCTTAATCAATTTTATTCAGAAAAACTCCTCTCACATCTAGCAACACTTACAGCAATTGTGAGGAAATTTCGCAGTAGTATTACAATATATGAAAATGAGTTCTCGAGACTGTTTTTTAGAAATAACTACAAAAGTTCAAACAGGTTCAAAGTGCCACCCAGGGAGGATCTATCCCTCCGCCCCTGCCCAGCTACGCTTCTGCATCTGTTGGATAGGAATGAATTACGAGGCTAGTCTAAAAAGTCGACCATACATGGCAACACTATCGGCAAGATTCTTTTTTCTAAGTTGGTACATCTGTCATAAGCATCCATCTGAAATTGCAAGATATTCTATGAAGTAGTTTGTTTTATACATTTGTCTGAAGAAAAAGTGTTGTCTGTATCCCTTGAAATGGATAAAATTGCGTATCGTGCGGTTATAAAATTCTTTGTAAAAGAAGGTTTAACGTAAAAGAAATTTATTCGAAATTCATAAAAGTTTATGGGCACTCTTCTCCTTCGTTTTCGACAATTAAGAAATGGGCTGTCGAGAAACGTGGTCGTAGCACTTACCAGCGTTGAATATGATCAACGTGAAGGACGTCCAAAAAGTGTAACAACACCAGAAACCATTGATCAAGTGCACGATATGGTATTGGATGATCGACGAGTCAAAGCGCGTGAAATTGCTGATACTATAGGCATTTCAAAAGAACATGTAGGATATATTTTGGATGAAGAATTGGAAATGAAAATGTTTTGCGCAAGATGGGTGCCGCGTTTGCTCACAGCAGATCAAAAACGCACTCGCATGAAAATATCTGAACAGTGCTTGGAGCGTTTTAACAAGAATAAAACTGATTTTGTGCGTCGATTTATTACTATGGATGAGACTTGGATTCACCGTTACACATCAGAATTTAAACGGCAGTCGAAACAGTGGAGAGATTTCGGTTGTTCAGTGCCAAAGAAGACAAAGTTGGTTCCATCAGCAGGAAAGGTCATGACATCGGTGTTTTGGGATGCTGCATTTTGTTTATTAATTATCTTGAAAAGGATCAACAATAAGCGGAAAATATTATTCCGATCTTTTAACTAGACTATATAAAAACATTCGTAAGGAAAGAGCCGGTTTACAGAAGAAAAAAATCATTTTTCATGGGATCTGTACTATGAATTGTTGGAACATCCACCCTATTCCCCAAATGCGGCTCCTTCTGACTTCTATCTCTTCCCAAAACTAAAACTCTTCTTCGCTGGTGAGCGTTTTTCTTTGAATGAAGAGGTGATTGTAACTGGAGGGGTATTTTGCAGATCTTACTGAGAACCACTACAGGGACGGAATAATGACTCTGGAGCATCGCTTGTATAAATTCAAGTCTCAAGGGAGATTATATTGAAAAAGTAAAATAATTTTGAAATTATAAATTCCTTTTTTCATTGTTAGGCCGAGAACGTTTCAGACAACCTTCGTTTATTATTATTATTGTTATTATTATTATTAACATCTGACCTCTGTTGAGTTAGAGACTCCTCATGGGAGTTATACACTATTCCAAACAATGCTCATCCAATAGCTCCTTAAAATGATTCAATGTGTTTACATTCATAACATACTCAAGGAATTTATTCCACTCTCCACACAAAGAACCTGTGCCTCACTCCTCTGCTCACACCCTCTTTATACGATTTTCAGTGTAGGCCTCTTGTTCTACCCACTTCTCTCAGTCTATGAAAAATATCATCCATGTCAGCCTGATAACAATCCATTACAAGCTTATATGTCTCAATCATACCCCCCCTCTCGTCCTCCTATTCACGGGGCTTTACAGTTTACATTCTCTCAATCTGTCCTCATGCACCACATTCCAAAGCCCACCGATAACCTTTGTGAATCTTCTCTGGATCCTTTTCAACATATCCTCGACACTATGAAAACCCGGCCACCACCACCACAATCTGTGCACAATAATCCATACGAGGCCTTATACTGTGGCATCAAAACCACTTTCTTTCTGCGTGTCTCGGTCCTCTGCATCATTGCTATTATCCGATGTGATGTGTTCAAAACATGTGCAATGTGGCCCTGAATTTCAGGTCATTGTCCACCACCACTCCCATTTCCTCTTCCTCCTTTAAAGTTCCCCCACTTTGCATCCGTCTTTGCTTACCAAATTTCAAATTATACACTTTGCAACCTCCACTTATCTGTACATTCATGCAATCTATATAAGTCCTCCTGCAAGTCCATAACATCTGCATCGCTCTCCCCAATTTTGCATCATCTAGCTACATATCACTAGTTAAACCCATTCAAATATCATTAATATACAAATTGAACAACAATGGTCAGGAAACTGACCTCTGCAGTAAACCACTAGTGACCTTTTTCTTTCAGGATACTGCATCCCCATACATAACTTTCTGATACCTATCTTACAACTCAAAAGTCTGTTATCCAATTCTATCTGTTTCAATATATTTAACTGTTTGTCGTGTGGGATCCTATCAAAAGCTTTTGCAAAATATCATAAAAGATTATATTCAAAAAGATTATAAAAAAAATAGAAAATTCATGTGCAGGGCCGAATTTACGCAGAAACTAGACAAGCTGCAGCTTAAGGGTTTCACACTGCAAGTTGCCTCCGCTTCAGGTATAAAAACCCTAAAATTTGTTTCAACAGAGGGACATCAATTGATTATATATACAATATATACAATTTGAGTGGTGAATTGTGAGTGAATTGATCAGTATTCGACTATTTCAGTTTTTTTGAGATTGTGTGGTGTATACAGTGATTGAGATAGTGTTGATTAGCCTGCGTAGCTCAGTAGAAGTGGCGTTTGCACTCTACAACGCTTGACCGCACTACGAAAGGCATTCGAATCTAATCTAGTCCCCGACTAGAGAAACTTTTTCCAAGCCTTTTCTCGACCGGTTCCAGAGTTAGTCGATCTCTGGAACGGGCTAACGGGTTTTTCCTCCCGGAAACTCGACTTTATCGTCCCGTAAACTCAAGAAAATCGGCCGTCGAACCACACAATTTTCAGAGATTAAATATATTGTGTTAGGGTTAGGAACCACCAGATGGCCGCCTTCTTCACTGCGTGCCGATTAATTAGTGATAGCCTTGGGCCAGCTATCTCTGATTGGCTACCAGTTGAGATTGAACTGCCCACTCAGTCTCCAAAAGTTAGATAGGGCTTAAAAACGGCCTCGCCTACTCCATGTATGGGAACAAAAAAGCGTTAGCTGATTTTTTTTTTTTTTTTTTTGTGAGGTAGTGTTATCTGATGTGCAGTTTAACAGATTATTAAGTATTGTAGTGCCGTCATCACTATGAGCGAGGAGGAAGATGACGCTTATATTGAATCGCTCAACAAAGGGCGGGAGCTCAGCATTCTCAAAAAGATTGTAAGAAAAGTCGAACGAAAATGGCCCGGCATCCTTAATTTCTACTCCTTGCCAGGAGAAATTGAGGATGCTGGGCCACTCTCGTTCGACCTTTCTTACAATCCTTAAAAATTGATTTTGATCTTAAAATTGATTTTACAATCTTAAAATCAAGCTGGATTTGGTGATTTCCACTCCCCCAGACCGTGAAGTGTCCGTGCGCACAAGAAGCGCAAAACCGATGCAGAATTCCGTATGTAAGATGACACACCCAGTTCCGATCCCTTGGTTTCTCCCAAAGAGAAGGTGCCACCGATCGTCCTCCGGGAAAAGAAAAATTGGACACACTTAAGGTCCACCATGACAAATCTACAAATACAATATATCTATTGACAAGTGACATACAATGATGATGCAAAGATAGGCAGGGTAATCAAGAATGCTGCTGATAAGCAGTCTTTGCAGAATGATTTGAATAGACTGCAATTGTGGGTATGGGAAAATGGGTGTCAGTTCAATGTCAGTAAATGTAAAGTCATTCACTTCGGCATGGTTACATATCCAATGTAGTATTATACTGGTAGGATTAGATTAGAAGAAACTGATGAGGCTAGGGATCTTGGAGTGTTAGTAGATAGAAAGTTGAAGTTCAGAGTGTCATGTGGCAAAAATTGCAAATACAACTCAAAAGATAAATGCAATGCTGAAACGAATATTCACATGTAGAGATATGGATGTCATTTTGCCTCTTTACAAGGCCTTGATAAGACCTAACTTGCACTATTATGTGTGCAGGTCTGGTTTCCGTTGTGATTCTGATATATTGGAAGAGTACAAAGGCGAGTGTTAAAAATGATATCAGGATTGTGGAATACTGATTATGAAGACACTGAGAATTTGTAGACCGCAGACACTAGCAAACAGGAGAAAGAGGGGTGATATGATTGAGACTTACAAACTGCTGAAAGAGTCATACAGGATTTCAATTGATGGGATTTTACAGTTTATTGAGAGTGGGGAAAAGGACGAGAGGGCATCGTTGGAAGCCGAGAATGCAGGCTGCTAAGAAGGGTGTAAGGGCTAGATTTTTCTTTTGGTGCGTGATTGGAATGGATTGCCATTGGATGTATGTTTTGAGTGTAAGCAGTGTGAATGAATTCAAAAATAAGTATGATAGCTAGTTTGTGTAGTATGTGGCTCCACGATGAATCTCTAACTCCCTGGAGGTCTCTCTTAATAATAATAATAATAATAATCTCAGCTAAGAACATTGATGATGGCATCAAAATCCAGCCTGCTACCAAAATGGATTAGAGAAAACTCACAAAAGGGTTAGATTCTACTCAATACCTCACTCTCTCTCTCGACACGGAGAGGAATCTGAAGGTGGCGCTGTGAGGTGTTACAGAGGATGTAACTATTACAGATGAAATAGAGGCTGACCTCAGCCACCAGGACCTGCCACCTATTAAGGTCAGTAGGATGACTAGAGCGGACGAAACCCCTATGCCTCTGGTTTTAGTGGAGATCGATAAGCTTAGAAAAATATTTATCACCTGAGATCAGTCTGTGGACTCCGGATCATCCCAGAGCCTCTGAGGAAGAAAACTTCAACTGGATAGTGCCACAAGTGTCAAAGTTGGCCATGCTCAGAGACTCTGCAAGACAGAGTATAAATGCCTGAAATGTGCCAAGAGCAACCCCACCCACTAACACCTGCACAAAGCCAAAAACCACCCCAGCTAGTTGTGCAAACTGTGGAGGCCCTCATCAAGCTGACTATAAAGGATGTGATCAACACCCGAATAACAGATGGTCCGAAACAAACAGACAATCACCTGCCTCTATCAACTCACGAACACCTACACCTCTGGCATCACAGTCTCACAGTGTTCAACAATTATGTTACAGAAGTCCCACCGCCGCAGTTTGAGGCTCCTAAGAAAACAAACTACCAACGGCAGGCAAGACCTTATTCGGACGTGGCCCTGCCATTACTGCCTCGTTGGGAAATATGCTACACGATTTCATCAGGTCCTATCCTTCACCAGCTGCTAAAAAATCATTCCTATATGAAACTCGATCAATCATCTCAGCACTTATTGATGAACAGGAATAAATTAACTCCAGACTATTTTGACATTGTGATGTGGAATGCCAATGGCCTCAAACACAAGATTATGGAGCTCCAAGAGTTCACTCAGAGACTTCAGCGAGACGCTGTTTTGATAACTTAAACAGATCTGAGGCCATCGGACATCCCCAAAATTAGGGGATATCACCTCTACAGAACTGACAGGCCAAATTACAGAGGTGGTGGCGCTGCAATCTTCATTAAAAATTATATCCAACCCCATACAGTGAACTACCCCCGACTACTAACCTTGAGGTGTAGAGGTTCTTACTAGGTCATCTGGCAGACTGAAAATTTATGCAGCATACAACCCACTGCAAAAGACACTACTACATACAGATCTGGATGCCATCCTAGAAGCTAGAGAGCACATCATTATTGCTGGGGGGGGACTTAAACTCCAAACACCTGGCATGGAATTGGAGAACCACAAATAACAACGGACGCATCCTCGCCAACACAAGATTCAATTGCACTGTCGTCGCAGGCCCCACTGAATCTACCCATCACAGCCCGAATGGCACTGCTGACATCTTGGATATAGCCATCCTGCAATATGTTAAATTTCAATATAATTTAAGAACATTATACGAGCTGTCATCAGATCATGATCCAGTGCTATTACGGCTGGGAACGCAACACAACCTGTCTCTCCCCTCACACTCATTCACATCCTGAGAAAAATACAAAAGCACTCCCAGAGTTCATTGGCCCTGTTCCTCCTATAAGGTCAAAGCAAGAAATTGAAACAGCAGTCAAAAATTTTACTCAGCAAATTAATGCAGTCATAACGGCAGTCGCCTCTTACACAACTCGCTCCACAACAAATCAGTTACTGGAGGATATTATGAATATAATCAGAGATAAAAAATAAAGCAACAAAAATGTTTCACAATACTCGCGCGCCTCAAGACAAAAGAATTCTTATCGGATTAAATGGAGCTGTGTGAGACGTCCTCAAAGCCCACAGAGATCGACTATGGGAGGATAAGTTGGCTTCCTTCTCACCTACGGATAACTCTATTTGGGGACTCTTGAGAAATCTTAGAAACAAAAACAACTCTCTTCTCCCACTACAATTCGGACCTGGGCCCTATGCACACTGATGCAGAGAAGGCAGAAACAATTGTAAAAAAATTTTAAGGGCAGTGTCGACCTGCTTATGAAAATTTCAACCATTTGTTTCAATATAAAATTCATCGTCATGTGAGACATGCAATAAAACTTCCTGATGTCTGTACTAATCAAATCATCCACACTTCTCCAGCAGAAATCGACGAGATCATTAAGAATGTTAACAATAAGAACGCTCCTGGTCCAGATGGCATCACCAATAAAGTTATTAAACTACTACCCCACAGAGCCATTGTGTACCTTACCATCATAATCAACGCGATAATTAGCTTCCGATATTTCTCTTCCCAGTGCAAGATTGCTTATATAACCCCCATTCATAAGCCAGGCAAAGACCTACATCTACCGCAAAATTATCGTCCCATTAGCCTGATTTCAAATCTAGGAAAGATTGCCAAAAGGGTCATCCTCACCAGACTCCAATCCATAGTAAATAAGTTGAATATCTTTCCAAAGGAACAATTTGGATTCTATCAACGTCATAGCATCATTCAACAGATCCATGGACTAACTGAATATATTACCACAGGCTACAATTGGTATCAACTTACCAGAGCTGTCCTTCTGGATAAGGCCAAGGCCTTTGATAAGGTATGGCATTATGGTCTGCTCCACAAGCTTATCTCCTTTAATATCCTGCTACAAATGGTACATTTGATCCAGTCATACCCCAGCAAACAGATTTATATAGGTCAAGCTAGACTACGCTATATCTACCAAGTGCCCCATTCTGGCTGGTGTTCCACAAGGATCATTACTGGACTCAATTCTGTTCTCGATATTTATGGCAGATATTCCGCACAATCCAATGTCATCTATATTGGCTCTCTATGCTGATGACACAGTGATACTCACCAGATTTCTTTGCCCACACCTAGTCACCAAGAAAACCTGCAAATATTAGCAAAATGGTTTTCCAATTGGAGATTACAAGTAAACCTCTTGAACAGCATAGCTGTGCTCTTCTCCAGAAGAGCAGTATCTCCTACAGGGGACATCTTTCTGTTTAACACCAAAATTCCTTGGAAAACAGAAGTCAGATACCTTGGTATACTGCTGGACAAAAGACCAACCTCCAGCCACCACATCGAGGACTCGTGTGCAAAGGCATCAAAAGCTATCGCCCAGCTCTATCCCCCTAATAAACAGAAACAGTAAATTACACACCAGAATCAAACTACTCCTCTACAAACTGATGATTTGTTCTATAATCACATATGCTTCACCAGCATGCAGCCATACCGCTGATACTAATATCCTCAAACTGCAGCGAGTGCAAACAAGTGCTTTTGTATGATTCTGAACGCCCCATGGTTTGTCAGGAATGCTCGACTTCATCGGGACATAGACATTCGCTATATATACTCTTTCCTTCAGCCGCTTGCAGCAAAGTATTTGCTAGAAACGTCTACACATCCCAATCTACCGGTGCAGCAAGCTGCTGACTATGATGAAACAGATATGTACAAACACAAACGATCTAAAGCCATCATGATTTCAAAAAATTATCTAAATCCCCTTGCCCTCTCAGTGCCAGCATATTGCTGATAAACTTTTTTTCTTCACTGTATCTATTCAGACAGCGGGGAATATGAAAGCAACTTGCTTCATTCACCCTTGGAGTCAGTAAAGTTGAAGTTGAATAGGACATCTTAAAAGTTATATGTATCTAAGGGCTGCAATAACCTTAAACTTGGCCCTATTAAATTTTATTAGTAAATTAATATTAATAAATAATAAATATTACATTTAATTTCACTGGGCTAGAGAAATAATTACTCATCATGTCATTAATTCTATCAAAATAGGTGATTTGTAATAATACTCGGAGTAGGTAAAACGGGAAGTACGAAGCTTGTGTGGGTGATGTCTTAGTCAATAAACTGAGTACTAGCGAGTTTAGTTATTGTTTCTAAGACCAGGTAAATGCTGGCATTGATTAATATTTCTGTAGTATTTATATATATTTTATTATTTCCCCCCCCCTGACGAGAAGCATTTTTGAAAGTGACAAAAACATGTACATCTCGCGATCCATCGTGTAAAAACCAAGTTGCGTAATGTGGTAATACCTGTAAACGTGTCATATTCACGTGTTGCGATATGTAATTGCTGTTCTACCTTTTCATTTATTTATTTTTATTTTTAAACAGCAGTCTCCGTTTGAAATTTTGGAAAGAACTAGCAAATTTTTTAATTGAAAAGTTGAAAGTTACCCCCGTCAAGACTTGATACTAACAGTATTACGATTCGATATGCCATAAATCAATAAAATTGATCGTGTTCACAATGATCATTGTTTGTTTGTTTGTTTGTTTTCAGTTATAAAATAAAATAAAATTCTTATTATCATGGATCTTTCCGCATTCTCTAATGATAACTTTGATGCGAAAGAGTGGATCAATGCCACTTTTCGGCTACCCGAGGCTCAAGCGAATAAACAAGAATATGCAGCGAATCTAGTTTTAAAACTGCAGTCTTTTATTCAAGAAGTAAACAGTGCTATGGAAAAAACAGCAGAACAGGTCATGCAGAATTTGCCACGAGTCTTGAGGGATATAGATGCTGTGAAGCAGGAAGCTCGCTTGTTAGAAGAACAGATGAAAACAATTAAGGAACAAGTTATAAAGGTTGAGCAGGATTCAGCGAAATCCATGCAGACTTTGCTACAAATTGATTCAGTTAAGTCAAGAATGCAAGAGGCCTGTAAAGCTTTAAGAGAAGCAGACAACTGGACAACATTATCTGCAGATGTTGAAGAAGTGTTTGAGACTGGTGATATCAATGCTATTTCATCCAAGTTAGTTGGAATGCAAAACAGTTTGGAAATGTTAGTTGATGTTCCTGATTTTAAAGATCGATCACAGAAATTAGAGCATCTTAAAGATAAGCTTGAAGCAATGCTTAGTCCCCAGCTTGTGGCAGCTTTTAATGCACAATCGTTAGATGTGGCCCAAGTGTATATGAAAATTTTTAGAGATATTAAAAGATTGCCACAACTTAAAAAGTACTATCATAAATGCCAGAAGGCACAGTTACTTCAGCAGTGGCATCAAATAGTGGAGTCGGATCCAGAAGATACACTTACTGATTGGCTTAATAATTTTTATGATATATTACTTTCTACATGGCATTCACAGATGACTTGGTGTGGTCAAGTTTTTGTGGATATAGCTGCAGTTGAAATATTGCCAGAACTAATTGTGGATGTATTAACAAGCCTTGATCCATCTATACCCTTTTGTATTGAAGCAGCATTAAAATTACAAGAAAATCCTCTTTTGTATCTTATTGAAATAAAGCAAATTACAGATAGATTTGCAAAAAGCTTAGATGTTGCCATTCAAGTTACAGGTACAGATAACCTTCAGAGTGCCCATGTTGTTCTTCTTGCCCAAACTCTGTATGCTCCTCTCAGATCTCATATACAAAGGTATGAGTTGCTAGAGGAACATATGCTTTTGTCCCAACTGAGATCAATAAATTTGCATTCTGATGATTTAATTGACATGGTTCGGCAACTTGGTGATTCAGTTAGCAAAGTATATTATTTCATCCAAGAAGCAGAGAACCATTGCCATCAGTTGACGCATGGATGTGGCTATCCTGGTTTGTTAGTTGCACTCCAGGGCTTTTTTGATTCATATGTAAATGAATTTAAGGGTGTTGTTAGACAACTTAGGTTAGCTAACAGGAAAAAAGATCAAGATGTTGCAGATGACTGGCTGCTATTTCAACAAACCCTTCTAACTATGCAGATTGCTGGTGATGTAATTCTTCATATGGAAGGATTAGAACAGCTTTTAATTCGTCATATTCAACAAGTAGCCAGATCATTGGAATATTATGACACTAGAGAGGATCAAAGAAAAGCAACAAATCCTTTTCATTCTTATGATGATGTTCTGTTGTCTCCACCACTGAAGAGGGAATTAAAATTGTTAATAACAAAGCTTCAAGAAGAAAAAAATCCTCATCTCTTGCATGAAAGTGTCCAACTTTTTAGAAGACTATGTGCTGAAGCTGGAAGAGTGATAATTGACATTGTCTTCGACCAAATTCAAGCTCATCTCCAAGATTTGCCATCGATGAAGGTATGGAGTACATCAACCCCTGGTGGAGCTTTAACCAATGATTTGCCAACTTTTAGCATTTCCCCACAGGAATATATTACACAAATTGGTCAGTATATGATGACTTTACCACAGCATATTGAACCTTTTGTTTTGCAGGACAATCCTACTCTGTACAATGCTTTGAAATTTGCTCAGTTGCCATATGGAATGCAACATGAAGTTTCAGAACATGTAGCAGACTACCTGCTTGACTGCTTAGCCCAAGGCATAATGGAAAAATATATTGAAAACATATTGAAGATTTCTAATCTTACACCACATGCAACAAAACAGCTTATTACAGATATAGGATATTTATGTGATATACTAGATGATCTTGGACTGTCACCGTCAAATGCTCTCCAGTCCATATTGGCATTACTGCAAGCCAAGCCAGAAGAAATTGCATCAGTTGCTTATGACAAGCCTGCATATATGATAAATGCCATAAAAAATATGAGAGGAATTTCATAACCGTATTTATTTATTATTACCCATTTTCAATTGTTAAGAAAGGCCAGTAAATTTGTTCATCATATTTAATGTTAGTTTGTAAATTAATACACTATGAATATACCACATGATATTATGCTACATACAGGCCACTTATAAAGTAATTTTTATAATGGAGAATAGCTTTATAATATGTTTTCAGGGGTTCTTTGTGGTATTGCAATATCAATGATATGATGTATTGATTGTACATAAAACTACTACTACTCAGTTGTATGTTACATCAGAGATGATATTTATTTTGAATAAATATTAAATGTATCTTTGCTCTGCCTTCATATAATACAGGAATGACAAGTTTCAAAATTAATCTCAGGGCTATATTTAAGTGATGCACAGTAAAAAATGAATGATACAAATTCACTATAACTACGGACATAGATTTCTGTTTATTTTATTTGCTAAAGTAAATGGTATTCATGTAACTACTGTATAAATTACTGAGTATATCCTTTCACGGAATTATTGAATGGTAAATGCAGTTGTTTTTTTTTTCTCTCTTTAACCAATAGTTTCATTTTAATCAAATAGTTTTTATTTCACTGTGAAACATTCATTATTATTATTATGAGACCTCCAGGGAGTCAAGGACTCATCGAGGGAGGCTGTAAATTACCCAACTTGCAAATCAGAGGATAAACCCTGCTTGAAGTCATTAATGTGTAAATTGAACAAAAATGGCCCAAGGACTAAACCCTGAGGTACACCACTGGTTACCTTAAATCTGATAGATTCACACCCACTGTACAACACTTTTTGATATCTGTCTGTTAACTATCCCCTGATCCAAGCCAATAGATTATGTTCCAATCCCATATTCTCCAGTTTACGCACCAGCCTATTGCATGGTATCCTATCAAATGCTTTAGAACAATCCAACATTATCATAGTGTATCCATTTCCTTTATCCAACTCGGCTGTAACATTGTTATAAAATGTGAGCAAATTGCTAAAACATGACCTTCCTTTAGTAAACCCATGCTGTTCCCTGCAGAGTATAGAATGATTGTCTACCCATTTCTGTATGCGAGTTCTTACTAATTTCTCTAAAATCTTCACGACCACACCAGAAATACTAATAGGTTGGTAGTTAGACACATTAGTTTTTGCACCACCCTTGTGCAATGGAACTATATTACATTCCTGTGGTATCATTCCTGAGCTGAGACTCAAGTTATACAAATATGTGAAAGGCCTAGCCAATTCAGCTGAACATTCCTTTAACATACAGACAGATATTCCATCTGTCCCTATTGACAAATAAAATTCTTTTGGATTGCGTTTAGCTTGCATGGCCAATTTCTTTTCATACTCCGTTTTAGCTTTTCTCACAATACTCGTTACTTTTCTGGCCTGTGTTTTATATATTTCATAACTCCCTCTCACTCTTATTGTCACGATACTCTTTCCACATAATCTTCTTCTTGTGGATTTCTAGCTTAATAAGGCTGCACATCCATTTCACACCCAACCTATTTACTCTTCGAACACTAGGGATACATTCAGATACCGCCTTATTCATGTACTTTTTCAAAAAGATACCCATGCATTGCTGACATTTTTTCCATTCAGTAACTGATACCATGGAATCAAAGATAATATTCTTCTAAGTTGATCATAATTTCCAGCTTTGTAATTCAGCATGTAGCATGATTTAATCGGAGTGTCAATATAAGTAGATACTTTCCAAGAAAGAACAGCATGATCACTGTCACCAATTGGTGGTAAAATAGCTATATTCTTGACAGAGATCCCTTCTGACACTATGAGCAAATCCAACACTCTTTGACCTTGAGTTCCTTCTTTCTTATGCTGCTTGAGAAAGTTATTCCACAACAATTCAATAAATTCCTGTTCTTTCTGATCATGAGATTTCTCTTCTACCCAATCAATGTTTGGAAAATTAAAGTCACCTATAACGATCATTCACTTGGTACCCATAAGGTTAAATTGGCAATGCATTTCTTCATCCCCTACAACTGAGCTGCCGGGTCTGTAGCAACACCCCACCATATATTTCATTCTGTTAATCTCCACTTCACACCAAATAGGCTCAAACTCATCGCTACATGGGACATTGTTACCATCATTGTTTCCTTGTATTTCTACCCTAACTGGACTTAAGTCATCTGATATCATTAGTAACGCTCCTCCTCCTCTCCTATCTCTTCTGTCATTCCTAAAAATAGTATATCCGTTACACTCGATCCCACTTACCATATCTGATTCTGATAGCCAGGTTTCACTAATGCCAACAATCTTAGGTCACATCGTATTCAATAAAGAAACAAACTCAACCCCTTTGTTTCTAATGCTCCTGGCATTTGTGTATAGACATAATAAATTATGACCTGGCCTATTCTTATAATTAGATATGCAATGTATTTGGTCTTGTTCTAGAATTTTCTCTTTTCCCTCCCTAGACATACTTAAAAGGTATGTCTAGGGAGGGAAAAGAACCCAAAGCATATTTTTCCACTCCTACACCACATACGTAACCATGTTCATTATTACTTAGTTTACAAAAAAAAAAAAAGAAAGAAAGAAAATAAAAATTATATGCGTTTGTGTGTGTATATATATACACATACACACAAACACACATCTTCAAGAAAGTGGAAGAACTGTGGTGGTCAGCTTTGGCAGAACCTGAAATTGCCCATAGAAAAGGCATTATTATTCTTATTATCACTATTATTATTCGGGACACCTCCAAGGAGTCCGAAGACTCATCATGGGAGGACACCTACTATACAAGTCTCCATCACTACACCGAACCTCTACTACCAATCATCTCCATCAACGCCATTCACCGCCCACTACCACCACAACTAGTATTTTTTGTCTGTAAATTGCGTGTGTTCTAAGAAAAAGGAAGAAAAAAAAAGGATGTTTATGAGAAAGTGATTGTAAAATCTGTGAAAAAAAGGCAGATCATCTCTTTTCAACCTTTAGAAGACTGTTCTAAATTTTGAGGTTGTGATGTGTTTATGCTAGAAGTGTAATTCACGTAAAGAAGGAAAATTAGATTCTGTCTGGAGATCAATTTCATTAAATGAGTGATGAAGTGGAATTTTTCTTTTCCTCATCCCAATGGTGACTGTCAAGAAGATTAATATTTGAGGGAGTTGGCTTTGGATGGTCTTTGAAACTTGGAATATTTGTGCATTTTAGGGTTTGTTGAATGAAGGGGAATGGACTGTATGTTCATCTACAAAACTGTGGATAGGATTTGAGGTTAGAAAGAGAGCAGGTCATTTATGTAGAGGAAGAAGAGTGTAGTATCCTAGGGCACCCAAGAAATCTGATGAGAGGAGGTGGCCATCCAATATGATTTGTTTCAAATGTTAACTTGATTGGCCAAGTGGCATTTCTCCTCTTCAGCCAATAGGCCACTGGTTCAAATTCCGTTTGTAAATATGGATGTTTGTGAATGTATGTCTTTAGGTGTTAGATGAACTTCATTATTGAGCATTAGAACACAACCTGCTTATGGGAGGCCTTAAGTGGTTTGTAATCTGTCTGTTTAGTCTCTAGAGCCATGTTCCTGGCTTATCTAACCTTGGTTCTACTAATGTGTAATAGGTATTATTATTATTTCTCGCCTCTAGGGAGCGCAAAGACTCATCGAGGGAGGGCATCTGCTCCACAACTCTGTCTTCACCAGCTGACTGCAACTACACCAACGCCATCTGTCATCGAACTACCAATATTTCCACAGACAATCACAAACATCCATGCTCATGATGGGATTTGAACCCGCAGCCTTTTGGTTGGGGAGCAGATACGCTAACCACTCGGCCAGCCAGGCAGGCATGTGGGATTCACATTTAAAAAATAGTAAAGACCCAAGGTCTAGCTTAGTGGCTTCCCTCTATGCTAGACCTAATTAAACAAACAGAAATGTAGCACTTCCATAAAATACTCTCAAACTGTTATGATATGTTAACTTCATTTGGAAACACCTAGGTTCAAATTCAATCTAGGAATGTGAAGAGCCTGTAGAAGGGCTTTTTCATCTGAAGTTGAGTTTGCTGCTGTCTTACAGAAGAGCAGTTTTTCATCCTCAAAGCAAGCAGATCTGGGAAGTAAACATATATAATACCCTTGTCTCATGACTAGTTGCTTTAGTTCAGTTGTTTAAAATTACTGACTCAATAATGGAATTGTCAAGGGCCTTCATGAGTTTCTTCAAAGCTTCTAATGTAAGGAATACCGTCAGTAATAAAATTAGTTGTAGCTTTCAAGGAGAGTTTGAATACAGACTTTTTCACTGTTTGCAAAATATATAAGATTTTTAAATATTTCGAAGGTAAGGATGCTGTGTATTCAGTTTTTCTTTTATGATGACTCCACACATGAAACATCACAAGACCTAAACACTACAGTGCCATGTGTGTGTGGAAAAGTAATTAAGGAGGAAAATGTAGCCTATTGATATGTTTCTTAAAGAGAGGGAAAGAGTCCTCAGTGGGAAAAACAGTATCGGAGAGATTATTCCACACTGGTTTTTTCAGCGTTGAAATTTACTAAGTTGTCTTCATCCCATTTGAGGAGATCGGTGTTTAAGTAACTGGTTATTATTAATATTTTATGACACCTCCAAGGAGTCGAATGACTCATCGAGGGAGGGAATCCACTCCGCAACTCTGTCTCTATCATCTATACCAACCCTATCTACTGCTCACCACCACTACCAGTATTTTCTGTCTGTAAATTGCATGTGTTCTCAAGGCCGATTTATCTGTGTGCGGGATGAAAAAGTCGAGTTTCTGGGAGAAAGAAGCCTGCTACCTCCATATGAGATTGGGTAACTCACCTCATCATCATCAAATTCCTGAAAGGGGTATACTACATTTTGATTTACATCATTACTAACTTCCTGTCCATAATTTTCCTCCAAATCAGTCTGTTACCTGTCAAGACTCCAACATTATCAGATCTTATATTTCTAACTTGTTTTGCTAATCTTTCCTCTCCCATTCTGTTTAAGTGACCATACCACCTGAGATTAGCTCTGCTAACGCATTCCTGGATGCTGACAATGTCAAATTCTTTACCAATATCCTCGTTTTTAATATGATATTGCCATTGATGGCATGTGTTCATGCTCCTAATCTTTCTCAGGACTCTCATATCTGCTGTCTCTAGTCTTTGGTCAAGTGTTTTCTAAGTTGTCTAACTTATGGTTAACTCATGGATCTCAGAGCTGAGATCCATAAGTTAAAATTGGCTTGAATGCTGTCTTGCATACAGCTAATTTGGTGTTTTGTCTAATTTCTCTCTTATTCCATATAAATTTATTCAGTTGACTTCTTACCATACCAGATTTGTTGATTCCGTTGTCTATTTCCATATTTAATTACCATCTTCACTAAAAATCATGCTTAAGTAGCTGAAATGTTTTACTTATTCTACAGGTTCTCCATTCAGAATGCAGTTGATATTTTCACTGCTTCTGCCTATTTTCATTGTCTTTGTCTTTTTAATGCTGACCTTCATACCATATCTATTACAACAGTTATTCACTTTAGTAAGGGAATCTTGCAGACTTGTAGCGGATTTATTTAGAAGTATAACATCATCCACATAAAGCAAAGAGCTGACATTAACATCTCCAATTTTGATATCAGGTTTAATACCACTTTCCTTCATAATGTTATCCGTGTAGATAATGAATGACAATGAATATACAGCCTTGTCTCTCACCAGATTTAACATTAAACCATCTTCCTGTACTTCCTTCAATTCTAACTGCTGACTTACAACTCAAATAAAGACTAAGTATTGCTTGATATAATTATTATTATTATTTCGGGCGACTCCAGGAGTCCTTAGACTCATCGAGGGAGGCCCTAAACATCATGTCCACACAACTATGCGATTACATTCTCACAGTATCTATCATACCTTGTCTTGAACTCGTTCACCGTCATAGCACCCACAACAGACTCTGGCAGCTTATTCCACACATTTACCACTCTAAAAGTAAAGAACCCAGCTCTAACACCCCTGCTAACCACACTCTTGCCCAACTTCCATAGGTGTCCCCTAGTTTTCCCACCACCAGCCCTGATCTCAAAAATATCCTCTGAATTAATCCTATAGAATCCCTTTAGCAATTTGAATGTCTCAATCATATCTCCTCTCCTCCGCCTATCAACTAGTTTCTGCAACCCACAAATCTTCAACCTGTTCTCATATGGTTCATTCCATAGACCTGTTATCATCTTGGTCACTCGCCTCTGGATCCTCTCCACCTCCTCCCCATCAAGAAGGAACCGAGGTGACCAAATCTGGCACAGTAATCGAGATGAGGTCTTATCAAGGCTCGGTACAGAGGTACAATAACTTGCTTGTCTCTGCTCGTCAAGGTATTTTTCAACAACCAAGTGAGTTGATGAGCTGATTTAGCTACTTCTGCAGTGTGCCCCCTAAACTTCATCTCCTTATCCACCAACACTCCCAAGTCCCTGGCCTCATCGATCTCTTGGAGTACAGTTCCACCAATGTGGTATACTGCTGCTAATCTTTTCACCCCAAAATGCATAACCTTACATTTTGTCACATTAAATTGACATCCATTCTCCTTAGCCCAGAACTCCAATCTATCTAAGTCATCCTGCAAGACTTTGACATCTTCTGCATTCACTATTGCCCTACCCAACTTTGCATCATCAGCGAACAAATGAATTGTTCCACTTAGATCCTTCCCTATATCGTTAATGAACAGATTAAACAGCAGTGGTCCAAGAACAGAACCCTGTGGCACACCACTAGTCACAGGCCGTCTTTTGGACTCTACTCCTGAATAAACTACTCTTTGATATCTCTCCATCAACCAACCACCTATCCATTTCACCAACCCTATATCCATTCCCATATGTTGTAGTTTATGGATTAGTTTTCTGTGTGGTATCCTGTCAAATGCCTTTGCCAGGTCCAGCAGTATCACTGTAAATCCATTTCCCTTATCCAGTTCAGCCGTCACCTTGTTATAAAACTTGAGCAAGTTACTGAAGCATGATCTACCCTTCACAAAGCCATGCTGTCCCCTGTACAGTATCTCGTTTTCATCAATCCATTCCTGTATTTTTCCCTTGACTACTTTCTCTAAGACCTTGACAACGACTCCTGATATGCTGATCGGTCGGTAATTTGCAACCGTAGTCTTGGATCCTCCTTTATGCAGTGAAACTATTTTCCCCTCTTTCCACACCTTCGGGACTAAGCCAGACCTGAGACTCAGATTAAACAACATGGTCAAGGGCATTGATAATTCTTTAGCCGCTTCACTCAAGATCCGTGCTGGTATACCATCCAATCCCACAGATGTGTTCACATTAAGGTTCTGTAATAAACTAGTCACATCCACTTCATTCATCACTATTCCCATATAAACTAATAGTTCCTTCACTTTTTTAATGTCACCACCTGGATGATATGCTTTTGCAAAGTGCGCGCTCAGTAACTCCATTATATCGACTGATTTAGTGACCTCCTTACCATCGTCATTCCTTAAAATCATTTTGCCGTGTACAGTTTTTTCCTTGCTTGCAGCATATTGAAAGAACTGTTTTGGATTCTCTTTTGCTTGCAAAGCTAGTTTCCTTTCATAATCCGCTTTTGCTTTTTTTACCACACTCGTTACCTTTCTGGCCTGCACTTTATACCGTTCGTGTGCCTGCAGGTCACCCCTTTCTTTAAATTCCCTCCACAGTTGTTTCTTTTTTTGCAGCTCTTTTCTTTTTTACTTTTTTCTCCAAATTTTCCTACCATATTTAATACTGCCTATTAAATCCCTAATAAGGACCATCTTTTCCTTTTTCATTGTGTCAGTTGCTTTCTCTAAAGCCTCAAAAAATTCTTTTACTTCTATCTTAGTAGAACCTTCTGTGGGACCATGGGTACAAATGAGTCTCATTGTCCAGTTCCCCATTCTCATATTTGCCCACAGCACTCTACTTGAGACTTCCTACCATTCAAGAAGATTAGCCTCATATTTAGTGTTGAATACTATGGCTACTTCTTCATTTCCTTGAGTGTCATTGCCTGAATATAACATTTTGTGTTTATTGCTTAGAAACATCTCGCCAGTTTTTGCCTTTTTTGTTTCAGTCACTTGTATTATGTCAATCTGGTACTTATCCAATTCCTCAGCTAGCTCCATTTCTTTGCCATTCAGGCTTCTTATGTTGACAGTACCCATCTTGAACTCTGGTGATGTTGAGTTGGGGTGGGTTTGTTCCAGTAGCTGACTTTTCGCTGTTTGCTCTGGTTCCCTGGCAAAAACAACTGGGTGATGCCCCAGCCAGCATGAAATTCTGTCATGTTGTACCATCATTTTTTATTTTGGTTTAAGCCAATAAGGATACAATTTGTTCAGCTGAATCCCAAATTGCCAGCCCATCCTCGTTCGTTCAGTATCTAGGTAGATACTTAACAGGGTGCACCACGAGAAGGTGAGGATTGGACATTAGGTCAGAGGCCCTGATTGGTTTTCTGCATTCCTTTAAAGGCTATGTGGACGTCTGCTCTCAGTTATATAGCTTTGACCCTCACCTTCAGTTGAAAAATTCCATATACAGATTCCTCCCATCATGACAAGGATCGAACTTAGGCCTTTTCCAATCGAAGGGCGCAACATCCTCTTGAGGCATGTAACATTAGAGACTGCAGGGTTTATCAAATGAGGAAGAGGAATGAAAATGATGTCATCGGCAAAGCTTTGAATAGGATTTGAAGTCAGTGAAAGGAGGTCATTGATATGTAGGAGGAATAGTGTAGGTTAGCACAGAACCCTGGGGCACTCCAGCATTGATGGAGAAATCTGATTAGATGAAGCCATCCATCAGACACACAATGAATGACTATTGAGGAAGCTGGCATTTCAATCACAGAGTGTAGAAGAGATGCCATAATATAGCAGCTTGTTCAAGAGGACTCAGTACCAGACATGATCAGATGCATTTGGAATATCAAGAGCAATAACGTGAGTTTCTCCAAATATTTCCATGGCCTGTATTGAAAGGTGGGTGAGGTTAGCTGAGAGGTGGACTGCATAATGAAATGTGGAATCCACATTGGTGATTGAAGAAGAAGAAGAAGAAGCTGGTTGTTGATTCACTCTTCATCACGTTTGGAATACTGAGGTGAGAGCAATGGATCGATAGTGAGATGGCCAAATTTTGTCTCCCTTTTTGGGTACAGGTTGGAGTAGGCTTGCTTCCATGCTGTTGGATAGATTCCAGCAGAATATGATAGTTTATATAGGCAATACAGGATGGGTGTCGCTTTTGGAGCTTAACTGGAGGAATACCATCTGGACTAGAAACTGTATTAGTATTAAAAATTGATGAGGGTTTTCCTGATGTCTTTTTGATGAAAGTTCAGAGGAGGCATTCAGTGAAAGTTTGTATGGGAGATGATTTGCAGTGGTCACCCAAGTGAGTTAAAAACTGATTTCAAGAGGCCTGTCTTTTCTTTAGGTAAGGTTGCCATAATGCCATCAGAATGCAGGGGAGGTGATAACAGGGAAGAGCAGAAGTTATGCCCAAACATCCTTAGCAAGGTACCAGAAAGCTTAACTGTCAGTTGTGCAGGAGGCAAGTTTATTGTATTTCATTCTTATGAAGTCTGCTTCGGAATCATTCATAACTTTTTTATGCATATTTCTGGTGTTGTGTAAGCTGAATGAGAAGCTGGAATTTTTAATTTAAGCTATTGAACATAAGCTGCATTTTTATCGTGGACTGCAGAAGCACATTTATTTTTAGAACCAGGGCTTGAATACAAGTTAGAGGTTTGCAGTGGAGTGGGGAATGAAGGCTCTCATTCCAGTGAGGATTATTTCGGTTATTAGTTTAGTGCAGATGTTTGGATTGGGAGAGCGAAATCAGTAATCTGACCATGGAAAAGCACCATAAAAATTCTGGAGGTCATCCCAATTGGCATAATTATAGTGCCATAGGGTACAAGGCTGAGATTGGTTGGGAGAAGGATGAACTGTAGAGAAGGAGACTTGAATAAGATTGTGGTCAGAATTGCCAAGGGAAGGGCAGACATTCACAGAGTATTTGGAGGGAGAGCTGGTTAAAAAAAGGTCAAGAATGTTGGTTGAATGACAATTATCTGATCATCTGGTTGGTAGATTGACCATTTGTCTTACATTATAACTGGTGGCAAATGATTCAGCTTCCCTTTCAACTTGATCTCTGAAGTTGGAGTAGGAACCCAGTTTGTGTTATGGGGTTAAACACCCTAAAGAGGGACAGTCTCATAATTTGGGTAACGTTTGTAAGAGATCAATTTTTAGTGATAGGTAGTCGATAGGGGCTCCATGGCTATCAGAGTTAGAAGAGCAGTAAAGTCAACAATAAAATGAAGTGAAGTAAGGAAATAATAAGCCAGAAAAAGTGGGGTTCCAAATTGAATAGCCTTTCACAAGGGATATCAGATTTTACAAAAGCACATGTTCTGCACTTTTTGCAGAATGCAGGATGTAGTTGGGATAGTTGAGGTGGACTGTAGTCACGGGGATGTCAACTGAGGTTCTGTTAGGAAATAGATATCAGGTTTTGATATCTGTAAGTTGTGGTTGTAGTGGTATATTACTAATTATTATTATTACGGGCAACTCCAGGGAGTCGACAGACTCATCGAGGGAGGCCCTAACATAATGTCAAGAACAACTATTCGACATTCACACAGAATCTATCATACCTCGCCTTGAACTCATTCACAGTCATGGCACCCACAACAGACTCTGGCAGCTTATTCCACTCATTCACTGCTCTCCAAGTAAAAAAACCTAGCTCTAACACTCTTGCTAACCACATTCTTGCCCAGCTTCCATGTATGGCCCCTAGTCCTCCCATCACCAGTCCTATTCTCAAAAATATCTTCTGAATTAATCTTATAGAAACCCTTCAGTAATTTGAATGTCTCAATCATATCACCCCTTTTCTGCCTATCAGCCAATTTCTGCAACCCACAAATCTTCAACCTATCTCATAAGGTTCATTCCACAGACCTGCTATCATCTTGGTCACTCGTCTCTGGATCCTCTCCACCTCCTCCCCATCAAGAAGAAACCCTGGTGCCCATATCTGGATGCAGTAGTGTAGATGGGGTCTTATCAAGGCTCGATACAGAGGAACAATAACATGTTTGTCTCTGCTTGTTAAAGTATTTTTCAGCAACCAAGTGATTTGATGAGCTGATTTAGCCACTATTGCAATGTTCCCCCAAAACTTCAGCTCCCTATCCACTAACACTACCAAATCCAGGCCTCGTCAATCTCCTGGAGTACGGTTCCACCAATGTGATATACTGCTGCTAATCTTTTCACCCCAAAATACATAACCTTACACTTTGCCACATTAAATTGACATCCATTTTCCTTAGCCCAGTCCTCCACACTATCCAAATCATGTTGCAAAATTTTGACATCCTGTGCACTCACTATTGCTCTACCCAAGTTTGCATCATCAGCAAACAAGTGAACACTTCCTCTCAGATCCTTTTCTATATCGTTAATGAACAAATTATTATTATTATTATTATTAAACAAGACCTCATGGAGTCAAAGACTCATCTGGGAGGTCCTTTTATCACATACACATCTCATCATACCGTGTCTTAAACACACTCAAACTCCATGCAGACACCACACTCTCAGGCAAGGTATTCCAATCATTCACAACTCTGCACGAAAAAAACCTGCCTCTCACTCTCCTACTCACACCCTCTTTATACAGTTTCCAGGGATGACCTCTGGTTCTCCCCCTGATCTCCCACTATTCTCTGTAGAACTTCTCCACCATTGATCTTATAACAACCCCTTACCAACTTGTAGGTCTCTATCATATCTCCCCTCTTCTTCTCTCCACCAGACTCTGCAAATTACATCTTCTCAATCTTTCCTCATACTCAACATTCCAGAGGTCAGAAACTACCTTAGTCAGTCGCCTTTGGACCCTTTCCAACATCTCTTCATCCTTCTGAAAATCCGGTGACCAAATCTGGGCACAATAGTCCATGTGTGGCCTAATCAAAGCCTTATACAATGGAACAAGAATCTCCCTACTTCTACCTGTCAGTGTCCTCCGCATCATTCCCAGAAGTCTTTGTGTTTTTGTCACAATATTGGCGATGTGTCCACTAAATTTTAGATCCTTATCCACTAGCACCCCAGATCTCTTATTTCCTCTACCTCCAACAATATATTCTCACCAAGCATAAATTCTGCATTCCATCTCTGTTTTCCAAATTTTAAAACCTTACATTTTGCAACATTGAACTCACATCCCCATTTGCTTGCCCAATCACTCAATTTATTCATGTCTTCTTGCAAGGCCACAATATCTTCACTACTCTTTATAGTTCGTCCCAACTTTGCATCATCTGCAAACAACTGAATATCTCCATCCAAATCTATGCCAATATCATTAATATACAAGTTAAATAGTAATGGCCCTAAAACAGACCCCTGAGGCACTCTACTAGTGACTTTCCTTTTCCTGGATATTGCATCCCCATACACAACTTGTTGATACCTATCAGATAGCCAGTCTCCAATCCAATGCACTAAGCTAATATCCAACCCCATCTGCTCTAGTTTGACTGTCAACTTATCATGAGGTACTCTATCAAATTGAAAAGTAGTGGTCCAAGAACAGAACAAATGGCACACCACTAGTCACAGGCCATGTTTTGGACTCTACTCCTGAATAAATTACTCTCTGATATCTCTCCAACAACCACCATCCTATCAATCTCACCAATCCTATATCCATCCCCATATGCTGCAGTTTACTGATTAGAATTCCATGTGGTATCCTGTCAAAGGCCTTAGCAAGGTCCAGTGAAACATGATTTATTAGTGAAACTTGTCTTATTCATTATTGAATAAGACATGTTTCACTAAAAAATTCATTAATTCACTAATGAAACATTAATTAGTTAATCACTGTAAACCTATTACCTTTATCCAGTTCAGCTATCACTGTGTTAAAAAACGTGAGCAAGTTACTGAGGCACGATCTACCCTTCACAAAAACATGTTGTCCCCCATACAGTATCCCATTTTCATCTGTCCAATCCTGTATTTTTCTCTTGACTAATTTCTCCAAGACCTTGACAACGATTCCTGATATGCTAATCGGTTGGTAATTTACAACAGCAGTCTTGAAACCTCCTTTATGAAGTGGAACTATTTTCCCCTCTTTCCAGCCCCTAGGGACTAACCCAGACCCAAGACTCAAATTAAACAAAATGGTCAAGGGCACTGATAATTCTTTAGCTGCTTCAAGTATGACATGAGCTGGTATATCATCCATTCCCACAGAAGTATTGACATGGAAGTTTTGTAATAGACTATTCACCTCCATTTCATTCACCACAATTCCCGTATAATCTATTGGTTCATTCATTCCTGCAATATGACCACCTGGATGATATACTCTTTCAAAGTGATCACTCAGTAATTCAACTATATCAACTGATTCGGTTACCTCCTTACCATCGGCATTCTTTAAAATCATTCTGCCATATACATTTTTTCTTTTACTTGTCGCATATCGAAAAAACTGTTTGGAATTCTCTTTATCCTACATGGCTAATGTTCTTTCATAATCTGTTTTTGTTACCCTTCTGGCCTGTGCTTTATACTGTTCATGTGCCTGCTGGGCACCTTTCTCCTTAAATTCCCTCCATAGGTTTTCTTTTTTTGCAGCTCAAGCTTAAAGGTGTTATTCATCGATTTAACCCCAACTTGATTTATTATTTGGACTCTAAGTATACAGTCAGCCATTGCCTCATGCAAACCCTTCTTAACCACCTCCCATGCACTATCAACATCTAGCCCTTGCAGTTTTACATGCCATGGCACTGAGCCAATCAAACTCCTAAGCTTGTCATACTTACCAGCCTGATAATTTCACATGTACCCTGTCTTAATTGTAAATTCCATACCTTTTGCCACCTAAGTCACTACCCTATTATCACTCTCACCAATTTGTGACAACGTGGTCATATCAGCCAAATTCTTAGATGCAATTACTAGGTCAAGCACTCTCTGGCCCTTAGTATTTTCCATTACATGCTGTCGCAGATAGTTATCCCTTAATAACCGCATAAAATCCAATTCCTTCCTCCCTTGTGTGCTCTCCTCCTTCCAATCAATGTTACCATAGTTGAAATCTCCATTAATAATTACCCTCCTTCCACTCATTTCTTCTATTTGCTTATTCATACTATCTCCACCATCTATTCCATCACTTGGTCTATAGCAGCACCCAACTGTATATTTTGTTCTGCTAGTTTCAATTTCACACCAAATAGCCTCAAATGTGCTCTTTTCTCTATCCTGCAGTTCCACTTCTATTCTCCTTGGCTGTAACTCATCAGCTATCATCAGTAACACGCCTCCACCATTATATTCTCCCTGTCACTCCTGAACACACCATACCCCTCACATTCAATCCCACTAGCTATATCATCTTCTGTCAGCCATGTTTCACTAATGCCAATAACCTGTGGCCTGGAAGTGCCAACCAAGGCTAAAAAATTCTTCCTTCTTGTTCCTAATACTACTGACATTAGTATATATGAATTGCAGAAGCCCATTTGTCCCATCCCCATTTTGATGCCTTATACTAACTATCCCATTCTGATTTCTTGTGTTTCGTACTCGCTTGGGCATATTACACACATTCATACACTCTACTGTCTCCCTAAAGTCTGCATATCTAACTCCCCCCCCCCTCAATAACTCTAGTTTCCCTGATTCTACACTTCCACTACATTCAACACCTTTTCAAGTCTCCATACACCAAATCCATTCAAATGTAAACCATCCAACATCAACAACAACAACATCATCAAATTCCTGCCATGTACCCTCAAGGGGTGTACAGGATATGACAGTACTACACGAAAAAATTACATCATTACTAACTTCCTATCTACAATTTCCTCCAAATCAGTCTGTTACTTGTCAAGACTCCAACATTATCAGATCTTATATTTCTATCGTCTAAGGCACTTTGTACTGTATCAATCCACCTATATCTTGGTCTTCCTCTGGGTCGTTTTCCTGCCAACCTGGCAGAGAACACTTGTTTTGCTAATCTTTCCTCTCCCATTCTATTTAAGTGACCATACCATCTGAGATTAGCTCTGCTAACGCATTCCTGGATGCTGACAATGTCAAGTTCTTTCCTAATATCCTCATTTTTAATATGATATTGCCATTGATGCCATCTGTTCACGCCTCTAATCTTTCTCAGGACTCTCATATATGCGGTCTCTAGTCTTTGGTCAAGTGTTTTAATTCTGACCCAGCTCTCAGATCCATAAGTTAAAATTGGTTTGAACACAGTCTTGTATACAGCTAATTTAGTGTTCCGACTAATTTCTTTCTTATTCCATATGAATTTATTCAATTGACTTCCCACGATACCAGCTTTGCTGATTCTGTTGTCTATTTCTATATTTAGTTTACCATCTTCAGTAAAAATTGTGCCTAAGTAGCTGAAATGTTTTACTTGTTCCACAGGTTCTCCATTCACAACACAGTTGACATTTTCAATGATTCTGCCTATTTTCATTGTCTTTGTCTTATTGCTGACCTTCATACCATATCTATTACAACAGCTATTCAATTTAGTCAGAGAATCTTGCAGACTTGTAGCGGATTTATTTAGAAGTATAACATCATCCGCATAAAGCAAAGAGCTGACATTAACATCTCCAATTTTGATATCAGGTTTAATACCACATTCCTTCATAATGTGATCCATATAGATAATGAATAACAGAGGGGATAATGTACATCCTTGTCTCACACCAGATTTAACATTAAACCATCTTCCTGTACTTCCTTCAATTCTAACTGCTGACTCACAACTCAAATAAAGACTAAGTATTGCTTGATATAATGCCCCATTGACACCATATAACTGCAGCGTATTGAATAGCTTCTCTCTGGGCACCTTGTCATATGCCTTTTCCAAATCGACAAAGCTTAAATACAGATCTTTCTTATATTCGCATGCTTTCTCGACTATTTGTCGTAAAGTGAAGATCTGATCCTGATAACCTCTATTTGGCCTGAATCCAGCTTGTTCTTCACCAAGCTTTTCTTCCACAATTCTTCTCAACCGTTTCTCAAGTATACTTGCATAGATCTTGCCAGGAACACTCAGTAGGGAAATACCTCTGTAATTCTCACATTCAGTTTTATTTCCCTTTTTATATATGGGTACTATGAGAGCTATACTCCAATCATCGGGAATTCGTCCCTCTGTCCAGGCTTTCTGAACTATGCAGTGCAGCCACTGTAAGACTCTTATACCACCATACTTCAGCATTTCTGGTCGAATATCATCTACTACTGCTGCCTTTCCACATTTCAAGCCTTTGATGGCTTTTTCTACTTCTAGTATGGATATGTATTCCTGACTGCATGCCTGGTCAGTGTTTTTTACCACTGTGCTGTCATCACTGCTTGTTTCATTTAGCAGTTTTTCAAAGTAATTACTCCATACTTCAAGGATATCTTTTTCTCCCATTTTCATGTCACCTTTTTCATCTCTAATTCCTTTTACAGCATTCTTTCCTCCATTCCTGAGCTTCTTCAACAACCTCCAGAATATTTTGCCACCTTCTTGATATTTATTTTCTATATTCTTGCCAAAGTCCTCCCATGACTTTTGTTTAGCTAGTTTTACACACTGTTTAGCTTTCTTACATTTGTCTCTGTATTCTGTAAGAGTAAAAGCTGACTTATTTGCCAGGAACTTTTGATATGCTTTCTTCTTTTCCTTCACTGCCTCTTTAACTTCCTGTGTCCACCAGGGAGTTCTGATTTTTTTATCTTTGCACACAACCTCACCACATGCCTCTCTGGCAGAATCAATCAATGTTTCCTTCAGAGTTTGCCACTGAATTTCCAAGGTTTGATTCCTGTTCTCAAACTCTTTCATTTTCATTTCAATAATATTTCTGTATTTTAGTCTACAGTTTACATCTGAGAGCTGCTCAACTTTTATTCGCTTTAAAACTTTCTTACATGTTATTCTTTTCAATATGAAATTCAATTTTATCCTGCTCAAGACTAAATAGTGATCACTTCCAATTTCAAATCCTCTGTACACTCTGGTGTCCTGCACCAGGGAGAAAACATCACTATCAACAATAACATAGTCAATGAGACTTTTCTTATTCCTAGCCTCTTCTCTCCATGTGAATTTGTGCACATTTTTATGTTGGAACATGGTGTTAGTAATAACCAGTCCATGTCCTGAGCAGAAATCCAACAGATATTTGCCATTATTATTAGCTTTGCTCTTTTCTCCAAATTTTCCCAAAATATTTTTGTATGTCTCACAATCATTTCCTACTCTACTATTTAGATCCCCAACAAGGACCAACTTTTCCTTTTTCATTGTGTCAGTTGCTTTTTCTAAAGCCTCAAAAAATTCCTCCACTTCTACCTTAGTAGAACCTTCTGTGGGACCATAGGCACAAATAAGTCTGATTGTCCAGTTCTGCATTCTCATATTTGCCCACATTACTCTACTTGAGACTGACTGCCATTCAAGAAGATTAGCCTCGTATTTTGTGTTGAATACTATGGCTACTCCTTCTTTTCCTTGATTGTTATTGCCTGAATATAACATTTTGTATTTATTGCTCAGAAAGATCTCACCAGTTTTGGTCTTTTTTGTTTCAGTCACCCCTATTATGTCGATCTGGTACTTATCTAATTCCTCAGCTAGCTCCATTTCTTTGCCATTCAGGCTTCTTACGTTGATAGTACCGATCTTTAACTCTGGTGATGTTGAGTTGGGGTTTGTTTTCAGATTTGTTTCAGTAGCTGACTTTTCGCTGTTCGCCCTGGTTCCCTGGCGAAAACAACGGGGGCCTTGTTTAACCGGGCGACGCCCCAGCCGGCATGAAATTTTGCCATGTTGTACCATCATTTTTTATTTTGGTTTAACCAATAAGAATACAATTTGGTCGGCTAAATCCCAAATTGCCAGCCCATCCTTGTTCGTTCAGTATCAAAGTAGATACCCAACAGGGTGCACTACGAGAAGGTGAGGATTGGACATTAGGTCAGAAGCCCTGGTCGGTTCTCCGCATTCCTTTAAAGGCTATGTGGAGGTCTCCTCTCAGTTATACAGCTTTGACCCTTAAGCACCCCATGTAAACCATCCATCTTATATAAATCCTTTTGCCCATCAAACTCACTCCACACATCCACAAATTCCACACCACTCCTCCTGCATAATTCACTCATAATGTCATTAGCAGTCATGGCCCTTCTTCTATATTCTTCACTGTCATACCATGGCAACAGACTCACCATCCTAACTCTCTCACTCTTCTCTTTTGCTACTCCAATTCCTTCAAATCCTCTTTCATAATGCCTCGAATGTTGGTGAAATGGATATAGAAATGCATTTTTATTGGAAACGTTTTGGTATTATTTAGGGTAGGTTGTGGCACATAATTATTTAAAATTTTTTTTTTTTCATATTTTTAGATTTTTTTTGTAATATTTTATGGGAGATTGTTCTTCTATGTGCATTTAAAACAGCAGTAATTTTCTGATTGACTTTCATTTGTAGGGTGGTTGATTTAGGAATCAAAGAGTAGGGACATGCAGCTGAGATGAGGGACGTGTACATAACTCACACACAGGGGTGCCCAGACTCAAGTGAAGTGTGGCCTTGGACAGTGCAACCTGCATACCATTAACCCAGTCTCCATCCTGGCAGAATAAGCAGCAGGATTATTTGGCAGCTGATTGGTAAGCATCCAATAGATGCGTTACCATCAGGTTCAGTCCTGTGCACTATCTGGCTGCTGGCCTACAGAAAACCGTTTTACTGCTGTAAAACAGTTTTCTGTAGGCTATGTCAAACGGAGCACAAATTGGCTTCCTAGCTGAATAATGATAATTATGTAATGAGTTTGCCCAGCAAGGCCATCACCCAAACGGTATGTGAGAAGAAAGGTAAGAAGGGGGGGGGGGGGAACTGGAGCCCCTACTCTGGGGATGAAACATGGTAAAGTTGCTTCACACCTACAAAATGCAGGGTGGAGGTGTTTCACTGGGCAGTGAAAGACATCTGCCACCTAGAGGTCTAGTTGGCATTTCCTCACAGATATGCATTTAAGGTGGCAGTACTCATACCACCAACATCACGCCTACAAAACAGCAGGTTGGAGGTGTTTCATTGGGCAGTAAAAGACATCTACCACTTAGAGGTCTAGTTGGCATTTCCTCACAACTAGGGAAGATATGCATTTAAGGGGGGCAGTACTCATACCGCCAGGGTCCAGTTTGTGGAAACAGGCCATTACCACAGAAGGTGGGTGGGAATAACCTGACTGGGAGAGGCCTTATGCGATCATCAATCCATAATGAGAATTGGGAAGTGGAGAAATAATGGCAAACAAGCACCTAAAATTTGAAAGTCACATTTCAGAAATTGTGATGGCTGCTGTGCAAATGTAGTTTCTTTGTGTTTTTCAGGAGAGGAAGAGGTCCAAAGATTAATGAATAAGGTAGTTCGAGTCTATGGAATGTTGGGTATGTGAGAACAGATTTAGTCCATTTAAGAGTCTGGCAGATATGCAGGGTGAGATGATCAAGACTGAGTTAGTGAGTAGCATCAGATTAATGCCAAAGATATTGTTATAGAGTAAGGGAGAGAGGAATAGAAAAGGGGGTTTATTCTCTGGAAGTTTTAGAAGTAAGGTGTGAAGATTCCCTTTTTTTTTTTTTTTTGGTGATAGGCACAAATGGAAGTCACATTGTTCACGACATCATTCGATCAGCATTATGTTTGATGGTAATAGAGCCTCCATAGCTCAGTCGGCATAGACGAAGCCCTTTGTTCAGAAAGACCTGGATTCAATTCCCGTCAGTGAAGTGAGGAACCTTTATCTGGTCTCTTTCAATGAAAGATAGAGTTAGCCGGTCTCATATGGAGATAGGGGATTTTTTTCATCCGGAAAGTCAGTTTTTTTTTGTCCCCCAGAAGAGTCAAACCAGCCCCATGAACACACGCATCTGCAGACATAGGACACACTGGGAGGCATAGGGCTAACCACCTTATCCTCAAGTTGCAGTTGCGAAGTCTAAGAATACTTGAAAAGGTTGTGGGCGCTTATGTGCCTGTTAGGGACACTGATAGGATAGGAAGATAGTAATAACTCTTCTCTTTTGATTCACTTAAAATCTGATTTGATGATGAAAATGGTAAAAATAGTGATTATATCCAGCTTAGCAGTCAATTTAGGTTTAATGTTTTATTCCGCTGTGCATGCGTGTGCACACACACACATACATGCAGAAGGAAAGCAAAGGGGACATTGCTGCAAGAAACAAATTTTGTATTTAATAATGTGTTTTGAAGTGGAAGAGTAGCCAGTTGAATCAGTTCACAGCCAGACTGCGAATGGATGTTTTCTGTTATTATAGAATTAGTGGATAGTGGTGGAGGAATGATATATCTTTGTAGTATCCTGTCAGATGTTTTTGCAAAGGTCATTTGTCTTATCGTGTAGCCAAATGCAGTACGGTTCAAATCTTTTGTGGGTAGGATTCTCATAAAATAATATCTAAAAATAGATAAGTACCAGATCGACATAATGGGGGTGACTGAAACAAAAAAGATCAAAACTGGTGAGATCTTTCTGAGCAATAAATACAAAATGTTATATTCAGGCAATGATAATCAAGGAAAAGAAGGAGTAGCCATAGTATTCAACACAAAATACGAGGCTAATCTTCTTGAATGGCAGTCAGTCTCAAGTAGAGTAATGTGGGCAAATATGAGAATGGGGGAACTGGACAATGAGACTTATTTGTGCCTATGGTCCCACAGAAGGTTCTACTAAGCAAGAAGTGGAGGAATTTTTTGAGGCCTTAGAAAAAGCAACTGACACAATGAAAAATGAAAAGTTGGTCCTTGTTGGGATCTAAATAGCAGAGTAGGAAATGATTGTGAGACATACAAAAATATTTTGGAAAAATTTGGAAAAAAGAGCAAAGCTAATAATAATGGCAAATATCTGTTGGATTTCTGCTCAGGACATGGACTGGTTATTACTAACACCATGTTCCAGCATAAAAATGTGCACAAATTCACATGGAGAGAAGAGGCTAGGAATAAGAAAAGTCTCATTGACTATGTTATTGTTAATAGTGATGCTTTCTCCCTGGTGCAGGACACCAGAGTGTACAGAGGATTTGAAATTGGAAGTGATCACTATTTAGTCTTGAGCAGGATAAAATTGAATTTCATATTGAAAAGAATAACATGTAAGAAAGTTTTAAAGCGAATAAAAGTTGAGCAGCTCTCAGATGTGAACTGTAGGCTAAAATACACAGAGATTATTGAAGAAAAAATGAAAGAGTTTGAGAAAGGAATCAAACCTTGGAGATTCAGTGGCAAACTCTGAAGAAAACATTGATTGATTCTGCCAGAGAGGCATGTGGTGAGGTTATCTGTAAGGATAAAAAAATCAGAACTCCCTGGTGGACACAGGAAGTTAAAGAGGCAGTGAAGGAAAAGAAGAAAGCATACCAAAAGTTCCTGTCAAATAAGTCAGCTTGTGCTCTTAGAGAATATAGAGACAAATGCAAGAATGCTAAACACTGCGTAAAACTAGCTAAACAAAAGTCATGGGAAGACTTTGGCAAGAATATAGAAAATAAATATCAAGAAGGGTGGCAAAATATTCTGGAGGTTGTTGAAGAAGCTTAAGAATGGAGGAAAGAGTGCTGTAAAAGGAATTAGAGATGATAAAGGTGACATGAAAATGGGAGAAAAAGATATCCTTGAAGTATGGAGTAATTACTTTGAAAAACTGCTAAATGAAACAAGCAGTGATGACAGCACAGTGGTAAAAAACACTGACCAGGCATGCAGTCAGGAATACATATCCATACTAGAAGTAGAAAAAGCCATCAAAGGCTTGAAATGTGGAAAGGCAGCAGTAGTAGATGATATTCGACCAGAAATGCTGAAGTATGGTGGTATAAGAGTCTTACAGTGGCTGCACTGCATAGTTCAGAAAGCCTGGACAGAGGGACGAATTCCCGATGATTGGAGTATAGCTCTCATAGTACCCATATATAAAAAGGGAAATAAAACTGCATGTGAGAATTACAGAGGTATTTCCCTACTGAGTGTTCCTGGCAAGATCTATGCAAGTATACTTGAGAAACGGTTGAGAAGAATTGTGGAAGAAAAGCTTGGTGAAGAACAAGCTGGATTCAGGCCAAATAGAGGCTGTCAGGATCAGATCTTCACTTTACGACAAATAGTCGAGAAAGCATGGGAATATAACAAAGATCTGTATTTAAGTTTTGTCGATCTGGAAAAGTCATATGACAAGGTGCCAAGAGAGAAGCTATTCAATACGCTGCAGTTATATGGTGTTAATGGGGCATTATATCAATCAATACTTAGTCTTTATTTGAGTTGTAAGTCAGCAGTTAGAATTGAAGGAAGTACAGGAATAAGGTTTAATGTTAAATCTGGTGTGAGACAAGGATGTACATTATCCCCTCTGTTATTCATTATCTATATGGATCACATTATGAAGGAAAGTGGTATTAAACATGATATCAAAATTGGAGATGTTAATGTCAGCTCTTTGCTTTATGCGGATGATGTTATACTTCTAAATAAATCTGCTACAAGTCTGCAAGATTCTCTGACTAAATTGAATAGCTGTTGTAATAGATATGGTATGAAGGTCAGCAATAAAAAGACAAAGATAACGAAAATAGGCAGAATCATTGAAAATGTCAACTGTGTTGTGAATGGAGAACCTATGGAACAAGTAAAATATTTCAGCTATTTAGGCACGATTTTTACTGTAGACGGTAAATTAAATATAGAAATAGACAACAGAATCAGCAAAGCTGGTATGGTGGGAAGTCAATTGAATAAATTCATATGGAATAAGAGAGAAATTAGTCGGAACACTAAATTAGCTGTATACAAGACAGTGTTCAAACCAGTTTTAACTTATGGATCTGAGAACTGGGTCAGAAGTAAAACACTTGACCAAAGACTAGAGACCACAGATATGAGAGTCCTGAGAAAGATTATAGGCATGAACAGATGGCACAATGGCAATATCATATTAAAAACGAGGATATTAGGAAAGAACTTGACATTGTCAGCATCCAGGAATGCATTAGCAGAGCTAATCTCAGGTGGTATGGTCACTTAAACAGAATGGGCGAGGAAAGATTAGCAAAACAAGTGTTCTCTGCCAGGTTGGCAGCAAAATGACCCAGAGGAAGACCAAGATATAGGTGGATTGATACAGTACAAAGTGCTTTAGACGATAGAAATATAAGATCTGATAATGTTGGAGTCTTGACAAGTAACAGACTGATTTGGAGGAAAATTGTAGATAGGAAATTAATAATGATGTAATTTTTTTCCGTGTAATACTATTATATCCTGTACACCCCTTGAGGGTACATGGCAGGAATTTGATGATGATGATGATGATTCTCATAAAAATATAAAAACAATAATAAAGAAAGCTCTCAGTTCTATATATTATTATTATTATTACTTGACACCTCTAGGCAGTCCAAAGACTCATCGAGGGAGGGCTTACTCTACAACTGTCTGTCTCCACCAACTACACCAACGCCATCTACTGCTCACCACCACCAGTAGTATTTCCACAGAAATTCACAAACATCCATGCCCATGGCAGGATTCGATGCTGCAGCCTTTTGGCTGGAGTGCAGATACGCTAACCTAATATACCAGCCACTGAATTTAGAAACTTTTAACACTGTGTTGGACCTCTTTTAATAATAATAATAATAAACTAAAACCTTTTTATTCCCTTATAAGGAGTAGGCAAAGCCTTTAAACTTTATCTAGCTTTTGGAGACTGAGTTCAATCTCTACCAGTAGCCATTCAAAGATACCTGGGCCATGTCTATATGTCCAGATACGCTAACCTAATATACCAGCCACTGAATTTAGAAACTTTTAACACTGTGTTGGACCTCTTTTAATAATAATAATAATAAACTAAAACCTTTTTATTCCCTTATAAGGAGTAGGCAAAGCCTTTAAACTTTATCTAGCTTTTGGAGACTGAGTTCAATCTCTACCAGTAGCCATTCAAAGATACCTGGGCCATGTCTATCACTAATTATATTCAGTCGCTGATGAGGACACTGGGAATCAAGTGCTGCCATCTCGTGGTGCATAACCATAATAGGATATGTTACTATACTGTCTGAAATAATTTGGGTTCTACGGTCGATTTTCTTGAGTTGACTTGCTTGCCCCTGTCAGAGATCGATTAACTTGGGATCTGGTTGAAGATAGGCTTAGAAAAAATTTCTCCATTCAGCAATTAGACTTGAACTTGTAAGTCTGTCTTCACCTGGCACCATTTCTACTGAGCTACACAGGCCTATTACTATTGGCACTCACCTCTTTTGGTGAGTGCCAATACTGTTACTCTTCAAGGGTTGGGAACAGCTTTCATTAAGTGCGTTGGTCAAGTGCTGCATGCAAGAAGTTCTGTTTGTCCATACAAGCCTTCTCAGATGTGGTGGCAATCTCTTTTCTGACAAACTGTCTTTGGACTAGAGTTATGCCTCTTAGACAAAATAAATGGTTTATTTTTCCAGTGATTAAACTCACAGGATATATCACTTTTTGAGAAAGCAGTCAGCACTGCTGTGTTCAAAATCATGGCCCCAGCCAGGTGAGTACCCGCAATAAGCCCTTTTTCAAACTGAAAGATCCTTTGTTTTTCCAATTATGTTCAGCACTATTGTTGATTACAGACTAGCTGCATTCTTAAATAGTTGCCTAGAACATGTGGTGATGCATGTGACCAAGTATTTTAGGAAAGTACTTGATGATTAAGGCTATGTTAAAAAATATTTGATGGAGGCGTAACCAGTTGATGAATGAGTTCACAGCTAGACTGTGAATGGATGTTTTCTGTTATTATAGAATTAGTGGATAGTGGTGGAGGAATGATATATGCTGTGTAAGTGATATTTACATATATCTGCATAAAGGTTTTTAATTTGGTGTCTGTTTGTGTATGACCCCAAAATAACCTAGCTTCAGTTAAGTTGTGAATGATTTGCATGTAATTGACTAGTAAATTTATTTCCGACTGCAATTGGATCATTGAGTAGTCACTGTATTAAAATATATTATTATTATTATTATTATTATTTGACACCTCCAGGGAGTCCAAAGGCTCATCGAGGTAGATGAGCCTTTGGACTCCTACTGCCGACTACCACCACTAGTTTTTCTACAGACAATCACAAACATCCATGCCCATGGTAGGATTCGAACCTGCAGCCTTTTGGCTGGAGAGTGGATACGCTAACCACTCGGCCAGCCAGGCTGGCACATATCTTGCACTTGGTTTCTTTTTTTGTACAGAACCAGTAAAGGTGCATATGTATGTATATATAATACTGATATGCATAAATATATGCATATTCTCAAGAGGATTAGACTCGCATATTAGTTGAGTAGTAATTAAGAAAAGAGGAAAAATTTTACAAGATTATGCCCACCAAGGAGTATTATCAATATTCATTCTATGAACACAGTAAAAACACTTTAAATCTAAACAAACTTTTGTGGAAATGTTATCCAATATACTAAGATGATCTTCTCATGAATTCTGCATTGCTGTTAAGACATCAGGTGCCTTCTACAATATATAAAACTTTCTCTGAATAAGCCTATATAATTTTCATTTTATAAGGCTTTTCTCTCCTTTTTTTTTTTTTAAATTGATTATGAAAAAATAATTGACTACTACCACCTTGTCAACTTGCAAAGTCATAAAGTGGTTTCTCCAAAGCTGAAAATTCATTTACATAAATCTTGCACCTTAGAAATTGCACCTATCTTTACTTCACCCAGTGCTAATTGCTAAGGCATTATCTTCCTTACCTACCTATGAAACATAAACATAGCCTCTACTTTGGGAAGAACATTTGTTGTCTGAGTTAAAGCTAGCTAAAAAAAAAATAAAATAAAATATACACTATGTTTGAAGAATGACTGTCATATCATGACAGATTATTTATATGAAAAAATGAAAATAAACCAACTATATAGATCTGTTAAGCATGTGAAACGTTAGGAATAATTAATGAAACCTTTGACTTGTTTTTGGCTTACATAGACAGTTTTGATTTTCAAAATTTTGTTGTGTACTAATTATCTGATGAAAACTAAAATTGAAATGATAAATTTTAATAGGCATCATTACATACATACATATTGTCTTTTAATCTCCTGTGAACAATGCAAATTGTTGATCAGAGATTAGTGATGTATCAACTTAATCATATACTATCATAGTAGCCTGTACACTCTTTGAGAGTGCACAGCAGGAGATTGATGATGATATTGATACTAAATATATTTCATTTGATTTCATCTATCCAGCAACAAATTATTATTTTTAGTTTGAATCTTTTAGCCATTAATAACAATGAGTTTAAAACAGGGGCATAGCTAGAGGGGGAGTGGTCCACCCCGGGCGGCACTTTGCTTTTAAGAAATCTTGCCATACTGTCTATAGAACAGCAACTAAGTGATGAAATAGACTTTGACATTGTCATCTACAATTTTGTCGACTAACAGAAAAACAAGAAAAATAACATTTTAGAATGTTGGAATTAAAGTTTTAGTTCAAAAATAAACAATGTTTTAATTTATTTCCGTATATGTCGTTTTGACTTTTTGTACTATTTTTGGTGGGCATTGAGAGGGACAGCAAATTCAGGGACCGCCCCGGGTGGCAAAAACTCTAGCTATGCCACTGGTTTAAAACCAAAAGTGAATAAAGGGCATCATGTTCTGGTGTACAGCTTAAAAAATACCAAAGTTTATTCAATTTCAGCCACAGTGAAGTTATTGTTAGGTATGATATTCAAGCATCTAATTTATTGAATCAAAAATCAATATCATGAGCATACCTGTGAATGATGGACATAACAAATCCAAGTTGGTTATACATTTCTGAAAACACACCTGAAAAGAACTTAATGAGAGATAAAAAAAAAATATTCTAGGCTATACAAAAAATGCTTACAGTTCTGAAATCTTTATACAGTTGTCTAAGTATTATTCAGGCTTTCCCAGATGAATTAAAAAATGAGTTTGTAACTTTCACTTCAGTTCCACGATTAAATTAGTGAGTGGCATTTTTTAATCAATTCTGAGTTAATCATGTTGGTTCAGGTATTTATAGTTTTTTCCATTAAAAACATTCAGTAATCTCCCAAACTCGGAAAAATTTGACTACACTACTTGGAAAGAAGTCAATGGACACCACAGTGTGAGCAACAAAAGAGCCATAGTGTCCACCTTAATGTGATGTAGGACCTCGTTTCACTGGGATGACTGCAGCACTCGGGACACACTTTCCACAAATGTATGATAGCGATCAATGGGAATTTTGGACCATTCTTCCTGCAGGCACGTAATCAAGTCCTGAACTGTTGTGGGACAGATGTCCCTTGACCACCCAATGCTCCAGTTCATTCCACAGACATTCAGTAGGGTTGAGATCAGGGCCCTGTGGAGTTCAGTCAAGTGTTGTAACATTCATGTTCACAAACCACAATAGTTGCAGCAGCAGCCTTATGCATTGTCTTGCTGAAAGAGACAATGGTCAGTTCCATAGAAACATCACAAAGCAGGAAGCATTGCATTAACCAGAATGTGCAATATTTATGGCACCACAAGAGATCCGAGGCCAAGCCAGGAGAAACGGGACCATAGCATACCATTACACCACCATCTCCAAATTTCACAGTTCGAGTTACGCACTCTGGTAAGAGATGTTCACTGGGCATCCTCCGCACCCATCCATCTGCTCTGTAGAGGGTGTACTGTGATTCATTGCTCTATAACACAGCTTTCCAAACTTCCACATCCCTCTGTACATACGTTTTGCACCACTGAAGACGATGCTGCATGTTGGTTTGGGTTAATGTGGGGGCTTGTATATTGCACTGCTACCATGGAAACCCATGTTGTGAGCCTCGGTTCTGAATATTTTTGTGGTAATTCGTGTGCCAGTCAATACCCAGAACTCTACATTCAGTGTGTCAGCTGGTGAAGGGCAATGTTTACATATTATCCTTCATAGCATCCTATGGTCACATTTGGTGAGTGTGGTGGGTTGTGCACTGCAGAGTAGCACTTGCTGTTGACTCCCTGTGCATCCCTCTCAGTATATTATTACTGATTGTTGACCTGAGATGGCCCAATTTGTCAACAATTTGCTGAACAGATAGACCTGCAACATGGCATCGTATCACAATGCGTCTTTCAAACCCCATTTCACCCGAACACAGTTGCACTGACTTGGAAGAATCATATTCCTCCAGTTTATAACAGCTACAAACACATAATTTGTTACATGGCACAATGCACTTTTACCATGGGAGTGTCCATTGATTTCTTTCCAAGCAGTGTTCAATAGGATTCCATACTAATCCCAAATTAAGATTAGGAACATAAGATAGAAACATGTTTGTAGCAATGTGCACTCAGTTTGCAGCAGTGGTGCTGAAAGGTGAAGACCAAAAAACTTAATAATTTTTCAAAATTAGATTAAAAAAACCTACTCACCCTGAATGCAAATGAAAAGATGTCAGAATATTTTTAGGCCAAAAATATGGAAACCTTGTACTTTAAATACATTAAATATTAAGACATTTCAGAGAAATATAAATTGTATATATCTTCTTTTCTCTTTTCTTAAACACATATATTCTCTTAAACTGCCACAGTACAAGAAGAATTGTATCATTTCCTAAAATATACTGGATAATGAAATAATGCTAGATCTAATATCCATTTTGCTTATAGAATTGTATCACTCTGAATTATTACTCCCTCAAGACATTGCAGCTAAAGCTTTTACCCCTTTCTGAAGAAACTGCTCTAGACCTCAGCCACAAAACTTTGCAGGGTATTGGACTTTTCCTATGCATCTGGCAGATATTGTCTTTTTCTATTTAATTAGAAAAACGATATTTGTTGTTTCTTATCATGGACTTGTAGTGCACGCCATTTGCAGTGTTCTTTATTACATTCATGCCAGGATGTATTTCATGATAAGGCATAACACACAACTCAAGACAGACATGTTCCACCAGTATTGTCCCAAATGTTGTGATACTTCACACGTGTGCAGTTGAGATTTTAGTTATTTACATATCTTGTAATTTCAAATCTCTTAGTTAATTGTTTTCACTTCCATACTACCCTTTCAACCACCACGGTGTTAGTTTCCTGTGGTTTCAGTTGAGGTGCCACTCTCATTTTCCATTTTCATCAGCTGATACTGTTGCTTATAGTTTTTTTTTTTTGAATGATAGTTTATTTTATCACTGTCATGGACCAATAAGCCATTACTATATCATGCTATGATAATATCTCTCAACATCTGTAACTGCTTTGCTTGCCTTGAAGTTATACAAATGTACAGTTGATTCTAGGGGATACATCTGTTTGCATTATAATATTTAGTGGCGGAATCTTCTAGTAATGACACAAATATGCATATCAGCATATTACTTTCTTTTCAGTGGACTTGGGGATGCCAGGATCATGGGTTATTAATAACAGTCACAATGTAAAACAGTGGCGGCCAGTACATAAGCACTGTGACACTGCAGCACCCCGAAGGAAAAAATGGAAATTTTAAATTTTGTTTATGTTTATAAATAATAACAATGCTTACAACATTATATAAATGCAATACAACATGTTAAAGGTGCTTATGTTTCAATTGAATAGCTAATAATTGGAATTGTTCGATTAACGCTTTAGATTACAAAACAAATACACTGCGATCTAACGCAGTGTTGGAATTATCACGTTCGACCAATCGCAGCCAGACTTGCCGATATTCGTTTGCGCCTGTGATGGCATGTTACAGGTCATTACGACACTGCTCGGTTGGACAGCGTATCGTATGCCTGCATGTGTTATTTCTGTGAGATAAGAAACTTATTATTGGTGCGTATTCGTGGTGAGGGTGAACTATTTTTTTCAAATCTGTTAAAATAACATATTTATTTATTATAGATACAAGGCTGAATTATGACGAGTGTCACTGTTGACATGAAAAGAATTATATTTTTTCAATTATCGTTACATGAAACTGCATTTGGCCACTGCGATCTAATGCAGTGGCCAAATGCAGCCAGACTCGCCGATATTCATTTGCACTTGTGATTGCATATTACAAGACATTCTGACACTGCTCATTTGGGCAGTGATCATATGCTTGCATGCATTATTTCTGTGATATGAAACTTTTATTATTGGTGTTTGTTCGCGGTGAGGGTGAAATTAATATGTAAATTTATTTATTAATAAATTGGTTACTGATTACAAAAAAAAATAATTTTATTTATTTATTTTTTTGTAAATTTATTTTGTATATGCAGCACCCCCACTTAAAATTTTCACTGGCCACCACTGATGTAAAAGTGCCTTCAAATAACAAAATTGACTTGAAGAAATTTGATTACGAATGAGAAAAAAACTGGGGATTAAACAAATCTTGAAGGACAAATGGATGGTCTGAGATGCTTCTTGCTCAAGGTGCCATTTGATATAAGACATGCCATTTTTGAAATTATGGAGGTTTAGTAGGGCCCTTGCACACTAAATATAAACATTTTATAAAACTGAATTTTGTAGACTGAATCTACAAAATTTGAGTTGCAAGGTCAATGCTTTCATAGGCCTCCCACCTCCAAAGCATTACTGTAAAAAAGTCAAATTCCATTGGTACTTGAAATTCTGAGTTAAATGGTAGTACTGTATTTCATAATTGTGTTTACTTGTACATCTGTGTACATGTGTCCTTGTTGAAATTGCATTCATCTTCTGCAGTGAGTTCAACAGAAGAAATGCCATTATCCACGCTACCGGCCAGGAGGTATATATACGTCCAAGTAAACATGGATGCGAAGTGCATATTAAAATTTTAATACCATTGATATTACATTGAAATATATGATGGATATGAAGTGTATGAAGATGTGTATTTGATCCATAATGGCCAGTAAGGTGGCGGTTATAGGCATCTAGTTTTCTAAACCTATTTTCAGCAGGTTCATGAGTTAGTCAATATTTCGCACAGGTAAGCAGGGTATTTTGCCCAGAAACTTGAGTTTTTTTAACCATGAACTCCAAAAATGCAATGGTAGAAGTCATAATCTTTCAGCCAATAATATATACCTGAGAGTTCACAAGGTGAAGGCAGTTGTCTTGTACTCCCCCCCTTGAAATCAGTCTTGGGTGAAGCTATCAGTGATGGCTAAGGATGGAGAAATGCTGCCCATTGAACTTAAGGATTGAAAGATCTATGCTTTATTTTTATTTGTACATTTTTTGTCAAATCTGATATCCAGTGTCATAGAATGTCAAATGCAGAATCCTATCTAGATCAAAATTTACTTGCCACACATTGAATTTATATCTTGACTATTTTCCTCACTGTTTCTGATGATCGTCCTGATAATTGGTTAACAAAAGGCAAAGGTGGGGGGATATGATTGAGATATTTAAGCTGTGGAAGGGTTATTATATTAACAATGAGGACATTTTTCATATGGTAAACAGGGGAAAGGAACAAGGACAAGAGGCCATCCCTGGAAGTTGCAAAAAGGAGGTGGTGAGTAAAAGGGTAAGAAGTAATTATATTTTGCATGGAGAGTGGTAGGAGAATGGAATACTTTGCTGGAGAGGGTGGTTAGTGTGAAGACTGGATGATTTTAAGCAGTGGCCTTATACACTTTGCATTCACTGTCGACCTCATGTGATGAGTCTTGTGACTAATTGGGAGTCTGGAAAAATAATAAAGTGGATGAATAGAGATATAAAGCAAGACCTGCAAAAAACCTGTCATATAAGGAAAAAGCTTGTCATCAGACTCAGGAGCAGTACAAAGTGCAAGCCCAAAAGGTGAGCAGTATGGTAAGAAAGGCAAAATCAGTTTATGAGAGAAAATTAATGCAGCAGGCTAAATTAAACTGACTATAGTAGATAATAGAATTGTCTACACCATGATACTGCAAAGGAAATTGTTGCATTGTTGAGTGATCATTTTTCAAAGAGTTATCATCCAGGTGTAGATTTTGCAGTTGCTGTTATGTCAAAGATCAAACCTGATATAAATGAAGAGGTGTTCAGCATATTGAAAAATAGCAATGTAAATACAGCAATGAGAGCCTGTGTAGCTCAGTGGAGTGGTGTTTGCACACCTCAGCACTAAACCACCCAATGATAGACTTGAGTTCAAGTCTTCCTGACTAGAACTTTTTCTAAGCCTTTTTTCTACCGGTTCCCAAGTTAGTTGATCTCTGGCATGGACAAGCAGGTTTTTCATCTCGTAAACTCAAGAAAATTGACTGTAGAACCCACTCTTTCAGACATTAAAAGTAGTGTGTTGGAGTTAGGGACTACAAGATGGTGGCACTTGTGTGCCATCTCTTCACTGCTCGTGCTTAAATTAGCGATAGCCTTTGGCCAACTATCTGGCTACCATTGGAGATTGAACTCCCCACTCAGTCTCTGAAAGTTAGATAGGTTAAAACGGCCTTGCCTACTCCCTACATGGAAAAGGCATTAGCTGATTATTATTATTATTTTTTGATACAACAGTGAGACTGGATGGCATATTAGTCCATGCTCTAGGTGCACGTGCAGAAGAATTGGAGATGCCTCTACTGAAGTTATTTAATGTAAGTCTCAGGTCTGGCAAGGTTCCAAAAATGGTAAGATAGTTCCATAACATAAAGGTGGCTTGAAGAGAAAAGTAACAAATTACAAACTAATTAATATATTAGGAATCGTGAAAATTTTGGAAAAGTTGACTTTAAAGGTAAAATCCATCAGCGTGAAATACGAGGCACAGCTTTGTAAAGGATAGTTCCTGTCTTAGTAAAAAAAAATCAAACATAAATAAAGAATAGAATGACAGTGGAATTGGATAAAGGAAATGCATACACCATGATATTGCCAAATTTGGCATTTGGCAGAATTCCACATGGAAAAACTTACAAAAGTTGCAGCAAATGGGAAAGGATATGAACGTAGCTTGGACTGGGAAGGTGGCCGACATGCAGACACCAGAAAGTAGTATATGGTGAAGTGGAAGCTAGGAGAATGAGGGTGGCTAGTGGAGTACCTCAAGGTTCTGTACTATTTAATTTGTATATTATATTAGTGATATAGGGAAAGATTTAAGAGGGAATGTTCAGTTGTTTGCTGATGCAAAAGTGAGGAGGGTAATAGTCAATAAAAGTGACGTAGATATCCTTGAGGATGATTTAAATACGTACTGTGGACAAAGCATAAGGATGATCGATTTAATGTTGCAAAATGTAAAGTTATGCATTTCGAGTTGAAAAAGTTGCATACTGTGCATCACATAGATGGTACTGTATTGCAGGAAATTGATGAGCCTAGGGATTTGGGGATAATGGTGGACAGAGATATGAAGTTTAGCGGGCATATTGCAAAAGTTGGTAAAATAAAGGATTATTTGGATGTTGAAAACACGCTAACAGGTAATGATAGAAAAGTTCGTTATAAGGCTATTATTGGTCTGCATCTTACTACTGTACATACTCAATATGCAGACCAATCCCTAAAGAGCCGAGTTCGCCTCGAATTTTTAGAGATTAGGAGGTGGTAGGGATGATTCAGAGACAAATAACCAAGGCTGGTGTCAGGTCTGTGCAATGTTCCATATGAGGATAAGTTATTATTATTATTATTATTATTATTATTATTTTGGGCTACACCAAGGAGTCCTTAGACTCATCGAGGGAGGCCCTAAATATCATGTCCACACAACCATTCAACATTCTCACAGTATCTATCATACCTTGCCTTGAACTCGCTCAATGTCATAGCACCCACAACAGACTCTGGCAGCTTATTCCACTCATTTACCACTCTAAAAGTAAAGAACCCAACTCTAACACCCCTGCTGACCACACTCTTGCCCAGCTTCCATAGGTGTTCCCTAGTTCTCCCACCACCAGTCCTGATCTCAAAAATAATCTCTGAATTCATCCTATAGAATCCTTTTAGCAATTTTAATGTCTCAATCATATCTCCCCTTTTCCGCCTATCAACTAGTTTCTGCAACCCACAAATCTTCAACCTGTTTTCATATGGTTCATTCCATAGACCTGCTATCATCTTAGTCACTTGCCTCTGGATCCTTTCCATCTCCTCCCCATCAAGAAGGAACCGAGGTGACCAAATCTGGGCACAGTAGTCGAGATGAGGTCTTATCAGGGCTCGGTACAGAGGTACAATAACTTGCTTGCCTCTGCTCGTCAAGGTATTTTTCAACAACCAAGTGAGTTGATGAGCTGATTTAGCTACTTTTGCAATGTGTCTCCTAAACTTCATCTCCCTATCCACCAACACTCCCAAGACCCTGGGCTCATCAATCTCTTGGAGTACAGTTCCACCAATGTGGTATACCGCTGCTAATCTTTTCACCCCAAAATGCATAACCTTACATTTTGTCACATTAAATTACATCCATTCTCCTTAGCCCAGAATTCCAATCTATCTAAGTCATCCTGCAAATTTTGACATCTTCTGCATTCACTATCGCCCTACCCAACTTTGCATCATCAGTGAACAAATGAACTGTTCCACTTAGATCCTTCCCTATATCGTTAATGAACAGATTAAACAACAGTGGTCCAAGAACAGAACCCTGCAGCACACCACTAGTCACAGGCCGTCTTTTGGTCTCTACTCCTGAATAAACTACTCTTTGATATCTCTCCATCAACCACCCACCTATCCATCTCACCAACCCTATATCCATTCCCATATGTTGTAGTTTACGGATTAGAATTCCATGTGGTATCCTGTCAAACGCTTTTGCCAGGTCCAGCAGTATCACTGTAAACCCATTTCCCTTATCCAGTTCTACCGTCGCCGTGTTATAAAACTTGAGCAAGTTACTGAAGCATGATCTACCCTTCACAAAGCCATGCTCTCCCCTCTACAGTATCTCATTTTCATCAATCCATTCATCTATTTTTTCCCTTGACTACTCTCTCCAAGACCTTGACAATGACTCCTGATATGCTGATCGGTCGGTAATTTGCCACCATAGTCTTGGATCCTCCTTTATGCAGTGAAACTATTTTCCCCTCTTTTCACGCCTTCGGGACTAAACCAGACCCGAGACTCAGATTAAACAACATGGTCAAGGGTACTGATAATTCCTTAGCCACTTCACACAAGACCCGTGCCGGTATACCATCCAATCCTACAGATGTATTCACATTAAGGTTCTGTAATAGACTATTCACCTCCACTTCATTCATCACAATTCCCTTATAAACTAATGGTTCCTTCATTTTTTGAATGTCACCACCTGGATGATATACTTTTGCAAAGTGTGCGCTCAGTAACTCCACTATATCGACTGGTTCAGTGACCTCTTTACCATCGTCATTCCTTAAAATCATTTTCCCATGTACAGTTTTATTTCTTGCTTGCAGCATATTGAAAGAGCTGTTTGGGATTCTCTTTTGCTTGCATAGCTAGTTTCCTTTCATAATCGGCTTTTGCTGTTTTTACCACACTCGTTACCCTTCTGTCCTGCACTTTATACCTTTCGTGTGCCTGCAGGTCACCCCTTTCTTTAAATTCTCTCCACAGTTGTTTCTTTTTTTGCAGCTCAAGCTTAATGGTGTTATTCTTCCATTTAACCCCTACTTGTTTTGCTATTCTGACCCTAGGTATACAATCAGCCATAACTTGCTGTAAATGCTCCTTGACCACTTCCCATGCTCTATCGACGACCAGCCCTTGCAGTTGTATGCCATGGCACTGATAGATCGCACGAAGGATGACTTCGTTTCGAGTCTAGTTCGGCGGCTAGAGGAAATTTTTCTGAGCCTTTTTTTGACCGGTTCCCTAGTTAGTGGAACTCTTGCACGGGCAAGTAGGTTTTTCCTCCCGAAAACTCGGGTTTTTCGTCCTGTGAACTCAAGAAAATCGACCGTAGAACCCACATTATTTCAGACATTAAATATATTGTGTTAGGGTTAGGGACGACGAGATGGCGGCACATTTGAGCCGTCTCTCTTCACTGTGTAGCGCTTAATTAGTGATAGCCTTGGGCCATCTATCTCTGATTGGTACCAGTGGAGATTGAACTGCCCACTCAGTCTCCAAAAGTTAGATAGGGCTAAACGGCCTCGCCTACTCCTCGTATACGGGAATAAAAAGGCGTTAGCTGATTTTTTTTTTTTTTTTAGCTAAAATTTTAAAAGTAGTAGCTGATATTTTTAAGTTACTTACTTTATTCAAGTTGAAGTGATACGTGCATATAAGTGGCCAAATACAGCTTCCATGTGGTCTTCTACCCTTAATTCACCCAGGTTTTCATTTAGATTTTCAGCTTTATTATATGTGGCCATTGTTCCAATATTACTCAGTTCAGATGCTGGTAAATGATAGTCTGTACATCACTTGTTATGCCTGAGGCTATACTTGACTGAAAAATAGCTGTCAGCATTGGCAATTCCATCTTGCTTCTTAATTTAGTTTTAACTACATTCACGGAACTAATAATTCGTTCAAATTCCGCATTAGAATTTGGCAGTATTAATAAATTTATTGCACACTGAGCAATTTCTTTAAATGGATTCATTCCAGATGCATCTTTATATTCTTGTATTTCAGTCTAGAATAGCTCAGTGTTTTCTATATTTGTCCATTTATTTAAGTGGATTATATTGTACTGTATTCAGCAGCAGCAACATCTTTTTCTGTTTTCAGCAGTATTTCTAAGATGGGAGTAACAGGTTCTTTTATATGTTTTAGGGTATCGTCAACAGAAAAAGAAGACATCATTCTTAAAATATTCAAGTTTTTGGGCAACCTTTGCTTAAGCTGTTTGAAGAGACCAAGAAGAAACTGTTTGCTGTACTTTTAAGATTTCGCTCATCATTTTGCGTGATTTTCTTTTGTATCATCAACTCTGAAATTTTTCTTTCAAAAATCTGTAACCAAGATTTGGATTGGGATCCAAATAGTCATCAATCTCTGACTCTAGAGAGTCGACTGTGGATCATGGTAGCACTAACATATTGGCAATAGATATAATCAAATGATGAAGGTCTTCAAATAATCTCATCTTATCCGCACTGTTAGATTCGAAAATTTTGTTAACTTGCTGAACTTGAACTAGAAGAGAATGCAAAAACAAAAGGAACAACAGATTCCTTTCATCTTTGTACATCCACAAAATTTGAGCTTTGTAACATTTCTCAGCACACTCACAACTTCAAAGTGAGTTTTTAATTCCAGCCACTGGTTGAGAATTCTGTCTACTGCAGGTTCAATGGCGGGCCACCTGGTTGCACAATTGCTTATAATTTTCAGAGGATCATCATTTTCGTTGATAGTTTGATACAGCTCTTTGTATGCTGCTTGTCTTGAAGAATGTGAAAACCACTTATACGTTTCGGAAACTAAAAATTCTAATTTTTTTAGGAGAGATTCTGCACAAGTTTGAGACATTGCCGGTTGTAATGCACATACACATCTAATTAAAATTAAGGAGGGAATATATGCCTTTAGTTGTTCATAAATGCAATTATTGACACCAACCATAACACTGACGTTGCCTGTACCAATAGCAATGAGATTTTTAATGTCCAGTTTCTTGGTCAAGAGCTCTTTTTTTAGTGCAGCCACAATATTACTAGCGTCACACTTTTCTAGAACCACCATGCTCAGAAATATATGCATAATTTTGATGAATTTCTTGCTATAATAAATGATAGCCATTCCTAAAATCTTATTCACTGTGATATCATTCGATTCGTCTATTGGCAAGCTGAATTTTTCATCTCCAATGTCCACAATTAGATCTTCGTCAAAATGCTCACTTAGAATATTCTTTACAAATTGAAGATCACTTAGTTCGGTGCATTTTTACCTTTTGCATGATTTGACTGTCTTGGATGATATTTTCCCAAAGATCTACTAGATGATCCCAACTGTTGAATGATGTAGTGACAACAAACAAATCATGCTAACCTACATTCAAAATTCGCAGTCTCATCAGAATTTTTCACAAGCATATTTGGAATAGGAACAGCCTTATATGGAACTGCAGCAAGATTTTTCTTAGTTTCTTTACAAGTATGCTTTACAAGCTGACAATATTTAGCAGCTATATCATATCTGCAAAAGTTACAGTGGCCTTTTGTAGCATCAGCAGGAACTTCACACACCATTTACTAAATATTTCCATTTGCAACCACTCCCTCCTAAATTTTTGTTTGTAAGCTTCATTTTTCTCTTTGCTCATTTTTGCAGAAGGGTATACAACTCTTTACTGCAACGAATTACGATCAATCTTTGAAAACTTCCACTCGTTATCGTAACTACCAACCAGAACACTGTGCAAAGACTAACTTGTACCGGTGCTATCAACTTTAAGGGCGACAAAATGGCAGACTATTGGGCCACATGACTGAATGACTTCATCATGCATTTGAAACTACTTGTACGATGCTTGCACCAAACGTACAATACAATTCGTTATCAAATGCGAACATCTGGAAAACTTTCAAAAAACAGTAAGTTATAAAAACAACTAAACAGACTGAAACTAGTTCTGAAGGAGCTAGGTTTGGAGCTAGGAAAGAAAAAAAAGCTAGATCTGATTCCAAAAGACCTAAATTGGCAAGCATGTTTTTCGTTCCGTAAACTCAAGAAAATCGATCGTAGAACCCACACTATTTCAGATATTTAAAATACTATGTTAGAGTTAGGGACCACGAGATGGCAGCACTTGTGTTCTATCTTCACTGCGGGATGCTTTATTAATGATAGCCTAGGGCAAGCTATCTCTGGTTGGAGATTGGATTGCACACTCAGTCTCCAAAAGTTAGGTAGGGCCAAAACAGCCTCGCCTACCCTCTATACGGGAATAAAGAGGCGTTAGCTGATTTTTTTTATATTTCAATAAATTTCGTATTTTGAGGTTGTAGCTCAACAAAGTGGCGTTTGCATCCCCTTCTCTAGGCATCTCGCTGGTGGACTTAGTTCAAGTCTGGCCATCAACTAGAGAAACTTTTTCTAAGCATTGTTACGACCAGTTTCTGAGTTACTCGATTTTTGTCACGCGCAAGCGGATTTTTTCCATAGGAAACTCGGGTTTTCCTCTCGTAAATACAAGAAAATTGACCATAGAACCCACACTATTTCAGACAACATATCGTGTGATGGTTGGGAACCACGAGATGGCAGCAGCTATTTGCTCGTTTCTTCATCCATCACCACTTATAAGTGGTGATAGCCTTAGGCCAGTTATTTCGGATTGGCTACCGCTGGTGTTAAACTGTCCACTCAGTCTCCAAACGTTAGATAGAGCTATAACGATCTCTACTCCTTATAAAGGAATAAAAGGTGTTAGGTGATTTTTTTTTTAATTTTGTATTTTGAAAGGTTTAAGGATCAGTTTATTATAAAGTTAAAAATAAATAATCAGCTAACGTCTTTTATTCCTTTATAGAGGGTAGGTGAAGCCTTTTAACCCTGCCCAGCATTTGAAGACATTGGGTGGTTCAATCTTCATCATTAGGCAATCAGAGATAGCTGGCCCACGAATTATAAGTGGCAACCAATGAAGTGACTGGAAAACAAGTGCTTTCATCGCTTGGTACCTAAACCTAACAGGATATATCCTTGTCTGAAATAGTGTGGGATCTAATGTAGATTATCTTGAGTTTACGGACGAAAAACACGCTTGCCCGTACCAGAGATCGACTAAATGGGGAAACGGTCGACGAAATGCTTCGAAAAAATTCCTTCAGTCGGTGACTAGACTTGAACCTAAGTCTATATATACATGACTGTTTATTTATTCCTATTTTTTTTTATTCTTATTAGTTTCTGTGCAGACTTGTTAAGTAAGAGCCTACGTTAAGTTTCACTCCCTTAATGACTTCCAGACTCTGTATTTGAAACATATTCTTCACATGCCCTTCTAGGCCTTAACAAAGACATTTGGCAGGATTCTGCATGCATTATTAGCGCATCAAATGGAGCTGTGATATGGATAAGAGAGTAACAGTAATGTACGTTGGAGCAGAATGAAAGACGAAACACATTCTGTAGCTTGGATTATTCCTGTTCATTTTGTGCATCAATGATATTGGAAATGATTTGAGAGAGAATACTCAGATGATTGCCAGTGACACTAAATGGAATACAATTGTTAATTTAGGCAATCTAGGGATCCAGTAGGAAAACCTAAAAAGATTGAATTTGGACAAATCATAATATCTGCCAATTCATACATAAAGGTAAAATATTATAGAAGTAATGATCAGATGGAACTCAAGTACAAGAACTTGATATAGCTAAGATCTAAAGGGGATGGCAGCCAATGAATTCGAAGTTCACAGGACATTCAGCAAAAGTGGGTAAAATATCTCAAAGGATTACTCGGAGGTTAAGAAATGCAATGCAGAGCAGGTATAAGGAGGTTACTATTCTTCTTTTTGAGTCTTTATGCAACTACACAGAGATTGTTGTGCAGAGATTTTGTGGCTTGGCTTTCTTGTGGGATGGGCAGTATTCAGACGGGTGTGACGGAATTGGTAACTGATTTGCGGAATGGTCCCTATGAAGGAAGAGTGGATTACAAAATTTAGTTATTGAAAAAATTTATTTTTCATTTATTAATGAAACTAAAGATGCCAACAAATTATATTCGTTTTAACCTTATCCAAGCTTAGCACAAGGTTTGCAAGTGAAGTATCTTCACAATTAAGCAACTTGTATATAAAAGGCTAATGACTTTCGATTAATTGCCTTAGTATCCCATAATGCAAAGCACGGGTCCTTTCGAGTATGTATTTTTTTAAAATTATTATTATTATTATTACGCGATCCCTCCAAGGAGTTCCAAGACTCATTGAGGGAGGGCACCTACTCTTCAACTCTCAGTCTCCACCACTCAGTGAAACGCAACTATCATCATCACCTATACCAATCCCATCTACTGCCAACTATCACTAATATTTTCACAGATAATCACAAACGTCCATACCCAATGCGGGATTCGAACCCACAGCCTTTTTAGCTAGAAATCAGATACGCTAACCACTCGGCCAACCAGGCCGATATAATGCCATGCATTATGGGAAGGGACAGTACGCACACCAGTTTGGACTTTTATTGAGGTTTCATCGATGGGAGCGAGACCCAGAAGAGATACTAAGGTTGAAGCAAAGCTGAAGTCATATATACTTTAATAATTAGGAATAACACCTTAATTATTAAAATACTCTGAATTCGAACTAGCTGTTATTATTAGAGTTTTTATGAAGTCATATATACTTTAATACTTAAGGAGTAACACCTTAATTATTAAAATACTTTGGATTAGAACTAGCTCTTATTTCACTTGGTTATAACTGAAATATGCCAAACTGCCACACTGATAAAATATACGAGTATAAGAAATGTATTCTTCGCATCTATATTATTTGTATAATATACAAATGTTATACTGTATTTACTTCCTTGCAGATTGTAGCATATACAGATCACATTAAATTCATGTCAAACAGGAAGCAGAAAAACAATTTAGATCAACAAAAATCAACACAAAGATGGGACTAAAAAGTAATCAACAAAAATAAAAATAATGATTAATACTATGCAAAATCAATCAACTGATACAAGTGTAAAAATTGGAAACCTTGAAATTGAAAAAGTGAAACAATTGAAAACCTTGAAATTGAAAAAGTGAAACAATTGAAATATTTAGGAATAACGATCACTAGACAACCAAATAATATCGCGGAAATGTGTACGAGGATGGTCTGAAAAGACCTCGGCTTAACAATGAAAAAACGAATTTATAATTTCAAAATTATTTTTATTTTTCAAAACATAATCTCCCTTAAAGCTAACACATTTATTCCAGCGATGCTCCAGCACCATTATCCCGTTCCTGCAGTGGTTCTCAGTAAGATTTGTAAAATACCCCTCTACAGCTGCAATCATCTCATAATTCAAAGAAAAACGCTGACTAGCGAGGAAGAGTCTTAGTTTTGGGTAGAGACAGGAGTCAGAGGGAGCCAATTCTAGGCAATAGGGTGGATGTTTTCATAGTGCAGATCCCTTAATTTTCCCATTGCCAAAATACCTTTGTGGACAGGTGCATTGTCCTGATAAAATACGATTTTTTTCTTCTGCAAACCGAGTTTTTCTCACGAATGTTTCATCTAGTCTGGTTAAAAGATCGATATAATATTACCCGGTTATTGTTTTACCCTTTTCAAGATAATTTGAAAACAAAATGCCTTTAATATCCGAAAAAACACCTTTCCTGCTGATGGAGACCAACTTTGTCTTTGGCTCTGAACAACCGGCTTCTGTCCACTGTTTTGACTGCTGTTTAAATTCTGGTGTGTAATGGTGAATCCAAGTCTCATCCATAGTAATAAATTGACGCATAAAATCAATTTTATTCTTGTTAAAACGCTCCGAGCACTGTTCAGAGATTTTTATGCGAGTGCGTTTTTGATCTGCTGTGAGCAAGCGCGGCACCTATCTTGCGCAAAACGTCTTCATTTGCAATTCTTCATGCAATATATATCCTTCACGTTTTTTGGAAATGCCTATAGTCTCAGCAATTTCACTCACTTGGACTCGCCATTCATCCAATACCATATCGTCCACTTCATCAATTATTTCTGGTGTTGTTACACTTTTTGGACGTCTTTCACGTGGATCATCCTGAAGGCTGGTATGGCCACGTTTAAACTCGTTAGCCCCTTTCTTAATAGTAGGAAACGAAGCAGAAGGACGCCCATAAACTTATATGAATTTCGAATGAATTGGTTAGGCCTGTGAAGCTCAGTGGAAATGACGCTTTCCTCCGCGCTTGGTTGCTCGAAGTTAGACTTACGTTCAAGTCTAGTTGCCGACTGGAAGAACTTTTTCAATGCCTTTTCTCGACCGGTTCACGAGTTAGTTGATCTCTGGCACGGCAAGCGGGTATTTTCTCCCGGAAACTCGTGTTTTTTAATCCATAAACTCAAGAAAATCGACATTAGTACCACATTATTTCAAACAGTAACATATCTTGTTAGGGTTTGGTACCAAGAGATGACAGCACTTGTTTGCCAGCCTCTTCATCGGTGGCTGCTATAATGAATGATGGACGTGGGGCAGCCATCTCTCATTGGCTACAGGTGCAGGTTGAATTGCCCACTCAGTCTCCAAAAGCTAGATAGGGTATTAAGGCCTCGTCTAGTCCCTAAAATGAAGGCCTGCACAACCTGATTGCCTTTGAGGGCCAAACCTAACTTGGACCACCTGACCAAGGGCCAGATCACTTCAGACCTAGAATCTTAGACTAGTACACTGCAGCTAAACGTAAGTAGGTTTACAGTAAATACTAATTAATATACATATTTAATTTTTTAGAGAGTTACAATTAAAATTATTTACAAACAGATATAGCTGCAAACTTTCTCATAAAAGTCACTTAAATATAAATACAAAACTTACTAATAATTTCACTGAGAATATCACACATTCTCAATGAAATATCAGTGACTGAATGTACATTGTGACATTAAGAATGTCAAAATGTAACACATTGCATTTCTTTGTTGCCACTATTTTATCAAAGTAGAGTCATGTTTGAAGTGGCCGTTTTAATATGGCTTCTAAATTGATATCACTGATCTAGAATAGAATAAAACTCTTGTAAAGAACTCTCCCCATGCTTGACCCGATAGTTTTCAGAACACTGGAGATCAATAACTTCCATCTGGAGTTCGACAGGTTAGATTTCCTGCTTCGATAGAAAATGGATACTCAGTCACTTTTATGTGGACTTCGTCTTCATTACTCAATGGCATTCTTTTCTGAAGCTTCTCACTTAGAAGTGATATGTGCTTCTTATATTTTCCATCCACCATTAAATGATATTCTGATGGAATATTCTGTCGACAAGTTAAGAAATGTGACATATCCCCCTTAGCAAGTTGATTTTCAAACAAACTTAATTTCATTTTGAATGCCCTTATAAGAGACATTAACTGAAAAACAAACTTATTTTTTCTTTGAAGCTGTAAGTTAAGGTCATTCAAGTGACCCAAAATATCACACAAGAAAAATAAATCTTGATACCATTCTTCATCCATTATTTCTAGGAATTTTTCCATATCTTCTCGAGATTCCAAAATTTCAACTAGTTAATTTTTTAGAGTGACAAAGCGTGACAAAACTTACGCTGCTCAACCAACGTACAACAGTGTGGTGTTGTAGCTCCCCATACTCGGCATCATTTTCTTCTAGAAACGCCTGAAACATTCTGTGTTTCAAACCCCGAGCTCGAATATAGTTGACCAGAGCAAATACTACTTTAATCACATGATCAAACTGCAATTTGAACACCTGCTGATGAATTAGGCAGTGAAATTTTTTCAATGGTTTACCTGCATACTGTTCAATAAATGTTACAGCACCATCAGTGCAAACTGCTACTAAATTCTTGAAATTTAACGATACAGTTTTTCGGTTACACACGTCTTTACATTTTCTGCAATCTCCTTTCCTGTTGTTCTTACTTTCATTGAACACAAACCAGCAAGCTCCTCTGTGACCTCAAAATTCTTATTAACGCCTCTTACAAATATTAAAAGCTGTGCAGTATCTTTCACATCAGTACTTTCATCCATAGCAAGCGAATAATAGACAAATTCACTAGGCGATTTTTGCAGATTATCTTTAAGATCGTCAGCAATATCAGCCACCCTGCGCTGAACAGTCATATGGGACAAACTGATATTTTCAAAATTATTTTTCTTATCAGGACGCATTCGGAAACGGCAATCATCAGACACATTTTTATCAACTCTCCCTCAGTAAATGATTTGCCAGCACAAACTATTTCTTGTGATATTTTTAAACTTACCTTTGTGGCAACTTTATTTGCAGATGTCACTTTTCTAAAGGCTTGTTGCCAGAACCGGCTCTAAGGTCTTTGCCGCCTGCTTGCAATTTCTATCTAAGCGCCCCTGTAACGATCCGGGCGTGTGTGGTTCTTTCACGATAATAAAAATTTAAATTATTTGAAATTTCTTAAATAAATTTTGACAGAACAGCCACACGTTGGTTCGCTAAATGTAACGAACCGGGGGTGTTGACTAGGCAGGATAATCGTTAAAAACCCGAATATTCAAAAAATTCTCAAAGTTAAAGCAAATTTTGATAAAGCCACTTTCACTTTAATCGTTTATAGCCTTCTCACCGACCCGAATCGTTAACAAAATTAAAATGAATTTTAATTAAAGTTAAAATTTATTTGAACTAAAGTTTAAAAAATTCTTGCATTTTACAAGTTACTAAATTCTTAGTAACTTGTAAAAATTTTTTTAATAATTTTTATAAGTGGAACTATATTTTAGGAAAATAAAAGTAACTCAAGATAGATTAAAAAATAAGAAAAGAATTCAGAAATAATTAGAACATTTAATATAAGTATTCAAAAAATAACATCTTTACAGAATAATAAAAAAATAAATTAAATTACATCAATATACTTTACATTTTTTTAATTAAAATTTTAGGGTTTTTGATTTCATATTCACAATATTAGAAATAATGGTCTTAACGTCTAATTCCGCACATATAAAATTTTCAATAGCTATAACGCCAAACTAACAAGCCTTTTGTTGTGACATACTTGTTCTTAAGTAGGTTTTAATCAATATCAACTTGGAAAAGGAATGCTCACCGCTCGCTACACTAACAGGTCAGGTTAATAGTATTCTTAAAGCAATTAAAAATTTAGGGAAAGATAAATTATTGGACACAATAAAATTAAGAATATCGGAAGGGTTTTGAATATTTAAATTATCCTTCCGAAAAATATTCCGGAAAGCACATAACTCGTCATATAGTTCTATTGCATTTACGTCTTGATTGGCTCAGTCCTTCAAGAGAATCTCTAAATCGTCACAATTTTTTCGTAAATCATCGTTATTAATTTGTAGTAATCTATACAAGAAATTGAAATTATCATAATATGTTTTTAGTTGTTCAAATCGTTTTATTAACTAACACATTGCAACGTCCAGAAGTGTATAAAACACATTCACTCTAAATTTATCTTCTGGCGATTGTGGCGTTTCGTCATGACGCTCGTAGTGAATTGTCGTCAGGGGAGAGCCAGTAGTGTCCGGCGCCTGTGTGCAAAACTTTACTTGGTGCCTCTATACCCCCTCCCCCAATAAAAAATCACTTTATAAAAATGTATCAGTGAGTAAAAATGAAATACGAAATATATTAATTATAAGTGAGCCTGTGTAGTTCAGTGGATGTGGCGTTTACACACCACGGCGCTTGGCCGCACGAAGGATGACTTTCTAGTCTAGTCGGCGACTAGAGGAAATTTTTCTAAGCCTTTTTTCGACCGGTTCCCGAGTTAGTCGATCTCTGGCACGGGCAAACAGGTTTTTCATCCCGGAAACTCGGGTTTTTCGTCCCGTAAACTCAAGAAAATCGACCGTAGAACCCACATTATTTCAGACATTAAATATATTGTGTTAGGGTCAAGGACCACGAGATGGCGGCACATTTGAGCCGTCTCTCTTCACTGTGTACCGCTTAATTAGTGATAGCCTTGGGCCATCTATCTCTGATTGGTACCAGTGGAGATTGAACTGCCCACTCAGTCTCCAAAAATTAGATAGGGCTAAATGGCCTCACCTACTCTCGTATACGGGAATAAAAAGGCGTTAGCTGATTTTTTGATTTTTTTTTTGATTAATTATAAGTTTATTGAACAAAAACTAGAAATTACAACAAAAAAAAATGTATGAAAAACAATAAACATACAAGAAGGGTACAAAAACAACAAAATAATTTGGAAAAAAATAAAGTAAATAAATGATAAATAAATAATTGTAACTTACAAGTATATAAAATAGGAACATATTAAATAAATATTATTGGGTAAAGAAATACTTAAATAAATATTTAAAGAGGAAGAAAAATCACTTAGTGAATTGAACTTTTCAAGTATTCATTAATGAAAATTCTCGAATAAAATCATGTATAACAAGTTGATCCAAAATATCTGACTCTATTGATATAATGGCAAGATTTGAAAATCTGTCTTGTACCATTGTGGAGTGCAAGTAGTTTTTAATAATTCTACGTTTAGATAAGGACCGTTCCGCAGATGCTACAGATACTGGAATGACAACAGAATCCGAAGAGCAATTGTAAAGTTTGGATAAACTGTGATTAAGTCGTTTGAATAAATATGCTGAATTATCTAATATACATATCGTTTTTAAAATTAGAAATAAATGGTTGACAGCGTAAAATATCTTCGCATAAATCGTCTGCATCAGGGGTTCTCAACCTTTTCCAGTGATGTACCACTATATTTAATTCAAGATATTTGATGTACCAGTAAGGTAGTGGCTCACGTACCACCAGTGGTATGCGTACCACAGGTTGAGTATCCCTGGTCTGCATCAATGTCTGAATGATTCTCATGTGTATTTTTTGTCGTAACTTTTTACAACAAGATAATAAATATTCTTTATTTCGTGAAGTACTTAACAAATACAAAAACTAAAATGAATTCATGTGTTCTTTTAATAAAGTAAATGTTTCCTGCAAAGATTGTAATGTTTGATCTATTATGCAGAGAAAAAAAATGACTTTAAATGAAATTTCAGGATCTACTATATTTTCATTTTCATGTTCGTAGTCAAATTGTGTTGTCTTTTTACGTTGCCTTAGTGGTCTACTACTACAAAATAGAGATTCTGCATCAAATTTTGCTGCAATTAATTTTGAGCTTTCTACAATTTGGCATGGATGTGTGGCATTGGATGTTTGTGGTTGTCTGTGAAAGTACTAGTGGTGGTAGTTGGCGGTAGATGGCGTTGGTGTTAAATAATGAAGGTTGGTGGAGTGGTGAGACGAGGAGTTGTAGAGTGGATGCCCTCCCTCCATGAGTCTTTGGACTCCCTGGAGGTGTGATGTAATAATAATAATAATAATAATAATAATAATAATAATAATAATAATCATCATCATTCTTTGAAAGTTTCATCAGACCTGATTATAGGATCTGATCAATTTTTAAATCAATTTAAAAATTGATTTACATCATTCAATGCATCTAAAGCAAGTTGGAGATTCATAAATGAAGACTACATATTTTGCTGACAAAATTCACTTTATTTAAAATATCATACCGAATCTTTGGCGCCTTTGCTATCCGGGCGCTTGCCCGGATAGCAAAGCGCTAAAGATAGCAAAGCGATAACGATGCAGCCAAACAGGGGCGGGCCGGCCATATGTGCGTCGCACATATGGCCGGCCCGCCCCTGTTTGGCTGCATCGTTAATGATTAAATTTAGAGTATGAGTAACATATGGCACATAAAAAAGCTCGAGGATTTTTGTTCAAAAGCAAATTTTGGAGCTCATATTTTTCCCCTTTCATATTTGCCTCATTGTCAAACCCTTGACCTCGCATGTCTTCAATGGGATTGATTTATGTGCAACAGTAATGAAACATTCCCATTGAAGACCTGTGGAATCTGATATATCTGCAAAACCTAAAAAGTTTTCCCTGATCTTTGCAATTCCATTGTCACTGGAAACAAAGCGAATAATAATGGTCATTTGTTCTGTTTTACTTGCATCAGGTGTGCAGTCTAAAATTATGGAATAATATTTAGATTTTCGAATTGATCATAAAATTGTATCCCTGATTGAGTTACTTGAAATTTCCACTATTTCATTTTGACTGTCTTTACTCAAATAGGGTACCCTATTGTATTCGTTGTAGGGCCCTTTCAACATGATTTTCCATAACGGGATCAAACTTCGCAAACAGTTCGACTAATTTTAAAAAATTGCCGTTATTCTTTTCATATAATTTATCAGATGATCCACGACAAGCTAAATTTTAGCTACCAGGGAATTTTATAATTTCCATCAAGCGTTCTAAATCATTCGTCCAATGTTTCTTTCCCATTTCATACATGCTTTGAGTCTGGCAATCAACAGTAGTTTTGTTTTTTAAATTTTTATCAAGTTCCTTCCATTTTAAAAATTTTTTCATGTGTGTTAAACTAGTCTCATGTCTATGCAAAGTTGTACTTACATTTCTCCAATCGTTATAACCTTCTACTTGATTCAAGACTACTTGATTTTTTTAACGATATTTGTGACATAATGATTAGAAATATATACACATTTACATAAGAATAGTGTTTAATTTGCCAAATATTTCGGTCTGAATATTACAGACTATCTTCAGTAGCTACATAGGAATAGTTTTAAGAAACAAGGTGGAATACGAACAATTGATCATTCACACATACAACGAGCCGCGTGATGTCATATCGCTAAGTATTAGAAGAGTAAACATTTTTAAAGTCATAATTAAAGATATTAATTCAGAAATTCATATAATAATCTTAAATAACATTAGACTAATATAGGAAATTTACAACAACAACAAAAAAAAAATAATAATAATAATGATAATGTGTTATCCTGATTAAACTTTACAACATTTTTGATATAGATATACAGTCATTACGATTCAAGTTAAAACGGTGAATTAAGGCCTCCACACTTTCTTTAAATAAGTTCAAATTTGTAGCATCATCTACTTGTTTCAGTAGATGCGAAAAGTTTGCAACAAAAGCAAAAAACAGAATTTAAAGTTTGGGAATAAACGAGCCATGTTCTTGGCACTAGCTCCCCGTTATCCATTTTTCTATTATAATACGTGTCGCCAAATTTACGACCACGTGTATCTCTGGGATATATTATAGTTTTCTTTTGAACAGGTCCCATTTCAATTAAAACAACTCGTAATTTTTCATCAATATTTCCCCATTCACCTGGATCTTCTAAATTTACAGAGACTAACAATGTGTTAGTTTCGTGGTCAACTACAATTAAATCTTCTCCTAACTGTTTTTCACTTAAATCATGCGTCTTGTTATCTTGTTCAATAGTTGCTAGTACTTTCATGCAAACTGGATGATGTGCACGGTTCTTCAACTCTGATTTCTGATGTATCGAGTTGGTTACAATCTGCATCAGAATATTTTAATATTTTAACAAATTTATTAAGAGCCCCAGTTTGTTTCTTAATATCTGCTTCCTTTGCAGTATGACGCTTATGAATTTGTGCACTGAATAACTTTTTTTTAATTTTTGATTCCATTTCTATTTTATACCCACAAGAAATTATTACACAACACGACACAGAGACGAAATAATAGTCTGCACTGCGCTACTGTCAGTAGCCTACTGAGATGCGTACCATATGGCTGGTTAACTAGCAACAAATGTTTTGTACGAAAATTCGTTCCTGTGCATAAAAACCGTTCACCTTTTCACTTTAGATAGACTGCAGTAGACACAACATGTTGCAGGGAAACATTTAGCCTGCTCTCGCTGCAAAATTGTAAACAGCCAACTAATCAAAGAACAGCAATTTACAATGTTTTAAAATTTTTATTCGGTGTATCCGGCCTTATTTATTTTAATATTGATCATTCGAAGAATTTTTGTTTTTATGATACAATTTTTGTTTCTTAAAAATGAACTTATGAACAGTTCCCCCACGGCAACGCCCCCTTCGTAGCGGCGCCCGCATGCAACCCATGCTCTGCATGCCCGCTTCCGACGGTCCTGCCTGTTGCTCACTGCTAAGGACTTTATAGTAACATTACTGGCTTAACGGGTGAAGCAAAAGCTTTTCATATTCCCAGCTATCTTAACAGAGACTGTGAGTGGAAAGAGTTTATGAGCTATATTGCTCGCCCTGATTGGGCTAGGAGATTAATCCTCAGTGAGGGGGTTTAGGATGGCTTTAGGTCTTTTGTGCTTAGAATAGTCCGTTGCATCATAGTCAGCGGCCAGTTTGATCAGTCTGTTAGGATGCACACTTGCCTTTGAAAAGAATTTGGTTGCTATAGTCCGCATGAAGGTGTAAATATAGGGGACCTCCGTGTCGCGGTGCAGTTGGACAGTTCGGATGAACCATGGAGCGCCCAGGATCATTCTAAGACACTTGTTCTGAATGCGTTGTAATTTAATGATATTTGAGTTTGAAGTATGGCTCCAGGCCGGTGAGGCATAAGTGAGTATTGGACGAACCATCAGTTTGTATATGAGAAGTTTGATTCTGGTGCTCAGTTTGCTGTTTCTGTTTATTAGCGGATAGAGCTGGGCTATGGTTTTGGATGTGTTTGCACAGAGAGTCTTGATATGGGAGTTAAAAGTCAGTTTACTGTCCATTACTACACCAAGGTACTTGATCTCTGTTTTCCACTGAATTTTTGTGTTAAAGAGGAGAATATCTTCTTTGGGAAGCACTGATCTTCTAGAGAATAAGACGGCTACGCTCTTCTGAGGATTCACCTGGAGACGCCATTTGGCAAAATATTGCTCTATTTGCAGTAGGTTTTCTTGCAGTTTCTTGATGGCTAGGTGAGGCTTTAATGATCTGGCCAATATCGCTGTGTCATCAGCGTAAAGAGCTTTAATTGAAGATAATGGGTTGTGTGGTATATCATGCAGGTATAAGGAGAATAGGATTGGTGCTAGTAAGGACCCTTGTGGAACTCCAGCCAAGATGTGTTTCTGTGAGGACACCACTCCACTTAGTCTCACTTGCATGCGCCTATCGCAGAGGTACGTCTTTAAGAGTTGAATGATTCCGATTGGGATACCGGATGATATAAGGTTGTATAGTAAACCGTAATGCCAAACCTTGTCAAATGCACTGGCTAAGTCTAGGAAGACAGCCCCAGTGCATTGGCGCCAGTTAAAACCTGTGATGATATGTTCCACCAATCTGTGTATTTGTTGTGTGGTACTATGCAACTGTCTGAAACCAAACTGCTCCTCAGGCAGGATGTTTAACAGGAGTACAGAATCTTGAAGCCTAGTAAGAATTACCTTTTCAGCAATTTTTCCGAGATTAGAAATGAGACTGATTGGTCTGTAATTCTGTGGCAGAGTGGGATCCTTTCCAGGTTTATGAATTGGAACAACGTATGCCAATTTCCAGTAGGAAGGGAAATACTTGTAGTGAAGTATGGAGTTGATTATGTTTACCAAATGAACAATAGCTTTGCGAGGTAGAAGTTTTATAACTTTGTTGAAGATGCCGTCGGGTCCAGGAGCCTTTTTATTTTTGAATTTCTGAATAATAGCATATATTTCAGCAGGTGAGGTGGGTGTGATTAGAGTAGAATGTGTGGGAGCAGACTTGAGTGAATATCTGACATTACGGTGTATCTTGTAGATATGACTAATGTCAAGGTGACTGTATGCAGGTTTGCATTGATTTTCAAGATGATTCGCTATTGCCTCAGCTTTATCAGCATCGGTGTGGATGAGACCTGAATCTGTTTGCAGAGGGGGAAGAGGTTTATTTTTGTTCTTGATCTTTCGGATAAGATTCCATACAGAGTGGCTGTCAGCGGAGATGGAGGTCAGTTTTTCTTCCCAGAGTTGAGTTCTATGAGCTGCGAGTGCATCTCTCACTGCAGAATTTAACCTATTTAAGATCCGTTTATCTTGTGGCGCCCTAGTGTTATGGTATCTTTTTCTAGCCTTATTTTTTCCCCTAATCAGATTCATAGTATCTTCAGGCAGGTGGTTGGACTTGTGGGTGGTTGCAGGGGTAGTAACTGCTGTACAGGCTGCTGTAATCTGTTCTGTTAGATTTTTGACAGCTATGTCAATTTCCTCTTTTGATTTAATGATGGGAACAGGTCCAATATATTTCGGGAGCATCTTGGAGAGCCTTTCCCAAGGAATAAATGAGTGAGGGGGTGGGGATGATTTTTCAAGATTTCCTAATTTTAACCTTATTGGATTATGATCTGATGATAAATCATTGATTGTTATTAGATTGTATTGGAGTCTGATGTGCTGCAGTATGGCTATGTCCAATACATCGGCCCTACCATAGGTGTTGTGATGGGTGGGATCAGCTGGGCCTATTACGTGAAGGTTGTTGAAATCAGCATAGTTCTGTAGTATCTGTCCATTTTTGTTAGTGGAGTGGCTATTCCAGGTAGAATGCTTGGCATTTAAATCACCTGCCACAATGGTAGGCTCTCCAGTGTCAAATATGGCGTTCAAATCAGAAGGTAGTAGTGCTTTTTGTGGTGGATGGTATGCTGCAAAAATTTTTAATTTGCCTACTGAGCTCGTGAGAATCTCGATGCCGGTGATCTCAAGATTGGAGGTAGTAGGAATGTTTATGGAGTGATGAGAGATAAAATTTTTGATGAAAATTGCCGTGCCTCCACCTCTGTGGGTTGATCTGTCAGTTCTATACGACTGATATCCATAGATTTTGGGATTGTCAGCTGGTCTTAGATGCGTTTCATTTATTAGTAGAACATCTGGCCGATGTCTGTGGGCAAAATTTTGGAGTTCTAGGATCTTATTTCTTAAGCCGTTTGCATTCCAGGCTATTATCTCTAGGGCTTCTGGTTTTAATTTTTTACTGTTCATTAGTGAGCGCTGAAATTATAACTTGAGTATCTTTTAGAAATCTGTTAGTAGAACTTTGTGAAGGATTAGATCTGCTGAAATCTAATAGCATATTTGCCAGGGATGCAGTAATGATAGCTGTCATATTTGGGTGTGATGTTGACTGTTGTAGGGATGTCTGTTTAGGGCGGGTTACATCCGCATATGTCCTGGGCTGCCAGCTTAGAGTCGTTTTTTGAGGGACCTCAGTTTTCAACAGATGGGCTTCTGAGTTTTTATTCTGTACTTTAGGAGACTGTGAAGTAGCCGCAGATGTAGGCGAGCTGATGGAAGGAGAGAATGGTCCCTCTTCAGATTTCCTGTTACGTGGATTGTACAGACATCCTCTGTAGTTGGATGTGTGAGGACCGCCACAATTGGCACATTTAGCAGGGGTAGATTTTGATTTAGAACAGGTGTTGGTTGGGTGACCAACCCCACACTTCAAACATTTAAATTCGGCCCTACACATTTTCTGGGCATGCCCAAACTTTTGACATCTATGGCATTGCCCAGTAGAAGCTCTTTTCCTTAACGGTTCTACCGAGATTTTTAATCCACAGATGGTTGTCAAGTCATATATGTGTTTATAGGTTTGACTGATCTCGATCAGCACTAATGGCATTGGAGTCTTGTCCCTCCTGGTCATCCTGCTGACCTTGATAGGTGGTAAATCACTTGAGTGCAGGTCTGTGGCGATTTCATCGGTGGAGACATCCTCAGGCACGCCTCTAATCACAACCTTGAGATTTTTTTCCGAACCGAGTGAGAAAGTATGGTACTGAATTCCTCTGGAATTTAGTTCTGCTGTTAACCTACGATAGTCTGTGACAGTTTTAGGGTGAATTTTTACACCATCTGTGATATTCTTTGCATTGTTATATGAGATCTTCAGGTTGTTCATTATGCTCTTTAGAGTCATCCATTTGTTCTTCTCACGCAGGATAATCGGGGGGATCTTTTCCCTTGCGGAGGTAGGTGAGTCTGGGGCAGAGCCATCTTCTTCCATGACATCTATAATTGGTGTTTCGGAGGTCACAGTTTTGCGCTTTTTGCTTGCGCGAACCTTCTGGAAATCAGTGTGGTCAGTACGGGAATGATCTTCAGCCGTTGTGGTTTTTTCCGTAGCGTTGTCTTGGAGTAGTTCAAGAAGTTGAACGTCGTCCGTATCAACTTCTTGGATTTCATGAACTACTACCTTACCTGGCCATTTTGTGTGTAGCAGATTTCCAATATGCTTGAAAATAGCCAGGAGCTGTTTGAAGGTGAGTTCCTCGTACGGCAGGTCTGTGGTTGGACCCACGTTTTGTTCTGGATAACAGGACATGCTTTCCATTTCTGTCTACCGTATAGTGAAAACAGGTAGTTTCTAAAATAATAACTGATGTAATGAAACAATGGCGATGCTGATGGCAGTAGGCCTAGCGTATCGCCGTTGCTTCGGAAAAAAGGTTAACTTACCTACTGAATTAGTTTTTATGAGCCTATACAAGAACCAAACCGGTTGACTATATCAGTAGGACTATTCACTGTCAGTAAAAATATTTGTTGAGTTCATTAAATCACATTTTATATGAAATATCAGAATCGCGAATCAGATGTATGAGCACTGGGCAAGACGCCATCTTCTTTCCCGCTAAGGACTTTCAATAAAGTTGCTGCTTTTATAGTTCGCCCACCGATTTGAGGTCCCTCGAAACTACTGCGCATGTCAGAAAAAGGAGAATCCATTCCGATAATAGGGTAATCAGTCTGTCTTCTGGGAGGTAATAATAAATAAACTGAGTTTGTTTATTATTACAGGTCGGAAAATTTAGCTTTTCTTTTACGAACATTGTTGTTTTTAAAGTGTAACTATTTTGCTTGTTAAACAGTTGGAAAAATGTACGTAGAGTGTTAATACGTGAAAATACTGCGTTCTACATAAAACAATGTCACTTCGCTCCATGATAAGTTTCCTTTTCATGGGACTTTTTAAAACAAAATCCGATTTCATGAAGTATTTTCCTTAAAGTTTCTCTTTTCCAAGGAAAATTAATTTTTTCTTTAAGCACAGGAATCAATTTCGGAACAGTTGGCACTCTTTTCTCGAATACGTAAAATTCGTGAATAGCTCTTCTTATAACGTCTACATCAAAATCATTCAAAGCTACGGTTTCGATGGTTTTACTCTGGCGCTTTTTTATTTTTTTTTTTTTTAGGAGATTTAAATTTTGGCTTACCTTCACCTTTTGATTCCCTACGAATTCTTTTAACAGTCGACCCCGATACGCCCGCAATTGCACTTGCACATTTTATGACTTGAGAAAGGGGAACAAGAAGACGGCCTTCTGACGATTCTTTTTCGCAGAATGTCAGCACATTATTCAATATTCTTTTGCAAGAGCTACTGAAACGTGTAACAATAGAACTTGTTGACTGTACTGGATCCATCATACAAATTAATAATAAAAAAATAATGCAAAAAGAGAACAACAAAAATCAAGCTAGTACTAGTACAGCGATAGACAAGAAAGCACGTGATTTCGCATGTTGGCGACCAATTCGTACATCCTTCAGCATGAATCGACTATTCTTGGCAGAAAGCCAAGAAGGGACCTAGAAGTGGTGGGCGAACTATATTTGCTTTTCACTTGCATCCAACTTGCCAAGGTTAGGATGTTTCGATTCAAAATGACGTCTCAGATTGTACTCTTTCAGCAAAGAGATAGATTACTGGCAAACAATACACGCTATTTTGTCCTTAAACAACGCAAAAAAATATTTGTTTGTCCACTCAGGGTTAAATGCTTGATGTTCCAAATCTGTTTTACGCTTTTTACTTAAGCTCATTGTGTCGAGATTGACATATTCATTACAAAAAGAACTAATGATGAAAAAGTCACAATAATGCAGATTATGATAACAGTTATGTAATGTATTGCTCCAGCTACAATCAACTACTACACTGCCAAAGCCAGTCAAGGCACGGCCAACTTTGTATAATACGATTCGTTCTCATTTGTAGACATCAAGTCGTTATCACGGAGGTGTAACTTTGAATTTGTTAGCGCTAGTGTCCCGCAGCGACACTAGCGCCAACAAAACCTTGAAGCGATTGTAATAATTTGTTATTAAATAAGACAGTGGTAATAACTCCAAATTCAATTTATTGTCGAGTTGAAAGAAACATGATTGTGACATTAATCGCATGAACGTAAACATGCAGATTCTTTGTAAAAAAATTTATTCAACGCTAGGAAAAAATCGTCTAATTTCATATTTCCCCGTATGCAGACGGCCATAATAAAGAGCATTGCGGCCCGCATGTTGTGCAGGCCTGCTATAAGGGAATAAAAGGCATTAGCTGAATTGCTTATGTTATTTTTTAGGAATTTCTTTCGGCGTTAAACATTCTTTTATAAAGAATTTTTTAACCTCACGATAGTCAATTTTATCCATTTCAAAGGATGCAGACAACACTTTGGCTTCCGACAACTGTATAAAACAAACTACTTGATTTCACATGTGTGCCTGTGACTGATGTACCAAGTGAGAAAAAAAAAATCTTGTCGATAGTGTTGCAATCTATGGTCGAGGCCGAGAACTTTTCAGACCACCCTCGCAGAATCTAAGTGGTAATTGGACTTTTTGTTCTGTTTCATCTGTACTCAGTTCAAAAGATATTCATTGGAAGATAAATAACATGTACAATGGTGGGTACCCGAAAAGTTCTGATAAACACCTAGAACAAGAATAACATTAAAGCAACTGATATAACGAAAAGAAAGAACATCTTAAAACTCCTTCACCCACATATGAAGACTTGTGAGAGAATTGAACTAATTCGAAGGCAAAATGGTGAGTGCCGTCATCAAGTTTTTCGTGCTGCAAGACAAAGTCCTCAACTGAGATTCACCACACCTTGTGTGAAACTTTAGGGGGACTGTGCCCCATCGATGCAGTGCATGCCATTATTCTTTATGATAGACGAATACTAGCCAAAAACAGTTCAAACACTCTTGGGATTTCCAAGGAACGAGTTGGTGGTTGTTATCCACCAACATCTGGATATGCAGAAGCTCTCAGTGAAGCGAGTCCACAAATGCTTGAATGCTGACGAAAAGAGAGAGAGAATGTGTGTTGTCATCTCAAGATATTTTGGGTCAGTTTGAGAAAGCAGGTTCAAAGTGTTTGGTTCGTATTGTGACCGTTGATGAAATATAGCTTCGTCACTATGATCCAGAGACTAAACAACAGTCAATGGACTGGAGATACAAAGGTCCTCCACAACCAAAGAAGTTCAAAACCCAAAAGTAAGCAGGGAAGTTTCTTGCCATTGTCTTTTGGGATATGGATGGTGTAATCCTTACCAAGTACCTAAAAAAAGTGAAACTCTTATAGTAGTAGTTTATTGAACAACTCTGAAGGAAATGAAGGAGATACTGGAGGAAACTTGCCACAGGAAACTGGGAAACTGAGCACACTATCGAGCTTTCGCTATCTGCCTCAATCACCCTATTCGCCAGATCTGGCACAATTGGACTATTCCCTATTCCAAAATTTAAACACTTGAAAGGAAGAAAATTTACTACAGATGATGAAGTCATATCTGCAGCTCAGGACTGGTTTATACAATAAGGAATGACATTTTTCTCAGATGAGATAGCAAATAATAACCAGAATTTAACGTGTTAACACTTCGTGGGGAACGTATAGATTAATGTGTACATTACGTGGTTCTACCTCCATTCCATCATGGTGATTATCAGAGTACACCCTCCTATCACCATGCAAACCTCTCCCAATATTATTAACATAAAACTGACCATTCGGGCACACCACTAGTGACTTCTTCTTCTAGGATCTTGCTTTTTCGTGCACAACTTGCTTATACTTAACAGGAAATCAGTCTCCAATTCAGTGCATTAGTATGCTGTCAAACCCCAAGTTCATCTATACCAGGTGATGGAATAGATGGTGGAGATGGTATGCATAAACAAATTGATGAAATGAGTGGAAGGAGGGTAATTATTATGGGGGATTTCAACTATGGTAACATTGATTGGAAGGAGGAGAGGACACATGCGAGGAAGGAAATGGATTTTATTCAATTATTAAGGGATAACTATCTGAAACAGCATGTAATTGAAAATACTAGGGGTGTGAGAGTGCTTGACCTGGTAATAGTATCTGAGAATTTGACTGTAATGAATATGACCATGTTGCCACCTATTGGTGAGAGTGATCATAAGGTCTTGACCTGGGAGGTGGCTAAAGGTGTGAAATTTGTGATTAAGACAGGGTATATGTGGAATTACCGTGCTGGCAAGTATGACAAGCTTAGGAGATTGCTTGGATCAGTGCCATGGCATGTACAACTGCAAGGGCTGGACGTCGATAGAGCATGGGAAGTGATCAAAGAGCATTTACAAGAGGTTATGGCTGATTGTATACCTAAGGTCCGAATAGTGAAACAAGGAGGGGTTAAATGGATGAATAACACCATTAAGCTTGAGCTGCAAAACAAGAAACAACTATGGAGGGAATTTAAAGAAAGGGGTGACCTGCAGGCACACGAACGGTATGAAGTACAGGCTAGAAGGGTAACGAGTGTGGTAAAAACAGCAAAAGCCGATTATGAAAGGAAACTAGCTATGCAAGCAAAAGAGAATCCCAAACAGTTCTTTCAATATGCTGCAAGCAAGAGAAAAACTATACATGGCAAAATGATTTTAAGGAATGACGATGGTAAAGAGTTCACTGAACCAGTCGATATAGTGGAGTTACTGAGCGCGCACTTTGCAAAAGTATATCATCCAGGTGGTGACGTTGAAAAAATGAAGGAACCATTAGTTTATATGGGAATTGTGATGAATGAAGTGGAGGTGAATAGTCTATTACAGAACCTTAATGTGAATACATCTGGGGGATTGGATGGCATACCGGCACGGGTCTTGCATGAAGCGGCTAATGAATTATCAGTGCCCTTGGCCATGTTGTTTAATCTGAGTCTCAGGTCTGGCTTAGTCCCGAAGGCGTGGAAAGAGGGGAAAATAGTTCCACTGCATAAAGGAGGATCCAAGACTATGGTTGCAAATTACCGACCGATCAGCATAATAGGAGTCGTTGTCAAGGTCTTGGAGAAAGTAGTCAAGGGAAAAATACAGGAATGGATTGATAAAAATGAGATACTTTACAGAGGACAGCATGGCTTTGTGAAGGGTAGATCATGCCTCAGTAACTTGCTCAAGTTTTATAACAGGGTGACGGCTGAACTGGATAAGGGAAATGGGTTTACAGTGATACTGCTGGACCTGGCAAAGGCGTTTGACAGGATACCACATGGAATACTAATCCGTAAACTACAACATATGGGAATGGATATAGGGTTGGTGAGATGGATAGCTGGGTGGTTGATGGAGAGATATCAAAGAGTAGTTTATTCAGGAGTAGAATCCAAAAAACGGCCTGTGACTAGTGGTGTGCCACAGGGTTCTGTTCTTGGACCACTGCTGTTTAATCTGTTCATTAACGATATAGGGAATGGTCTAAGTGGGACAGTTCATTTGTTCGCTGATGATGCAAAGTTGGGTAGGACGATAGTGAATGCAGAATATGTCAAAGTCTTGCAAGATGACTTAGATTGGAGTTCTGGACTAAGGAGAATGGATGTCAATTTAATGTGACAAAATGTAAGGTTATGCATTTCGGAGTGAAAAGATTAGCAGCAGTATACCACATTGGTGGAACTGTATTCCAAGAGATTGATGAGGCCAGGGACTTGGGAGTGTTGGTGGATAGGGAGATGAAGTTTAGGGGGCACATTGCGAAAGTAGCTAAATCAGCTCATCAACTCACTTGGTTGTTGAAAAATACCTTGACGAGCAGAGAAAAGCAAGCTGTTGTACCTCTGTACCGAGCCCCGATAAGACCTCATCTCGACTACTGTGCCCAGATTTGGTCACCTCGGTTCCTTCTTGATGGGGAGGAGGTTGAGAGGATCCAGAGGCGAGTGACTAAGATGATAGCAGGTCTATGGAATGAACCATATGAGAACAGGTTGAAGATTTGTGGGTTGCAGAAACTAGTTGATAGGCGAAAAAGGGGAGATATGATTGAGACATTCAAATTGCTAAAAGGATTCTATAGGATTAATTCAGATGATATTTTTGAGATCAGGACTGGTGGTGGGAGAACTAGGGGACACCCATGGAAGTTGGGCAAGAGCATGGTTAGCAGGGGTGTTAGAGCTGGGTTCTTTACTTTTAGAGTGGTAAATGAGTGGAATAAGCTGCCAGAGTCTGTTGTGGGTGCTATGACAGTGAGCGAGTTCAAGGCAAGGTATGATAGATACTGTGAGAATGTTGAACAGCTGTGTGAACATGATGTTTAGGGCCTCCCTCGATGAGTCTAAGGACTCCTGGAGTAGCCCGTGGTAATAATAATAATAATAATAATAATAATAATAATAATAATAATAATAATAATAATAATAATAATAATAATAATAATAATTGTTTTTACTACCAGCTTGGCATGTGGAAATCGATCAGAGGCTTTTTAGAATCCAAATATAACACTGTGTATGCATTACTCTTATCCAATGCCCAATGCATTTCTAACCTTGTTATTATAAATAGGCAAATTGTTTACACGATCTTTCTTTAGTAAACTCATGCTGACAATGGACGAGAATGATACAATTGTCAATACAGTTTTGAATCTTCATCCTTTAACAAAAGTCTAACTTTCTAATACCTATCCTGGACAGATGACTGGCCTATAATTCGAATCCTAGTTTTATATCTTCTTATATGAAACAAAAATATTTTTGTCTTTTCACTCTTATGGAACAGCTTGGTGAAAGTTTCTTATCAAAATAGCTACGTTAAATCTTTTGTTAACTCCCTGTAACAGGTGGAAATATGTCATGAAGCTCTAAAAGTCTGGTTAACATTAACCTTATGCAATTCCTCACATACACAGTGTACCTGTTAACTAATGAGGTTAATTTTTTACAGGACCCCTTTGAATAAAAGTAACAAACTTTTATAGTTTTTACCGCTAGGGTGTTTTATAATCGAAGGAGCAACATTTGAATCGGGTGATGTCGCAGGAATTTACCTGGGAATTTTCGATTAAGATATGGTATATGTGGAATTACAGTGCTGGGAAATATGACAAGCCTAGGAGATTGCTTGGTTCAGTATCATGGCATATAAAACTGCAAGGGCGGGATGTCGATAGAGCATGGGAAGTGGTCAAGGAGCATTCACAGGAGGTTATGGCTGATTGTATTCCTAGGGTCCGAATAGTAAAACAAGTAGGGGTTAAATGGATGAATAACACCATTTAGCTTGAGCTGCAAAAAAAGAAACAACTGGGGAGGGAATTTAAAGAGAAAGGTGACCTGCAGGCAGAGGAACGGTATAAATGCAGGACAGAAGTGTGGTAAGAAAAGTTAAAGCGGATTATGAAAGAAACTAGCTATGCAAACTAAAGAGAATCCCAACCAGTCCTTTCAATATGCTGCAAGCAAAAACAAAAAAAACTGTACACGACAGAATGATTTTAAGGACTGCCAATGGTAAGGAGGTCATAGAATCAGTCGATATAGTGGAATTACTGAGTGAGCACTTTTCCAGGATAATGATTTTCAGGACTGCCAATCGTAAGGAGGTCATTGAATCAGTCGATATAGTGGAATTACTGAGTGAGCACTTTTCGGATATACAGCATCCAGTTGGGTGCATTGAAAGAATGACGGAATCATTACTTTACACAGATATTTTTGTGATGAATGTAGTGGATGTGAATAGTCTATTACAGAACCTTAATTTGAATACATATGTAGGATTGGATGGTATACCGGCACAGGTCTTACGTGAAGCAGCTAAAGGATTATCAGTGCCCTTGACCATGTTGTTTAATCTGAGTCTCGGGTCTGGTTTAGTCCCGAAGGTGTGGAAAGAGGGGAAAATAGTTCCAATGCATAAATTAGGATCCAAGACTACTGTTTCAAATTACCGACCAATCAGCATATCAGGAGTCATTGTCAAGGTCTTGGAGAAATTAGTCAAGAGAAAACAGGATGGGATAGATAAAAATGGGATACTGTATGGGTGACAACATGATTTTTTGAAGGGTAGATCATGCCTCAGTAACTTGCTCACGTTTTTTAATACAGTGACAGCTGAACTGGATAAGGGTAATAGGTTTACTGTGATTCTACTGGACCTTGCTAAGGCATTTGACAGGAAACCACATGGAATTCTAATCAGTAAACCGCAGCATATGGGGATGGATATAGGGTTAGTGAGATGGATAGGACATTGGTTGATGGAGAGATATCAGAGAGTAGTTTATTCAGGAGTAGAGTCCAAAAGATGGCCTCTGAGTAGTGGTGTGCTGTAGGATTCTGTTCTTGGACCACTGCTGTTAAATTTGTTCACTAACGATATAGGGAAGGATCAAAGAGGAACAGTTCATTTGTTCGCTGATGATGCAAAGTTGGGTACGGCAATAGTGAATGCAGAAGATGTCAAAATCTTGGAGGATGATTTGGATAGATTAGAGTTCCGTGCTAAGGGGAATGGATGTCAATTTAATATGACAATATATAAGGTTATGCATTTTGGGGTGAAAAGATTAACAGCATTATACCACATTGGTGGATCCGTACTCCAGGAGATTGATGAGGCCAGGGAGTTGGGAGTGTTGGTGGATTGGGAGATGAAGTTACGGGGAACATTGCAAAATTGGCTATATCAGCTCATCTCATCATTTGGTTGGTGATAAATACTTTGACGAGCAGAGACAAGCAAATTATTGTTCCTCTGTACCGAGCCTTGATAAGACCTCATCTCGACTACTGTGCCCAGATTTGGTCACCTAGGTTTCTTCTTGATGGGGAGGAGAGCGTTCAGTGGCGAGTGACCAAGATGATAGCGGGTCTATGGAATGAACCTTATGAGAACAGGTTGAAGATTTGTGGGTTGCAGAAATTGGTTGATAGGTGGAAGAGGGGAGATATGATTGAGACATTCATATCTGAATGTTTGATTGCTGAAGTGTTTCTATAGGATTAATTCAGAGGATATATTTGAGATCAAGACTGGTAGTGAGAGAACTAGGGGACATCTATGGAAGCTGGGCAAGAGTGTGGTTAGCAAGGGTGTTAGAGCTGAGTTCTTTACTTTTAGAGTGGTAAATGAGTGGAATAAGCTGCCAGAGTCTATTGTGGGTGCTATGACAGTGAGTGAGTTCAAGGCAAGGTATGATAGATACTGTGAGAATGTCGTATAGTTGTATGGACATGATGTTTAGGGCCTTCCTCGATTAGTGTAAGGACTCCCTGGATTCGCCCGTAATAATAATAATAATAATAATAATAATAATAATAATAATAATAATAATAATAATAATAATAATGATTACGACCTCATTCCTGAAGCTGTTGTAGTCGGTATCAAGGGCGTAATATCATTTCTTTTTTTTTAGATGTAGCTGTCCGGAGTGGCGTGACGTGTCCACGAATGAGTAATTTTTAATAAGTTTTATGTGTTTCATATTTTTTTATTTATTTTTTACATAGTCCGAGGACCCCCTGCACCAGAGACTAAACATAGAACTTTTTCAAGCCATTTCAGGCTGCCAACAAGAGAAGCGGTGGTGTGACATCTTGATATGAAATTCATGTCCCACCTAAAGATAATCACAAACATCCATGCCCCAGCGGGATTCGAACTTGCGCCCTGTCGTTTCGAGTGCGAGTATGCTAACTGCTCAGCTGTCCTGACCGGCGGAGTATTTAGCATACCCGTTCTCTAACCACATGAAGTTTTTAATCCCATGAAGTCTCAAGTATAATAAAGACAGCGGAAGCTTGCGATAATACATATTTACATACACACTTGTATATAACCTAAATGGGCTTGCCAGTGGCTTATGCAACCCACGCTACAAAATTCACATCAATTAGACCACATGATTGCATAGCGTATTAGCGCTCATCTTAATTGGTGAATTGTAGGATAACTTTAAATACTTTAATTTATTAATTAATATAGTTTTAAATATGGAAAGCATAAAGGTCAAATTAACAATAGCTATGCATCACACGCACTGTTTATGTGAGAAGAACGAAGGGTTATCATAAGCTAAGTAGTAGAGTGAGACATAAATAATTTGAATTTTGATATGATTTTGAAATACAGCCATTTAAATACGCACAGAAAACAAAAAAACACAATCACTTGGGAAATTATTACTTTTTCAGATTGAGCCACAGAAAGGCTGAAATAACTAGTTTTATTTATGCAGAAGTTCCAACCTCCTTCGACTATAATCATACAATCCTACAATTTTTGCCAGAGCGCGAAAGCTCTGGTAGAAAACGAGAAAATCGTCAGCAGAAAATCAGCAGATCGTCAAAATTGTTTTCGATTGATTGTATATATGAGCAAAAAAAAAATAAATAAATTACTTGTCTATATCGGTGTGCTAAACACTTCACGCACGCAAAACAGATGAAACCCAGAAAACATAAAAAAAAAGCAACTCATGACAAATGACAACGTTCAATTGGATTGGTTGATACAATAGCCAATCACCCGCTGATTTCTGGGTGCTATTGTCTTAGTGCACACCCTACCTTGCAACCTACTGGACCAGGGCTGCCACTCACATTTTTCGAAATCCCCCAGATTAGACATCTAAAATTCCCCAGATTAAAAAAAAATAAAAATAAATAAGCTAACGCCTTTTATTTTCCCTTATAAGGAGTAGGCGAGGCCTTTTAACCCTATCTAGCTTTTGGAGACTGAGTGGGCAGTTCAATCTCCACCGGTAGCCAATCAGAAATAGCTGACCCATGTCTATCACTAATTATAGCAGCCACCGATGAACAGGCTAGCAAACAACTGCTGCCATCTCTTGATGCCCAACCCTAACAAGATAAGTTACTGTCTGACATAATGTGGGTACTACGGTCGATTTTCTTGAGTTTACGGGATGAAAAACCCGAGTTTCCGGGAGGAAAACCCGTTTGCCCGTGTCAGAGATTGACTAACTCGGGAATCGGTTGAAGAAAGGCTTAGAAAGAGTTCCTCCAGTCGGAGACTAGACTTGAACTTAAGTCTGACTTCAAGCGACCAAGTGCAGAGGACGCAAACGCTACTTCCACTGAGCTACACAGGCCTTTCCCCAGGTAGTAATAACTAGGGCTCGGATTTTTAGGTCGTAAAAAATTGCAAAATATTCATCCAAGTATATACTAAAAACATTTAAAACACCTGAAATATGCTGTTAAATATGAAAAAAAACTCAATCTATGCATTTAGATAATGCATTCATTAATTTATAATTCTGCATGGTTTAATTAAAACATTACACATAAATTATAAACATAATATAAAATACAAGGAGCTTGTGTAGCTTAGTGGATGTGGCGTTTGCATACCACGGCGCTTGGCCGCACCAAGGAAGACTTGGTTTCGAGTCTAGTCGGCGACTAGAGGAAATTTTTCTAAGCCTTTTTTCGACCGGTTCCCGATGTAGTCGATCTCTGGCACGGGCAAGCAGGTTTTCTCTCCCGGAAACTCGGGTTTTTCGTCCTGTGAACTCAAGAAAATCGACCGTAGAACCCACATTATTTCAGACATTAAATATATTGCGTTAGGGTTAGGGACCACGAGATGGCGGCACATTTGAGCCGTCTCTCTTCACTGTGTACCGCTTAATTAGTGATAGCCTTGGGCCATCTATCTCTGATTGGTACCAGTGGAGATTAAACTGCCCACTCAAACTCCAAAAGTTAGATAGGGCTAAATGGCCTCGCCTACTCCCCGTATACGGGAATTTCGTTAGCTGATTTTTCCCGTATACGGGAAAAAAGGCGTCAGCTGATTTTTTTTTTGCTGATATAAAATACAAAAAATTGACATTTAAATAGTTATCTACTAACTGACCAGAAAAATGACAAAAATTTGCTCATTTTTTTAATTAACTTTTTTTTTATTTATTAATTCTCTCTTTCTCTTTTCCTGTAACAAAGTATACTTTCATTTAAAAAAATGAGTACGTTTATATTATAATTGTATAATTTAATAATTAGACTTAATTAATTTTACCTTTTACCTCTTTAAATTTTACAATTTCTCCTCTTATTTTTTTTATTAATTCTCTCTTTCTCTTTCCCTGTAACAAAGTATACTTTCATTTTAAAAAAATTATGTTTATATTATACGAAGAATACATGCTTAACTTACTTTAATTGACATTTCCTCCCTTTTCTTCTTCGCCAATATCTTCTGGTAATTGATCACATTCCCTTTGCTGCTTTGCTGTATTAAATATATTTTTATATCTACTATGAACTGTGTGACTTTCCAACTCCTTGATTAATGTTTCCGGTGGGTCCCAAGAAGTACATGTTGAATTTTGTCTCGCTAAGCACTGCTTTGCTAGGATTCTGTCTCTCACAGTTTCTGTTTTTAATGAATTAGCTAATTTTGTTTCTATACAATTCACTTGTGAGAAAATTCCCTCCACGCATGCAGATGAATGCGGCAGAATAGTAAGATTTGTCATAAAATATGACAGTAAACCATATTTATTATTATTCATGCCATCTTTTTTGCCAGTCAATGAATGCCAATATCTTTAGGAATTGGTAGATCTGATGCTACGAGACCATAATTTCTCCACTCATCATCTATTTGATTTAACCTAATATCATCAACAAGTGAGGGGAATTGAGAAACAAGAGGAATAATGGTAGATGGTGACTGGCTAGGGTCACTAGCAACTTTTGGATTCTAGATTCGTAATTTTGCAACAATGCTGTCTTCTTCGAAGACAAATCTTTTCTTTATTTGCGAACTAAGTTCCACAAGAACCTTAAAGCAATCATTTTTAAATCTCAACAAAATAAAGTCATCTTCGAAAGTGTTTCTAATCAAGTGCGTCATTGCTCTACCACCGAAGTAAATATCATTGACATTTTTATAGTTGTTTTGGTTTCATGGATCAATTTCTGATAATTTAGTTGTTCTTAAAATCTCATTTTTAATGAAGCAACTAAGTAAATTGAGATATTCTGTTGATATATTTAGGAATAGTTGGTGTAACCTTAAATGCTCTGATTGAAAATCTATATTAAGTGTATTTACTTTTTCAAGAATATACTGAAGGAAAAAAAGCATTGGTCTGGTTCCAAGGTCAGTAAGTGTGTTATAAATTTGTTTTGGCATTGTCAATTTTATCTGTCCTTGATTCATTTTGAAAGTATAGAACTAATGCATCATACTGTTCGAAAATAGTTGATACCACTTTTTCCCTCGACAGCCACCTGGTTTGAGCAAGTTTGGGAATTTTATGTGTAGCTATATCAGCAGCTTCTTGAATGAGTAGAAAATCTCTTTGCCGCTTAGCACTGCGGGAGAAGTAGGAGGTTAAATCCTTTAGAAAAGCTTCTAAGTATGAGGGTAAAACACTGACTGCATGACTAGCACATAGAGCAAATGAATGACAAACGCAACCCATCACAAAAACAGATGGGACGTCATCTTTCAGCAGTTTCTGATATCTACTGTTAGCGCCCATCATGGAGGAACAGTTATCACCCAACGATTTTGCTAATGGAAATGCCATGATCCAGCAGAAGAGTTTTGACAGCACTGTAAAGACTTTTAGTACTTCTGTTCTCTACACATACTATGTCTAGTAATGCATCAGCTACATCTTTTTTATCTGTATCAAAATACCGTACAACAACAGCCAAGTTGTTGTACGGTATTTGAGTGACCAAGATATCTGTACTCTCATCTATTATAATTGAAAATTTTTGATTCTTGCATATTTCGGTAAGTTGAGACTTTTCATGGAATGATATTCCATCCTGAATAACATAAGAAAGTTTAGTTTTCTTCATTGCCAACTTTCCAGCAATTTGGCTATCCGAAAATGCGCCTTTACACATCGTTACAAAATGATCAACATGAGAAAATGGGACGTTATGCTCAGAAAAGAAGCTAGCAATCATTAACTCACTCCTAGCTAATTGTTTATCCTCTGTTGACGCTTTCTTATTAAGAAATTGAGTAAACAGCTGTCGACTTAGCAGACTGATAATTTGTTTGCGTATTTTAAATGTAATATTACAACACTTACAGTAACTGGTATCTTTTCTGTTCACGTCTTGCTGCGGCCAATCTTTTAATTCAGGATATTTTAACCAATCTTCTTTAAATGCTTGAGAATACCACTTCTGTTTTTTCTTTGATGGCTCCATATGGTTGGATTGGAAGTACCATAAATATGAAAATAAGTAAAAATATTGATAATTTAAACAATTTGTCAAACACTGTACAAGCACAATGATCTTTACGATAACACTGCAAGAGGTTGCGTTTGTATGTAACGATGTAAAACCTGTGTGATAAGAAAGGGAAAACGAAACCAGAACAGAGCAAAAACGGTTTATTTATCAGATTTATCAAAAAAAAAAAAAAAAATCGTGAATATAATAGTAAAATATGACAAAAATATTAAAATTGAAACTTTTGTTCAAATTTCCCAAGATTTTGGGTGTTTTTTATTAAAAATCCCTAGATCCCTAGGTAGCGGCTAAATTCCCTAGCCGCTGGCAGTACAGGGCTGCCACTCCAAATGAGTGGCAGCCCTGTACTGCCAGTTCGCCCACCGATTAGAGGTCCCTCGACACTTCTGCGCATCTCAGAAAAAGGAGAACCCATTCCGATAATAGGGTAATCAGTCCGTATTGTGGGATGAGTTGTTTATTATTACCGGTTGGAAAATTAACTTCTCTTTTATGATTATTGTAGTTAACTATGTTGCTTGTATAACAGTTGGAAAATTTTACCTATAAAGCACGTAATTTCGCATGTTGGCGACCAATTCGGACGTCCTTCGTTTCTTCCTCCCCTTCAACATGAATCTACTATTCTTGGAAAGACGCGAAGCAGAGACCTACAAACGGTGGGCGAACTATACTGGACTGTTTAAAATCACAGGAACTAAGAATTTGACCCGTTGCGCCATCTATATGTTTGTTTAAAGTGCTTAAAGGTGTCCGTATTTGTGAGCCCACACCCGGGCTATTGACGCGAATGCGATGCAATATTTACGCTTATCCAGTCGAAAAGTGTCGTCTTCATGAAGTATTAGTATATTGTATTTAATTTTAGGAATTACGCAAAGCCAGGAAACAATTAGCGGAGTCTTTAACCTCAGCACCGCACACCCTGAATATGCGACCCTCGTATATTATTATTATTATTATTATTATTATTACGTAACACCTCCAGGGAGTCCAAAGACTCATCGAGGGAGGACACCTACTCGAGAACTTTCTGTCTCCACCAACTGCAACTACTTTGATAATCTACATCAGCGTCATCTACCGCCGACCACAGCCACTAGTATTTCCACAGACACTCAAAAATATATGTGTAATTTCTGTCTTGGATTAGACTTAAATAGTAACTACTGTTTTCTTTTAAACCCTAGTTGGTTATATTACCAAATAATCGCATATTTAGTAAGATAATGAAATCCAGTTTTTTGAATATATCCAGTTCTAAGCAAAATAGCATATATTTTTAGGTAATTTTAGCTTCTTCAAGACGGCCTCTCGCGGGTTTTCTTGAAGTGAAGATTTCTAGTGACTATTTTATTAATATGTGTATGAGTAAATTAGTCACAGATGCTAAATTGTTGTTAATTTATTTTAGCCATATGATTATCTTAGGGTACATATACCAATTCGTAGATCTACGAAATAAGATCGCACTGCCGCGTTCATTCTATATAAGCAGGTGATTTGTTTTTTAAATAAATTTCGAATGAGCGTATATTGATTAATCGGGTTTTTACTTTCTTTTCTTCGTAGATATGACAAAATGTTTCAGTCTGAAAATTTGCGATCCTCTGGAAGGCCAGTATCTTAATTTCAAGCAACCGAACCTGCGGATAATTTCGATTTTAGCGCAACTATCATAGCGAGTTGTAAGCAGTAGACTAGCAACCAAATGGTATGGAGAAACTAAAATAAATAAAAAAAGGAAACAATGTGGCGAAAGTTTTTTTTTTTTTTTTCCAGCGCTGTTGATTTTATTTAAACTGGATGAAGTTGACTTTATCTGCACCACGTTTAAGGGCGAAAAAAAAATGATGCTATTAGTGTTATTTTCTAGTCCATCAACTTGGTATGATTTATTGTGAGAACTGGATTTTCTGTAAATCACAGGATAGATCCTATCATGTTTTGAATAAATTTACCATTCACTCAGGCAATGTATTTCACTCAGTAGTCACTTACCACACAAAAGCTCTCACTTATTCAAACGGCTATTGTGTAAATAATTGAGATTCATTTTTGGACTTTGTGATATTTTCTTATCACTCAGGTGTTCAAGTGACCAGATCTGAATACAGAAATCTACATGTTGGCTGATGTGCCTTATGCAGCAACACTGCCATATCTATTTCACTATCCATTACAGGAAAGAGATGCTCTTTAGCTCAGTCAGTATGGATGATTGCCTTTGGAAAGACCTGGGTGCAAATCCCTTGCAGGATGTGAACAACCTTTAATTATGTTTTTTTTTTTTTTTTTTTCTCCCATCTGTCTTGTACAGTGTTGACATGATTTTCTTCCCAGAAATTCAGGCTACACAAAAACAGCAGGTCATAGCAGTTTATATGCAGACATAACTCTGCATATAAACCTCATAGCATTCAAACAAATTCAAATTCAAAATTAGCTACATTGGCCGTAATTCCCATTATGATACCATTTCCTGAGTATCTTTTATGGCTTTTGCGATGTGCCCTCTGGCTTTCAACTCGTTTCAGCTGTATATTTTGCATTAATTGTATAGCTGGTGAATGATGGCATTCATTCATTTCTAGGTGCTGATCCCAAGTATTTCAACAATATAGTGATACACCTTTTCACTACTTGTATATGGGAAATGTATGACTTCTGCATTACTTTATGCTTGGTATCTTCTGGGTCTGGCTCCTACTGATGAGACCTTGATAAAGGTCAAAACTTCTGGGTAGTGGCCCTTTCCATAATACACAGTATTATACATGTCCGAAAGGGATATGCATTGCATTATGGGCAGTGGCATAGCTGGGGGGGGGGCTCTGCCCCGGGCTGGCACTTTTCACGTGAGAAAATTTTATTTTTCGATGATTCTTCTATTTATGTTAACTTAGTAATTTTATTAATTAATTATTAGTTTTCAACAACTCTACCTACAACTAAAATAAACATGAACATAGTGTTTTAATTTCTTTCCATACGTCGTTTTGACTTTTTGTAATATTTTTGGTGTGTTGTCAGGGACCGCCCTGGGCTGCAGAAGGTCTAGCTACGCCACTGATAATGGGATATTACAATGGAAGGCAAGTGATGTGAAGTATCAGCCTCTGTATGCAGGTGCCCCGGTCGTGAGTACTTCAAGCATACACTTGGTTCGCTTATACTTGTATCAAGGATTATACCAGCAATATCAGTTTTTAGCATCTTTAATTTATTAATATATTAATTAGGAGAGCAGTAGCGCATTCAGGATTTAATCTTTGGGGTGGGGGGGACTGAGTTGAGTAGACGATTTGAGAATGGACACTACGCATCACATATGACTTATGATTGAGCATCTGCAATGATCGCTAGTTATTGAGTAGTATAGAAATAGAAGAGACGACGACACAACATAAATAAAAAAATGAATTTTAATTAGGAAAACATTTTTGGAAAATTTTCTAGTTGTTTTTCCCTTTCTCTTTGGGGGAAGCCAGGGCCCCTTGGCTGCACCACTGTAGGAGAGTATCTGCCAAAGAGATTGTTTGCTCATTTATCATAAAAGTAGGTGTATAAAAAGTGCTAGTTCCATTGTCTTGTGCACATTCATCAGAAAGATGTGCTGTGTCTCTTTATTCACTGTAGAAGAAATACCAGTAGAGTTAAGAAAACTTATGTATTTTACATTTCTGAGAATACTGATATAGTGTATAATTTGTTGCATCTTGCAGGGAATGTGCCACCACAATTTTCAGAATTCACTGATAAATTTCAGCATATAGTTCACACATACCAAACTTGGTTTATTTAATATTTTACCTCAGTTTATTTCATTATGTGATTTAGTAGAGAAAACAAACTGGACTCCAAACTGAGCATTGCCAGTATAACCATAACATCTGAAATAAAGGAAATGCTACTAGTGCTGGTTTGGAGGTCAGGGTCATGGATCTCCACAAACAGACTTGCCTCCTTTTTGTTGGTAACCAGCGTGAGGGAAATCAACTTGAAAGTCTCAAAAGAAATTTCATTGGACAGCCCTTTTTGATATAGACCCAGGATTGGAGACTTACCAAAACAGATAAATAGAAAAATCAAAATTATCACCTGGAATGTTCGAAGTATATAACATGAAGAACAGGATACTGAACTAAAGAAGATAAGAATTGATTTGGCAATAATAACTTAAATGATAAAGGAATTAAGAGAAGCAAAACAATCAGAAAATTCTGTAGAGATATATTACAGGTTAGATAAGAAAGCCAGAGCAGGATTAATGATATGGATAAAGGTTTTTCTTTCCTTTGGTAAGAAAAACCTGACTTCTGTGAGGCAAAGAACCTTTATCAGGGCTTTTCAGTTGAGTTAGCCAGTCTTATACACAAAAGTATATGTTTAGGCATAAGACTAACCACCTTATCTCAAAATTATGTTATGAATGCCAGCCTGGCAGGTTAGGGCATTAACCACTGTATCAGCTTTGACTTGTTTACCCATCAATAAATACATGGATGTGAAGTGTCCATTGAAATTATTATTATTTTTACATGATGCATCCAAGGAGTCCAAAGGCTCATGCAGGGAGAGCACCTATTCTACAACTCTGATTACATGGATACGAAACATAAATTATTTCATCCATATGGCAGTTTGAGTGGTTAAGGCCTGTAAGCACTCCAGAATATTATAAATTGTTGGAATATTATTATTATTTGACACCTCCAAGGAGTCCAAGGACTCATCAAGGGAGGGCACCTGTTCTACAACTCCGTCTCCACCATTCAATCGCCAACTTAACATAACTACACCAACACCATCTACTGCCAACCCCCGCCACTAGTATTTCCAAAGACAATCACAAACATCCATGCCCATGGAGGGATTTGAACCCAAAGCCTTTTGACTCGAGAGCGGATACGCTAACCACTCGGCCAGCCAGGCTAGCCGAGTGGTTAGCGTTAGTGGTAGTTGCAGTCAGTTGGTGGATTGAGTGGCAGAGATGGAGCGTTGTACAACATTTTCCCTCCCTCCTTCGATGAGTCTTTGGACTCCCTGGAGGTGTGTAATAATAATAATTGTTGGAATAAAAGATTATTAGAAACAAGAATAAAATCAAGAAGAGGCCATCTAATAATTATAAGTACATATGCTGCCCAAGGAGAAGGTGAAGATAAATAAAGGTAATTCATACATAAATTCTTTATGTATGAATTACCAGATATAAAATAAACGCAAATGATTTTATATGTTACTAGCAGTGACTTAAGATTTTACATTTTACAACAGCTTAAAAATAATGAGTAATTTTTTTAAACATAAAGATATTCATAAATTAAATGGCCAACTTGGTAATTTATTATGTGATAGTTAATAAACTAACAAAATTAAAAAAAGATGCAAGAATTTATGCAGCGTACAATATTGATATCATCATTTAATAATAGGAAATGTTATGATGCCAGATTTAAGGTGAACAAATTGTGTGAAGAAGAGAACATAAGTAGTAATGAACATTTATATAAAATAAATGTATTACAGATAGAATGCATGTCAAGAAACATGAGTGCTTAAAAGAAACAAAATGGAAAGAATTAAAAACAGAAGAATGGAAATTTTGAACTGTAATTGTACTTAATATAGCAGAAGTCTAGGAAAATATAAAAAATGGAAAGGAAAAAAAGGAATCTAAATAGGAAATGATGAAATAAAGAATATAATTGAAGATAAACAGCATATATGTTAAATAGTATATCTCAGGAAAATTGGAAAATGAAATTGTATTATTATAAGAGGGAAAAAAAAGAGTAATAGCAAAACTTGTATAACTTGAATCTCAGCTCAGGTATGATATCACAGTAATGGAAGGAATGCATATTAGTTCCATTGTACAAGGGTGGTTCAAAAACTGAAGTGTCTAAATACCGACCTATCACTATCTCTGATGTGGTAGTGAAGATTTTAGAGAAGTTGGTAAGAACTTGCATAGAAATGGATAGACAAACAAGCCATACTCTGCAAGGAGCAACATGGGTTTACTAAAGGAACGTCATGTTTTAGCAACTTGCTCATATTTTATAACAATGTTACAGCTGAGTTACTATGATAATGTTTGCTTTTGCTGAGGGATTTGATAGGATAACAAATCAAAGGCTGTTGCATAAACTGGAGAATAAGGGAATGGAATATAAACTCTTGATTTGGATTAGTGGGTGGCTGAACAGACATATAAAAAGTGGTATACAGTGGGTGTAAACCTGCCAGATTTAAGCTGACCAGTGGTGTACCTTGATGTTCAGTCCTTGGGCCATTGTTGTTCAATTTATACATTAATGACATTAGGAAAGTGCAACTGTTTGCCAATGATGCAAAAATAGGCAAGGCAATCAGGGATGCTACTGTTATCCAACACTTACAAAATTATTTGAATAGGCTGGAAATCTGGGCAAATGGAAATGGTTATCAGTTTCATGCTAGGAAGTGTAAAGTTATGCACTTTGGCATAATGAGATTTCCAGTGCCATATTATATTAGCGGGAAACTACAAGAAACTGATGAGGCTACAGATCTGGGCATAATATAAGCTGCCATAGAGCAATTGGAAGAACAATGGAACATTGTGCCCTTTGATTGGAAAAGACCTGGGTTTGATACTCGTCATGACGAGGGGAATCCTTATATGGGTTTTTTCAGTTGAAGGTGAGTTAGCCGATCTCATACGGTGGTAGCAGGGTTTTTCTCCCAGAAACTGGTTTTCATCCCACATACAGACAAATCGGCCTTCAGAACACACTCAATTTACAGACAAAAAAAATACTATTGTTGGTGGTGATGATGGGCGATAGATGGTGTTGATAGTAGCAGTGTCATAGTTGAAGAATTAAGTAGTAGTGGAGAGGATGAGATGTATCTAGCGAAGTAGAGTAGTGTACACTCCTACGATGAGTCCTTGGACTCCCTGGAGGTGTCATGTAGTAATAATAGTAATAATAATAGTGGGTAGGAATTTGAAGTTCAAAAGTCACATAGAAAAGTTGCAAATATAGCTTAGAGAATAATTCAGTGTTGAAGCAAACCTTGACATGTAAGCACAAGGAGGTCATTTTTCCTCTTTATATGACCTTGATAAAACTGCACCTGGATTATTATGCACAGATTTGGTCTCCCAGGTTCCATATGGATAAACAATCTGTTTAAATGGTGTACAAAGATTATATCCAGATTCTGGGATATGGATTATAAGGGCAGATTGCAAGTATGTGGATTACAGAAGAACGAGGGGTGATATGAAAGAGGTCTATAAACTTCTGAATGGTTATAGGATATCTGATGAAATTTTTTGTTATATGGAAGATGCGAGAGTATATGGGATCATTTATGGAAGTTAAGTTTGTTCGCAGTCAAGCATAGGGATAAGAGCTAGGTTTTTCTCTCACAGAGCAGTGAGTGGAATAGTTTTCCTTTAGGGGTAGTGAGTGAGTGTGAATGATTTAACGGAAGGTATGCCAACTGGTTTGGGTAAATTATCGCCTTTCTCAATGAGTTCTTGACTCCCTGGAGGTCTCAGGTAATAATAATAATAATAAAGAGAGACAAGAAAAAATCATGGAAGTTTGGATAATTATGTTAGAAAACCCAGTTGAAAATCTATAAAACAATAAAGTTCTTACAAAAGAAACAGAAACAGTAGATAAGACACCGAGAATAGATAGATTATTATTATAAAATTGGCAAAGAAAAATCAGAATTATCATGGAAGCCTCCATATCTTACATCAGTGGTGCACCCAGGGAGGGGGACAAGGGGCCCTTCCTCCCCAAAAGAAAATGGAAATAAATACTAGAAAATTTTCCAAAAATCTTTTCCTAATTAAAATTGATTTTTTTAAATTTATGTTGTGTCTTCTATTTCTATACTATTTGGCATGTATTGGCGATCACTGCAGATGCTGAGTCATAGGTCGTATGTAATGCGTAGTGTGTATTCGTAAATCGTGTACTCAACTTCCCCCCCCCCCCCAAGATTAAATCTTGAGTGCTCAGGCCCCCTCCAAGATTAAATTCTGAATGCGCCACTGTCTTACATGGTTTCAGTGGTGTTTCTTTGAATAAATTAAAGATGCCAATATTCTTGGTTTAATCCTTTATCCAAGTGGAAGGAAACAAAGTTTGCACGTGAAGTAACTTCATGACTGGGCAACTCGTGTATAAAGGCTAATTACTTCACAACACTTGCCTTAGTATCCCATAATGCAAAGCACATATCTTTATTGACATGTGTAATGCTATGTATTACAGAAAGGGCCACTGGACTGGTTTTGACCATTATTGGGGTCTCATCAGCAGGAGCCAAATCCACAAGTGGTGCCAAGGTTGAAGTAATGCAAAAGTCATATTTTTGCATATAAGTAGTGATAAGGTGTCACACCTTATTACTAAAATACTCTGGATTAGAAACAAATGTTGAAAGTTTTTCTACTTAGTTATACTATAAATTAAAGATGCCAAGAAATTATATTCTTGGTTTAATCCTTTATCCAAGTGTGTTCTTTGGTCGGAAAGACCTGGATTCAAATCCTATCTGGGATGTGAAGAACCTTTATCAAGTCTTTCCAGTTTAAGCTATGGTTGCTGTTTCATAAGAATTTCTTTTGGAAACTTGAGGTTTTCATTACACTAAACATTGAGAAAAAGCAAAAAACCCACACACCATGCAGATAAGATTAACTGTCCTACAGAGCATTAACCAACCAGCTGTGACCACATGGATTAAATATATCCTCACTCATTGTAGTCTTAATATGTACTTTGTACCCATGGCATAAAGTGTCATGAAGTAATGGAAAAATTAAAAAAATACTAAAATAATTGAAAATAAAATATAGATTGAATATCGTAAAGAATATCAGGAAGATGATGAATTGAAAATCTAAGGAACAAAGAGAGAGGAAGACTTAGCTGAGACCACAACAAGCTACCCTGGCCCAGAAAGAAAGAAGAAGAAGAAATATTTGTGTATGTTTTGAAAATGCAGTCCCAAAATAATAATAAAAAAAAAAAACTGAAATTGTAACACATTCTTTCAAAGAAAGTCAGGTTTCAAATTACATACACTTCAAACATAAAACTAATGCCAATTTATAACCAACACTCGACACATTAATATTTTTGCTTAGTATAAAGGAATTCCAAATAATGGGAACTGGCCCCAAAATCTTAATGCAGAGCAGACTACTGACATCTCTTTCTTCATCCTCTCATGGGTTAAACTCTATAAAGAATATACTCAGTTTAATATTATTGTTATTTTTTATGAGTCCTCCCTCTATGAATCCCCACAGAGTTAGGGACTCATAGAGGGAGGCCACATACTCAAGAACGACAGCACCAGCTGTCATGCTTGTTCTTGAATTCATTCACACTGCTTGCATGCACAACATCGAATGGCAATCCATTCCAATCATGCGCCACTCTATGAAAGAAATATCTGGATCTCACCCCTTTCTTAGCAACATTCATTCTCAGCCACCAAGAATGCCCTCTTGTCCTTTCCCGATCCTCCATAAAATAACACTACTGTCATCAACTAAAATCCTATGTGACTCTTTCAGAAGTTTGTAAGTCTCAATTACATAGTGGTGTAGCTAGAGCTTTTGCCGCCCGGGACGATCCCTGAGTTTGCCACCCATCTCAATGCACACCAAAAATACTACAAAAAGTCAAAACGACGTATAGGGAAATAAATTAAAATACTATGTTTATTTTCGAAGTAAACTTTAATTTCAACATTCTAAAATGTTATTTTTTTGCTTTTCTGTTAGTAAAATTGTCGATGACGTTGTCGAAGTTTATTTCATAGTAATGTAGGTAATTCTTAATCAATTTCATTTAGAAAAACTCCTCTCACAACTAGCAACACTTACAGCAATTGTGAGGAAAATTCGCTGTAGTATTATAATAGTTGAAACTGAGTTCTCGAGACTGTATTTTAGAATTAACTTCAAAAGTTCAAAAATGTTCAAAGTACCGCCCGTGGAGGACCACCCCCTCTGCCTCTGATTACATTACCCTGCTTTCTCCTGTTTGCTAGTGTCTGCAGTCTACAAATTCTCAATCTGTCTTCATAATCAGTATTCCACATAATTAAAATTAAAAATGATTCCTGATATCATTTTTGACACTCTCCTTTGCACTCTCTCCAATATATCAGAATCACAAGGAGACCAGACATGTGCAAAATAGTCTAAGTGAGGTCTTATCAAAACCCTGTAAAGAAGCAAAATAATATCCTTATCTTTACACGTGAATGTTCGTTTCAGCTTTGCAATTATCCTTTGAGTTCTATTTGCAATCTTTGCTACATGGCCCCTGTACTTCAACTTGTTATCTACCGACACTCCAAGATCCCTAGCCTGATCACTTTCTTCTAGCATAATCCCACTAATATAATAAGATACTGGATATCTAATCACACCAAAGTGCATGACTTTACATTTACTGATGTTGAACTGACATCCATTTTGCCATGCCCATGATTCCTGCTTATTCAAATCATTCTGCAAGTACTGTAACAGCAGCATTCCTGATTTTCCTACATATTTCGCATCATCTGCAAATAGCTGTATGCTGCCTGTCAAATCCTTTCCAGTGTCATTACTGTACACATTGAATAACAGTGAACCAAGGACTGATGCTCGCGATACACCACTACTTACATTAAATCTTGCAGATTCACATCCCCATATACCACTTTTTGATATCTGTCAGTCAGCTTCTTATCCACACTAGTATTTTGTAATCCAAACCCATATTCTCCAATTTATGCAACAGTCTTCCATGCTGTATTCTGTCAAAAGCCTTAGAAAAATTCAAAAGTATCACAGTGTATCCATTTCCCTTTTATAGTTCAATGGTAACATTATTATTGAATGTAAGCAAGTTGTTAAAACATGCCCTTCCCTTAGTAAACCCGTGCTTGCAAAGCAGAGATTCACTGTTGACTGATTTCTGAATGTGAGCCCTAACCAGTTTTCCAAAAATCTTCACTACCACTCCTGAGATGCTGATTGGTCGATAGTTGAATATATGGGTCTTTGTGCAGTGGGATTACCATACATTCTTTCCACTTCTGCAGAATCTTCCCTGTTCTGAGACTCAAATTATATAGCCTGCTCAAAGGAATAGCCACTTCAGCTGAACACTCTTTTAGCACCTGTGCTGATATCCTATGAGCACCTATTGCTAAATTCTTATTCTGGCAGTTTGCGCAATAGCTCTAATACCTCCTCTTCATACACATGAGTTTTGCATCCAGTGAAGAGGTAGCAGTGATCTCAATGTTGCATGCACCAGATTAATAGCTTTTAAAAAAAATGGGTACTGTTTAGTCAAGCTCTCCTTCATCTGTCACCCTCATGCCATCTGCATTCAGTAGAGTTATTCTTTCATGTTCATTTTTTATTTTACTTGCAGCATATTGATAGAATTCTTTTACCTTGCAGAGCCGGTTTCTTTTCATACTCAGACTTAGCTTTCTGTACAACAGTTGTGACTTTTCTGACCTGCTGCTTATAATTTGCATAAAGGACATCATCCTTATGCACACGGTATTCCTTTCACATCATTCTGGCCTGGTTGGCCGAGTGGTTAGCATATCCGCTCTCCGGCCAAAAGGATGTGGGTTCGAATCTCGCCGTAGGCATGGATGTTTGTGATTGTCTGTGAAAAATACTGGTGGTGGACAGTAGATGGCGTTGGTGTAGATGATGCGGTTGGTGGATGAAGTTGAGTGGTGGAGACGGAGAGTTGTAGAGTAGGAGCCCTCCCTCGATGAGTCTTGGACTCCCTGGAGGTGTCAAATAATAATAATAATAATTTCATTCTTTTCTTATAAATCTGTTGCTTAATAAGATTACACATCCTTTTCACTCCTACCCTATTTATTTCTCAAACACTTGGGACACATTCTGATGTTGCATCATTTAAGCATTTTATAAATGCTTCCCATGCACTGTCAGTATTCTTCCCATCCAGCAACCACTACCATTGCACTGAACTCAGTATACTCCTTTCACATCATTCCGGCCTGGTCGGCCGAGTGGTTAGTGTATCCGCTCTCCAGTTGGTCATAATTTCCTGCTTTGTAGTTCAGCATGTAACCATTTTTTGAATGGAACATTCATAAAGTTAGCCACTTCCCAAGTGAGTACCACACGATCACTGTCACCAACTGGAGGCAGAATAGTTACATCTTTAACTGAAACAGCCTCTGACACTATAATCAAATCTAACACTCTTTGACATCAAGTTCCTTCTGTCACATGCTACTTAAGGAAGTTGTCTCGCAACAGCTCTATAAATTCGGTTTCATTCTTCTCATGAGATATTAATATTACCCAATCAATGTTTGGATAATAAAAGTCTTCCATTATGATTACTCTTTTCCTATTTGGTGATGCATTTCTTCACCACTAGCAACCAGCCCACCAGGTCTGTAACAGCACTCCACTATGTATTTGATCTTGTAAGATTCCACCTCACACCAAATGGTTTGAACACTGGCACATGAAATATTTTTACTAGTACTACAATCATGGAGTGGTGCTGTTTTGCCTTCCTTCCACTCCTTTGGTATGTTTCCTGCTGCAAGACTTTCATGAAATAACCAGGTCAAGGACAAAACTAATTGTTTTTCATATGCCTTAAAAATAAACAGTGGTTCAAGCTGATATCCTTGTTAGTCTGAGATGCATAACCTAATCTCCCACTTTTAACTGGCAAATCAATCCTGTGCTCACAATGCCAGCCTATTTAAATCATCCTGCTGGATGATATAAATAGGCTGGCATTAAAAAAAATAATAATAAATAAATAAATCTTCTAATGTTTTTTTTTATTCCCCAGAAAAGAGTAAGCAGAATTCTTTTGACCAAAAATTTTTGAAATTTGTGGGTAGCTGTTCCCACATTTCATTATCATTAGTTGGATTCATTTCTACCAACTAATTTGTAGATGTAAATATGACAGAAAACTTCATCCATCTTGGGATTTTTATCCTAACTAGTGTGTAGTGTGAAATCATCCAATTTCTATGGTGAATTTTTCTAAATTGTTTGATTAAAAAGTCCAAGTTTTCAAGAGGGAAGGAAACACTTTTTTTACCTGCCAGTAAATCAGTGAACTAGGGATCTATTGCGGAGGGGTTCACTTTTGTCACTTTTGCAGTTAATTCTAACATACAGTCTCCAGAACTCAGTTCCAAATATTGTAATACTACTGCGAATTTTCCTCACAATTTCTGTAAGTGTTGCGAGTTGTGAGAGGAGTTTTTTTTAAATAAAATTAGATTAAGAATTACCTACATTACTAAGAAATAACTCTGCCAATGTCATCAACAATTTTGCTAACAGAAAAGCAAGAAAAATAACATTTTAGAATGTTGATAACTTCAAAAATAAACATAGTATTTTAATTTATTTCCCTATACGTTGTTTTGACTTTTTGTAGTAGTTTTGGTGTGTATTGAGAGAGGTGGCAAACTTAGGGATCGCCCCGGGCGGCAACTGCTCTAGCTACGCCACTGACACACACACACACACATGCAGCTTGCTTGGTGTGGATTGATTATAAGAAAAATAAAATAGCAAATTAATTTTTGTTTTACAGTAGTAAGTTTTAATTTACTGGAAAATAATGATAAATATTATGCATAGTGACTATGTTCTAATATTAATTATTTACACATTAAACTAATGTTGCTGTTTTTACCTTTTCAGTTAACTACAGAAATCAAGATCTTGCTGTCCTCTAATTTTTACTGTAATATTCTTCATGCACTGTGAAACTTCTAAATTATCAATGTCTGTACATGATGGAAAAGTAATATGGAAGAATCATTTATGACAGATATAATTACAAATTCAGTTTCCCAATCTGGGAATATGAAACAATTTACGAGATTTGAATCTTCTGAAAAAAAACAATTATTGTGTGAAACATCTGAAAATTCACTTGAATTTTTGGAAGCTATGAAGCAGCCTGCATTCCTTTCCAAGAAACCTTTTATCTGTGAAACTTGTGGTAAATCATTTTCGCAGTCCCATAAACTTAAAATCCACACAAGAGTTCATACTAAGGAGAAACCTTTCATATGTGAAACTTGTGGTAAATCATTTGCACAATATGGGGTTCTTAAAACCCACATAAGAATTCACACTAAAGAGAAACCTTTCAAATGTGAAACTTGCAGTAAATCATTTTCACAAGCTTCTAGTCTTAAAATTCATAAACGAATACATACTAATGAAAAACCTTTTACATGTGAAACTTGTGGTAGATCGTTTGTACAAGTTGGAGCTCTTACGAGACACATAAGAGCTCACACTAATGAGAGACCTTTCATCTGTGAGACATGTGGTAAATCATTTTCAGAAGTTTCAAATCTAAAAATGCATACAAGAATTCACACTAATGAGAAACCATACAGCTGTGGAACTTGTGGGAAATCATTTTCACAAGCATGTAGTCTCAAAGTTCACACACGAATTCACACCAAAGAGAAGCCATTTATATGTGAAATTTGTGATAAATCCTTTTCAGAGGCTGTAAACCTTAAAATTCATACAAGAGTTCATACTAATGAGAAACCTTTTATATGTGAAACTTGTGGTAAATCTTTTGCACAGGTTTCAAATCTTTATAAACACACCAGAGTTCATACCAGAGAGAAACCTTTTACTTGTGAAATATGTAATAAATCATTTTCACAAGTTCAGTCACTTAAAAGACACACAAGAATCCATACTAATGAAAAACCTTTTATCTGTGAAACATGTGGTAAATCATTTTCACAAGTTTCAAATCTTAAAAGTCACATAAGGGTTCACACTAAGGAAAAACCTTTTATCTGTCAAACTTGTAGTAAGGCATTTTCACAAGTTTCTCACCTTAAAACTCATTCAAGACATCACACCAATGAGAAACCTTTTGTTTGTGAGATTTGTGATAAATCATTTTCACAAATTGAATCTCTTAAAAGACACAAGAGAGTTCACACTAATGAAAAACCTTTTAGTTGTGAAACTTGTGGTAAAGCATTTTCACAAGTTTCAAATCTTAAAATTCATAAAAGAATCCATACTAATGAGAAACCTTTTGTATGTGAAATTTGTGGTAAATCATTTGCACAAATTTCAAATCTAAAAATGCACACAAGAATTCATTACCAATGAAAAAGTGTTTATTATTTTATTTATTATTTTCTGACACCTTGAAGGCGTCCAAAGACTCATCAGGAGAGGGTACCTACTCTACAACTATCCGTCTCCTCACCATCATCTACACCAATGCCATCTACTGTCCTCCACCACCACCACTAGTATTTTTTGTCTGTAAATTGCACGTGTCCTTTTTAACATTGAATATTTCTCAAAAAATGTGTACAAATTTCCTTCTTGAGAAATTATCACATGGATAATAATTTTCAGAAATTTTGTGGCAAATCATTACCACATGGGAAAATTCACATAAAAAAATATAGAATTCAGATGAGAAGCCAAACGGCTATTTGTTTCTGGCGAGGTTGATATAACCAAGTGGTCACTTACGCTTGGATACGCTGACAGTTCGTCGGCATGAAACGTTACAGATCGTAGTTTTCGATCTTAGCTTCGCTTACTGGCTGAAAAACAATAAGGGATTTTTATCCCCTTAACTTATAAATATAGAATTCATTACTCTTCATAATTATGCTGTGGATACCCTGAACTGCATATTTTAATATTAATTTAAAACCATCTGAAGTAAGTACCAAGACATGGAATCTCAAATGTGGAAGTCTTTTATAGTAGAAAACTGTCTTCTAAACCTTATAAAAATTTACAGTAAGTTGAACATTATGTGTGAAACATAAGCTCTTTTAATATACGAACATTAATTTGCACATTTGTGAAATCATCTTGATCCTGAAAGTCATCTTATAGATATACATATTGAATAAATCATTTAGTCTGCTGAAAATCTTGTAAATGAATTTTATCATATAGATATATAAAGAGAGAACAGAATTCACATTTGTAGAAACATACTTTTTTAAATTAAAATGTATATGGTCATTTTCACTTTGTAGAATAAATTTTGTAAGGAAATATTGATGCATTGGAAAAGTGAGAATAAATGTCATGTCAGATGTTACCACTCATAAGGTTTTACAGTTTTTTATAGTACAGTATGGTGGACCATATCATATTATAAGAAGGCTGAGGTGGAAAGGACTGAGAATAATAGTGGATTGAAGACATTTAAATCCATACCTCTGCACAATTTGCAGTTATAAAATATCGGTATCTCCTGTTTTCTGTTTTTCCTCCTCTCTCTCTCTCTCTCTGTAAAGTGAATCATCTGTTTGAATCTAATAAAATCCTGTTTCCAACCTGTAGTAGGTATATCACATTTGCTAAATATGTAATTTCTTCTGTGGTGTGAAATGTGATGTCCAGCATTTTCTCTTTCAGGCTTATTCATCTGCTAACTCGACTAAAATATTTAACTATTATGCACACAGTTAAGCTGTATAGTCTCAGTTTCACAACACTAGATAGACAGGTTAAATTGCAATCACCACTGAAGGAAGTTTTTCAAGGATTTTTATGTATTGAAACTGGAGTTATGCTTTGATATGTAAGAAGGATATTTTTTCTCTTCAAAGAAATTTCAGTTTTTAACATTGAAACCCAGTGAAATTAATATAGAACTCAAATAATGTATATACAGTAGTGCAAGTTAAGAATAGGAATAAGACATGCTGGTAGTTGTCTAATCAACCTGATCAAAAATGTATTCATATCACACAAAGATTGGAGAATGGCTGCCATTTGATTTCCAAAAAAAATGTTAAAGCTAAAAAATTGTACATTTGGGTGTCCTGAAAAGCATCAGAGGTTTAGGATTTTATACATAGAATGGTAGAGCAAATGCTTACCTCTTTTATGACACCTGTATCAGTGCATGATTATTGCAGGAGTATCAAAGAAACGGGAACGTATGTGGAATTATAGGGCAGGTGATTATGATAGTCTAAGACAATCAACTTCGGGAAGTTTCATGGAGGGAGGAATTGGAAGGCCGGGATATCATTAGTGCATAGGAAATTATGAAAGAATATTTGTTAGCAGCAATGGTAAGTTGTATACCACAAGTGAACAACAGGACACAATTTGGAGTAAAGTGAATGACAAACAATATTAAACAGGAATTGCATGTGAAAAAGTGGCTATGGAAGAGATATAAGGATGTGGCCAGTAGGAGGAGAAATGACTGTGGAAGAATGATATTGTGGGATAAAAATGGGAATAGAGTGACTGATGCAGAGGACATAGCAGAATTGTTCAATGAACATTTTATTGGAGTATTTCATCCTGGAGGAGTCAGTTTTAATGCTAGAGGGATTGGGCAGGTTTGAGGTTTAGAGGTACAGGAGGAGAGTGTGTTTCAAATACTGAGTACTCTGAATGTCAGTAAAGCTGTGGGACTGGATGGTATTTCATCACGAGTTTTGAGAGAATTTGCTAGTGAACTGACAGTGCCTTTGACCTGGCATTTCAATGAAAGTCTGGCTGCAGGAAAGGTGCCCATGGAATGGAAGGAAGGTAAGATAGTGGCATTGCATAAGGGCAGTAGCAGACTGGAAGTGTCTAATTATAGGCCAGTTTGTGTGTCATCAGTAGTTAGAAAGATCTTGGAGAAAGTAGTGAAGGACATTGAGCAGATGAGGGTAATGTTATCTGTGAGAGTCAACATGGATTTGTGAAGGGGCGCTCTTATTTTAGCAATATGCTAGTCTTTTATGATAAAGTTACAAGAGCATTAGATGAGGGAAAGGCATATACTGCCATTTTCTTAGACTTAGCGAAAGCATTTGACTGGGTCTGGATGTATTGGTCAACTGGATTCAGGTTTGGCTGTCTGATAGGTATCAGAGAGTTGTGTATGGTGGGGCAGTTTCAAGGAAGCAGAGGGTTACAAATAGGATCCCACAGGGCTCAGTACTGGGACCCATATTGTTTAACCTTTATATCAATGACATTGTCAGTGGATTGCAAAGGAATATTCAGTTGTTTGTGGATGATGCGAAGCTGGGAAGGATTATTAGTAATAGTGCAGATGCAGCAGCCCTGCAAGGGGATTTGAATAAGCTAGATAGATGGGAAAATGAATGGGGTCAGATAACACAGAGGTTTGCTGCAATAATGAATGAATGGTGGTTTCAGTTTAATGCAGCAAAATGTAAGGTCTTGAGGTTTGGGAAACATCGATGGGACACTGCATACTCTATGGGAGGAGTTATACTGGAGGATTATAGTTGCAGTAGGGGAGACAAGAGATCTGGGGTTAATGATTGATAGAAATCTGAAATTTAGGGGACATATTGTAAAGGTGGTGAGGGTAACACAGAGTATTGCTGCAATTATGAGAAGAACACTGACCTAGAGAGAGAAAACAGTTATCATTCCATTGTATAAGACCTTGATCAAACCACACTTGGACTGTTGTTCTCAGATTTGATCCCCAGGATTTGAAGTGGATAAATTAACCGAGGAAAGGGTACAAAGGTGGATAACAGAGATGATTTCAGGACTGTACAATGATAGTTATGAGTATCAGCTGAGGTAATGTGGACTGCAGAATTTGGTGGACAGAAGAAGGAGAGGTGATATGATTGAGACTTTTAAACTGTTGAGAGGTGGTTACACGGTTGACACTGGGGAGTTCTTTCGCTTGGTCGAACAGCAGGAAGGTGTGCTGAAAAGAGGCCATCCCTGAAAGTTACGAAAGGAAACTGTGAGCAAGAGGGTGAGGAGTGGTTTCTTTGCATGGAGGGTGGTTGAACCATGGAGTGCATTGCCTGATGGAGTGGTGAGAGTGAGAATGGTCAATGAGTTCAAGGAGTGGTGTGATAGACTTTGTGTTTCTTAGGTGGGACCGCCCCTCGATGAGTCTTGATAGACTTTGTGTTTCTTAGGAAGGACCTCCCACGATGAGTCTTTTGACTCCATGGAGGCCTGAATAATAATAATAATAATGATGATGATGATGGCTTTTTTGGTATTTGGTTGCAGATAAACTAAATGGCCATACAGAATTAAATCATCTTATGCATTGAAACATTACAAAATAACTGAATAATTTTGAAGAGCACAACATTTTTAGCAGTTGTGCAAGGTGCGTGCATCAATTGCACTGAACTATAATATGTGATAGTCTGATTGTTCAGTACAATGGCAACTCGACAGCTGATGTACATTTGACTCTCACTAGAGAGAATTCACAGGAACCACAAAAATAGTTTGGTACAGTAGAGATTTTGTTATGATGAAAACTGGCTTTATTTTGTGATTTCCTGAATCTATACTGTAGTTCCGTGACAGTTTCAAAGAACGTTTAGTGTAGAATTCTTCAGAGTAGTGCTTCACAAACTAATATACTAGAAAAATGCCTTGAGCATGTGTTGTGGGAACCTTGCCCAGGCAGTTGCCAGATTAGATTGTACTATGAGGCAAACAAGTAAATATTGCCCCTGATGAATTATAGGACAAAAATAAAAGAAAATCTCCAGTTGCTATTTTGTTTTTATTACGAGGGAAACATTAATGCAAAACGATTACATAATAATAATAATTAAATATTGCTCTATGGGGATATCACACAAGAAAACTATAAGTTCTAAATTTAAATTATAAGCTATGTCCTCTATCGATATAGTTGCTAGCCCAACCAATCTTTCTTGGGTCATTGTTATTCACAAATAATTCACAAACAAATATTCTTAAGATAAAATTAAGATTTTATGAGTAATTTCCGATCAACAGCTTTCTTTCAAACTGATATATTATTTTGAGGTGCTCTGATTTGATCCGATTCTTATGCTTCGATATTCTAAAGGAATCCTAACAGCATTAACCCCTAGATTTCAGTCAGGCTCTGAGTTTTAATTTTTTTTCTTTTCTCTACAATTTTTGCTCCAATACTTATTATTATGCATGTTCCTCTAGCAGACCAAGGAACCTCCCTCCCCACCCACCTCCCATAATTCCTTGAACACATTCACTAACAATGCACTCTGGAACTCACGGTTTCTCATTATGCACATAACCAAATGACACGAGAAAACAGATCTCATATCATTCCTAATCACAACCTCATTTCTCAAGAATAATTGAATTCTTGATTAAGATTTCATAACAGATGAAGCTGTCTATACTATAAGATTCCATCACCAATTTGTACATTTATATCATACCTCCTATGCTCTACATTCCCTTAGGCTTTGAAAAGAAATTTAGAGAATACATTTTAAGAGTTGGCAAAATAGCGCAGAGGATAATTTGGATGTTGAAGAACACACCGACAAATAAAGATAGGGAGGTTATTATCCCTCTTTATAAGGCTATGATTTGGCTATTGACTAACTACTGTGCACAGACTTGGTTGCATATTTTTCTTGAGGATTGGGTGGTGGTAGAGAGAGAATTCAGAGATGCATGACCAAGCTGGTGACAGGTCTGTGGAATGTTCTGTGTGAGGATAGATTGAAGGTGTGTGGTTTGCAGAGTTTAACTGACATGTGGAGGAGAGGGGAGATATGATAGAAACTTAGAAGTTACTAAAGAGATACTATAAGATTGAGACAGAAAAAATGTTTCAGTACATGGGAAAGTAGGGGATAAACAAGGGGGGGTCACACTTGGAAGCTAAGAGTGTGATTAATAAGGGGTATGTGTGACTAGACTCTTTACTTAGAGAGTGTTGAATGAGTGGAATGGATTACCAGAGGTGGTTGTCAGTGCCCCAATAGTGAATAAGTTTAAGGAGATGTATGATAGGTATTGTGTTAATGGATAGCATGTCTCACATGCAATGAGTCTTTTCACTTCATGGAGCACCTTTATAAATAATAACAACGGCTTCATTTATTACACTCAGCACATTCATAATAAAATACTTTTATGTGATATCCTCCATTGAAAATGCACAACCTTACATTAAATCAATCATTTGCACATATATCATTGTGTCACGTTCTTTATCATCTCATTTACTTTGCATCATCAGCAAATAAATCTTATCTTTCATGAAACTGTTAATGTTGTTTAATGGCTGAAGTACAGAACTCTCTTGTGTAAGTACTCAGACATACAGGGTGTTCGGGATAAATTTGACATATTTATAATTAATTATATTTTTCCGTAAGTTACATGTATTAACACACACTTCTCTTCATTTAAAAGTTTGGACCCTTCTTCATTCATATACAAGATGTCAGAAAGGATGGATAGCTGGAACCCACCTGAATCATGGAAGAGAATAACTTGTATCATGATGATTCGTGCCCGCCATCAAAATAAGGATATTACGACTACTGCTGCCCAATGCTCCCTGAATACAGTAAAAACAATCAGGCATGAAATAGAGACTTGCAATGGTGACTACGAGGATGTAGCAAGAAGAAAGATCCCTAGCAGACGATCTGATTGCGTTCGTACAGCAGAATTCCTCGCAAATCTGCAGGAACAGGTGTTGAAGAACCCTGGCATTGGAATTCGGGCTTTGTTCGTGGAGTTGCTAACTGTAGTCAAGCCCTGGATAACAAGGGTAGCCAATGGTAGGCCGTATGTATGGCAGCAGGATTCGGCCCCTTGCCACACCTCTGGGAAAAGTCAAAAATGGTTGTCTGAAAATTTCTACGACTTCACCAGTCCAAATGTTTGGCCTCCAAACTCCCCAGACCTTAACCCCATGGATTATTTTGTATGGGGCGCAGTTGAAAAAGACACCAATCGTACTTCCAGTAATACAAAAGCCCAGTTAATGGATAAAATTAAAACAGTTTTTGCGGCCCTTCCCAGGGAGACTGTAGCATCAGCTTGTTCGAGGTTCCGAAGCAGAATTGAAGCTGTGATCGATGCTAATGGTGGTTATTTTGAGTAAATCTTGTTGATAGTATTGTAATTAACTCTGCCTGTAATGTTTTTTTGTCAATTTATTAAATTTAATAGATACAAAGAAGATTTTCTTTTTCCTTACGAAACTGTCAAATTTATCCCGAACACCCTGTATATGCTTACCCTGACTATATTCTCTCCTTTGCTGAACAGTATCTCAAGCATTGAACACATAATCCAATCAAGTATAATTCATCCTGCAGGGCAGATCCTTTGACCATCAAAATTAGCTTATAGGATCAATATGTTTTAGACATTTTCTTCTTTTGAGTATATGAATTGAGTCATTGCCCTTTGTCTCATCTCATTCACATCATACAACAGACTTGACATTTGTGACTCTTTCACTTTCCTTTTTCAACTCATTGAACAACTTTCATCCTCTCTGAATTTTTCATTCTATTTGTCATCATACAAGAATATATTATTTCAAGTTGTCTGAATTTTGTAATACCATTATGCCATTGATGATATCAGTCATGGTTCATTCCCTTATTGCTTCTCAGAAATCTCATATCCTTAGTCTCTGGTCTTTGCTCAGATAAATTTATATATAAACATTTATTCAACTAGACTAGCTTTACTAATATATTCTATTTCCATATTTAATTTTCCATCCTCAGTAAAATTTGTGCCTAAATAATTCAAACATATGAGCTGTTCACTACTGTAAATATTTGTTTCCAGTTTCCTTGCCAGTTTTCATAGTTTTAAATCCTTTCTTGCTAATTTACATAGTAAATTTGCCATGAACATTCTTAAAGATGCAGTATGCTCATTTAAGAGGATAATGTTACACAGAGTAAAGAAATAAACTTCCTTCTAATGTGATCTCTATATATAGAAGCACACCAGTGATATATATGTCTGATTTACCATCAGACTTTTCCTATATATATATATATATATATATATATATATATATATATATATCATTCATTTCCACCAGCTGATTTACAACGTAGTCCATATCAGCTCAAGAAGAGTGAAAAAGAAGTCCCTGAAGAATTAGACACTTACCAAGCGGAATGCAGCTGACGATAGAATGACAAAAACAGCAAGAGAAGAACAAAAATGTGAAAATTTCTTAATGTGAAGAAAAAGGACAAACCTGAATGGCACAATTTCAGGTTGAGTGATGTGAGTAAATTTTACAGTGGAAAATTATTTCTGAAAGCTAGAACCAAAAGTTCTAATAAAGAAAAAGCTAATGAATTTTTTGAGTCATTGGAAAGGATGTGGCTTGTTTGGAATTTACAATAATAAATTCCAGGAAATTTACTATTGTAAATTCAAAATAACATACCCCATAGCTGACAGAACCAAGACTATGAATCCAGCCACCATGTTAGGTCTGTAAATTACTTGTGCTCTTGCCATTTTCCTATTCTATAAGACAGTTTCTGTAGATCCCCCCTCTCCTTACTAAAATAAAATAAAATAAACTTTATATAGGTTCTTCACATACTACTAGATGAGGAATAGGATTCAAATCCACAAGTCCTAACTGAAGAGCATAGTACATGGCAGTATGGAGGCTCTCATTAGAGGGAAAGAGAGTGTTGACATTAAAAAGAAAAAGTTGGTTCTTATTGGAGATCTGAGCAGTGAAGTAGGAAATTAATACCAGACAAAGATGTTTTGGAAAAACGAGCAAAGAACAGTAGTGATGAGCATTTCCAGGCTTCAATGATATCAAAAGACTCAACATGAAAATGCTCATGAAGAATGTACAATATTTATTATACCTTACCTTAAAAATATTCAGCATTGGAGCAATTTCCGGCCACTGTGCCAAAATGCAATCAAGTCATTCGTCACGCATTGCAAAAAAGTTACAACAGAGCCATGTTCACTAAATAATAAATAACTTATTAAATAAATAAAAACATACGATAGACAGAATACACACAAAGTCCATTTGACTTTAATTGATAGTGTTCTATTCATGGTGGTTTGGAATACAAGAGCAGACAGGATTTGAAATAAGTGAATTACCTTGGACCATGAGAAAAATTAGTGTTGAATCAAAAATATATATGAAAATTTTAAAAAGAAATGAAGTTGAGTAGCTTTCACAGCTGAACAGTAGACTCAAATATAAAAGTTTGGAAGATGTTTTCTGCTGGACAACAGGCGAATTAGCCAGAAGAACACAATAGACATAATGCAGTGCCCTCACAGCCATAGCTGTTTCAGGCATAATTCCAAACAACAAATATTACTGATAATTTTTTTGTTTTTAAAAAAAATGGAGGAATTCCTAAACTTCATCAAAATCTGGAGACAAATTGATTAATTTATCCAGTGTAGCTTTCACTGCATGCTCCACTGGATAAAAGTCAATAATGAAATATCACAATTTCATGATTGACTCAAGAAGTTGAAGAGATAGACAAGCCTAGAGAAGATCATACTGAAAGTATCTTGCGAGAGTTGAGCTTTCATCTCAGTTGATATTGTTGCTCTTTGAACAGCCATTTGTATTCCATTTGGGATTCACACTTTCATAGCATTTTTTCTTTTGAAGGTGACTTAGTCTCATACAAAACAGATTATGTGTTTTTCTCGTACAAAAAAAACCCAATTGGCCTTGTAACTTTAGTTCTCTTTGGCCTTAATTTAAACAACCAAAGCAGATGTCTTCAGAGAATGCAGAAAACAATGTGAGAAAACGGCTCTGAAGCCTGTGTAGCACATCCTTGCTAGGCCACCCAAAGAACTTTTTCTAAGCCTTTCTTCGACTGTTTCTAAGTTAGTCTCTGGCAAGGGTAAGTGGGATTTTTCTCTGGAAACTGGTTTTTCATCCCATAAACTCGAGAAAATTGACTGTATAACCCACACTATTTCAGAGAATAATATATCCTGTTATGGTTAAGTTCCAAGAGATTGCAGCACTTGTTTGCCAGTCTCTTCATCAGTTGTCACTTATAATTAGAGATAGTTTTGGGCAGAGATTGGACTGCCCACTCATTTTTGGAAAGCTAGATGGGGTGAAAAGGCCTCGCCAACACCCTCCCTGTAAGGCAATAGATGTTAGCAAATTTGATTTGATTTTTAAATAAGCAAACAGAAGTAACAAGAAAACTGGTAAGAATATAGAAAATATGAAAGCAACAGACTTTTGCAGAACATAGAACAGTTTAGAAATTGTGGAGAGAACAATACATGTGACATAAACTGATAGATATTTGAGAATTGTGATCAGCATTATATATCAGTACTCAAATTAGGAACATGGTGTCAGATACCTGAAACATGAGAAGGTAGCTGGAATATATAACATTTGAGTAAAATGCTCAAATATGGTATAAGAGTTTACAGTGATCACAACACCTGACTTAATTCATGATGAATGGGATATTTTTCTTGTATCTATCTATTAAAAATTATGTGAGAAATACATTTGAATTTCTCTTTTAAGTGTTCTGGGTGAGATAAATCTTGAATAAATGAGAGGCTAAAAATTGAAGACTGTCTTAATCCCGACCAAACGGATGTTTAAATCAAATTTTCAATTTAAGACATGAAATGCATAGCATAATTATTCCTGCAAACTTGGGTTTTCATCCCATAAACTCAAGAAAGTAGACCATGAAACCAACACTATTTCAGATAATGGCATATCATGTTGGGGTTAGGTAACAATAGATGGCAGCATCTTTTTTGCCATCCTCTTCATCAGTAGCTGCTATAATTAGTGATAGATATGGGGCCAGCTATCTCTGATTGGCTACTGGGAGATTGAATTGCCCACTCAGTGTCTAAAAGCTAGGATTCAAAACCTCACCTACTCCCTGTAAGAATAAAAGTCGTTAGCTGATTTTTAATACAAATTCTCTAACACCTTTCTGCTCCATAGGAAGCAAGCAGAGCTCCTATAAGCATAACCAATTTTTGAAGATCAGATGTTTGAAGATCATCTTCAAACATCTGAAGATCAACCCCATTTTTCTCTATCACGTCAGGTTTTTCCTCTATGGCATTTTCGTTTTGCTAATTTGTAAGTTTTTGATAGTTTTAAGGAGGCAGTACTATTTAGATGATCAAAAAAATCGATTTTTTAATATTATTTTCTGAAAGTATGTACTTTTAAAAATCTGTTCCTAACTTTTTATCAAGAAATTCGAAAAATTCCCGAAGATATAGCCTATTATTCAAAGCGGTGCAGATCAGAATCGGAGCCCTCACCGCTCTCGCTTGTTAGTAAACGAATAAATGCGTAAGAACCTGCAGCAGCACGTACTGGCGCTTTGAATGAGAGAGAACCGATAATTAGATACATAACTACTTAAAAATATTCATTAAAAATTACAAGAATATTTTTTAAAAAAATAATTTTACTTACACATGAGTTTCAGGGAATAAATTTTTGTTTGTAGCAATTTCTGCTGTGTGTTCTGTTTTGGCAATCCCTTTGAATACTCCAACAGTAGTCGACCATCATGTGAGAATCCCATCTTCCTTGGTACCGATCTTCCAAAGTTTTTAAGTCTTGATGAAATCTTTCGCCTTGTTCATCGATTACACCACTTAAATACGCTGGAAATTTTCAAGCATTGTTTCCACTAGATCTTTTTAATTGCACGCTTTTTTGTTTCCAAGAAAATTATTCGCAACCATTGTAAATGAAGTCCAAGTCTCTTTCTCAATTTCGTTCAAAGAGTTGATGAGATTTAGGTCTCTCATTAAAGTTCTAATTTGCGGTCCATCAAATACACCGGCTTTAATTTTTTCATAACTAAGTCGTGGAAATTTTTCACATATGTATTGGAAACAGTCACCTTGTAAATCTAAAGCTTTAACATACTGCTTCATAAGACCTGGTTTGATGTGTAGAGGTGGAAAAATGATTTTTTCTCTGTCGATTAAAGGTTGATTTATAACATTCTGTTCTCCAACATTTAAGGTTATTTTAAGAGGCCAATGTTTCTGACTCCAGTGTTGGTTTCTTGCTCGACTATCCCAGAAGCATTGAAAACACGGAAACTTTGTATATCCTCTTTGAAAGCTAAGTAAAAAGTTCACCATTTTAAGATCCACACAGATGATCCAGTTATGGTCTGTATATTTTAATAACTTCAGAACCTTTTTAATGTCCTCATATGTTTCCTGTAAGTGGACTGAATAGCCAATAGGAATTGAGCCATATACATTCCCATTGTGTAGTAAGACACACTTGAGACTTCTGCTTGAACAGTCGTTAAATAAACGCCACTCATTTGGATGATATTGTACAACACTCATTTCGGTTAGTAAACCTGACACATTGTTATAGTAAACAAACCGACACTCGTGTTTAAAATATTGTACAAGATTACTTTCCCTGCTACAATAAAAAGTTATCTTTGTATCTTGCTCCAGTAAGGTTTTTTCATTTAATCTTGAAGATAGCAATTCCGATGATTCCTTTAATAGGCCCAAATCTCTTACTAAGTCATTCAATTCCGCTTGCGGTCCAGAACTAGAAATTAAATTTTCATTGTCTAAATCAACATCCGGGTTTTGCTCCTCAAGAACATCTGGCATATCCCGATCATGCTCGTTCTCAAGTAAAGGAAGTCCTTTATAGCAGAAGGAATCTACACTATTGACACAATTTAGAGTAGTAGACATGATGTATTTTCTTCACTGCCGACTAACATGCAATTAACAAGACAAAAAAAAAAACCAGAGACTTTATTGAAACGTTATAAGTTTATTGACGTTATAAGCGCTCATCATACTTTCACGATCGATTAACGATTGACTGATTTCGATCGTTCTTTGTCTGCTATGACGCATACATAGCATTCATTTGTTTTAGGCAGTTGTCTTCGCCTACTTTCATGATCTAAATGTATTAGGTCGGTTATCAGCCTCTCTCGCATTCAAAGCGCCAGACGTGCCGTTTGCAGGTTCTTACGCATTTATTCGTTTACTAACAAGCGAGAGCGGTGAGCGCTCCGATTATGATCTGCGCACCGTTTTGAATAATAGGCTATATCTTCGGGAATTTTTCGAATTTCTTGATAAAAAGTTAGGAACAGATTTTTAAAAGTACATACTTTCAGAAAATCATATTAAAAATTGATTTTTTGATCCTCTAAATAGTACTGCCTCCTTAAAACTATCAAAAACTTACAAATTAGCAAAAAGAAAATGCCATAGAGGAAAAACCTGAAGTGATAGAGAAAAATGGGTTTGATATTTGAAATCAGCGCACGCAAATTAGTAAAAAACAAGTGTCAGATCATAATCAGCAGAAATTTTTTTTTTTTTGTTGGCCAGTGTTATCAATGAATCAAGGCTCTTCAGAAGAGAAAGTACAGCAGAAAACTGTGGCCCATAACACTTGTGTTATTATCTGTAATAATGTGAGATTTATTGCTGATTTTCTTGGAGTACTGTGGTAAACCCTGACTTTCCTGGGAGAAAAACACTAATAGCCATAGGCTAGTAGTGTTTAATTAAGCTTGATTAACTCGGGAACAGGTCAATGAAAGGCTTAGGAAAATTTCCTGTACTTAGTGAACAGTATTTATCCTATAATGGTGTTCTTCTGCCATATTAGTGCAGTGCATGTAAATACTACCACCGTGTTCTAAAGATATTTTATAATATATTATATTATTATTAAAAATATAAATAAATAAATCAGCTAACGCCTTTTATTCCATTATAGGGAGTAGGCGAGGCCTTTCTACCCTATCTAGCTTTTGGAAACTGAGTGGGCAGTTCAATCTCCACCAGTAGCCAATCAGAGATAGCTGTCCCATGTCTATCACTAATTATAGCAGCCACCGATAAAGAGGCTGGCAAACAACTGCTGCCATTTCTTGGTACCTAACCCTAACACAAGATATATCACTGTCTGAAATAATGTGGGTACTACGGTCGATTTTCTTGAGTTTACGGGATAAAAAAATCCCGAGTTTTTACGAGTAAAAACCTGCTTTCCCATGCCAGAGATCGACTAACTCGGGAATCGATTAAAGAAAGTCTTAGAAAAAGTTCCTCCAGTCGGCGACTAGACTTGAACTTAAGTCTGACTTCGAGCGACCAAGCTCGAAGTCAGAATTATTATTATCAAATAGTATTATTATCTGAGACCTCCAAAGAATCAAGAACTCGACAAAAGAGGATATAAATCACCCAAACTCACTGTAATACCTTCCCTTAAAGTCACTCACACTAGATGCACTCACTACCCTTAAAGGAAAACTAATATGCTCACTCACTGCTCTGTGAGAGAAAAACCTAGCTTTTAGCCCTTTCTCGACTGCGAACAAACTTAACTTCCATGGATTTCTAGTGTTATCTCCCCATCTATGTAACAAAAGTTTTATCAGATGATATTCTATAACACCCATTCAGAAGTATATTATATCACCCATTCTTTCTTCTGTTAACAGAGTCTAATCCACGTAGTGGTGGCGCTGTAGCATGTTGAGGTGAGTTTGAGCTGTGCTGAAGATAGTGAGTTTTTAATCGGTGAATAGTCCATTTTTTTACGTTTTTGAGTGCTAAATTGTTTCTCTGGAATATGAGTGTACTATAGTGGTTGTTGTTTGAAGTTAGTGCTGTCGCGATATTCTGTATTTTGTTTAGCGAGAAGACGAGGCGGATGCATAATGGTTGAATACAAAAGGAAGCTAATTTTCATCACTATATTTAGTTTTATTTCATTTTATTTAGTGTTCTTAATGTTTTGTTTTACTTGTAATTGTTTGTAGTTTTCTTATTTATTTATACTCCCTAATACTTATTTAGTGTTTATTTTTGACACTATTTTGAATAATTAACGATTACGCTAGTAGTCCCTCAGCAATAACGAATGATGGCGAATTCAGCTACAGTCACAAATGGCGTGTTGCCAAGTCCTCCGTCAATTAGGCACTCTATTATAAGTAATATAATAAGGGAGTTTGTGGCATGCAGTATTTGCAGCATGTATGCGTCTTGGGAATTGGATATCTGGCTTGTGAGAGAGGAGAGGGTGCGTGTGTGTGTTTAAAGTGCAGGCAGTGGGAGGAAATAAATGCAGCAGATATCTCAATAACCGACCTTGTTGCTCCAGGAACAGGAAATGAATACAGAAAGATGAGTAGTGTGATAGGAGAGAATGAAGAAAAAAATGTGAATGAGAAAATTATAGTTGATGGTGTAGAAGGTGTGAGTGACTGCGAAAGTTTAAGAGATGGTTTTGTTTGAGAGAGTGAATTTCGAATTAGAGTGACTGACCTGCAGAGAGAGGAGCTGAAAGAGGAGGTGGAATGTCTTGGGAGAAGTATGATGAGTATGAAAGATGAGATTAGGAGAATGGAAGAGATAAATGCAAGGCAAATTGGAGTAAGGGAGAGAGAGAGAGAGAGGTTGGGGATTGATAGGAGAAGAGAGAAATTTGTGATTGATAAAAGAGAAGGGAATGGAATTGGATGTGGAAATGGCAATGGAGAGAATGGAAACAAGAGAGAGATAGAGACAGATAGGTATGGAGTGCTTGAAGAGGAGAGAATGGAAACAGTAGAAGAGAGGGAATGAGAGAGAGGTATGGGAATGCTAGAAAAGAAGATGGAATGAGAGAGAGGTATGGAAATGCTAGAAGAGTAGAGAATGGAAACAGTGGGAGAGATGGAATGAGTGAGAGGAATGGGAGTACTAGAAGAGGAGAAAATGGAAACAAAAGGGAATGGCAAGAGGTATAATATATGGGGACTCAATGATCTGTGGTGTTCAAAATAGGAGGCGTGAGGAGTGTTTGCCAGGAGGAATGATAGAAAGGGTAGCTTTGGCAGTTAAGAGAGGTGAAAGGGTGGATGAGATGATTGTGATGGTGGGAACAAATGACTTGAGTGGTGGTGTAAATAGGGCAATGAGAGATATGAGATTCTTGCTTGAGGTGGTACGAAAGAAGACACAGAGAGGAAAGATAGTGTGTGTGTTGTCCAGGTATGATAAAGACGAACTGAGCAGAAGAGCAGTAATATTGAATGACATAATAGTTAGAATGTGTGACAAGAAAGGACTGTCTCTTGCATACAATTCCTCTCTGTCCTCAAATGCACTCCAAGCATCCACATATTCCAGTCCTGTTTAATATTGTTTGTCATCCACTATACCCAAAATTGTGTCCTCTTTTTCACTCGTGGTATACAACTTACCATTGCTGCTAACAGATATTCTTTCATAATTTCCCACGCACTAATGATATCCCATTCTTCCAATACCTATGTCCTCTAAGAGTGGAGCATTTGGAAGGCAGTGACACTAATGATTTTGAAAGCATATGGCGTGAGGTAGAGGTGGGCAAGACAGGATATTTAGTGGGATGTTGCTACAGACCCAGGAGTACAGAGTGTGGGGACCAGGAAATGTTTAGACATTTGAGTTTCGCAAGTGCAAGAAGAATGATTGTTATGGGAGATTTTAACTACAGTAGTACAAACTAGGGAGAGGAAGATGCATGTAGCAATAAGGAAATAGAGTTTCTAGAATTCCTGAGGGATAAATGTCTTAGGCGACATGTAATAGAGAGAACAAGAGGTTCAAGAGTTTTGGATTTGGTTATAGCATCAGAAGAATTGATAATAACTGAGATGACATCTCTCCCACCAGTTGGAGAGAGTGACCATATGGTTTTGACTTGGAAAATGAATAGACATGCAGGAGTATCAAAGAGAAGGGAACTTATGTGGAATTATAAGGCAGGTGATTATAATAGTCTATCAACTTGGTATGATAAAGAAGGTATGAGAGAAGGGAAAGTTTCATGGAGGGAGGAATTGGAAGACTGGGATATCATTAGTGCGTGGAAAATTATGAAAGAATATCTGTTAGCAGCAATGGTAAGTTGTATACCACGAGTGAATAAGAGGACACAATTTTGAGTATAGTGGATGACAAACAATATTAAACAGGAATTGCATGTGAAAAAGAGCTATGGAACAGATATAAGGAGACAGGTGAAGAGAAGATGCATGAAGAGTATAATACACAGGCCCGAAGAGTGACGAGTATGGTAAGGAAGACGAAGCTGGAATATTAGAGCAGATTAGCCCGAAGATCGGAAGAAAATCCTAGGGAATTTTTTAGATATGTGGCCAGCATGAGGTGAAATGACTGTGGAAGAGTGATATTGTGGGAGAGAAATGGGAATAGAGTGATTGATGCAGAGGTTATAGTAGAATTGTTCAATGAACATTTTATTGGAGTATTTCATCCTGAAGGAGTCAGTTTTAATGCTAGAGGGATGAGGTTTAGAGGTACAGGAGGAGAGTGTGTTTCAGATACTGAGTACTCTGGATGTCAGTAAAGCTTTGGGACTGGGTGGTATTTCACCACGAGTTATGAAAGAATGTGCTAAGGAACTGACAGTACCTTTGACCTAGCATTTCAATGAAAGTCTGGCAGCGGGAAAGGTGCCCATGTAACGGAAGGAAGGTAAGATAGTCCCAATGCATAAGGGCGGTAGCAGACTGGAAGTGTCTAATTATAGGCCAGTTTGTGTGTCATCAGTAGTTAGTAACATCTTGGAGAAAGTAGTGAAGGACCGTATACAGCATTGGGAAAATGAGGTTAATGTTATCTCTGAGTCTGAGAGTCAACATGGATTTATGAAGGGGGCGCTCTTGTTTTAGCAATATGCTAGCCTTTTATGATAAAGTTACAAGAGCATTAGACGAGGGAAAGGCATATACTGCCATTTTCTTAGACTTAGCGAAAGTATTTGACAGGGTGATAAGCTGTTATTTAAGTTGCAGCACGTGGGTCTGGATATCAGATTGGTCAACTGGATTCAGGATTGGCTGTCCGATAGGTATCAGAGAGTTGTGTATTGTGGGGCAGTTTCAAGGAAGCAGAGGGTTTCAGGGCTCCCACAGGACTCAGTACTGGGACCGATATTTTATAACCTTTATATCAATCATATTGTCAGTGGATTGCAAGGGGATCTTCAGTTGTTAGCAGATGATGCGAAGCTGCGAAGGATTATCAGTAATATTGCAGATGCGGCAGCCCTGCAAGAGAATTTGAATAAGCTAGATAGATTGGAAAATGAATGGTGGTTTCAGTTTAATGCTGCAAAATATAAGGTCTTGAGGTTTGGGAAACATCCATGGGACACTGCATACCCTATGGGAGGAGTTATACTGGAGGATTATAGTTGCAGTAGGGGAGACAAGAGATCTGGGGTTGATGATTGATAGAAACCTGAAATTTAGGGGACATATTTCAAAGGTGGTGAGGGTAACACAGAGTATTGCTGCAATTATGAGAAGAACACTGACCTACAGAGATAAAACAGTTATCATTCCGTTGTATAAGACCCTGATCAAACCACACTTGGACCATTGTTCTCAGATTTTATCCCCAGGATTTGAAGTGGATAAATTAACTGAGGAAAGGGTACAAAGGTGGATAACAGAGATGATTTCAGGACTGTACAATGATAGTTATGAGTATCGGCTTAGGGAATGTGTACTGCAGAATTTGGTGGACAGAAGAAGGAGAGGTGATATGATTGAGACTGTTGAGAGGCGGTTACACGGTTGACACTGGGGAGTTCTTTCGCTTGGTTGAACAGCAGGAAGGTGTGCTGACAAGAGGCCATCCCTGAAAGTTACGAAAGGAAACTGTGAGCAAGAGGGTGAGGAGTGGTTTCTTTGCATGGAGGGTGGTTGAACCATGGTATGCATTGCCTGATGGAGTGGTGAGAGCGAGAACGGTCAATGAGTTCAAGGAGTGGTGTGATAGACTTTGTGTTTCTTAAGGGGGCCCTCCCCTCGATGAGTCTTGATGGACTTTGAGTATCTTAGGAAGGACCTCCCACGATGAGTCTTTTGACTCCATGGAAGCCTGAATAATAATAATAATCGCCATCTGTCTTCATAATTTAAATCCCATAATCTGAGATTTCAATCCTTGTAACTTTTCTGTGCACCTTTTACAAAGGATCTTTATAACCCTTGGAACCAGGGAGAATCAAACCTGCTTATAATAATTATCCAGGTGTTTTCTTATCAAGGCCTCATAAAGAGGCAAAATGACTCTTTTCATGTCAAGGTTTGCTTCAACATCGCAATTATCAGCTGAGTCGTATTTTCATTTATTGTTCTGTGGCATTTCAAATTCCTATCAACCACTATGCCAATATCCCTACCCTCATAGTTTCTTGTAGCATAACCCCTGCTAATATAATACGCATCTTGAAATCTCATCATGCCAAAGTGCATAACGTTACACCTCCTAACATTAAATTGATAGCCATTTCCGTTTGCCTAGATTTCGAGGTTATTCAAATAATTTTGCAAATGTTGGATATCAGTAGCATCACTGATTGCCCGGCCTGTTTTTGCATTATTGGCAAAGGGTTGCACATCTCCTGTTAAACCCTTCCTAATGTCATTAATGTATAGATTGAACACTGAGGTACACCACTGGTCACCTTAAATTTATCGGTTCACACCCACTGTATAGCACTTTTTGATATCTTTCTGTCAACAGAAAGTCTATACACTGGGTGTTAATCTGCTCCAAGTCCACTGATCCAAGTCAAGAATTTATACTCCAATCTCATATTCTCCACTTTATGCAACAGCCTATCGTGTGGTATCCTATCAAATGCCTTAGAAAAATCCAACATTATCATAGTGTATCCATTTCCTTTACTAACTCTGCCATAACATTGTTATAAAATATGAGCAAACTTGCTAAAACAGAACCTTCCTTAAGTTAACCGGTGCTGCTCTTCGCAGAGTATAGCTTATTTGTTTACAATTTCTCTATGTATGCGACTTCTGTAAAATCTTTATTACAACACCAGAGATACTGATTGGTCAGTAGTTAGAGACATCAATTTCTGCACTACCTTTGTAACTATCATACATTCTTTCCATTCCTTTAGTGTCATTCCTGAGCTGAGACTCAAGTTAACAAACATGTGAAAGGCTTAGCCAATCGATTGAACATTCTTTTACCAATCGTGCTGATATTTCATTTGTCCCATTTAACAAATTCTTATCCAGGTTATACAATCATTTTCATGCACCTCTAACTCTTCTAATCTAGCAGTAGCACTGTGCACTATATTACATATACCTGGTTGATACATCTCAGAAAAGTGAGCACTCATTGAGCAATCTCATTAGCATCTGACATTAGAGTACTATTCGCATTCAATAAAGTTATTGAATTCCACATTTATTCTTTCTTTTGCTTCGGCATAACGATAAAAATATTTTGGATCTCCTTTAGCTTGCATACACTAGCATACTCCGTTTTAGCTTTTCTCGCAATATTCGTTACTTATCTGGCCTGACCATTATATATTTTATAACTCCTCCCAATTTTATTCTCACGATATTCTTTCCACATCATTTTCTTCTCGTGGATCTCTTTTTAATAAGAGTATACATCAATTTAACTCCTAGCCTATTTATTCTTCGAACACTGGGATACTTTCAGATATTGCCTCATTTAAGCACTCTCAAAGATGCTCAACGATTTGCTGACATTATTATATATAATAAAATAATAATAATAAATAAAAATAATAGATAAATATGAAGCCAATTCCGTCGATAATTTCTTCAAATGATTTTTGCATACGGTATGTGTCAGTGGAATAAGTTGCCAGAAAAAACAGAAACAAACAGCTATAGTTTGTGAACCTGTGACCAGAGCTTGATGGAGGAGAGATTTGTACACTGCTAATGGATTGCACTTAAATGGATTCGAAGTTATGTGTCTGTAGAGGGCTTTGTTCACTGAGAGTGTGAAAACGAAAAGTCATAAAAACTACAGCAAATGTGGCGGATGCAGACCCGTGAAGGCATCTATAATGCGATTAAGTGTGCGAATGAACGAAAAATGCGGAATCTAGTCTCTCAGACAACAATATGGAGTAGTTAATTCAGGATATAAACGTGTTTGGGGAGGAGGATGCAACCGTTTTACATGCTGATTCTAGAAGGATCATTAGAGGGAATTGTTTTTGGCATTGTTAGTGCAACCTCGCCAAAAGTTATGGGCAGTAGTGAGTATTTCATTCACCTGGCAGTTTTTTGCATTCCGATAGTTTAGAGAGCAATGCATATGCCCCTTTAAACAAGAGAGTTTACTCTATCATAAAAAAATATAGTACTTATTGAATAAGAATATAGACTGTCATAGAGGTTTATAAAAGTGCATAATTCGATACCAGGCTGCTGTAATGCTGTATTTATAATATTGATATTTTGAAGAATGTCCTTCCAAATAACACAGTATTATACTGTAACGGCGAGATCGGCGATTTCTCAAACATTCAAAAATCACCAGGGTACATTACTAAATTACATTAATAATTTTAAGCATGACTTTTTTTACCAAAAAAAAAAAATCATGTAATTATCTCTTCTACAATACATTATTATTATTATTATTATTTATTATTATTTTTTTTTTTTTTTTGCTTTACACCCTTCCCCACCTTACCATGTCCCATATTAAAATATGAGGAGGGAAGGACGGACAAGGGCAAAGGAATTGGAAAAAATTTTCGACTTCCGGTTTTTAACGTATATGGTGGCCCATAGAGGTCGATAGACAGTTTTTGGAATCAAATGCAACAGTGCCTAGGGCTTACGAAAACCTTAATGCGGCCCTTCCCCTCGACATGAGACCTGTCGCCTACTCTTTGCTTGGTAGCATTCTTGTTACCCAGCAACAGATGACCTAAGAAACTGTTCTATTGTACGCCCACAGTTCTTAGAACCCGGTCTGGGAGATTGCCAAGAGTAGTTAATTCATGCTGAAGGGGAGTAAAGAAATAAAGGATATACGAATTGGTTACCAACACGTGAAATCACGTGCTTTATACGTAAAATTTTCGAACTGTTATAAAAGCAAAATAGTTACCACTTTATAAACTAGAATATTCATAAAAGAAAAGTTAATTTTCTGACGTGTAATAATAAACAACTCATCCCAAAAGACGGATTGATTACCCTATTATCGGAATGGATTCTCCTGTTTCTGACATGCACAAAAGTGTCGAAGGGTCTCGCATCTATGGGCTTACAGTAGTTTCCTAAATGCATTTTTCTTTCAATTTTCTGAAGTAGGCAGATGAATAATTGCTCAAAAAATAGGAATACATTAATTGAGCAGTAACCAATGCATTTCCAATACTCGGTCTTTTACCGCAGATTCTATATTGCTCCTTGGAACATATATGACTTGCCTTTCATCAACCACAAAATATACTCATATACAAAGACTGGATATATTATACTGCCCTTCAATTATTAACCTCACAGTTCCGTAGCCTTGGGGAAAACATTAAAAAAACATTAAAGATGCATGTAAACACTTTTCCAAGAGATTAGAAAACTTAACTCGATAGTTTATTAGACCTTTCTTGCTCTCCTTTCCTGCTTGTCTACTCTTTGCTTGCTAGCATTCTGCTTACCCAGCGAAGGCTGTTCTAAAAACAAATAACGCGCATGCCAGTTACGAAATTTCAAAGCGAGACTCAAGTGACAAAATAGCATGCCATTAATACAGTCAAGGACACAATACCTCTGCAACCATTAACGATACTCCCCTCCTCTCTTCATTTTCCTGTCCTTTCGGCAAATTCTGTATCCTACGATTTCAAGTCCTGACAGTATACTAGTATTATCCTCAGTCAATCAAGGTTCACTTATGCCAATTATCTTTGGGCATACTGATTCAAACTCAGTCCGTTAGTTCTGATACTCTGTACATTTGTATGCAAATATAACAATTCTTTATTTGAAAGGATGGAAACAACTTCCCATGCCTTGTGAAAGTGACTTGCAACACACACACACACACAAAAAAAAAAAATAAATAAATAAATAAAAAAAAATCAAAACTTAAGAGCAGTAGTAAACAAATTCAAAAGTACTCGATCCTCCGATTTCTGCAAATCGTGCATTCGGGCTCAAACCAACCTAACATTTGCTCAGAGAGAGAGAGAGAGAGAGAGGGGAGAGAGAGAGAGAGAGAGAGAGAGAGAGAGAGAGAGAGAGAGAGAGAGAGAGAGAGAGAGAGAGAAGGTCATCTACAAAAATTAGAAGACAAATGCTGAAATGGTGGTGAGGGTTGGATCATTGATTATAATAAAGGAAAGAATTAGTGCAGATATCAAAAATGCTGTTAGACATTGAGGAAATCAGCATACAGGCACTCTACAGGAAATATGCACAACCCATGAAATTAATTACAAAACCAACACAGCCTTCCAAATTATACATGGTCTTAACTACAATCTCAATACTGCTATAATCTCCATTCTGCAAATCTCCTCCCTTTACTGGCAGACACTCAAATTTCTATTTCCCCCACCTTCCAAGCACCAATAACCTTAAATTCCCCCAGGGCCGTACATTTTATGAGGTGGACAGGGAATGAGCTAGAGTGCTCTGGTTTCTCTCTCTCATTGTTTGAGGGGGGACCTTAAGTTGGCCCTATTTTTTCGTATGACGAACAAGAGCCACATATAACCTGAGTTCTACTAATTTCTACGGGGAAAAAAAAAAAATCAAAACCCTGCATCTTTCTTCGTATCAAGTTCACGCTAGAAAAAGGATCATCAGCAGGTATCTCCTTTCTTGACACACACACACACATCCAACGCAAACAAGATGGATCCATTTCCACTTCCGTCTACCGAAAACAAACTTTTTCATGTCGTTGCATCCGTAATACATCAGCTCACAATTTATCTCAAAATATGGCATCATAAAATCCCTAATATCCAGAGCACACAAAAATTGTTCTTCTGAAGAATCCCTAAAACAAGAATTGGTAATTATCAAAGAAACAGCGCCTTACTAAACGGATGTAATCCAATAACAATCCCAAAAAATAATTAGCCACGCTCTTACAAATCAACCCAGATAAGATGAAGCCCACAGAACTCTCATTCCATATTAAAGGCATCTCTGAACGTGTGGCAAAAATTATGAGAAAATACCAACTTATTGCTACCTATAAACCCATCAACCAAATTCACAACTTGCTATCTTCTCCAAAAGACAAACTCTCGCCAGTGATGCTACCTGATGTATTTCAAGTAGCATGTTCGTGTAACTTGTCCTACTATGGACAAACAGGAAGATCTATAAATAAACGTATGTCTGAAGATCAAGACTACATCTGCCTTATCAAATCTCATAAATCTGGCCATGCACAACATGGAATCTAAAATGCTAACCTCAGAATCCAATAACAGAATGCCAAGTTACTAAATAGATCCACATATAAACATGGACGATTATATAAAGAAAGTGCTGAAGCCTTACTTCATAGTTCATACTTCATACCTAATCTTAATCGAAATGACTGTCTCACTATTCCAAAAGTTTCGGAAACTGTTATCCTCAACTGTACTGAATAATTTATCTGCTAATTTTTTTTTTTAATTTAAGTAATATTAATTTCAGCCCATTGATTTTTAATCCATGAACACGCGACTGTATACCTAGAGGGATTCCAATTTAAGCATGCGCAGTACTTTTTTTTTTCTTAATTCAATTCTTATTGTCGTTCGTTATTTGTACTGATGATGACTTGTGATGAATAATATGAAATATTTACATAATAAAAAAAAAAAAAGTATTTATTACGGCAAAAGTTGCTATTCAATAATTTTAGACTGGAGAGATAGAACACTAAAGAAAGCAGAAATGAAGTACGTGTAAGATAAGGTTGCGCATTGGCACTCTTATTTTTCATTCTGTATATAAAAGAATGCCATGAAATTTATAAAAGAATGAATGAATGACCTGGACAGCTGTAGGTGGAGTGCACATTCATATGATATGCTTTGCTGATAATATTGCTGTATTAGCTGAGAATCAACAGGATTTAAAACAGATATTATGTAGGATGGATGATGTTTTTTCTGCTTATGGTCCTAAAATAAATGCAGCAAAACTAATATAATGGTGGTAGGTTTAAAGGAACAAAATAAGACATAGAAAGCAGTTGTGAGAGGTAAGAATATTGAACAAGCAATATCGTTCATATATCTTGAAGGAGGAAGGAGCTATTGAAGAAGAGGGAAGATGTAAGTTCGAAATCCCAAGAAGAATTGCTATGGCAAAAGAAGTATTAAAGAAAACGAGATCATTTATTAAAAGTAAGATAAGTAAGTAATGACATTTGGAAAAGATTTATAAAAACATTTAGAGAATGTTTTTATATCGTTGTGAGATTTGGATATAACAGCAGAAGACTGGGAAAGAATGGAAGCATTTGAAGTGTGCTGTTGGCGAGTAGTGCTAGGGATAAATTGGAGAAAAAGAAAACCGAAGTCTTGCGTGAAATGAAAGAGAGCCGTGTATTGTAGAAGACAATCATAGAAAGACGAAATAACGAAACACATATGCAGACATAACGAATGGATTATAAACGATTTAAAAGGGAAGAGATGCCATGTAAAACCAGAAGACGACGGCTGAAACTAATAAAGGGGAAAGCACGAAATAGGATGATTTGGAAGAGACAAATTTTTGATAGGGACTATTCCTTAGAATGACAATGAGAGCTAACAAGCGCCTCAATCCGAGAAAGTGTATAAATCTGCTGAAAGATTATTACTGGCAATGCAGACCGCAAAGGACACTAACAGCAGAGGGCCAAGAAAGGATCACAGGATTCAGACAATCTAAGGATAGATGTACAGAACACAGACACACACACGCGCGCGCGCGCGCAAAATCGCTAGATAACCATCGAGATTATGATGGGATGGTGTGCACAATTCTCATTCGTGACCACTGTTTAACTCACTCCGGTAGTTCGGTGAAGATCAGGAACAGCCTTCATTAAGTGCATCAATCAAATTGGTGCACACAGGAATTTCTGTTTCTCTGTTCAAGCCTTCTCAGACGATAGCGATCTCATTCCTAAGTCTTAGGACTACAGTTACAGCCATATGGATTATATTTCTGCTGATTAACACTCCCGGAATATTTCACCTTTTAAGAACCCAGTGAGTTCTGCTGTTTCCAAAATCGTGGTTCCAGCAAGATGAGCATCCAATAAGCATATCAAACTTCGAAAGATCCTGTTTTTCCAATTGCGATCAACACTATTGACGATTACCGACTAACATCATCCTTCAATAATTGCTTAGAACAGGGGATGATGCACTTGACCAAGTACTTTGCTTTATATGTTGTAAGTGAAGTTTACGTACACCTGCATAAAACTGTAATTTAGTGGCAGTATGTGTATTATGTTGTATATAATGCACTTGTCTATGTGGGAAACAAATTTATGCAACTGAATGCTATTGCCTGCATGTCAAATCAAAAGGAAAAAAATATCTAAAGCACCAAAAATATTGTATCAAAGTCTTTTGATACACTATTTTTGGCGTATCAAAAGTTTTGGTGTTTTAAAACCTTTGCATCAAAGTCTGAACCCGAGATGTTCCCTTCGATTGCAAAAGACCCGAATCGATTCTCGCTCGGTGACGAGAGAAATCTTTAGGGGTTTTCAGTTAAAGGTTGTGTCAAAGAGCATTGCTTCTCAAAGGAACTTTTGAATTTCACATGCACTTTAGACAACTACTGTGCAATGATGGGTATTGCTGTGTAATGGCATCCCACTGTGGGTCTCAGACTGCATAAATTTGGCATGACATAATGAGAATGAAAAATTCAAATTTCTCAAATCTCGAACTTAAACAATGGAAATTGTTGCCCTTAATCATGTGAATTATAATTTCGAATTGATATAATTAGCAGCACAGCTTAAAATCATTCCATTTATATACGCGGGGGGATGACAAGTTCTGATAAACACCTTGAACAAAAATGATATTACAGCAGTGAGTAGCGGAGTGGAGTAGAGTGTCCTCCCGCGGACTTTTTGGAGGTGTCAGAAGTTATTTTATTTAATCCAGCCATCTGCAGAGGAGACAAGAGGATAAATGTTTCAAAATTATCTTGCAATTCCTTTTATCTGTGTAAGCAAGTTGGTGGAGCTCCTCTGGTTCTAACATTTGAAGGTAGTTTGCTCTCCATCAATTTCTATCCTCCAAGTATTCACTGGTAGCAAATCCCAACTATCAACAGATCAAAGGTTTTTCAAAAGAGATTGAGATAACTGCTTCCATTTCGTAGCCCTAAATCATATGTAATGGAAATTGTGTGGTCAATTTTTCTTGAGATCCCATTGCTGGGAGGAAAAACCCTACCTGACTGTGCCAAAGATGGACTTATTGTTGCCACTAGAACCACACTTTGAACAATCTTTTCCAGGTGGTCGAGGGCTGTGAATACAAGTTTGGTTTGGTTTATGTTTTATTGGCGCAAAGACTACAACGGTCATACTGCTCCAGAAGTTTGCAGCAGTACACAAGGTTTACAGAAAGTTATAAAAAATAATAAGCAAAAGAGTATTTACACATAGACAAAATGACAGCAAAGGCTACAGCTGCACACATATAGCCAAAGATACATTAGTGAAAAAGAATTAAAGATATATACTAAATTGTACAAAGTTAAGTTACACAGTACAGTGTCTTCATATAAATAAAATTACTGCAAAAGTAACAGCTACACATAAGGTCTGAGGCCACAGAGGCACACAAAATAATCAAATATACATTAGTATATAAAAATATAAATGAAAGTATGTATAAAACTGTATAAGGTTAAACAATACATTATCTCCATATGAATAAAACCACTGCAAGGGTTACAACAATACAACAGGTTAAAAGGTTACAGCCGTTTAAAGGTAAACAAGGATAAAATCAATTTGTGTGTACAAAAGTCAAGTTAAACAATGTGGTTCCAGAGCCACGGCTGTTACAACAGTCAAAGTCAATTATTATTATTATTATTACACGACACGCCCTGGGAGTCCAAGGACTCATCGAGGGAGGACACCTGCTCTACAACTCTGTCTCCACCACTCAATCCACTAACTGACCGGAACTACATCTACCGCCGACCACCACCACCACTAGTATTTCCACAGACAATCAAAACATCCACGCCCACGATAGGCTTTCAATCCGCAGCCTTTTGGTTGGAGAGCGGATATGCTAACAACTCAGCCAGCCAGGCTGACAAAATTTTAATTAATTAATGAGAAACAGATCTTATATATACATATATATATATATAAGCTCAGACTTGCACGTAGTGCAAGTCTGAGGCAATTCGTGGTAAAGGTGAAGTAAGATCCGACCATTTTCCTTAGTATTTTCCCCTAATGCAGAGCACAAATGCATAGCATCATACATCTCCGTAAGGGGATGTGCTTTGCATTAGGGGAAAACGGTGAGGAAAGTGATCGGCGCTTACTCCACCTTTACCACGCATTGCCTCAGACTGGCACTATGAGCAGGTGCAAACTTGTCTGTTTGCTTACTTGGGAAAAAATGATTAAAATCTAGCTTATAAAATTGCTTGATATCTTTAACTTAGCATAAATTAATCCATTCTGTACAGTATATATAAAAAGACAAGCCGAAATTTGAAACGTTTTTTGTCTCTTCGTTGTTTTGAGCCAGCTTAAGCCGATAAGCCGTTAAACTGATAAGCCGAAATTTGAAATGTTTCACTTCAAACAATGTGTTTGCCTTCATGAGACAACAATTTGTTGGACGTTTTAAAACAATGGAGAACCGGCTTACCAACCTGGAACTCAGGGCGGTTGGGTGCCGTAGGCGCCAGAGGGGGGGGCTCCTAGTAGTTATATATATATATATATATATATAATTAGTAGGTAATATGTACAAGATGCCACAACAATGTGGTATCTAGATATGAACAGAAGTACAGTAGAGGCTACAGCAGCCAGAAGAAGCTGAGAACAATTTAGCATATAGTATATATGTGCCGCTGAATGTACAAAGATCAAGTTAAGATTGTAGCATTCATATAAGACCACCGTGTAGACCAGGTTGGAGGTTACAGCAGTACATAAATAGTTAAGGTGATTTTTTAAATAATATTTGGTCTTGCTGGCAGTCCTTCGAGACTGCTGGATCTTTCTTTGCGGGTAGTACCTCCATTGGATCTACGGGATTTCATACATGGGTTCTTGGACCCGCTTCTTCAACTGTGACTTAACACCTCCTATCTTTAACGATGTGTGGAGTCGACACTGACGTCCTGATAGAATCACTGGACAGAGGACCGCCTCTAAGCCTACTAAAAAAGTTGCTTAAAAAATTTGAAGTAGAATGGACAGGTTTTTTAAATCCATGACAAGGGATGATCATGAAAGCGTGGACCAGTACCATCGACAGGGTGTAGTATAGAGGCAGCCTGCCTCATGGCAGCTTAATAAGGGCGCTCGTTCAGCCATATTGCGGTGTGGAAAGAAGTTTTTCCAAGCTGAAACTGATTATTTGCGAACAGCAATGACCCAAGCAAGATTGGTTGGTCTAGAAACTAAACCAACTGAGGCGAACAAAGCTTATAATTTAAATTTAGAAGAGGTTATAAACAGTTTTTGTGATATCCCCGTTGAGCAAACATTGAATTAATATTATTATGTAATCGTTTTGCATTAATGTTTCTGTTGTAATAAAGAAATATAGCAACTGGAGATTTTCTCATATTTTTGTCTTAAAATCCGTCAGGAGCGATATTTAATTGTTTACTTCAGGGCCAGTGGCAGACTGTTAACTTTGGGGACCCTGGACTAACACTCTTTGGGGCCTATCCAATTAACCAAAATTAACCCAAGTTTGGGTTAGTTGTGGCGACTCATTTGCCATTTTGTCGAAAAACTATTCTTATTTTTATCCTTTTTTAATAGAAAAAATTATAAGCAACAGACATTGAAGAACTCTTTTATTTTATTTGATGCACTTGGATATACAAACTTTTATATACATTACTTAAATTAAGGGGATATTAAATCCCATATAGTTTTAAAACTGAATAAGAAACTCAAAGATACTTAAGTAACTTTTAAAAAAAAATCACCTAACGCCTTTTTATTCCCGTATACGGGAAGTAGGCGAGGACATTTAGCCCTATCTAACTTTTGGAGACTGAGTGGGCAGTTCAATCTCCACTGGTACCAATCAGAGATAGATGGCCCAAGGCTATCACTAATTAAGCGGTACTCAGTGAAGAGAGACGGCTCAAATGTGCTGCCATCTTGTGGTCCCTAACCCTAACACAATATATTTAATGTCTGAAATAATGTGGGTTCTACGGTCGATTTTCTTGAGTTTACAGGACGAAAAACCCGAGTTTCCGGGAGGAAAACCTGCTTGCCCGTGCCAGAGATCGACTAACTCGGGAACCGGTCGAAAAAAGGCTTAGAAAAATTTCCTCTAGTCGCCGACTAGACTCGAAACCAAGTCTTTCTTCGTGCAGTCAAGCGCCGTGGTTGGTAAACGTTTTCTATATATCCACTGAGCTATACAGGCTCTTTATATAAAAGTAACTTTTATATACAGTTATAACGAAAAAAGATTTTGTATACATAACTAACATCAACCATAAATAAAAAATAAAATATATTAGGTATTACTTTTAGTAATAAACAAAAAAACGAAACAACAAATTCTCACGTCAAGAATAAAGACCAAGAAAAAATAATAACAATAATAATACTTATTCTTAAAAATAAAATAAATAAAACATTCCAGGAGCTATATAATGTAAGTTTTTTTAATACATTAAAGAGACATTTAAAGAATAACTCTTCTGCAATTTTGCCTGCAAATTCTTTTATTTGATCATCATATTGTAATTCTTTGGTTACATCACAGTTTATGCAAAGAATTGATAAATAATTTAATCTTTCATTCGTCATTGTTGTCCTATATTTGGTTTCTAAATAGGACATGCTGGAGAAGGATCTCTCCGCCTCACAGCTGGTGATTGGCAAGGCCAAAAAACATTTTAAGACTGTATAGTAATTCGGAAATACATCGACAAGTTTCTTTTCATAATTTAGCTTGAATATATCACCGCATGAGTCATATGCGTCTGGCTTAGTCTGTAAGTAGGATTTTAACTGAATGCATTCATTGACTAAATGTTCGTCTATATCATCCGAATAATAATCAATAACATTACGTGCACTTTCCAAGTCAATATTTTTGATATTAATGTCTTGCAAATCCATTAAAAATTTGAATCTTTTGCTAAATTCCCTGTAGACATGGCCTCTTCTGTTTAAATCCATAATCAATTTATCTAATGCAACGTATAGCGTATCCCGTTTAAATTTTTCTGCTTCATTTAGCGAAACTTTCTCTGTAGATTTTCCCGAAAATTTTGAAGTAATACGTCTCTTTTTTAAATCACTGTATTCTTTTTCCACACTAGTACTTAATTTTTTTTTACTGTCTCCTCGTATTCGTTTAGTTTCTGATCTGATTGTTCTTGTAAGTTGCTCACGAACACTTGTAATGACGTAATCAATTTCTCACCTTCACATATATCTAAGCCTGGGGTCTGAACTTTTTTGTTAACTAAATTGAATCTCTCTAAAATTTCTTCCCAAAAAATCTCAGTTTCAAGTTTCGCCAAATCATTATATAATTTCTGTGCCTCTCTTCGAAAATCAAGTTTCTCATCTATATTGTCACTAAACGTTTTTAATATGTTCATGATATCACCGTAACTATTTCTTAAAGCTCTAACAGCATCATAGTGACAAGACCATCTAGTCTGGCTTAAACCTTTTATCGAAAATTTTAATTTTGTTTCACGATTTAGAAGCTCCCACCTATGGGTAGATGCAGAAAAGAAAACATATATTTGTTGCACTATTCCAAAAAAAGTTCACAATTTGAGTTGCAACTTTAATCGCTTCTCCTCCAACTAGATTTAGGGAATGCGCAGCACACGGCACATAATCAGCGTATTTATTTTTTTTGTTTCAGATGTGCTTGCACACTATTTTATCGGCAGGACATATTTGCCGCGTTGTCAAACCACTGTCATCTACAATTATCCAATGGCAGTCCATTTTTTTCTAGAAATTCTTGTAAGGAATTGAATAAAGATAGGTCAATGTGACTACAAATTTTGATGAAAGATACACATCTTTCATACACTTTTTCCTCAAAACAATATCGTACTATAATAGCTAGTTGGTCATTGTGGGACAAATCTTGTGTCGAGTCCATCACAATTGAGTAGTATTTTGCATCGTCACTATTTATTTCAGCTATAATTCTTTTTATTACTTGTTTTCCCATAATCTCTATTATTTGTTCATAAACTGTTTTTGATAAGTACGAAGTGAAAGGCTTTGTTCGCAGTTCTCGTTGTTGGATATGTTTGCGCATGAATGGATCGAACTCTGCTAGTAATTCCAGAGCTCCATAAAATTACTATTGTGCGGAGAGCCAAATATTTCCTCGTGACCTCTGAATACTAAGCCTCTTACACTTAAATATTTCACAACTGCAATAACACGTTTTAGGACATTGTGGTAATATTCCGTATATTTTCTTAGTTGCTCCTGCAACTGTGTCAATAACAGACTTATTTTCTTTACGTGTTAACCATACTAACAATGATTTCCTATGTTCATTAGAATTTTCGTGACTTTCTAAACATGGTCCTATATGTTTCCAGTCAGAGAATCCAGTTGTGTATTGAGAAGGGATTTCAGAGAAAAGTTTGCACAACAAGCTTTAGATGAACTGGATGAGCTAGACTTGCACTCCCATTCCGACGTTGCTATATTATTTGCATAATTGACAAATGACAAAATATATTTCGATTTTACCGACTACCGACAGAGGCGATAGAAGACAGAGCCATATTTACTATTTACTGTCATTTAAAACATGGATATTTGATATTTAATTCAAATCCAATAATGTTGCAAATTAACGATTTTAATGTTACCTAGGTACGAAAAAATTTTGTATAATTTAATTTTTCTTAAATTTGTAATTTAAATTGTTTTTATTTTTATTATTTTGAACCGCGAAGGGGCCCTTTGATTGAACGGGGCCTTGGGCTAAAGCGCATAAAGCCCATGCCTCAGTCCGCCCCTGCTCAGGGCGCGATTTAATCTGGCGAGGACACTGCTCCTGTAGAGGAAAAACTGGATTTGGTAGTCTCTGCTCCCTCAATCAAGGAGAGATCCATGTGCATAAAAGCACAAAACAAAAGCTACAGAATCACCTAAGGATGATGGCATGGATAAAGACAGTTCCAATTCTGACTCCTCTGCCACAGTTGCCAGAGGTTTGGTCAAGTCGAGAAGTTTTGCAAAGCACAGTACAAGTGTTTAAAATGCGGTGAAAGATACCTCACTAACACCTGCACCAAGCCAAAAATCATCTAAATGTTCAAACCCCGGTGACCATTACCCAGCTAATCATAGAGGATGTATTCAACACCCCAAAAAAACAGATGGTCGGAGTCAAATAAACAATCTCCCTCAGCTTCAGCTCCACAACCTCCCAGAATTCAACAAACCATGACAGAGGATAAACTGCAGCAGCATGAGGCCTTTAACAGAACAAATTACCAATGCCAGACAAGTACTTATGCAGATGTGGTCCGTTCAACAAAGGCTACCCATGATCAGAGTCAACCAAATTCATTTTCAAATCCAGCAGCTACTATCACGGCTTCTCTTGCAAATATGCTGCAGGATTTCAACAAACCTAACCCTTCATTGGCCTCCCCAAAAGGATTTTTACATGAAACCCAGTCCATCTTAGCTGCACTCACAAATGTATGGAAACAAACTCACACCGGATTCTCTACAGATTATGGCGTGGAACATGAATGGCCTTAAAAACAAGGTACTGGAACTCCAGGAATTCACTGGAGATACAATTCAGATATCATCTTAATAAAGGAATCGCACTTGATGCCCGAAGATAACCCCTGAACCTAAAGGATACCTCCTCGACAGACTCAACTACAGAGGTGGTGGCACTGCCGTCTTCATTAAAAATTACATTAATCACCATTCTTTAACCAACCCTTCAACCATTAATCTTGAGCTCACAGAAATAGAAGTACTCACTACTTCAGCCAAAAAACTACAAATCTACGCAGCCTAAAACCCACCATTAAAAACTGCTGCATTCATATCTGAATGCCGTCCTGGGCACTAGAGAACAAATCATTATTGCTGGGGGACTTAAATGCGAAGCATCCTGCGTGGAACAGCAGAACTACCATTAAGAACGACCACATCCTCTACAGCTACTCAGGTTCCAACAACGCAGTCGAGGCAGGCTCCACTGAACCAACTCATCGTAGTACGTTTGCACTGCTGACATCCTGGATATAACTATCCTGCAAACTAAATTCTAGTACAGCCTAGAATCATTAAATGAGTTGACATCCAACTATAACCGAATTCTGCTCCAGCTGAGAAATCAAGAAAAACTATATCCTCTAGCTCACTCCTTCATATCGTGGAAGAAATGATCAAAAATACTTCCGGAATACATTGGCCCTGTGCCTCATATTAGTTCCAAGGAAAAAATTGAAAACACAGTCAAAAGTCCTACTCAGCAAATTAACACTACTTTAAAGGCAGTCACCTCAACTACAATTGTCTTTTTAAGCCCAATCGATTACCAGAAGATATTATGAACTTAATTAGGGAAAAAACAAAGCAAGGGGGAAAAAATCAGCTAACGCCTTTTTGTTCCCGTACAGGGAGTAGGCGAGGCCGTTTACCCTATCTAACTTTTGGAGACTGAGTGGGCAGTTCAATCTCCACTGGCAGCCAATCAGAGATAGCTGGCCCAAGGCTATCGCCAATTAAGCGGCAAGGCAGTGAAGAGAGACGGCACAAGTGCCACCATCTCGTGGTCCCTAACCTTAACACAATATATATAATGTCTGAAATAATGTGGGTTCTACGGTCGATTTTCTTGAGTTTACGGGACAAAAAACCCGCTTGCCCATGCCAGAGATCGACTAACTCGAGAAGTGGTCGTAAAATGGCTTAGAAAAATTTCCTCCAGTCGCCGAATAGATTCGAAACAAAGTCTTCCTTCGTGCGCTTAAGCGCCATGGTGTGCAAACGCCACATCTACTGAGCTACACAGGCCCACAAAGCAAGGAAAGATATCCTAATACCCGTGCTCTACAAGATAAAATGATTCTCAACTGGCTAAACAGCGAAGTTAGAGATGCACTCATAACCCATAGAAATCAAACATGGGAAGCCAAGTTAGCCTCTATATCATCCAGTGATCCATCCATATAGAAACTTTTGAGAAATCTCACAAACAAAAATAAATGTCTTCCCCCTCTCATGTTAGTCCTGGACCTTCTACATTCAGACACAGAAAAAGCAGAAGCCATAGTAGAAAAGCAGCGTAACCCCACATATGCAAACTTAGACTTCAATCATATTTATAAAATTCATCGCCATATCAGATATGTATTAAAACTCCCTAATACCTGCACTAGTCAGTCCGCACGTACCTCACCAGAGGAAATTTATGATATTGTAAACAACGTAAAGAATAAAAAGTCTCTGGTTCTATTGTTTACAAATAAAATTATTAAACTGTTGCCCAGAAGAGCTATTGTACATCTTATCACAATAATAAATGCAATTTTCAGATTTAAATACTTCCCCTCCTCTTGAAAAGTTGCAGATGTGGTCCCAGTGCATGAACCAGATAAGGTTGATGCACTGGGACCAAAACCACGCCTGCCTCAAAGTTATTGTCCTATCGGCCTGATCTCTAACTTAGGAAAAATCGCCGAAAAAAATCATCCTCTCTAGAATTCAAACCTCAGTAAACAAGTTAAGCATTCTTCCAAAGGTACAATTTGGCTTTCGCCAATACCACAGCACTACTCAACAGATTCATAGATTAGTTGAGTATATCACTACCGGCAGGGCCGATCCGAGAGTATCTAATGTCCCTAGGCAAAGAAAATTTAGGCACCCCTATACATTGTCTCTCTCTGTATATATATTTCTCATACTCACACAAGCACAAGTACACCTACACATGTGGATATTTTTAAAAATAATATCATTATGAACATTAAAAAAATTTATTATAATACATTTGTATACATATATGATTACTCCTAATATCTGTATAGCAAGAAAATTATTACATCTTAAATGAGTCTTATCGACCCTAAGCGATTGCCTAGGTTCGCCTAATGATAAAGCCGGCTCTGACTACCGGCTATAATTGACATCAATATTTTGGAGCTGTTTTCCTTGACATAGCCGAAGCATTTCATGAAATATGACACTTCGGACTGCTGTACAAACTCATCTCAGCTGGCCCATTGACAATGGTTCACGTAATAAAATCATCTTTGTCACACGCACATGCGAGTCAAGATAAATGGAACAATTTCAACCAAGCGATGGATCTCGACTGGAGTGCAGGGTTCATGCTGGCGCCGATTTTGTTCTCTATATATGGAAAATATCCCGCGTAATCCAATGCCATCCATCTTAGCTCCCTATGCGGATGATACAGCAATACCAACCAGATCTCTTCAGCCACATCTTGTTACCAAAAAAAAAAAAAAAAAAGTCAAGAAAATCTGCTAAAGCTAGAGCAATGGTTCTCCAAATGGAGATTGCAAGTAAACCCCGAAAAGGGGACATCTTCCTGTTTATTACGAAAATCCATTGGCAAACAGAAACCAAATATCTCGGTGTACTACTGGAGAAAAGATTAATCTTCAACTCTCATATCAAAGCCTGATGTGCTAATGCATTTAAAGCCATCGCCAAGCTCTACCCTCTAATTAACAGGAGGCGCAAGATAAACATCAGAATCAAAGTGCTTCTTTACCAGTTGATAATTCGTTCCATAATTACATACCCGTCTCCAGCCTAGAGCCACACACCCTACACTAATATCCTCAAATTGCAAAGAATGCAAAACAAATGTTTACGTATGATCCTAGATGCGCGATGATTTGTTAGAAACATTCAACTTCATCGAGATACAAATATCCCTCATATCTACTCTTTCCTGCAACCTTTAGCAGCAGGAAAAACGTTCTGCACACCCCAATGAACTAGTTCAACAAGCTGCAAGGTATGATGAAGGCCAAAAGTCATCTTAGCTTAAAGCAATGACTCATAATCTCCACGCCCTCATAAGGCTAGCAAATAGCTCATAAATTTTCTCTCTCCACTGTACCCTTATCAGATAGCAAGGCATACAAAAGCATTTGCTTCACCCTTTTACCAGTAATGTTATATTATGTAAATAATATTCATCTACTGAAATTGAATTGAATAATGTGGTATCTATATATGGGTAAAATTATAGCAAAGTTGTAGCAGTACACAAATAGTCAAGAATAAGTAATAAAGGCCTGTGTAGGTCAGTTGAGGTGGCTCATGCGTCCTCTGCTCTTGGTCGCCCGAAGTTAGACCTAAGTTCAAGTCTGGTCGCCGACTGGAGGAACTTTTTCTAAGCCTTTCTTTGCGCTGGTTCCCAAGTTAGTCTATCTCTAGCATGGAAAAGCTGGTTTTCCTCCCCCTCGAAACTCGGGTTTTTCATCCCGTAAATTAGAAAATTGACCGTATTACGCACATTATTCCAGACAGTAACATATCTTGTTTAGGTTAAGTACCAAGAGATGGCAGCACTTGTTTGCCAGCCTCTTCATCGGTGGCTGATATAATAAGTGATAGACATGGGCCAGCTATCTCTGATTGGCTACCGGTGGAGACGGAACTGCCCACTCAGTCTCCAAAAGCTATATAGGGTATAAATACCTCACCTACTCCCTGCAAGGGAATAAGAGGCGTTCCTGATTTATTTACAGGTATCCCTCGATGTTACCGCGTATATCAAAATCGCGTTAATCCAATCTAATAATCAATCGTAAAAATTGCAATTCGTCCCTGATCGATTAGTGTACTAATAGTTCGTTTTATATGATACTCTTTTAGGAAAGATAAAAAATGAATGCAAAGTAAATGTTTAATAAAAACTTGTACCTTCATTATTTACTGCAATATTTTTATCAAAAGAAGTCATCAAGAGTCGTTTGAACAGTTTTACTTTTTTCTTATCGGCATAAATCTTATGATAACAAGCAAAATGACTCTCCAGGCCTCGGCAAACAATTATTTCATAGCCGAATATAGAAACTACAAGTTTCGTGCCGAATATATAGAAACTAAAAGTTTCGAAGAATGCAAACATAAACAACCTTATGGGCAACTCGTAGTAAAGGTGGTGTAAGCTCCAGATCACTTTCCTTAGTATTTTCCATAATGTAAAGCACATCTCCTAGAGGACATGTATGATAAATAAGCCTTTGGCTCTCTAATTCAGTAATACATGATGGTTTATTTATTTTCAGTTACAATCTAGAAATTATTGAACAAAGAATTTAAAAAAAAACACAACTAAACCATACTATACTGACATCGGAGGTTGCGGTATTTCTCTCAGATACAATTCACTGTCAGATATCACAAACCTTTACATAACATGTGTTAAACCAAATTGACTGCAAAAAACAGTGCGGAATATCACTCATAACATATGAATGCATAGCTACTTATGACCTTCAAGCTATACACTGAATTGTGTAAGAATATTTATAATAAACATTTTGTATGCATCTGTCAGATCAGCTGCGAGCTCCGCAGGGTTAAAGGCGCGTTAACCAAAACACTTGCGCGTATATCAAGGGGTTGCCGCAATTTATTTTGTCGCGTTAATCAAATCCCGCGTTGAGCAAAACTGCGTTAAGCAAGGGATACCTGTATTTTTTTATTATGCGTATGTACAAAATTGCGTATGTACTTGATCTACTTATGTAGATCAAGTTACAGTCAAATGAGTTTGTATAGGTTGATTTTTTTGTAGAAATCAAAAACTCACACAATTTGTCTGAGTCTGACAGACTCAGACGTGTAGCTAGAGCTTTTGCCACACTAAAAATACTACAAAAAAGTCAAAACGACGTATAGCTAAATAAATTAAAACACTATGTTTATTTAAAATAAAGGGCCAATATGTTTATTTACACTATGTTTATTTTTGAAGTAAAACTTTAATTTCATCATTTTAAAATATTATTTTTCCTGCTTCTCTGTTAGCAAAATTGTCGATGATATAGGCGAAGTCTATTTCATAGTAATGTAGGTAATTCTTTATCAATTTTATTCAGAAAAACTCCTCTCACATCTAGCAACACTTACAGCAATTGAGGAAAATTCGCAGTAGTATTACAATATTTGGAAACGAGTTCACGAGACTGTATTTTAGAATTAACTGCAAAAGTTCAAAAAGGTTCAAAGTGTCGCCCGGGGTTGACCTCCCCTTCTGCCCCACTCTAGCTACGCCTCTGGTCTGACAGCATTTGTCTGAGTGTACGCGGCTCGGCCAGATGAGTAAAGATGCCATTATTTTCTTGTATGAAGCGCTCCACTCCAAAAATGATTAATGATGGGACAAGTGTTGCTTTCCTCATAACATAGGTGGGTTATAGTAAATATGAGTTGGTCAGATGACTGTGGCATATGCAGAGGCTAGCTAGAACTATTTCTTCTCTCCCATTCCTACGTTGGCTAGACAGTCAGTGTCTAATTTCTGGTTTAATATCAAGCAGTTTGTTTGTGCTTCCTGCATGAAGTACTGTCATTGGGCTTTTAAATTGGATTTTATTATTTTTGTGTAGTCGGTGGTGTATGGAACGGTCAAACAAGATGTTCAGAAGGAATGAGCTGATCTAGCAGCCGCATCTGCGATGTCATATCCCTTAAATCCGATGGGGCTCGGAATCCAGCAAAACTGAACACAAAAATTATAGATCTTTATTTTGTGTAACAGTTGTAACAATTCACCAAGCACTGGGTGTGGATTATACACCAAAGAAGGGATAGCCTGCAAGAGCTTAAAGAATCTGTACAAATTACGCACTTTTGGTAGGTTTTCTTATATATATATAAGAGTGAGTGAATGGCATGTAAATCTGCTGTATAATTATTGCCATCGGATGGGATTTGTATGGAAATCGTGATAATAGAAATCACAGCATCACTGCCAAGGAGGTCGCTGATCTTGAACCATCAGTATAGATGGGCAAGAAATCAGAGTGAACGTCACATTGGGAATATACAGTTGAAGGTAGAACAGATGAGGGCGTATAAGACTTCAGTAGTTGACTGAGTGAGAGGTTGCAAGATGGGGTGTAAGCCTGCCTAGTGGGGATGCTGTTTTGTACAGGTAGTGTTGTTAATGTTATTGCCTATAGCTTCCATGACTTCTTCATGCACATACCAAAAGAACGAATAGAAGTCTGAGGCGCGTGATACTGGGCCTCGTGATGGAGGGAAAAGAGACTGGTCCACATAGGGTGATCAGGAATGGAATTAATTTTCAAGCAATAGTTGAGCCACAAATATTTTCGTCTTAGTGATAAAGGGGGCTCATTTGATTCTACATAAAGACTTTCAATGGGTCATGTGCAAAACGCACCAGTAGCTATTCGGATACTCTGATGATGGATAGGGTCCAACCAGTGGAGTGTGCTTTTCCTTGCAGAACTATAAACCTGGGATCTATAATCAAGTTTTGAGTGCACCATTAATGCGAAGTAAATAAGTTCTATTGGCACGTCATTCAGTAGAGGACAGGGTGCAGAGGATATTAAATTTTTTTGCACTTTTCCCAATGATGACGAACGTGCGTAGAGAATGTTAGTTTTCTGTCAAAGATAAGTCCCAAAAATTTGGCCTCTTGTGCTATTGGGATATTAATTTGTTCCATTCTTAAACTAGGATCAGGGTGAAGGGTGCGTTTCCAGCAGAAGTGCACACAGACGGTCTTCTCTGCTGAAAGCTTGAATCCATGATAATGAGCCCAGGAAGAGACACGGTCGACTGCTTATTGGAGTTGCATTTCAATGACCTTCATATTGCAAGAATGACAATAAATTGTGAGGTCATCGACATAGAGGCAATTTCTTTGTAGGAGGAAGCTGTTCAGTGATTGAGTTCAATTTAACAGCAAAGAGGGTCACACTTAAGGCAGCATTGAGGAATATCCTCTTCTTCTTGGTAATATGGCTGAAATAACATACTTCCCACTCTGACTTGGAAGACTCGGCTGGAAAGAAAGTTTTTAATAAAATCGGTTAGGTGTACCCCTCAGACCTAGATTGAACAGGTCTTTTAATGTACCATATCTCCAGGCTGTGTCATAAGCTTTTTCAATGTCGAAGAAAACTGAAACCACGTGTTCTTGTCTCAGAAAAACATCTCTTAAAAGTGTTTCTAAGAGGATCAAATGGTCCAAGGTTGATTGGTGTTTATGGACAACACATTGTGTCAGAAAAAAAGTTTGTTTCTTTCTAGGTACCAGAGGAGCCTTGTGTTTACCATTTTTTCCAGGACACCTTACATAGACAGCTAGGCAGAGCGATTGGGCGATAATTATTAGCTTGTGTGGGATTCACGGGGGCGGGGGGTTATGAAGCTGTTCCTGAGATTCTGGAGAAGTTTCTGTCCAAAGTGTCTGCAACAATTTTGGGATCAGCGATGATACATCCATTATATTCCAAGGTAGACAGCTGACGTGTTTTGTATCTACCTTCCATCTTCCGGATTTTATCCCCTACAGTTTTTGCATCAGTTGTTTGATTGATCGACGATGTAAATTGGATCCAAGATTGTTTTTGAGACTAACGTCTCACATCGTGTTTTGGCCCGAGCACACTTAAAAGCTATTAAGTTTGATGTGGTGGGGGGTATCTACGAAACATATCTCATGCTCTATGTTGATCTTTTTTTTGATTGTCTGGCGTTCTGGATTCCACCAAGGCTTTGGATAGAGTGGAAATCGAGTTGATGTTCTCGTGATGAAGGCTGTTCCTGCCTGGACAATGCACTCTATTATATACTTTACTGCTTTATTGATTGTTTGACTGACGGTATCAGCGTTAAATTTTGCAGGATGAGAAAAAGTATTTACTAAAATAAAGAGACAAAAGGCTTCACTTCGGCGATGCAAAATTACATAAATTAAGTGGATATTAAGTGGAACTACGACGTACGATACCAATTGGAATCATTCGCCACGTAATATGGGCTACGAAAGCCAAGCAATCTGCAAATCTGCCTTAGTGATTCCAATTGGAATCACTAAGGCAGAAAGGGATTGTACCTAATAAAAAAAAATGAAAAACCACAGCTTTTTACATTATGTAAAACTTCCTAAAACCATAATGTTACTTGCAGTATCAGACCCAAAAATTTTACCTTTCATATAGTGAAAATTTCTTTTCAATACAAGCATATTCTTGTTTGTTTTGCTTATACAGGAATTTTCATAACACCTGACCTCCTCACAACGTTTAGTATTTAATCCAGGAATGCTTTTCGTTCTGTCTTTGAATGTGCTATTTAACCCTCTCATGCATGAATTTTTATATTCATTTATAAAAAATTATAATGGCATGATACAGTACCATTTAATCTTACAGTATTACCATGAATTCATTAATTTTGCTAAATTTATGTCCTGTATATGTAAAAAATGATGTCTTCATCTGAGGACATATTTCTAATGCCAACAGACATATTTCTATGGAAACGACTTAGACTAAGGAATTTATTTTCATTGAAAGACATTACAAGCATGACAAAACAGATTATACACAATTTATATTTTGCTGAAACACTGCATGAATGATCAAAATTTTGGATTACTTAGTATATACAAAAAAGTAGAACAATTAGAATTTGCAGTAGAGCTATGTAAATCAAGAACAGTTTTATTCTCTTTGCCTCATTTTGTATGAAAAGGACTGAAAACATTCCAGACAGATTGGAACTCACATCTACCACAGATGTATCTAGTTTTGCTCTTGCAGTGTACATCTCTGCAACAATTGGCATTAGGAAGTGTCCACTGCCGTCAAAACATTTCTGTGTTTCTTTAGTGCTGGTGGTGTCTGACTTGAAGGGTGTCCTCGTTTCTTTATACCTAGCTGAACTAAACCTTGATATATCAAAGCAGTTGTCACTCTTGATTTAAATTCCAACAAATCCAATTTTTCTTTTTCTTCCCATTTCCAAATGATCTGTGCATTACAAACAAGTACGTTGAACATATGGTAAAAAATTTTCATATACCATCGTTTGTTCCTGGTATCATTTTGATACAAAGCCACCAAAGAGTCCATAAGGTCCTCTTTATAGACTCTCTCTTTTATGACAGAATTATAAGTGATTCTAGCATACAGCATAGATACTGCCTTCATTCAAGTTGGCCAAGACTTACTCTTCAGTAAGTCTCTTGTGGTAATAGGCCTTTTTTTTTATGCCTGATGGACCTGGCTTTTGGTTATCCATCTGTAAAAGAGATGATAATGCCAATTAACACACTTACTATTCATCTGTGTTTGCAAAAATAAAATAAAATAAAATTATAAAAATATTGTACAAGAACTTTCTACCCTCAAACTATTTGCTGTAGATTACCTTACAAACATATTGTCCTCATGTGAGGACAGGTTGTTTTCATGTTCGTTTTATGAATATGGTAATAAACATGAACAAATTAAATATTCACACTTCATCTACAAGGTATAACAATATATAAAATCATACTAGCCTTTCCAGAAGACTCATAAAATCACCAAATTCAAATGAACAAAACAGCAACTTTTCACTTCCTCCTTGATACTATCATGCACTGCAGATAGACTGGTATTCCTGTAACTCTGTTGAAACTCCTGCGATCTGGTGTGGTTTCTAAGAACACTTTGGTCTCCCTAGATGAGGACTACATGCATAGAGTAGCACTAAATTATGAATGAATAATTACTATGAGGGAAAATATATGTGTTCTCATATGAGGCCCTTATTCATGAGAGGGCTAATCAGATTGAACTTAGTACTGCCCCTGGGTTTAGCATCGAAATACTCCTCACAAACAATCCTCACCAAAACTGAGAGGATCTGATGTTATGAAATTTGCCATAATCTATTATCAAAGTCTGTAATAATTATAACAATTTAAAATGAGTGTAATCAGCTAAATGCCTTCAAGAAAAATATCATGCAGTGCAGTAGCTCATTATTTACTCATGTTAAAAATCAATGACATTTTATTTTTTTTTATAATTATGTACATAATTTTAAACTTCTTGTTTTTGGAAATAATTATTCAATTAAAAAGATAATCTTTTAATGAATAATTTCAAAGAACCATATTAATTTGGAACGAAGCGAGTTAAATCATAAAAAATTATTTTAACACTTAACTCCTTTCTTTAATAAACTGTCTGTCTTACACTGCTTTCTCTTCTCTTTATTTCCTCCACTTTCACAAGCAAATATTTTCTCCATTTTTTCAATCTCACTCCACATTCTTAAAAAAGATTTTTAACATTCTCAATTTGTTTCAAACTCTTCCATTTCACTTTTCTTTCATTCTTTACTATTCCAATTGCAAGTGTAATTGGAACAGTAAAGAATGAATTATTATTATATTTCATGTAATTCCTCCTTTAAAATCACTTCTGGTTTCTGGTTTAGAAGACATTTTAAAAGTCTCTCTCTCTTTTGGTACAGTCCAAAAACATTGTCATCAAATAAGCTCCTTCTGAATTACATACATCAGTCTTCCCAATACTTGATTTAGCAATTCATTTCATCATTTATTATAGATTCTTCAATTTCTGAGCTGATATGTGCAAATTTTCCCCAAAGAGATAGAGTAAGACACAATTATAAGTGATGATTCTAGCATACAGCATAGATACTGCCCTTCAAGTTGGCCAAGATTTTAAATCACACTTTCTTTGAATCAAATGCACATGAAATTTACAATAAAAATCATTCATCATTAGTGCAAACTGTAATCTCTTTTAATTTACACTGCCTACATTTAAAAATAAAAAAGTTAAACCTTATTTAACTTAAGAAAAAAAATTCAAGTTCCTAAAGCAATCTTTTTAAAACAAGTTTTGAGTACTGATTTTAAATAATTCTTAAGTTATTTCAAATCAACCTAAATTCTTAAGTGAATGAGGTATCATTCATATTATAATGACTATACCCAATTTTTCATATGAAAAGACACAATGATAAATGTCACATGCAGTAATCCTCTCCTTGAGTAGTTTCGTATTATTGTAAATATTTTAAAGTATATAAATACTTAGAAAGAATTCATATTTGCACAACCAATCAAAAACCTTCTCAAACTCCTGCATGAATTTTAAGACAAGAATTTTGAAAAAAATTTTATCACAAATCTTCTTCTGCAGCTTCTCCCACTTAAGTGGGGTCACTGTTGATGATGAGTCTCCTCCACATCCTCCTGTCTTGGGCTGTCACCACATCCAAGTTCTTCATCCTCAAGTCCTCTTCTACCAGCTCCCTCCATCTCTTCTTTGGCCATCCACGCTTCCTCCTTTCTTGCAAATCCATCTGCATGACCTTTCTTCCCACATATTCGTCCAACCTCCTCTTCACATGACCAAACCATCTCAACCTTGCCTCCTGTATCTTCGCTCCTAAGTTCGTAACTTTTACTGTTCCCCTTACATAGTCATTTCTCAGACGATCCTTTCTGGTCACACTGCACATCCACCTAAGCATTCTCATCTCTGCTACTTTCATCCTGCTGATGTTATTTTTCCTCAGGGCCACAGTTTCTATAGCATACGTCATAGCTGGCCTCACTACTGTCCTATAGATTTTGCCTTTCAGATTGATCAGCACCCTCTTATCGCATAACACTCCAGCCATCTCCCTCCATTTCCTCCAACCCGCTTGTATCCTGCATCCCACTTCCTTCTCAGCTCCTCCATCTTCTTCCACTGTTGAACCTAAATATCTAAAGTCCCTCACCTTCCTGATGACATTTCCTTCCAGCTCCAGATCTGTCTCCTGGCTACTGCCCACTGTGCAACACATATACTCTGTCTTACTTCTGCTCAGTCTCATACCTCTCTCTTCCAGTACTTTTCTCCATCTTTCCAGTTTAGTTCCCGCTTCTTCTCTTGAATCTGCACACAGCAAGATCTGCATACAACATTGTCCAAGGCATATCTTCTCTCACCTCCTCCATCACAATGTTAAACAGAAACGGACTTAATCCTGACCCTTGATGCAAGCACCAACTGTTACTTGAAAACTTTCTGTTTGTCCCAGACAGGTCCGAACACTTGTCTTCATATTTCTGTACATCTCCCGCACCAACCTGACATATTTCTCCAGAACCTTCTTCTCCCTCAGACGCCTCCAGCAATTTTATCACAAATACCACATGTAAAAAGTGTTTTAATGAACAGAATTTCTACTCTAATTTAAGAGATGAACTCGAGAAATCTCGTTAACAATTTTCATAAACAAAAGGTCGCTCAATTATGTGAAGTATTAGATGCCTTTCAAGATGTGAAAGTTCTGAATATGATTCACCACATGTTTCACAGGTAAAAGGTTTCTCATTGGCATGAATTCTTTGGTGGGTTTTAAGACTTGCATATCGGGGAAATGATTTACCACAAGTTTCACAAGCAGAAGGTCTTGCATTAGTATGTAGAGCTGAGTGTCTTTTAAGATTAGGAGAACGAGAAAATGATTTACCACAAGTCTCACAAGTGAATGGTTTCTCCAAAGTATGAACTCGTATGTGTTTTCGAAGTGAAGAGGAATCAGAAAATGAGTTGCCACAAGTTTCACAAAGAAATGGTTTCTCGTTAGTGTGAATTCTTGTATGCCTTGTAAGTGATCCAGACTTTGAAAATGACTTATTACAAGTTTTACATTTAAAAGGTTTTTCACGTGTGTGAACTCGTGTATGTGTGTTGAGATCAGACATATTTGAACATGCTCTACCACACATTTCACATATAAATGGTTTCTCATTATTATGAAATTTTAGATGTGCTTTAAGAATAGAATGATGGGAAAATGATTTACCACAAGTGTCACACATAAATGGTTTCTCATTGGTGTGATACGTTATATGTATTTTAAGATTATTTGATTGTGTAAATGATTTATCACAAAGTTCACATTTAAAAGGTTTTTCATTTGTATGTATTCTTTTATGTATTTTAAGACTAGAATGCTGTGTAAATGACTTGCCACAAGTTTTACACTTAAAAGGTTTTTCATTGTTATGTATTCTTTTGTGTATTTTAAGACTGGAATTTTGTGTAAAAGATTTACCACAAGTTTCACAAATAAAAGGTTTTTCTTTGGTGTGAATTCTTGAATGAACATTAAATGCACCAGAATGCAAAAATGTTTTTCCGCACATTTCACAAATAAATGGTTTCTCATTGGTGTGAAAGGTCATATGTGCTTTAAGACTATTTGCTTGTGTAAATGATTGCCCACAAGTTTTACATGTAAAAGGTTTTTCATTAGAGTGAATTCTTTGGTGTGTTTTAAGGCTGGAATTTTGCGAAAATGATTTACCACATGTTTCACAAGAAAAAGGTTTCTCTTTAGTATGGACTCTTGTGTGCACATTAAAAGCACCAGAATGTGAAAATGATTTCCCACACATTTCGCAGATTATAACTTTCCTAAGAGTGGAAAATACATCAGGTTGCTTCACTGCATCTAAGTATTCAAGCGTATTTTCTGATGCTTCAAGTGTAAATTGTTCCTCTTTATCATGAAATATTCCCAACTGTTTCATTTCCTCAGGGTTGGAAACTGAGTTTTCAATTAAATCTCTCACAAAAGATTCCTCCATGCTACTTGTCCATCATGTTTAGATATCCACAAATTAGAAAGAGAGCCAGCTGGAATTTCTTGGTTATATGAACAAAGCCAAGTCAGCTGAAAAGAAAAAAAAAAAATGATATGCACTTTAACATTTACACATACATGTTAGAATTAGAAAGAACATGTTCACAGTGAATATATTTAGAGATACTTTATTATAGAATATAATAATAGGGAAATATAATAAATATAATAATTCCTCTTCTTGAAATGACAGAATTTTATGGTACAGTTAATTAACTGTAGTATAAGAGGTTATGTTGATTTTGTTAGTTCAGTATCATGATTCAGCTTGTGTCATGGATAGTATTCTACTATCCATGCCACAAGTCTATTATGCATTCCATTTCCTCTGAGTTTGTATACCAACTACTCATGTGGAATTCTAGCAAATGTTTTGGCAAAATGCCAGAATGAGTCTTCAGCCTCCACAGAAACTTGGAAGCAATACTAATATTAAAATGCAGAAGTACAGTATATCCATTCTGCTACCTACACATGAACTCTCACTCCATTATAGAACATGAGCAGATTGTTAAGACCTACTTTAAAGAAAGGCATGCTATCTCTACACAGCAGATCACAGTGCCATCTACTACTTATGGATGCAGGCCCTAATCAGCCTCTCTAGTTTCTTAATGATTACTCTATAATTATCTGCATTAGCCCTATCTTCATTCCTATGTAACAGAATTTCTTGTATTCCTTGCAGAAAATAGAAATCTTGCTCATGTTAAGCTCAAGTTGAACAACAAGATAGGGGTATTAACTTAGAACATTACTTCTATGCTGAGACATCCAATAGCTTTAATACCTCTAACACATCCACATATCTCACTTTATTTGCCTACTTTTTCTTTATACTGCTCGAGTGTAGTTTTTTTTTTTTTTTTTATATATTTTTTATTTTTTTTATATAGCTCTTGATTAGTTTTATTCAACTATTTAACTCTCATGCAACTTATTCTTCATGTAACTTTTCTCAGATACCCTATGATAACTTTCCATGCATGCTGAGTTTATGGGAATGCATTTTCTCAGTTTATTATGATCACTTGCATTACAATTCAACATACACCCAATAAAATATAAACTTTATTAACCAATGTACCTCCCCAGAACATGTATATACGTTCATAATTACATGGACCCATTGAAGTCAATATAACCATTGCATTTCATAGAAAAAAATTATACAAATATGAAGCATATATTTTTGATATATTTGATTTGTGTGTCCAGTAGGGTGAAAACTGACTGCACCTCTTAAATGCACAGATTGTAACCTCATCACTATTTATGGGCCAAATAAAATAATTTCAAGACCCATTTACTGATTATGCTGAAAGGGTTGTTTTTTATTATAATTTTTTTAAAATATTTTTAATATTCCATTTATTGTACTGTTCTGTCCGCATGCATTATTAAAGCATAGAAATTAGACTAAACAATACCCCAGCAATGAAACATTAAAAGGGATTTATTTTGGGCTTCTGGCAGTAATAAAATTGTATTACAAGAAACTCACTTGAAAATAAATTAAAAATGAAATTTTTTTCATGTAAAAAAAAGGAAAGATATACAATGGAACACAGCATATTTGGAGAGACCTGAGTTCAAATCCTGTCTAAGATACAAAGAATCTTCATAATGGCATTTAAACTGAAGGTGAGCTACACACTTATGCTCAATGTCTGTCATACCTACTGAGATAATTACCTGAAGCAGCATGTGATAGAGAGGACTTGGTGTATGATCTGATCATAGGATAACAAAAGCTATCCATAACTAGGGTGACCACATTGTCTATAATTGTGAATAGTGATCATTTCTTGACTTTGGCAATTGCAAAACAAGTAGGATTTTCAGTCATGAAGGGGTATATGTCGAACTACAAGAGAGGTGATTGTGACAAGCTTAGGAGAAGCTTGAAGCAGTGCCACAACACAAAAATCTGCAAGGAAAGGATGTCAGCAGCACATGAAAGATAGGTGTAAGGGTGTCTGGAAGAAGCAATATTAGACTATATCTAAGGTCAAGAGGGTTAATCAAGTAGGAGTTAGATGGATGAGTAATATTATAAAGCAGGAACTACACAGTTGAGCTGAAATCAGTAATTCAAACTGGTTTAGTTACTAAGTAACCGCTTTGCAAGGTATATCATCTAAGTGAGGTTACAGATGTGACAGTGACTGATGTGAAAGCATAGATTGATGAATTGAAGGTATTTAGAAGATTGAAGAATCTCAGTGTAAATACAGCAATGAGATTAGATGGGATATCAGTTTACGTTTTACGGATATATGCATGGGAACTGGCAATGCCTTGACTAGATTGTTTAATGTAAGTCTTAGCTCTGGCAAAGACTCAAGGAAGTGGAATGAGGGAAAAATAATTCCAATACAAAGGAGGCTCTAAGACTGCCGTAACAAATTACAAGCTAATTGGTATCTCATAAATAAATAAAAGTGCTGGAGAAGTTGGTTAAAGAGTGAATTCTGGAATAAGTGGTAAAAATATGGTATTCTATGAGGCACAGCTTTTTGAAGGGTTGGTCATACCTACATGCAGTGGTGTAGCTAGAACTTTTGCCACCCCTCTCAATACACACCAAAATACTAGAAAAAGTCAAAGCGACATTTAGGGAAATAAATTACAAAACTATGTTTATTTTCGAAGTAAAACTTTAATTTCAACATTCTAAAATGTTATTTTTAATGCTTTTTTGTTAGCAAAATCATCGATGACATTGGCAAAGCCTATTTCATAGTAATGTAGGTAATTCTTAATTATTTTTTTAGAAATCCTCTCACAACTAGCAACACTTACAGCAATTGTGAGGAAAATTCGCAGTAATATTACAATATTTGGAACTGAGTTCTCGAGATTGTATTTTAGAATTAACTGCAAAAGTTCAAAAAGGTTCAAAGTGCCGCCCGGGGTGGACCGCCCCCACCCCACTCCAGCTACACCTCTGCCTACATGATGATATTACTGGATTTTGCAAAGATATTTAACAGAGTACCACAGAGAACTCTGTTACACAAATTACAACAAACAGATATGAATCTGGAGAAATAGATATAAGGATGGCTAATGGACAAATACCAAAAAGTGGCATATGCAGGAGCAGAATCCTGGAGAAAGCAGGTGAATAGCGATGTACTGCAAAGCTCTGTTCTTGGACCACTACTATTCAATTTACAGAATGATATAAGAAATAATTTGAAGGGAAATATTCAGTTATTTGCTGATTATGCCAAATTAGATAGGGTAATACTTAATACAATGTGTAGAGCATGCAAGATTATTTAAATAACCTGTCAGTATGAGCAAGATGTCAGACTGACACTGGAAACCCATTCCATTCTTGGAATGGGTTGCCAGTGTCAGTTGTAAGTGCTTTGTCTATTAATAAGTTCAGGGAGAGTTACAAAAGATAATTTTCGGATCGTTTGGGTGTAATGTGAGAGTTTTTAGCTCCGTGGAGGTACCTGTAAAATGATGATGACAGCAATTTCTATTTGGATGGTTTGACAATAGAAAATCGAGCATCAGGGATAATATATATATTTTTTAATCCCTGAAAATTTACATAGAAATGGATGATTTTACCAGTTCTCAAAGAACAATTCACTCTAATGGTAAATAAAGTCAGTCACCTGCAAACCATATGCATATTATTTCATGCTACTATTCCAAGTTTGCAAACTATAATTCAAAATTGACACTGTTTCCATTAAAGAGCAAAAATTTTGCTGAAGATAAAATAGTCCAAATTATATTCCACAGATATATAAAAGCAATTAGCTGATTTATTTATTAACTATATAAATTATGATGTTGAGAGATTATTTTTCACTTGGTTAGACTATAATAAGTTTCGTTTAATCCTTTATCCAAGTGTGAGCAAACAAAGTTTGCACCTGAAAGTATCTTCAGGACTGGGGTAAGGTAGTACAACACCGGGAAACTCGTTGCAAAGGTGGAGAAAGCTCTTATCACTCATATCTCAGTATCTCCCATAATGCAAAGCACATCTCCTTGCAGATATGTGTAATGCCATGCATTAAGGCAAGGGCCACTCCCATACCGGTTTCGACCTTTATTGACTTACCCCAGTCTTGAAGATACTTTCAGCCGCAAACTTTGTTTGCTCACACTTGGATAAAGGATTAAACTAAACTTACTGTAGTCTAACCAAGTGAAAAATAAACTCTCAACATCTTTCTCTGAATCTGGAGTAATTTAATAATAAGGTTGTACACCCTTTGGCAACTCTTATAGGTTAGGATGACCTCTCATTGCTTCTGCCTTTGTGTCTCCACTGCTGGGCCTGGCTCCCACTGACGAGACCTCAATAACGGTCGAAACTGTATGGGTAGTGGCCCTTGCTTTAATGCATAGTATTACACATATCCGCAACGAGATGTGTTTTGCATTATGGGAGATACTGAGATAGGAGTGATGTTAGCCTTTACAACGAGTTGCCCGGTGTTGTACTACCTTACCCCAGTCCTAAAGATACTTTCAGGCGCAAACTTTGTTTGCTCACACTTGGATAAAGGATTAAACTAAACCTGTTATAAATTATGATCGAGCAAAATAAGTTCACTCAAATGGCAAACAACGTTTACCTATTTGCTCTCAAGCGACCCGTGATCTTTTTACATTCTTGTATTAATTAGGGAAAGGATGAATTGTGAAAGATGGAGACCATCTGCTGAATATAAAACAGCGAGTAGAATCTACTTGATTCGATCCACCGGCAATTTCTGTGTGAATGCACACACGTTGCTTTAGGTAAATTCAGTTCGCCATGAAAATTAATATCGATTACCTGGATCGTTACATGGCAATGATGATTATTGTACTCAAGTTCAGGAGGCTTATAAAACCGCATTTCAATGTTTCACTATACTACATACACTGTCATACTATTAGAAAATCTCTACTGCAATCAGAATACTCATCGCTCTAAGCAACATATGACTTTCGATTACTGTGTAAAGCTATTCAAGTAAACTTCATCATTAAAGTTTATTGACAATATTCACAATGACTTATCAAGGGCTTAGCAAAATATTTAAGATCGTTAGAAACCATCTGATAAAATTGTTTCGTTTGTTTAACCAACTAACTTCTGTATCTTCCACAAGATGGCGATGCATAAACGACCTAAATTAAACTGAAATTGAGTTGCATTTCTCTGCTAATAAAATAAATATTTAGCGGACTTCTGTCTACTAGCTCATATGTTTGACCTTTATTATCATTTAGAGTTGCCAGATTTTGGAAAACCAAAACACAGGACATGAGTCACCCATGTCCCGTATTGTTTTCAGAATATGGGACAATTTGGGTGAGTTCGAAAATATTATAGGAACACGTTTGTTGCTGCAATCATTAGAATTAAAAGAATGATGATGTTTTATGCCATGAAATGCCATAGTTATTTCAAGCAAACTTTTCTTTCATGCCTCCAGGGAGTCTAAATACTCAACGACGGAGAGTGTGCCAACAGCATCGAATGATTGATTCCCTTCCAACTATAAAATTATAATTGCGCAATTATGTTTTTCTTTTGCAATAAAATTCCATTCTTTCGAATAATCATCGTTAAAAAAGACACTTTCGTTTTGGCATTGTTAAGGGCTCAAGGAAAGAAACAAAATTTAATTTAACTTTGTATAATTAATAAAGAAAATTAATTTACATTTAATTATATATTTTATGTATTAACCAAATATTGCACATTTCGAAAAAGGCGAGATATTATTTTTTTAATAATTATTGAAATAGCATCCTAATATTGTGCTGATACCGCACCGCACAATGTCGAAATAAGAACTGTTTCAAAATAAGCAAATTCAATATATCTGTAGAGAATTATAAATAAAATGCTTGTACTAAATAAAAAGCGACCAATGAAAGGAACCAGCGCCGCCATGCCGCAAACTGTAAACACTATTAATTTCCTCTAATTGTCAGTTTTTATGGTTTACAAATCACGTTGGATTCGAAAAGAATATTGAAAATTATAATTGTCAACATAATATTCATAATTTTTCTTTTCATTAAAGTACGGAACATTATGCTGTCGCTACTAAAATACAATATGGGACAGCAAAATTCTAAGTAAAATACGGACAGAGCCGTATATAACGGGATCTGTCAAGCCTATTATCATTAGAAACCAGAAAGAAACCTGAAATACATCAGAAGTTCATGTTTGAAAGTTTTATTTTTCATGTGAAAATCTGAATTAATGATGAACTCTGCATTGATACCTTCAGGTTTTATTGCTGATTATTATGTTTATATGTACTTTTATCCAACAGGCATCCATCTGCTGGACCTACATGAATTTCCACTATCTCATATTTCTTTCCTTTGCAAATCATTAATAATTACATAAAATAATTAGATAAATACTTAAAAACAACTTTTAAAAAGTTATTTTTACGTAAAGAATTGAATTTTACATCCTCGCAACAGCCTATCTGTAGTATGAAAAACACACAAGACCCATATTTTACTTTTTATTCAATTTCTCTTAAGACAGACCTAACAATTAAAAGAGTGGTTGGACCATGTTCATACTTTCTTCTTTTTGCAGATTTTTTTTCTACTTATTTTTTCTCTTCTCACAATGAATATCTCACCACTCTTGATTCCATGCATTCTACTAGATGTTAACTACCACTAAATGTTTCCTCCAACATTATCCTTTCTGTCAATATAAATAATTACCACAGTATTGTAAAACTTGGCTACTGAATTTGTAATCGAAATTACTGCATAACATCAAAAACTGTTATTAGTTAAAAACAGATTAAATACTGATAAATGTTTTCAAATTATCAAACGATGCTGAATGTCAATGTGAATTCTGAGTTTGTTTGGTGCGTATTGAGATGGACAAGATGGCGTTAGTTAGCGTTTACGTGTATTTAGTATTAGTCTCGCGTTTTTGATTAGTGAGATATTGTTGGGACTTCCGAGTGATATATTTAGAGGTAAGCTTTCTTCGTTTTGACTATTTTTGTGATTACACATTGCTTAGCTGGTAGACTCTTGCGTGAGTCTAAGGAATTTGTCAATAGACCCTCCTAGGACGTCAGGAATAAGCCATCGGAACATTCCTTCATTGTACACAAGGATGGAGAATGTAAAAGATATTAAGGACGCCATTCAACATTTAAACAAAGTTGTTGGAAGATGGAATGGAAGAGGATGTAACAACTCACGAAAATCAAATCACCCAAGATAGAAAAGAAAAGGTCCCTCCAGTTATCCTTCGAGATAAAGATAAATGGATCTCATCTCAAGATCGCTAGAGGAACAAAATATCAATTTCTCACGGGCAAAAAATACTGACGGGTGTAAAGATATATTCTACCACTGTCACAGATTATCGCATGATGACGAAAATGCTGGACAACTCTAAATTGCCCTTCCACACCTTTGAGCTAGCAAGCGAGAAAAACCTAAAAGTGGTTCTAAGAGGGGTGGCTGAGGGCATGACAACTGATGAGATCACACCTGACCTCATCGGTCAAGGATTAATCCCAATCAAAGTCAGTAGGATGCTGAGGTGAGATAAAAGACCAATGCCACTGGGGTTTGGTCGAAATCTCCAATACACAAAAAAAGAATCTATGAGGTTACTGACATTTGTAAGCTTAAAATTACAACCGAACTTCTAAGGAAGAAAGCATCGGCAGAGCAGTCCCAGAGGTTCGGGCACGCCCAAAAACTGTGCAGAGCTGCCTACAGATGCCTAAAATGTGGCGAGGATCACCAAACCAACTCCTGCACCAAGCCCAGATCCACATTTGCCTGTTGTGCCAACTGTAGAGGACCACATCCCGTAATTACAAGGGAAGCCTTTTCCATCCAAAAAACCGTGGATCAACAAGAACGAACCACGCCCCTCCAAGCAATGACACAAACAACCAAGCAGGTTGCCCTCCAGATCATAATACCTCACATTCGGCAGCACAGGAAGGCACTCGATCTTCATCCGTGTCCAAGTCATATGCGGAAGCGGTAAGAACTCAGACTCCATCGCAAGAGCAAACAAGCTCCAAACTCACATCAGCTTTAACCTCTTCACCAGCAACAATGCCACACGAATTGAGCAAAGCATGCACCTCACCATCTTCCAGAAATAGATTTTATTTAGAAAGGCTTAGAAAAAGTTCCTCTAGTTAGTGACTAGATTTGAACTTAAGTGTTCTTTCAGGCGATCAAGCGTCATGAAGTGCAAACCCCACTTCCAATGAGCTACACAAACTCTTTTGAATAACTTTTGCAAAATATCAGCTAACGCCTTTTGTTCCTCATGTAGGGAGTAGGTGATGACGTTTCAGCCCTATCTAACTTTTGGAGACTGAGTGGGCAGTTCAGTCTCCAATTGGAGCCAATATATAGACATTGAAATATCAAATTTTGTTAAAGTAAACGCTAAAATAAATTATATATTTAATTCATCCCTTCTACAAAAACACAAACACACCAGAATCAGACAATATATTATAATATGCTGTCTATAACAGCTGTATTATATTGAACTGAAACATTGACCATAAAAAAGGAGAAAGAAAAACGGATTCAACAGTAGAGATGAAATTTCTCGCAAAAACCGTTGGATATATCAAAAAACAAATGAAGAATTTAGTCGAAATCTAATGAATTGAAGAATTCGAATAGAAAATGGGAGACTTCCATTTTATATATCCTATTTTATATAGATATAAAATGAATGGAAAAGAAGAATTGCAAGGCCGAGAAAACGTAAGCATGAGACCGGACAAGCCACTTGCCTAAAATCCATCATCAGAAAAAGATAAATGGTCTACGAAACATAGATATGAACCAAGAAGTATGAACCGAGGTCAGCTGGAAATAATAAAACTTGAAATGAGTGAAGAAGGTGGATATACTGGGAATAAGTGAACTTGGACAGGAATGGGTCATTTTCAGTCAGGGGACTATATGCCGTGCTACTCAGGACATAAGACGAGTCGTAAAAATGAAGCATCTTTCTTACTCAGGAAAAAGATGACTAGGTATCAATTAGGCTATAATCCAGTGAGTGACAGAATCATTTCTTTAAGAGTCAATAGACACCCAATGAATATGAGCATCATTCAGGTTTATGCACCCACTACAGAGGCACCAGAAGAAGACATAGAAGAATTTTATGGCAAGTTACAAGAAGTGATATATGCAACACCGAAATGAGATTTATGGCTACATATCGGAGATTGGAATGCAAAAGTGGAATAAACCGAGGAACAAGGAATAACGGGTTGTTTTGGTTTAGGTATTTGTAACACTGCAGGGAAGAGACTAGTTGAATTTTGTGCAGAGAATTCTTTGTATGTAGCTAACACCTGCTTTAAACAGCACAAACGGAGATTATACACATGGACATAACCTGATGGATAATACAGAAATCAAATTAACTATATACTTTGACATAGAAGATGGAGAAATGCAATTCAGTATGTCAAGACTTTTCCAGGTGCAGACTGTGGAACAGACAATGAATTATTAGTGGCGGCGATACATGTGAAATGAAGGAAACTAAAAACATCGCAAATGTCGATCAGATATGATCTTGGAAATATACCGGCTGAATACAATATTAGTATACAGAACAGATTCAACACACTCAATTTGTGTGAAGGAGAACCAGATAAACTATGGGAATAAGTTAAAGATATAAATAAAAACAGAAACAAAGAAGAATATTCAATCAGTTTGTAAAACGTTTAAATGGCTGTCAGAAGATGCCATCAACACTACACAGGAAAGGAGGAAAATAAAGGCCACAGGAAATTTGCATGAAGTATGGCATTTGAATGCATTGTTTCAACGACAAGCCAGAAGAGACAAGGAAAATTACTTTTTTTTTTAACCAGGAATGCTAACAAATAGGAGACTAAAACAAGAAAGGAAAAACAAGAGATCTTTTCAAAATAACCAGGAAACTGACAGGGAAGTTCAGCGCCAAGGTCACACTATTGAAAAGTAAACACCAAGGATTTCTTACAGATGCTGCCGACATCAAAGAAAGATGGAAAGAGTATATACAGAAGCCCTTTACAGAAAGGACTCCAAAATTACTGAGAAATTTAAAGAGAAAGATTATACACAAGAGCCAGTTCCACTGGAGAGTGAAGTGAGGTGGGCACTGCAACAGCTATTCAGCGAGATGGCACCAGGAGGAGATGGAATACCTATTGAGCTGCTCAATCCTGCGAGAAAAGGCAGTTAAAATTTTAACAGCTCTATGTCAATGAATTTGGTTCACAACTACATGGCCTAGGGAATGGAAAAAAATAAGTTTATATACCTTTATTGAAGAAAGGTATATAAACTGATTGCACTGATTTCTCTTGCAAGTAAAGGCTTACCTAAGATCGTTCAGAAAAGACTGTAACCATTCATGAAGAGAGAAATTCCGCATGAACAGGGAGGATTTCGAAAAGGCAGAGGAACAAGAGATAAAATCGTCAATGTGAGATGGATAATAGAAAGAGCACAGGAATATCAAAAGAACTTTTTTTCCTTGACTATAGCGAGACTTTTGACTCTGTAGATCATGTGAAACTGTGGAATGTGTTGAGAACAATGGGAGTACCAGAGCATTTAATTATCCTTCTGAGGAATCTTTATTATGAACAAGAAGCTACTTTCCGAACAGATCTTGGAGAAACTGAGTATTTCGCAATAGGTAAAGGGGTGCGACATGGATGTATTCTATCTCCATACCTCTTTAACTTGTACAGCGAATACATTTTAAGAATGGCAGGGCTGGAGTAGTCTTCAGTGGAATTAAAACTGGTGGAAGAAATATTAATAATTTGAAGTATGCAGATGATACCACCTTGCTAACAGAATGCAAAGAAGATTTGGAGGAACTTATTATGAAAGTTAAAGAAGGAAGTGCTAAATATAGCCTTAAACTTAACCTCACAAAGTCAAAAGTTATGGCAACATGTTAACTTAATGATTTTCAAGTAGATGGGGAGAAAATTATTATTATTATTATTATTATTACATAACACCTCCGGGGAGTCCAAAGGCTCATCGAAGGAGGGCACCCATTCTGCAACTTTCTGCCTCCAGAACTCCACCAACCGCAACTACCTTCATCATCATTAGAAGAAACACACGTATAAACCACAGTGAAAATTATTTAATTGTAAATATTTCATCCTAAGTATCTTAGGACATCATCAGTACAGTATTTAAACAAATATAGGAATAACATACAGTTAGGGCGCATGATTACAATAGAATCTCATGAAACCTGCATAGCGTGCTAAAGTAGTACAAAAAAAAAAAAAAGTTAATTATTTAACACAATTTTGTATGATAATTTCCCATACTTTAGGAATAGTAAGAACGTCGTTGCGGTTTAGGTTTGGTCTGTGTAGTAGGGCTTCCGAACTTTCTTTGTATAAACGTTCATGTTTAAATGAAGATCTATGTAAAAGTTTAGCCTTTTCCCAATGGATCCTATGGTTTGGATTTTCAATTCCGTGTTGAGAGAGGCCAGATTTCTGCGGTTTAAAAAGACGAATGTGGTCTTGATGTTCTGAGATGCGTTTCTGAACAGACCTACCTGTCTGTCCAAAGTGAGATAATTTTCATGAGCATGGAATCTCCTAAACACCAGGTAACATCAAGGGTGAGGATTTGTCCTTAGGAGAAGGTAATAAGTTGTAAATTTGGTTGATAGGTTTGTAAGTAGTGGCAAAATTGTATTTCTTCATAATTTTAGAAAGACGTTCTGAGATGCCTTTGACGTAAGGTATGGGAATCCTATGCATTTCTTCCTGTCTGGTTTGATGTATGCAGAAGTGACTGATGAATTTTTGAGTTGTTTTGGGATTATATCCATTTAGGATGGCTGTATTTTTGATAACTTCTAATTCCTGGTTTAAAGATTCTTCAGAGGAGCAGAATTTATGTGCTCTGGAAACTAGTGATTTGATAATGCCAGATTTCTGAGATGGATGATGAGCAGAAGAATTGTGAATATAGCGACTTGAGAATGTAGGCTTGCGAAAGACGGACGTGGCGATGGAACCGTCTTCTTTTCTTTGGATGTGTAAATCCAAAAAAGAGATACCCTGTGGAGATTCTTTTTCTAACATAAAGTTGAGGCGATGATGAAGAAGGTTAATTTTATCTAGAAACAGTTGTAATTCAGGTTCGGGATGATTCCAGACTGCAAATACGTCATCGACATATCTTAGCCAACTTTTTTGTTTGGGTTCAAAAGTGAATATTTTTTCCTCAAGGTGTTCTAGAAACAAATTTGCTAGGTTTGGTGATAAAGGAGATCCCATTGCTGTTCTTTCCTCTTGCTTGTAAATTTGACCTTTCCAGATGAAGTAACCTGATGCAATAACAAACTTGAACAATTCAACTATATCAGACGGAATTTTTTCAAGTATGGGAAATTATCATACAAAATTGTGTTAAATAATTAACTTTTTTTTTTTTTTTTGGTACTATGAGATTCTATTGTAATCATGCGCCCTAACTGTATGTTATTCCTATATTTGTTTAAATACTGTACTGGTGATGTCCTGAGATACTTAGGATGAAATATTTACAATTAAATAATTTTCACTGTGGTTTATACGTGTGTTTCTTCTAATTATGAACGCACCACAGGTTTCGTTATTTAAAAAAAAATAAAAAATACCTTCATCATCTACACCAATGACATCTATTGCTGACCACCACCAATAGTATTTTGACAGGCAATCACAAACATCCTTGCCCACAGCGGATTCTAACCTGCAGTCTCTCGATTGGAGAGCGGATACACTAACCACTCGGCTATCCAGGCCGGCTAACAATTTTGTGCTCCTAGGATCCCGAATTGATAAAGATGGGTAATGTACTGAAGAAGTTAGAAGAAGATTATTACTCGGAAAGAAAGCAATGACAAATTTAAGCAAGATCTTTAAAGATACCTATATCAGCCTTGCAACAAAAATCAGAATCGTGAAAGCATTTGTATTCCCTGTGGTACTGTATGTATGTGAAAGTTGGACCCTGAGAAAGAGTGAAAGAAGGAAGATAGACATTTGAATTATGGATTCGGAGACGCTTACTAAGAATACCATATACTGCAAAGCAAACCAATAAAAAAATCAGCGAACGCCTTTTATTCCGTTATAGGGAATAAAAGTAGATGAGTAGGTGAGGCCTTTGTATCCTATCTAGCTTTTGGAGACTGAGTGGGCAGTTCAATCTCCAGTGGTACCCAATTAGAGATAGCGGGCACAAAGGCTATCACTAATTGAGCAGTGTGCAGTGAAGAGAGACGGCTCAACAAGTGCCGCCATCTCGTGGTCCCTAACCCTAAAACATTATATTTATTGTCTGAAATAATGTGGGTTCTACGATCGATTTTCTTGAGTTTACTGGACAAAAAATCCGAGTTTCTGGGAGAAAAAACCCACTTGTTCATGTCAGAGATCGACTAACTTTCCAAGCCTTTTTTCGACTAACTTGTCGAAAAAAGGCTTGGAAAAATTTCTTCTAGTCGCCGACTAGATTCGAAACCAAGAAGTCTTCCTTCGTGCGGCCAAGCGCAGTGGTATGTAAATGCCATATCCACTGAGCTACACAGGCTATGATCATTAAACAAAAATTGTCATACTTTGGACATCTAATGTGAGCAAATGACAGTCTGGAGAAGATGATGATGCTTGCTAAAGTAGATGGAAGCAGGAGAAGAGAAAGACCAAGAATTAGATGGGTGGATGGAGTTAAAGAAGCAAATGGTATTGACCTGGAAATTCTGAAAGTTATGGAGAGCGTATGTTCATAGAATCACAGCATGTAAAACGACTCGTCGGATCATAACAACAACAAAACATAGATAAAAAGACAAAAGTAATTTAGGCTCGTTCTTTACTAAAATTCCAGGTAGTTCTCTGTCACAGAAGTTGGATACGTAGGTCAGGTCATCAGCTGATATTCTATGTTTTCCAAAACGACTCTTGTCAGCAGGTATCATTGTGGTCCCTTAGATGTAGTGACACCTTGGCTTATTTGTGAATTTTAAACTTATCTGAAATATTATAAGCATTATTTTAAAAAATGTTTTGCATGTATGTATATTTTATTAAGTAACTGAAATCCACATATTCAAATGAAACCTATATTAAACCACATAATATGGCTTAGATTTGCCATTAAAAAATTCCCTAATGTTTTTTATTTCCCAAGGGAGTAGGCGAGGCCATTTTATCACTCCTTAACTTTTGGAACCTGATGGATGGTCTAGCTCAAAACTATAAAACAAATGAAGTTCAGGGTAAAACGAAATTTTTTGATTGGTTGAGTAATGAGGAATGGATCATGCGCCTTGCCTATTAGGTTGACAAAGTTGAGCAGCTGAATAATTTGAATCTTCAGATCTAAGGAAGGAATACAAATATCATATTATTCATTGATTTGTATTCACCCCGTGTTCTAGGCAACTATTAAGAATGCTGCTGGTCAGTAGTTGCCATGACTTTGAAAGCAGCAGTGACTGGTTTCTCGAGAGGTGAAATGCCTGGATGGTTACTCAGTGCGAAAATAACCTTTGCAACACACTTTGCCTGCTATTTTTTTTATTCAGTTTATTAGGTTTCTTTTTGCCAATACATTCTCATTCTTTAATGAAGTCAGACACTTCATCTGTAATGCTCTAACTGCTGTAGAAATATTATTTTCATTCAATATCATAAAATGATTGCCAACTAATATGTCAACTAGTGACAGCATTTTGCTGGAAGGTAATTGACTTGCTAGGTTTTTCTAGCACTGCACACACCTATCATTATTTGACTTGCAGCTTAGTCCGTAACTTGCAGTCACGAGTGACATTTGGCTATCATGCAGTATTGAAAAAATAGTGTCTCAATAACTTCTTTTTTTTTAACAGTGGGCATATAATACCGTATTTATGTTTGGTGGGGAATCCATATAGGTGGTTAATGATTAATCAGTGGGAATCCAGGTAGAGAAATTGGGATTTTGATGATCTATTATTATTATTATTATTGCGTGACACCTCCTCTATTACTTTTGAGAGGAATGAGTTGAAAACAGCTAAACAGTTGTCTGATTGCCTACTCTCAACTCCCTGATAATATAAGATGAGTGAAATTTCAATCTTTACGAGTGCGTTTCCCAAACTTTCAGTGTCTGCGTACCCCCTTTTTAAATTTTAGCAACACTTGCGGACCGCTTTTCAGGCAAAATCAATTTGGAAGAAAGTATATCGTACAAACACGAATATATATATATATATATATATATATATATATATATTTACCATTTGCGTTATAATTGAATACAAACGTGTAACATTTTTTAAAATTTATTGTGTTATAGTTATACGAATCCAGTATACATACAGTAAAATCAAAACTTACTAAATTTAAAGTTTCAGTAATAATAATAAAAAAGCTTAATGACATTGTTTCTGTTGGGAAGAAGTTAGTTTGGTGAAATCCAGTTCTATATTTGTTGTTTTTAGCCATATATGGGAGCTCTTCGTAAACAAGCGATTGGTTCTCCTGTAGGCATGGGTGACAAAAAACTTGGATGAACTATTTCTAAGTCTCTGTGCGATGAGTCTTTCCGAGTTCATCGATCATTGGCACGTGCAAGTGGAAATTTTTCTTCCGGAAATTTGTGTTTTTCATCCCAAAAATCGACCACAGAAGAAACACTATTTCAGAAAATATATTGTGCTAGGAACCATGAGGTGACGGCAGGTGTCTACCGTTCTCTCATCACTGGATGGTGTTCAATATCATTGGCATCTCTAATTCACTAACTGCAGAGATGGACGGCCCAAAAGTTAGACCTAAAACAGTGTTCCCTACTCACTTTGGGAAAGAAAACATATTTGCTTATTATTATTATTTATTTGTTAAGAAAAGATCTGCAGCATAGGTTTTATTTCATTTGCAATGATTCTTTTATATCCACTCACTGTCCTCCATTCTTCAGCTGATGGGATATTGGCATGAGTGCTAAAAGAGTGTTCAGTTGACTGTTCTGAATCTTACCTGTTCTGAGTGTTGAGTCTCAGAACAGGTAAGATTCTGCAGGAGTGGAAAGAATGTATGGTAATCCCACACAAGGGTGGTGCAAATACCGATGTATCCAACTATTGACCAATCGGTATCTCAGGAATGGTGGTGAAGATTTTGGAAAAATTGTTCAGGGCTCGCATTCAGAAATGGGTTGACAGTGAATCTCTACTTTGCAATAAATAGCATGGGTTTATTAAGGGAAGGTCATGCTTTAGCAACTTGTTCACATTCTATAATAATGTTACTGTTGAACTACAGAAGGGGAATGGATACACCATGATACTTTTGGATTCTCACAGAATACAGCATGGAAGACTTGCATAAATTAGAAAATATGAGTTTGGATTATAAATATTACTGTGGATAAGAGGATGGCTGACTGACAGATATCAAAAAGTGGTATACAGGGAATGTGAGTCTGCAAAATTTAAGGTAACCATAAGTGTACATTATTATTTTTTTAAAAAAAATTTGATAATCAGTTAATAAACTGCAAAGAAAGAACCTCCTATGAACTTCCTTCTAAGACCAGGAAAAGCCTATCAGCAAGAAAACGATAGAACTATTGAAGAAAAGAAGAATACTGAAAAAGACAGGAAAAGGTCATTAAAATATAAAATTATCTGTAAACAACTGAGGCAGAATATCAAAGACGACCGTAACATATATAGAACGACAAAATTGGCAGAAGCAGCTAGACTGCAGTAGCCTAAAAAAAAGTAGAAAAAGAAATAAATCTAAAGCAACCACTACCGTTAGCCTTCTTAGACAATCATGGAAACAGACACACAAACAGGGGTGAAATTGAAAAAAATAGTAAAATCGTTTTATGAGAAGCTTTACTCATCAAAACAAGAATCACAGCTCCAGTACCAGACGAGAATTTGGAAATACCATCTGTCCTACCTGAAGAAGTAAAAATGGCTATCCACCATATGAAAAATGACCGATCACCAGGAATTGAAGGTATAAAATCTGATGAATTAAAAATGGGTGGACAAGTACTCTTTAAAGCTAGCAGAAAGATTTACTTGATATATGCAATTAAGGAAAGTACCTACTGAATGGAAAACATCAAAGACCATATAAAAAAGGTAATAAAGAAGACATCAGTAACTACAGACCCATCTGTCTATTAGCACACACACAAACATAAAATATTCGCCAGTCATCCTAAACAGAATACAAACCTCCATCAATGAAAATAGCTACAATGAATAGGCGGTTTCAAAAAAGGCTTTTCGACAATAGATCGCATTCAAACTATTACTCAGCTAACAGAAAGATGCAGAGAATACCAGATTCCACTTTGTCTTCTTTTTATAGATTTTAAAAATGCATATGACACTGTTGAACATAACGCAGTATTCCAAGCTTTAAGAGAACAAGGCGTAGGAAAAGCATACATCCAACTCATAAAAGATATCCACAAAGAAGGCACAACAAATATCACCCTTTTCAATCACCCGATTAAAATTAACTTAAGTCGAGAAGTACGTCAGGGTGATGTCTTATCACTTAATCTCTTCACATCTGCCCTGGATAGCATCATTCGAAAAACTGACATGAAAGGTGGAATAAACATTGATGGTGAAATGTTAAATATCCTATCATTCGCCGATGTTGTGGTTTTAATATCTCACTCACCCAAAACTGCCAAAAAATTGGATTGGAAATACATCTGTACAAAACAAGATGGATGAAAAACAAATACTGTAAAGATTATACAATCACTCTACAATCCCACACCATCGAAAAAGTTGAAGATTACATCTACCCCAGCCAGTCCAGAAAAATGAATAATGACATATCAAATGAATTAGCAAGGAGAAAAAGAGCTGCTTGGATAGCTTTCAACAAAATAAAATCAATAATTACCAACCAAAACATAGATATAGAAATAAGAGCCCATCTTTTCAATAGTCACATCTTACCAGCATTAAGAAAGAAGAATGTGCAATGTAAATAAAATAGACCACGTAAGACATACAGAAATCAGGAAGAAGTCTAGACTCAAAGATGTAATAAAAGCAATCTACAACAGCAAAAGAAGATGGGCAGGACATCTCACCAGAATGAGAGACAGCAGATGGACAGTCAGAGTAACAAACTGGTATCCGAGAGATACCAAAAGGAAACCTGGAAGACCAGCCTTAAGGTGGGAAGACCCAATGATTAAGAAAGTCGGAAGAAAATGGAGAAGAAAGGCCCAAGACAGGAATAGCTGGACTCTTTATGACCTGCAGTCATGGAGAAATCCTGATAGAAATCACAGGTCCATCAAGGTAATAGGTGTACCAAAAGGATCAGTGCTTGGTCCACTGTTATTCAATCTGTACATTAATGACATTGGGAAGGATCTGACAGGCAACATACAGCTATTTACTGATGACGCAAGGATAGATAGTGTAATCAGGAGTGATGCTGATATGCAGTACTTGTAGAATGATTTGAATAGGCTGGAATTGTAGACATATGAAAACGGCTGCCACTTCAATGTTAGTAAATGTAAAGTCATGCTTTAAAAAGTTAAGGTTGGAAATACAACTCAGAAGATAATTGCCATGCTGAAACGAACTTTGGCATGTAAGGATGTAATTTTTCTTCTTTAGAAGGCCTCGATAAGACCTCTCATGGACTATTGTGTGCAGGTCTCTTCTCCTGGTTTCTGTTGTAAATTCTGATACAGTGGAGAGAGTTGAAAGGAGATTGTGAAAAATAATATAAGGATTGTGGAACACTGATTATGAAGACAGATTGAGAATTTGTAGACTGCAGACACTAGCGAACAGGAGAAATAGGGGTGATAAGATTGAGACTTACAAACTTCTGAAAGGGTCATACAGGATTTCAGTTGATGGTATTTTTTGTTTTTTGGAGGATCAGGAAAGGATAAGAGGGCATCCTTGGTGGCTGAGAATGAATGCTGCTAAGGTGGAGGCGAGAACTAGATATTTCTTTCATAGAGTGGTCAGTGATTGGAATGGATTGCCATCAGATGTGTGTGCAATCAGCATGGATGAATTCAAGAACAACTATGATAGCAGGTGCATGTAGTCTCCCTTGATGAGTCACTGACTCCCTGTCTCTCTTAATAATAATAATATAAAATTAGTTTTGTAAATATTATATTCGTAATCTGTTATTTATTTTATTTTATTTTGCTATCCTTAGTGCACTATTCTGTTCATTTCAGATAATTTGTTTGATGTATAAATCATCATTGTAACATTTCTTAAAGCCCAAATGTTTAAAATTATTAATTGTTTCAATTATTTTGTTGTTTACAAGATTACTTCAGATTGGCATTTTCGCTTTGAATGCAATGATTTCACTTTTGAGAGCTTAAAAAAAGATATCTATCATTAATTGATATTTTTGATCTTTCCCTTTGTTATAGTTGTTTGTAATGCTTATTCTTAAATACCAAGTATATCACACCTTCTGTCTCTTTCTTGGTGGTGCTAAATCAACTTTTCTTTACTGCCCATTGAATATTGATCATGGAGTGCTTTATTTTCTCAAACTTCTGATTTTGACTCGACAACATTCACTACTTTTTCTTCGTGACTTTCATTACCATCATTATTAATACTCACTTTTCTTCTACCACTTTTCCTTGACTTGCCTATATCCCTCATTTTCTCTAGGCATTCTATTTATCACTAAGTTAATGCAAGGCATAGTTCATCATTAATTTAGATGCATAAATGCATCTAAATTGATTTTTGTATTCAGGTATTCTTGCTATGCATCAGATTACATGTTGGTCCATAAATTGATTGCTGTTAGTGTTACCCATTGAATTTTTACTTAAAAATTTTTCTGACTACTGAATATCTAAAAAGATATTCAGTTGCCTGCATTATTTTTTGACTTGTGCAAGAAAAATATTGTCTACATCAAGAATTCATAGACATGTGGTACAAACATTTAATTATTCTTCCATCTGTAAATGTATTCCTTTTGCTGTAATTTCACTTCAAATTGTAGATATTGCACATTTATCAAGTTCAAATTCCACACAAAAATGGCTTCCATGAAGATTTGGAATATATTGAATGATGTCTCAATTTTTTCTGGATCATTTTCCATATAGTTTTAGATCATCTATGTATGGCAATTGCAATACTTTTCCTGTTTGCTTTGACATTATGAATTTAATTTATATGATTGCAACCAGTGGCACACCTAGGGAGGGGGCCAAGGGGCCCTGGCTCCCCCCCCAAAAAAAAGAAAAAGTAAAAAACACTAGAAAATTTTCAAAAATTCTTTTCCTAATTAAAATTAATTTTTTTTATTTATGTTGTGTCACATCTTCTATTTCTATACTACTTATGAATTAGCGGTCACATAAGGTAGGACTACCCTATAGCTCCCGGAATTACGGAATTACGGCTGCTGTGAACGCAAGGCAAATGGAGTATTGCTGGTTGGACCGAGTGCTACTTCGTTTGCCCAAGCCAGACCAAAGGAGATCACGGGTATCAAATCATCTACTTAACTTGCCCCCCCCCTCCAAGATTAAATCTCGAGTGCTTGCCCCCCCCCCCCAAAAGATTAAATCCTGAGTGCGCTACTGATTGCAGCATTTTTTAGATTAGCTTCCATTTCTCCAAATAGCACTTAATCATCTGCAAAGAGTAGGGCATCTAAAGTAAAATCCTTTTTTTACCACTACTCCTAAATCCTTAACTTCTTCTATTTCCTGAAGTACAATTCCCTCAATGTGGGAGACAGTTTGTAATCTATTTATCTCAAAATGCATAACTTTACATTTCCACACATTAAACTGACATCCATTATCTTTTATGCATACTGACAGCTTATTTCAATCACCCTGCAAGCTCTTCACATTGCCTTGACTCATTATTACTCTACCTAATTTTGTTATCAGTGAACAACTGAATATTTTCTTTCAGGTTATTTCCTTATATCATTTATGTAAAAATTAAACAGTAGCAATCCTAGCACTGAATCTTGCAGCACACCATTAGTCACCAACTTTTGCCTGGATACAAATGAATTGAAAGGAGATAAATTTTTTGAGAGAGGACTTGAAAGTATTGTTAAAGGTAGCGAAAGAAAAGAGTGACAGAGTTAGGATGGTGAGCCTGTTGCCGCGGTATGACAGAGAGGAGTTTAGAAGGAGAGCCAAAATCGCAAATGACTTTATGAGCAGGTTATGCAGACAGTGTGGTGTGGAATTCGTGGACGTGTTGAATGAGTTTGATGGGTGAAAGGATTTATACAAGATGGATGGCCTGCATTTGAATGGATTTTGTGTGCGGAGACTGGAAAAAGTGTTGCTGAATGAAGTGAAAATGGATGTGCAGAACCAGGGAAACTAGAACTACCAAGGAGGGGGGAGGGAGTGGATATGCAAACAGCAGTGAGACAGTTGAGTGTAAGAATGTATATAATGTACCCGAGCCAGTACTAAGGACAAGAAATCGGAATGGGATAGTTAGAATAACGCATCAAGATGGGGTGGGACAAAGGAGCTTCTGCATTTCATGTATACTAATGCCAGGAGTATTAGGAACAAGAAGGAAGAATTTTTGGCCTTGATTGGCTCTTCCTGGCCACAGGTTATTGGCATTAGTGAAACATGGCTGACAGAAGATGATATAGTTAGTGGGATAGAATGTGTAGGTTATAGTATGTTTAGGAGGGACAGAGAGAATAAAATGGGGGGAGGAGTGTTATCGATGATAGCTGATGAACTGCAGCCAAGGAGAATTGAAGTTGTATCGCAGGATAGTGAAAATAGTTCATTTGAGGGTATTTGGTGTGAGATTGAGACTGGCAGAACAAAATATACAGTTAGGTGTTGCTATATATGTTGGAATAGATGGCGGAGATAGTATGCATAAACAAATTGATGAAATGAATGGATGAATGGAAGGAGGGTAATTATTATGGGGGATTTCAACTATGGTAACATTGATTGGAAGGAGGAGAGGACACATGTGAGGAAGGAAATGGATTTTATTCAATTATTATTATCAAGGGATGACTATCTGAGAAAGTATGTAATTGAAAATACTAGGGGTGTGAGAGTGCTTCACCTGGTAATAGCATCTGAGAATTTGACTGTAATGAATTTGACCATGTTGCCACCTATTGGTGAGAGTGATCACCTGGGAGGTGGCTAAAGGTGTGGAATTTTCGATTAAGACATGTGGAATTACCATGCTGGCAAGTATGACAAGCTCAGGAGATTGCTTGGATCAGTGCTATGGCATGTACAACTGCAAGAGCTGGATGTCGATAGAGCATGGGAAGTGGTCAAGGAGCATTTACAGGAGGTTATGGCTGATTGTATACCTAGGTTGCGAATAGAAAAACAAGTAGGGGTTAAATGGATAAATAACACTATTAAGCTTGAGCTTCAAAAAAAAAAAAAAAACTGTGGAGGGAATTTAAAGAAAGAGATGACCTGCAGGCACACGAACGGTATAAAGTGCAAACCAGAAGGGTAAAGAGCGTGGTAAAAAAAGCAAAATATGCAGATTATGAAAGGAAACTGGCTATGCAAGCTAAAGAGCATCCCAAACAGTTTTTTCAGTATGCTGCAAGCAAAAAAAAACTGTACACGGTGAAATGATTTTAAGGAATGAAGATAGTAAGAAGGTCACTGAATCAGCCGATATAGTGGAATTACTGAGTGAGCACTTTGCAAGAGTATATCATCCAGGTGGTGACATTGAAAAAATGAAGGAACCATTAGTTTATATGGGAATTGTGATGAAGTGGAGGTGAATAGTCTATTACAGAACCTTAATGTGAATACATCTGTGGGATTGGATGGCATACCTGCACGGGTCTTACGTGAAGCGGCTAAAGAATTACCAGTGCCCTTGATCATGTTGTTTAATCTGAGTCTCGGGTCTTGTTTAGTCCCGACGGTGTGGAAAGAGGGGAAAATAGTTCCACTGCATAAAAAGAGGATCCAAGACTACTGTTGCAAATTACCGACCGTTCGGCATATCAGGAGTCGTTGTCAAGGTCTTGGAGAAAGTAGTCAAGGGAAAAATACAGGAATGGATTGATGAAAATGAGATACTGTACGGGGGGACAGCATGGCTTTGTGAAGGATAAATCATGCCTCAGTAACTTGCTCAAGTTTCATAACACAGTGATGGCTGAACTGGATAAGGGTAATGGGTTTACAGTGATACTGCTGGACCTCGCTAAGGCATTTAACAGGATACCACATGCATTTCTAATCCGTAAACTACAACATATAGGAATGGATATAGGGTTGGTGAGATGGATAGGTGAGTGGTTGATGGAGAGATATCAGAGAGTAATTTATTCAGGAGTAGAGTCCAAAAGACGGCCTGTGACTAATGGTGTGCCGCAGGGTTCTGTTCTTGGACCACTGCTGTTTAATTTGTTCATTAACGATACAGGGAAGGATCTAAGAGGAACAGTTCATTTGTTCGCTGATGATGCAAAGTTGGGTAGGTCAATAGTGAATGCAGAAGATGTCAAAATCTTGCAGGACGACTTGGATAGATTGGAGTTCTGGGCTAAGGAGAATGGATGTCAATTTAATGTGACAAAATGTAAGGTTATGCATTTTGGGGTGAAAAGATTAGCAGCAGTATACCACACTGGTGGAACTGTACCCCAAGAGATTGATGAGGCCAGGGACTTGGGAGTGTTGGTGGATAGGGAGATGAAGTTTAGGGGGCACATTGCAAAAGTGGCTAAATCAGCTCATCAAATCACTTGGTTGCTGAAAAATACTTTGACAAGCGGAGACAAGCAAGTTATTGTACCTCTGTACCGAGCCTTGATAACACATCATCTCGACTACTGTGCCCAGATTTGGTCACCTAGGTTTCTTCTTGATGGGGAGGAGGTGGAGAGGATCCAGAGGTGAGTGACCAAGATGATAGCAGGTCTATGGAATGAACCTTATGAGAACAGGTTGAAGATTTGTGGGTTGCAGAAATTAGTTTACAGGCGGAAAAGGGGAGATATGATTGAGACATACAAATTGCTAAAGGGTTTCTATAGGATTAATTCATAGGATATTTATGAGATCAGGACTGGTGGTGAGAGAACCAGGGGACACCTATGGAAGCTGAGAGAGTATGGTTAGCAAGGGTGTTAGAGCTGGGTTCTTTACTTTTAGAGTGGTAAATGAGTGGAATAAGCTGCCAGAGTCTGTTGTGGGTGCTATGACAGTGAGTGAGTTCAAGGCAAGGTGTGATAGATACTGTTAGAATGTCGTATAGTTGTGTGGACATGATGTTTAGGGCCTCCCTCGATGAGTCTAAGGACTCCCCGTAATAATAATAATTCTGTTCCTCCATATACCACTTTCTAATATCTGTCCAGTGGCCACCATCTTATCCATATAACCTGACATTTACCTCCAACCTTTCTCTTGGCACAAACACATTATATCAATAGCTTCCTCAGCTTCTAATAATCTAGGCATTCTTTTCTGCTCTTCTTCTTATTGTGCTATCGTCTATCGAAGGTCAGCGACCATCTTGGTGAACAAACTGCGGTCTTGTGCTAATCTGAGCAGTTGTGCACTGCTCTTTCCTGTCCACGTCTTGATGTTGTCAAACCATGATATTCTTTTTCTTCCTCTAGTTCCTTTGCCATCAATTCTTCCTACCAAAATAGTTTGTAGAAGTTGGTATTTGCTGTTTCTCATAATGTGGCCAAGATATGATGTTTTTCGTTTCTTGATTATTTTTACAAGATGTTTAGCTTTGCCAATGGATTTTAAGACCTCTTCATTGGTAATTTTTTCTGTCCATGATATCTTTAGCATTCTTCTATAGCCACATCTCAAAGGCTTCGATTTTCTTGATGGTTGTCACCTTCAATGTCCATGTTTCAACTCCATAGAGCAGAATAGACCACACGTAACATTTCAGCATTCGGCATCTGACTTCCATGTTTAGGTCTTTATTGCAGAACTTCTGCAATAAAGACCTAAACATGGAAGTCAGGATAACTCTTGAGCATAACTTCTGCTCAAGAAGCTATTTTCACCCTTCTGGCTTCTAATGCTATATAAATCCCAAATCTTTAGAATACTATACGCACATTTGGGATGGCGCACCTAAAACCTCCATATATATTCTTATGCTGTCCAGATTAAAGCACTTCAGCTCAGTCCCTCACAGGCTAACTTCAACACCTATCTCACAGACACAATGTTTCAGTTATAACTATGTCTTTTTCAGGTACTTCCATGGTCATTGCTCCAAAGAATTGACAAACATCATTCCTCCACTTGCTGTTAGGCCTGTTAATAGAAAAGCAGCTGCTGTTCAACATCCCTTACAGTACAACTGCAAATTCATCAAACCTGCTTTTCCTCTTATTCATTTATTTTATCGACCTCTGTTCTCTGGAATAGCTTTTCTCATGATGTGTTTCCCAATAACTCTTTAAGAAGAATATCAATAGGTTCTTCTTTCTCACCTTACACATAGCACTGATGTGCTATAGGTTCTTGTACCTCTTGTGTGAGATATAAATAAATAAAAAATCAGTGTCATATCTATCTTCCTTTATTCTAAGCTGTGTAACTGACTTCCATGTGGTATAGTCAAATGCTTTTGTAAAATCTATTGGATTCATGGTGTAGCCATTGTCTCTATCCAACTCAGATGTCACTCTATTATAAAAAGTTACTAAATCACTAAGGCATGGCTGACCCTTCACAAAGCCATGTTGCCCTTCATAAGACTATCATATTCTTATCCACCCACTTTTGAATTCTCTTTTTTACTAATTTTTCCAGTTCTTTTACCACCATTCCTGAGATACTGATTGGTCTATAATTTGTGAATAACATTATGTGAACTCACAGGGAATATTCACAATTGTATGCTAATGATGCTAAGCTGGAGAGTTATAAGTAGCAAGATCCATGTGATACAGATTTAAATAGACTTTAAGCAGCACCTCTGTCCATGCTGCCATTTCAATGATGATAAGTGCAAGATGTCACACTTTAGAAACCTGAAGTACAAAACTGAAGGTTTAGATTAGAGTGCTATAGATGACTGTATATGACCCTTATCAAACCATGTCTGACTGTTGAGTGTATAAATTTATTTATCTGATTACTATTATGATGCACAAACTCTGGATATGGTCTGAATAGGAGCATCTAAAGGTTCTTGTACCTCTTATGTGAGATATAAATAAATAAAAAATCAGTGTCATTTCCATCTTCATTTATTCTAAGTTGTGTAACAGAGTTCCATGTGGTATAGTCAAATGTCTTTGCAAAAAGTTTATTTTTCACTTGGTTAGACTATAATAAATTTAGTTCAATCCTTTATCCAAGTGTGAGCAAACAAAGTTTGTGCTTGAAAGTATCTTCAGGACTGGGGTAAGGTGGTACAACACCGGGCAACTCATTGCAAAGGTGGAGCAAGTTACATCACTCCTATCTCAGTATCTCCCATAATGCAAAACACATCTCCTTGCGGATATGTATAATGTTATGCATTAAGGGAAGGGCCACTACCTAGACTAGTTTCGACCTTTATTGAGGTCTCTTCAGTGGGAGCCAGGCCCGAGTGGAGATACCAGGAAGAAGCATTATCCAGAATAATTTAATAAAAAGGTGGCACACCGTTTGGCAGTTCCTATAGGTAGAGATGGCCTTGCTAATGCTTCTTCCTGGTATCTCCACTTGGGCCTGGTGAAACAATAAAGGTCAAAACTAGTCTGGGTAGTGGCCCTTCCCTTAATGCATAACATTATACATGTCCGCAAGGAGATGTGTTTTGCATTATGGGAGATACTGAGATAGGAGTGATGTTATCTTGCTCCACCTTTGCAACGAGTTGCCTGGTGTTGTACCACCTTACCCCAGTCCTGAAGATACTTTCAGGCATAAACTTTGTTTGCTCACACTTGGATAAAGGATTAAACTAAATTTATTATTGCCTTTGCAAAATCTATCAGAATCATGGTGTAACCATTTCCTCTATCCAACTTGGATGTCACTCTATTATAAAAAGTTAATAAATTACTAAGGCATGGCTGACCCTTTCCAAAGCCATGTTGCCTTTCATAGGCTATCATATTCTGATATATTAGAGCCACATTACCAACTTTTAAGTTGGTAACGTGGCTCTAATATCTCAGAATTTACCAGATCAACATGGAGAATTATACATAGGATGAAGAAACACAAAGATAATTTCTGGAAGATGAATAAGAGCCTGATGAAAAGAGAGTGAAAAATAAGTTTATATGTCAAATACATCTGGAATACTAAATCCAAAATACTGAATCAATCATGTATGAATCTCAGAAAATGCAGCAACCAGAAAATATCATATGAAAAAATTCAAAACGCTACAACAGCAAAAACAAACAAACAAAAAAAAACCCATCATGGTCACAACTACAAGATCACATAGTAGTGAATTTGTCACAGCCATTTACAAAAGATGCAGTCAGTATCCTCAGTTGAAGTCATAATTTTGCCACTGTTCTTAGACAACTACCAAATTTTAGAAATCATATCTATGATTCATTTAACACACTTGTTAACAATATTTATTTGAATGTGGTTGGCATTCTAATAAAATTCAAACTTCCAATGAGATTGTCCACCAAAAGAAATAGCAGCCTTGAAAACTTATACATCAACAAAATTATTGTTAGAGCCAAATTAAATATGCGTAATATAACTATCATAATGGATCAAACAGAAAATAAGACAACAAACACTCTTCTAAAATATTCTTCTACTTATCGATCAAGATCTCACAAAATCTCAAATAAAAAAAAAGTGTGAAAACTATATAAAAATTTACATCTTTGCCTAAAGAAATTATCAAAAGAACTAAAACCTTACCATGTTAAAACATCATGTACATATGAGGTTCCAAAAGTTAGTGTGTGTGTATTTGGGGGGGGGGGGATGATTTAATGAAATCACTTTTCCTTCACAGGCAGTTCTCTTCTTCATTAAATATTCTATTCATTTAATAAAAAATCTTAACCAAAAGAATTCAGACAATACGATCTGATCATCTAATGTCATTTCATCATTTACCAATGTAACACAGACAGTAACCCTTGACCTTATTCACCCCTCCCAACATAACTGAATTATTCACATTCACCTTACACTTATGTTATTTTTTAAGGAAGAAAGGAAAAATATGCATACATCTAGCAATAGGCTCTCCTTCCTAGCTAATTTCAATATTGAATTTGAAAATCAAGCATTTAAAGCTACACAAAAACCAGTAATCTGGTTATGTATAGATGGTGTGTGTGTGTGTATTTTGCTATTTGATCTCATGGCCTACACACACACACTAGATACATTTTAGAGCATTTAAACAGCCAACATCCAAAAATACATGCTATAGAAGAAAAACAACTGTGTTACTTTCCTAGATACTATTTACACGACTACATAATAGTTTGTTAACTTTTTCTGTTCTTAAATCTACATGCACTTAAAGGTACTTATACAGAGTCACACCACCATCTATCCATCCCAACAGTATGACATCATCAAAACACTTGCATACAGAGCCAGGGCTATTCGTTTTAATGACACAACCCTTGCCTAAGAACTCCGTTATATCCAAGAGATTTTTTACGATAATGCTATAATCCCAATCAAATATACATGTCCTGCTCTTTCTCACACCTGATACACAAGATCACATCACATTTATTTTTATTTCCTATATCAGTACATGTTAAAATATAGCTAAACTTGATCAGAAATAAAATCATAATGCCACTTTCAAAATTAGCAGCCATAATCTGTTCTCTGAAGGATCAATCTCATCCTCTTTTAAATGCTGGAATGTATAAGGTTCCTTTTGTCATCAACTTAGCCTAATTTGGATAGATCAATAGATCTGTTAATGTCCACTTGGAAGAACATAACTATATCTGCAATCATCTGCATGGCAAGTCAGGGTTGGCAGACTGTGAATATTCCTTCATACAAGATTTTATGGACTCCAGTATGCAGCACAAAAATATCTTTAAGTCTAAAGGACTAATTTTGGAATCAGCATTCGATATGAAATACTTCTGATAACCTCAATAAGTATGGCAGCTTTCATTTACTTGAGATCTGGAAGACAATCATTCTAAGAACCTATTTAGCTTGATTTCACTGAATTAACTTATTAGGGATCCTTTTTAGTTTCTTTTCAGTTACAATCTCAACTGTTCCTGCAACAGTCTAATAAAGTGCTGTATATGTCTTATTAGAGTTTATAACTTGTGCTTTCTGTGCATTTAGCCAAGTGGCTATGTGCTTTGCAACAATATGCCTGAGGAAGGAGTGTCCTAGGTTTGATTCCACTTAACAACGCGAGGAGCTTAAGGATCTTCCTCGGCCATAGCCAAGTTAGCCAGTCTTGTGCATGGACAGCAGGGTTTTCCCCCAGTTTATCTGGGGTTTTTCATCCTGCAAGCAAGCAAACCGGCCCCATGAACACACATGGATACAGTCAGGCAGGGGCACACCGGCCATATGTGCAATGTGTGTGATACACACAGGTGCCAAGATAGTAAAGGCACCAAAGAGGAGGAAATACTTAAAAATAACGTTTTTTTAAAGTGATTTTTGCAACTAAAGTTTTGCACACAGGTGCCGGACACTACTGCCATGGTACTGAGTATAGGGGTGCCAACTAAAGTTTTGCACACAGGCGCCAGACACTACTGGCATGCCCCTGCAGTCAGGAATACTTAAGACAATCCCTCCAGCCATAGGTCTGAATTGTCAGCTATGCCAGTCCCGAGCCTGAATAAAAATAGGAGGTGATTGAAGTGGTGCTGCACCACCCCGTAAAAGGGGCTCACAGCCATTGAATCAAATACAAAACCCTATTTGAAAAACGAAATGAATACAATAGAAAATGAATGAATGAATATAACTTGTGCTCTGAAAATACCAGTATGATGTCCAGTGAAACATTAGTAATTTAATTAATTAATTATTTCTTTATTTCATTCTGGTGTTGTTTATACTTCAAACTACTCTTATGAATATCTATATCTTAAATATTAAAATTATGCTTGTGCTTAATCTAATTAATGTCATCATTGCACTCATAGAAAAACCATTCTAGTAGTCAAATACGTGAAGCTATACGTTTTCTTAAAGATGTGCCTTTACTATTATTACCCCAAGACCTCATGGAGTCAAAGACTCATCTGGGAGGTCCTTTTATCACACACACACACATCTCATCATACCGTGTCTTAAACACACTCAAACTCCTTGCAGACACCACACTTTCAGGCAAGGCATTCCAATCATTCACAACTTTGCATGAAAAAACCTGCCTCTCACACCCTCTTTATACAGTTTCCAGGGATGACCTCTGGTTCTCCCCTGACCTCCCACTATTCTCTGTAATGTAGAACTTCTCACCATTGATCTTATAACAACCCCTTACTGACTTGTAGGTCTCTATCATATCTCCCCTCTTCCTCCTGTCCACCAGACACTGCAAATTACATCTTCTCAATCTTTCCTCATACTTGACATTCCAGAGGTCAGAAACTACTTTAGTCAGTTGCCTTTGGACCCTTTCCAACATCTCTTCATCCTTCTGAAAACCCAGTGACCAAATATGGGCACAATAGTCCATGTGTGGCCTAATCAAAGCCTTATACAACGGAACAAGAATCTCCCTACTTCTACACGTAAGTGTCCCCCACATCATTCCCAGAAGCCTTTGGGTTGTCTTCACAATTTTGGCTGTCTCCCAGAAAAATAATTTCCAAATCAATATTATTATTATTATTATTATTATTATTACGTGACATCTTCAGGGAGTCAAGGACTCATCATGGGAGTTCACATTATTTCACTAAATACATCTCATCCTCTCCACTACAACTTAATCCTCCAACTACAACACTACTACCATCAATGCCATCTATTGCCCATCATCACCATCATCAAATTCCTGACATGTACCCTCAAGGGGTGCAGGATATGATAGTACTACATAAAAAATTTACATCATTACTAACTTCCTATCTACAATTTTCCTTCAAATCAGTCTGTTACTTGTCAAGACTCCAACATTATCAGATCTTATATTTCTATCATCTAAGGCACTTTGTACCGTATCAATCCACCTATATCTTGGTCTTCCTCTAGGTCATTTTCCTGCCAACCTGGCAGAGAACACCTGTTTTGCTAATCTTTCCTCACCCATTCTGTTTAAGTGACCATACCACCTGAGGTTAGCTCTGCTAACGCATTCCTGGATGCTGACAATGTCGAGTTCTTTGCTAATATCCTCGTTTTTAATATTATATTGCCATCGATGCCATCTGTTCATACCTCTAATCTTTCTCAGGTCTCTCATATCTGCGGTCTCTAGTCTTTGGTCAAGTGTTTTACTTCTGACCCAGCTCTCAGATCCATAAGTTAAAACTGGTTTGAACAATGTCTTGTATACAGCTAATTTAGTGTTCTGACTAATTTCTCTCTTATTCCATATGAATTTATTCAACTGACTGCCTACTATACCAGCTTTGTTGATTCTGTTGTCTATTTCTATATTTAATTTACTATCTTCAGTAAAAATCATGCCTAAGTAGCTGAAATGTTTTACTTGTTCCACAGGTTTCCCATTCACAACACAGTTGACATTTTCAACAATTCTACCTGTTTTCATTGTCTTTGTCTTTTTAATGCTGACCTTCATACCATATCTATTACAACAGTTACTCAATTTAGTCAGGGAATCTTGCAGACTTGTAGTGGATTTATTTAGAAGTATAACATCATCCGCATAAAGCAAAGAGCTGACATTAACATAATCAGAAAAAAAGTGTAAGCACTAATGTGAATTTTAAGCTACAACGTTTTGAGAATAATATAATACATGTATTTCACACTTTCAATTTCATATATTTGATTAATTGATATAATTTCATATATTTTAGATATGTGAATTCTGAAAATGACATTGCAAAGTTTCAAAGATACTGGGTTTTATTACAAGATTTCTCACTGGTGTGTAGTTTCACATGTGTTTTAAAATTATGAGAGTGTGAAAACACTTTTCCACAAGTTTTACAACTAAAAGGTTTCTCATTAGTGTGAACCCTTCTATGTGTTTTAAGATTGTGAGAATGTGTAAATGATTTACCACAAGTTTCACAAGTATACAGTTTTTCATTAGTGTGGATCCTTATGTGCATTTTAAGTTGTACAGCTTGTGAAAATGATTTACCACAAGTTTCACAGAAAAATGGTTTCTCATTAGTATGAACTCTTGTGTGCTTATTGAGATTTGAAACTTGTGAAAAGGATTTACCACATGTTTCACACATAAAGGGTTTCTCATTAGTGTGAACTCTTATGTGTTGACTAAGGTTTGAACCTTCTGAAAATGATTTCCCACAAGTTTCACAAATAAAAGGTTTCTCATTAGTATGAACTCTTCGATGTCTCTTAAGAACTGCAGCTCGTGAAAATGATTTACCACAAGTTTCACAAATAAAAGGATTTTCAATAGTATGAGCTCTTATGTGTTTTCGAAGATTCTGAACTTGTGAAAATGATTCATTACAAGTTTCACAAATGAAAGGTTTCTCTGAATGAACTCTTGTGTGGCTTTTAAGGCTACCAGCTTGTGAAAATGATTTACTACAGGTTCCACAAGTAAACGGTTTCTCTTTAGTGTGAACCCTTTTGTGCGTTTTAAGATTAGAAAACTGCGAAAATGATTTATTACATGTTTCACAGATAAAAGGTTTTTCATTAGTATGAACTCTTATATGAATTTTAAGACTACATGCTTGTGAAAATGAATTACCACATGTTTCACAAATAAAAGGTTTCTCCTTAGTGTGAACCCTTTTGTGTGTTTTAAGATTTGAAAATTGTGAAAATGATTTTCCACAAGTTTTACATGTAAAAAGTTTCTCATTTGTATGAACTCTTGTGTGAATTTTAAGATTCTGGGATGTTGAAAATGATCTGCCACAAATTTCACAAATAAAAGTTCTCTCAATACTGGAAAGTACAGGCGATTGCTTTGCAACGTCAAAGTATGGAAGAGAATCTCCAGATGTTTCAGAAATAAATTGCTTCTCTGGAGTGTGGAATGAAGAACACTGTTTCATACTTCCATGGTGAGAATTTGAGTTTTTCATTACAGATCTCACAAGAGATTCCTCCATATTAATTTCTAATCACGTGTATGCATCCATAAATCAGCAGCTTGACAGCAAGTAATTATAAAAGCTGGATAGGTGATAATATTCCATTTCCTTTACAAGTAAAGTGAAGTCAGCTGTAAAGGGAAAAAAAAACAACATTACTTTCAACATCTACAAAAACTATTGGAAAGAATATTCTGTTATAACATATTTCTTTTTATTATATAAGGCGACTTTTACAAAGTAAATGATTACTTAATTATTCAAACCTTAAATTAATGCAAAGCTTCAGTTAACTAATCCTTAAATGAGTTAGCATATCAACTGATTTCTGGATAACTTCTAGAAAACTTATCAGCATAACCAGAAAATGAAAGAATATGGACAGGGAAAAAAGAAAGGAGAAGTACTGTTGATGGTAGCAGGTGAGTTGTGTCCATTTAAGGTGTATTTGTAAGGTGCAAATAACAGCAGCAGTTTTGAGACTGTATGGTGTGAAGTAGAGGTGAACATGATGAAATATTTAGTTGGGTGTTGCAATAGGCCTGGTAATATAGATAGTAATGAGAAAGAAATGTATAAGCAAATTAGCCTGGCTAGCAAGAAATGAGTGACTTTAAATATGGTAATATAGACTGGAATCAAGACGCTATATCTGGGGGAAAAGAAAATGAATTTCTGAAGCTTCTGAAAGACATTATTTGATTGATCATCTCATCAGATGATGTTATTATAAATGTGATGTAAAATCTTCCATCAGTTGGTGAGAATGACAACGAGGTGAACACTTGCAGGGTAACGAGTCATTCAAGGACATCTGTTAGAAAGGGATATATGGGGAATTATAAGGCTGGTAATCATGAAAAGTTTAGGAAACAGCTTGCAACAATAAATTGGAAAGAGGAACTGAACAGAAAGGATATTGGTGTGGTTGCGGTCGGTTGCTTGAGACAGGGTTGTAGAGCAGGTGCCCTCCCTCGATGAGTCCTTGGACTCCTTGGAGGTGTCAAATAATAATAATAATATCGGTGCTGCTTGAGAAGGAAATGTATAAGCAAATTAGCCTGGCTAGCAAGAAATGAGCTACTTTAATTATGGCAATATAGACTGGAATCAAGAGGCTACATCTGGGGGAAAAGAAAATGAATTTCTGAAAGATATTATTTGATTGATCATCTCATCAGATGATGATATTATAAATGCGGTGTCAAATCTTCCATCAGTTGGTGAGCGTGACCATGAGGTGAACACATGCAGGGTAACCACTCATCCAGGGATATATGGGGAATTATATGGCTGGTAATTATGAAAAGTTTAGGAAACAGCTTGCAACAATAAATTAGAAAGAGGAACTGAATGGAAAGGATATCAGTGCTGCTTGGTTCCTACTAAAGAACTACTTGGTGGATGCAATATCAGAATGTATTCCAATGGTTAAGAGGGTAAATAGAGTATGTGTAAAATGGATGAATCAAGAGATATGGTATGCTGTAAATTATATTCTTGGTTTAATCCTTTATTCAAGTATAGCAAACAAAGTTTGACCCTTGAACTATTTTTAGGACTGGGCAACTTGTATAAAGAAGCTAATGACTTCATATCACTTGCCCTTATCCTTACAGACATGTATAATGCTATGTATTATGGAAAGGGTCACTACCCAGACTGGTTTCACTATATAAGTGAAGGAAATTCTCCAAAAACTCTGGTGATCCCCAGATCTAAACTCAGCAAGTGCGACCAATCCAAAGGATCATTTTACTCAGAATGGTGATTCCACTCGGTGGCTCTGTCCAATGGCAGGCTCAACCCTACACTGAGCAGAGCCATAAACTCAGTGGTAGTGGTCCACTCAGAGACAGGCAAAAACCTGCACCCAAACAGAGCCTCTCATATCTCAGTATATGGAAATATGACTCTGCATTACTTCAACCTTGGTATCACCTCTGGGTCTGGCTCCCACTGATGAGACCTCAATAAAGTTTGAAACCAGTTAGGGAAGTGACCCTTTCCATAATACGTACATTATACATGTCTGTAAGGATATGCCTTAGTATCCCATAATGCTTTGCATTATGGGATACTAAGATAAGTGATGCGAAGTCATTAGCTTCTTTATACGAGTTGCCTAGTCCTGAAAACAGTTCAGGTGCAAACTTTGCTTGCTACACTTGGATAAAGGATTAAACCAAGAATATAATTTCTTGGTATCTTTAATTTATAGCATAACCAAGTGGAAAAACTTCCAACGATAAGGAATGCAATCAGGAAGAAGATATTATAGAAGCACAACATGAGTAGGTGAGAAAGGTGACTTGCTTGAGTAGGATAGCAAAAGTCCAGTATGAGCAGCAGTTATCCAATGCAGCTAAAAAAATCATAAGGAATTCTTTCGATATGAGGAAGAAAGAATGATTATGGATGGATGGAACTGATTGGTGAAAACGAAGGAATGATAAATACTGTGCAGGATATACTTGAGATATTTAATGAGCAATTTATAAAGATATTTCATTCTTATGAATGTGACATCATGCAGAACTTCTAAAGCAGTGGGAAAGGAGGAACTGTTAGTAAGTGAGCAGGAGTGTATGAGGAATTGAATAGACTTGAGGTAAATGAGGCTGTAAGACTAGATGCTATTTCACCATGTTTTGAGGGAATGTTTCAGAGAGTTAAAAACAGCTTTTACATATCTTTTTAATATGAGCCTTGCACTGGATCAAGTTCCAAAGGAGTGGAAAGAGGGTAAAATTCTTCCAATTCATATGGGAGGTGATAAGAGTAGGGCTTTGAATTATGGACCAGTCTGTGCATCTGGAGATGTGGTTAAGGTGTTAGAGAAGTTAGTTAGGATCGAGATTCAGAACTGGGTCGACATCAGAAAAATACTCTTTGGTGGCCAGCATGGATTTGTTAAAGGAAGTTCGTGTTTTACCCGTCTGCTTACTTTTATAATAAAGTGACAAATGCATTGGATAAGGGTGTTACATACACAGTAGTATATTTAGATTTTGTAAAGGCATTTGATAAATGCCATATGACAAGGTGGTAATTAAATTGGAATGGATGGAGCTGAAAGTAGATTAGTTCGCTGGATTGGAGATTCTCTGTCTGATAGGCATCAGTGAGCATATTCCTAAAATGATATTAGGAGAAGTCTGGATGGTGATATGCAGTTGTTTGCAGATGATGCAAAGTTGGGGAGAGCTATCAGGAGTAGAGCTGATGCTGTGGCTTTGCAAGAGGACTTGAATACAGTTGCTGAATGGGTATATGAGTGGGAATGTCAATTCAATGTTGCAAAGTGTAAGGTTTTTAAATTTGGGATGTTGAGGACATGAGAAATCTGGGAGTGAATTGTAGATTTAAAATTTCAGGGACATATTGCTAAAATTGGGAGGACAGCACAGAGGATAATGGGAATGACGTGGAGGGCACTGACTTATAAAAGTAAGGATGTTATGGTTCCCTTGTATAAGGCTTTGATCGGGCCACAAATGGATTAATGTGCATAGATTTGATCACCTGATTTTCAAAAAGATAAATATGTATTAGAAAAGACCCAGAGACAATTGACTAAGGTGATTTCTGGTCTCTGGAATGTTGCTTATGAAGCCAGATTGACAAAATGCAATTTGCATAAATTGATGTAGAAAGAATAGAAGGGATATGGTCAAGACATATAAGCTGTTAAGAGGATATTACCAGATTAATGTCGGAGAGGTTTTGCATAGAATGGGTGAAGGTGGGGAGAAAACAAGATCATCCCTCAAAGTTGAAGAAGTAGTGTGTGAAGAGCAGATTTTTTCATGGAGAGTGGTGAGTAATTGGAATGCATTGCCCTAGAGTGTGGGGAGCACAGAGACAGTGAACACATTTAAAGCAGATATGATAAACTGTGTATGTGTGTAACAGTGGACCTCCTGCAACGAGTCTTTGACTCCATGGAGGTTTTTTATTATAAGAATAATATCAGTATACTGTAATACAAAACATAAGTAAATACATTGTCTATATATAGTTCAGACAACGGTGGAACCTGGCTATTCTGTAAGACATATACTGTTATTTCTTAATTATGCAGTACGTCTACTAAATGCTAACAATTGGCCCTTTATTATATTTAAATGATATAAATATATTTATAATATAATAACAAGAATTGAGAATTAATTAATAAAATAATATCCTATAGTGCACTTTTATTAATTTTATTAAAATTAATAATTTTTGAAAGAGAAGCAAAGGTCCCAGTTATCTACGAAATTAACACGTGCGAATGTACCGTTATTGCAAAGAGCCCTGATTGACCATTATCATTCTAATACTCGTTGGCTAAAGAAGAAATACTAACACACGGGAAGTTGGTAACCTGTGAATCGTGAATAGCTTTTGTTTCGCGTTTTTATTTTATTTTATTAAGAAAATTTTCGAATACCATTGAACATATACAAGAAAGCACTAAGGGGAACATTATTTTATTTTAAAATAACTGCAGGCATCACTATCAGCTCAAAATAATTAACATAAATTACCTGTTTCGAATTATTATACAACAGGAAAACGCATATTAATTGTTTCGGGTTGATATGCTCGCGATTTGTGCGTGCCTGCGAATGTAAAATAGCAAATTTGCCGGCCATTAATTCAAGCACACAAACACGAAAATCAATACATATAATTGTACAACAGTTATCTAACCAACTATGATGATTTTGGCAGAACCGAACGTAAAAGCGATGTTTGCATTAAATTCCGCAAGATGGCTAGCCACAACACTATACTAATATTTTTGTAGAGAAATGTGTGTATACGCACACACATTATTGATTACATGAACAGACCTGTGTACAGGGCCACTTTGCAAAAATATTTCGTACCAACTTATGCAAGAAAAAGGTACTAAATCTGAAAAAAAACAAAAAAAAACAGATTTTTATTTGCTTTCGTTTCACTCTGTTTTGGGCATTTTACGATATCACTGCCTTATTATCATAGATGAACTCAATGTAAAACCTCTAAATTAACACATGTACGACAAAAATGAAAAGAAAAAAAGTCAAAACTCATCTCACTATAGTCATCTATGAGTCCAAGAGCTGCAGTTGTCATTCATCATAACAGAAGTCCCAGTTGTAACTCTAGAACTTAATATGTGCATTAATTTAATATATAACTTTTAGTGTTTAAAATGATGTAATGCATATTTTTTAGTGTTTAAAATAATGTAAAATTAAATTTTTTATTTAATATGCTATTTACATATACAGGGGTGCCCATTCACAAGAAAAACACTGGAAATATTTATTCATTATTTTTAGCAGATTTTGCTGAATTAACTCTTCAGAAATAGTAAAATCTGTAGCTGATGAAAGTTTCAATTTTTCTTTTGTCAAAAGGAGTCCATTCATCAAGTGAGTTTGTAGTTGATTTCTTATTTTATTCTTATTTATTGTCACTGCTGAAAATATTCTTTTAGTTGCTGCTGATGAATGAGGGAGGCACAGCACAGTTTTGGCTAATGTTGTTAAATTAGGGAACATTTGTTCTCCTACAGCATTTTTCATTTCAAAAACTTTATTCCAAAAAAACTTTTTTTCAAATGCTTCTACAGTCTTCAATAGTTGCTTCTCTATCAAGCTCTTCGTAACGCCCCTAGATATACATTTCTATGTATAAAAACTGCCCATTGTCGGTTGGATTTATCTTTTCAATGGGGTCCAATTTACACTGTGCATAAATAAAAGGTGGTTACTCGTATTAAAATATTTAATTTTTCCACTTGTTTTCATTGCTGTAGTGATCTTATAACGCACAAGAGGTGTTTGAATAGCAAAGAATATATTTTCATTAGCTAATACCAGTCGGATTGCGTGATCTCTTCCCCACCCCCGAATCCATACAATGGATTCGGGGGTGGGGAGGAGAAGGTTAGCGAACAGTGAGAAGGGGAGAAAAAAAGAGAGAAATCATGCTTTTGTCACTGAATGTGACATATGGGGAGGTGGGAGAAGAGAAAAATATTAAACTCATATGTCAAACTCTCATGTTGTTATTATTATTATTCGGAAGGAAGAAAGTACTAGATATGTTGGCCAACGTACTAGAATACTAAAAATTTATAAAAAGTACTAGATCTAGTACGAAAGTACTAGATGTGGTCACCCTGCCTGTGTAGCTCAGTGGAAGTGGCAGTTCATTCGCTCTCAAACTTCAGAATCAGAATGCCATGACGTTTCACTCGATCAAAGCTGGTCTATGGCGATACAAGTCCAAAGCGACAATTCATTTGCTGTCAACAGCGAAGGTTGATCTGATAAGAATGCAAGTAGTTCTCTGGCTTATTTATTGCCTAATTCAGAAGATATGAAAATGGAAACAAACGTTAAACCAACGCGATCAAACAACGGTAATGGCGAAGCGAGTTCATTAGCAGTTAATGAAAAGCATACAGTAAGAACGGCATGAAATCGCTAAATTCTGAAATAAATTCTCCAGACGTCTTAAAATCGGTAAACTTAAAATCGGTTCTATTTCATCAGAAATAGAACTGATGAAAAACAGTGGTTTTGAAATGTGACACAACGTTTGATCGTTTTTTAGAGAAAGATATATAATTAGAGGAAGATATATAATTAAAAGTTTGTTAAAAGAATGGCACGTGGTTATTTGGAGTATGACCTTTTCTGTTATCTTTCAAACAGTTGACTGTTAAAGAAAAGTTTGCAAATATGGGTGACATTAAAGTGAAGAACGGAACTTATTGAATAAGTGAATTTATCAATGGAAACTATTCCAGGAAGGTAGAAATTATTGTGCACTGAATAACATCCCAAATAGATCAGTCGCCTTGCATTTGAAAAGCATGCTAAAATCGAATTTTTAGACAATATTACAATGATTAAAAAGATGATTGGGCACATGTTCTCAGTAATAAAAACAAAGTAATTTTAGAATTAAAGAAAGGGCTAAAATTGAAGAAATTCTGTATATTATCCGTGTAAAGAAGATAACGGTGATCCCCGAAGACCACCTTCACGCTTTTGGTGTTAGAAAATCAGTCACCTGAGAAGGCCATGTGTAGAACCAAAATTTATCAGTCATATGTCCGATTTGCGGAAGCAAATCGGACATATGACTGATAAATGTACTGGAAGTACGTATGTCGCTGTATTGCGGACACATTGATGGAGCTGTACTCCAAGAGATTGATGAGGCTAGGGACTTGGATGTTGGTGGATAGAGAGGTGAAGTCCAAAGGGTATTTTGTTAAGGTGACCAAGATTCCTTATAGGATTACTTGGCTATTGCAAAGCAAACTGACATGCAATTATTATTCCTTTATAAGAAGCCTACTTTGATAGCTTGAGAGTTTGTGAGTTACAGAAGTTCGTTGATAGGCGGAGAAGATCGGATATGATAGAAACATTTAAGTTACTACTGTACGCCCACAGATGGGAGACCCTTCGACACTTCTCCGCGTGTCAAAGGAGTGAGAATCCATTCCGATAATAGGGTAATCAATGCGTTTCGTGAGATGAATGTTTATTATTGTAAGTCGGAAAATTAGCTTTTCTTTTATAAAAATTCTAGTTCTTAAAGTGGTAACTATTTTGCTTGTACAGCAGTTGGAAATTTTATGTCTAAAGCACGTGACTTCGCCTGTTGGTGGCCAAATCATGTCCTTTATTTCTTTCTCCCCTTCAGCATGAATTGACTCTTCTTGGCACAAAGCCAAGGTCGGCTGTACGAAGTGTGGGCATACAATAACAGGTTTTTATAAACTCGATGCAGGGGAATCATTTCAGCACTGAGATAGCGTTGGCAGAACGAGAGGTCATCCCTGGAAATTAAGTAAGGGTGTGGCTAACAAGGACGTAATGACTAGATTTTTCGCTTGGAGAGTGGTGAATGAATATAATGTGTTGCCTGACTGAGTTGTGAGTGCTTCATCCGTCAATGAGTTCAAGAAGAGGTATGATAAAAATGATTAAACATAAGGAATTCATCACAGTAAAATAATCAGATAAATTCTAACCTCTCATAGAATGTACTGGGAAAATCGAAGCACAAGATGATGAAAAGTTTGGGTAAACCGGAAAACGATGCTACAGATGAGACTGAAACGCCCAGAAAAAAAAATCAGTGTTAGAAAACGAAATTATAAAAAAAATGTTCGAAAACAGAATCTGGACAAGGTTGAAAACAAGAAAAGGAGATATCATTCTGAGCTCAGTTTTAACACTTTCATTGCCAAGCTGAAAATTGGAATTTCGTGTGGTGGCCAAATTTTTTTTATTTTTTTATTTAGTTAGCGACGTCCACGCGATAACGCGTGATCGGCAATGAACATGTTAAACAATGTATTCCCACCTCCAATAAGTCCATAATGTATGTTTGCTAAACAAAATGTGGGTTGTGGTAAAAGGCATACCATTAAATGGTCCTGCAACTTATCACTTTTGTAAAGAACCAAAACACTTTACCACATGATTTACCACATGATTTTTTCTAAAAAAGCGGAAGAAATTGTTATATCTATATGAACTGTCACATCCATTGTTATGAAATAATGGATGCCACAGATTCCAATAATAAATGAAAGTGTACTATCTTGGCAAAATGAGAAGAAGCTTAATAGGGCACTAATAATCATAATTGTTATACCTATATGCTATTTGGTCGTAAAGGTGTGACGATATGCATGAAAGACAAAGCAGTGAATATATCCTGACAAAGTTCCATTAGTACCTTCTAGATGCGATGAGGAACTGTATGCTTTTGAAAAAAGATCAATGTAGAAGAGTGGAAAGTTTACTTAACATCAAGCTAACTGTATGTACAGTCATCCCTCGACTTACGTCCGTTCCAAGATAAGTCCGTAATCCCATAATGAAATAAATAACATTTTCGACTATACTTTTGAACAAGACGCAAGCGAGCTTGCGTCTTTCTATTTGGCAACAGCGCATTCAGTGGCAACCTACCTCGGCATTCGGAACGTGGCTTCAACAGCTCCTCTGTTGATTTTGTTTTGAAGAAATACATTATTTGTGTATTTATCGTAAATTTTCCGCGGTATTTTGTGCAACATGTCCCATACAAGCCCAGTTAAAAAGCCTAGTGAAGAATCACAGAAAAAGTGGCGAGCAGTTGATCTTGAAACTAAGTTGCAAGTTCAACGGTAGTGACGAAGTAACAATAAGGTCCTACCGTTGACTGATAAAGCTACTCCCATCATGCGTAGAGGACCTGGACCAACGCACATACCTCTGAGCACTATGAACATAACCGCTGATGCACTAAGTTTCTTGAAAATGTTGAAGGAGAAAACAGGACCCGATTACGACTACGAATTCAACGCTTCTTTCGTTGGTGGGTTCATGAGATTGAAGCAGCGATTTGCGCTGCATAATGTGAAAATATATGGTGAATCTGTAAGTTCTGATGAGAACGCTTCCAAGGAGTTTGTGGAGAAATTGGATAAAATTATTAAGGAGGAAAATTATTTTCCACAGCAAATATTTAATATGGAAAAGACCTTGTTTCAGGAAAAATGCCCGAGCTGACAATTCATCCACAAAAAGCTAAAATCTATGCCAGGTTTCAAAGCTCTTAAAGACAGTGTTACGATTCTGTGTCAGGGGATAATGTGACTGGATATATAAACTGAAACTATTTATGATATAGCACAGTGAGACTCCACGAGCCTTCAAAAACATTAGGAAGCATACCCTTCCAGTTCATTATCAGAACAATAAGAAGTCGTGGTTGATTCAAAAATTGTTCGCAGATTCCTTAATCAACTGTTATGCAAGTGAAATGGAAAGCTATTGTGTGAAAGAAAATGCAGAATTTAAAATTTTATTAATTCTAGATAATGCTCCAGGTCATCCGTCTTATATCGGTGATCTTCACCAAGTTCAAGATCATGTTTCTCCCTCCAAACACTACTTCATTGATCCAACCGATGGATCAGGGAGTTCTTGTAGTATTTAAAGCTTATTATCTACGGAGAACTTTTTCATAAGCCATTTCGTCTACTGAAGGAAACGACCAGACTCTCATGCAGTTCTGGAAAGCATTCAATATTTATCAAGCTATTAAAAATATTGCTGTAGTTTGGGACGAAGTGATTTCTCAATCTGTGAGTGGCATATGGAAAACTATATTAAAAAGATTTGTGCACGATTATGGAAGTTTTGAAAAAAAAAAAAAAATGAAGACCTCTGTAAATTAAGTGAAGAAATAGTAGGCCTAGCAAACAATCTGAATCTCGAAGTGAATGATGACGACATTATTCAACTCATAGAAAGTTCCCTGAAGAGTTGAACAACGAAGAATCGATCGACTGGAACAGGCCTACACAACATACGGCCCGCAATGCTATTTATTTTGGCTCGTCTGCCTGATTGAATTATTTAATCATACGAGGGGATATGAAATTAGATGGTTTTTTCCTAGCGTTGAATAAAGTTTTTACTAAGACTCTGCATGTTTACGTTCATGCGATTAATATCACAAACATGTTTCTTTCAACTCGACAATAAATTGCATTTGGAATTATTCCCACTGCTGTATTTAATAACAAATCATTACAATCTCTTCGAGATTTTGTTAGCGCTAGTATCGCTACGAGGAAATTCAAAGTTACATCTCCGTGATAAAGACTTGATATCTATGACGAGAACGAATCGTATTACACAAAGTTGGCTGTGTCTTGACAGGCTTTGGCAGTTGGTTGTAGCTGGAGCATTACATAACTGTTATCATAACCTGCATTATTGTGAGTTTTCGTCATTAGTATTTTGTAATTAATATTGGCAATGTCAACACAATGAGCTTAAGTAAAAAGCGCAAAAGATTCGGAAGATCGAGCATTTAACCCTGCGTGGACAAACAAATATTTTTTTACGTTGTTTAAGGACAAAATAGTGTGCTTTGTTTATGCGGGAATCTATCGCTGTGCCGAAAGAGTACAATCTGAGACGTCAATTTGAATCGAATCAACCTAACCTTGGCAGGTTGGATACAAGTGAAAAGCAAATAAAAGCAGCAAAGTTATTGAAAGTCCTTAGCGGTGAGCAACAAGCCTTTAAAAAAGCGACATCTGCAAATGAAGTTGCCACAAAGGTATGTTAAAAATATCACAAGAAATAGTTTGTGCTGGAAAATCATTTACTGAGGAAGAGTTCATAAAAAAGTGTCTGATGATTGCCGTTTCCGAATGCGTTCTGATAAGAAAAATAATTTTGAAAATATCAGTTTGTCCCGTATGACAGTTCAGCGCAGGGTGGCTGATATTGCCGAGGATCTTAAAGATAACCTGCAAAAATTGGCTAGTGAAACTGTCTATTATTCGCTTGCTATGGATGAAAGTATTGACGTGAAAGATACCGAATAGCTTTTAATTTATCTAAGAGGCGTTAATAAGAATTGTGAGGTGAGAGAGAGGAGCTTGCTAGTTTGTATTCAATGAAAGGAAGAACAACAGGGAAGGAGATCGCAGAAAATGTAAAGATATGTGTAACCGACAAACTACCCTTAAATTTCAAGAATTTAGTAGCAGTGTGCACTGATGGTGCCCCCATCTATGTGTGGAAAAAATGTTGGTGGTGGTGATAAAAACACCCCCCCCCCAAAAAAAAAGTAACACTAATATTACCACTCGTAGGCGATGAAATGACCAGAGACTGTAGCCATCTTGACGAATTTTTTTATTTATCGATAGTGGAACAATGTTGCATTTCCAAGAACTTAATGTTGCAAGTTCTTGGAAATTCGCCGAAAAATAAGGCATTATTGTTTATTCAAATGCCCAGTTCGGGAGTTTTGATAACGTGTTTGTGTTTTAATGAATACAGACATTGTTTAGTAAATAAAATCGTGTCCAAATTCCCGTTCGTAAATTGAGTTTGTGTTTTGGAATTCTCCTTTATGCATTTATTTTTGATAATAATAATAATATATGTAAGTGTTTATTATATAATTTCAAAATATTTACGAGAAAAAGTATACACCACCATTCATCATCTAATCCTTTCATAAAGAATTTTAATAACCGGCTCGCCCGACTTAAAAACATTAACAACCGCCTCGCTAAATTTGAAAAATTTTAACAACCGGCTCGCACGAGCCGGTGCGAACCGGTCCCAACACACCATTCGTTGTAGGTAATCTTAATCAAATTTTACTTAGAAAAACTCCTCTCACAACTAGCAACACTTACAGCAATTGTGAGGAAAATTTGCACTAGTATTACAATATTTGGAACTGAGTTCTCGAGACTGTATTTTAGAATTAACTGCAAAAGTTCAAAAAGGTTCAAAGTGCCGCCCGGGGAGGGCTCCCCCTCCTCCCTGCCTAGCTACGCCACCGAGAACGGCTACTTCAGACACGACACGAAACTTTTATAAAATAGTCGCAACAAAGAAATGAAATGTGTCACAATGTGGCATTCACTCACTGATATTTCACTGAAAATAAGTGTGATATTCTCAGTGAAATTATTAGTACACTTCGTGTTTATGTTTAAGTGGTTTTTATTTAGACATTTTGCAGCTATATCTGTTTGTAAAAAACTTTGATTATAATTTTAATTGCAACTCTCTAAAAATTTAAATATGCATATTAATTAGTATTTACTGTAGACCTATTAACAAATTTATTTAAGTTTAGTTGCAGTGGACTAATGTAAGATTCTATGTCCAAAGAGATCTAACCCTTGGTCAGGTGGTCCAAGTTGGGTTTGGCCCTCAAAGACAATCAAGTTGTGGCCTGAACTTGAGGAACAACGTGTTGCAGAAGAGGAAGAACGAGAAAAGGAAGAGGAAAAGGAGAAACAAGGAGAGGCAGTTAAACAATTCACCGTGAAGGGTCTTGCAGAAATGTTCTCTGACGTAAGCGATGTTCTCAAAATGGTTGAAGACATGGACTACAATGTTGATCGCTACTTATTAGTAGAAAGGAAAGTACATAATGCGTTTGCTTGCTATAAACAAATTTATGATGAAAAGAAGTGGAATAAGCAAAGCACATCGGACATTTTTATCAAAGAAAACAAACGTTACACCAGAAGAGCCTCAGCCTAGTCCTTCACATAGGGAATGTAATGAAGATACGATTGTGGAGGAAGATTTGGGTGATTATTCTCCTGTTTTATAGTGGCAGTAACGCACAGTTCAGTTTTATGATAAGGTTTAAAAATTAAAATGACAGTATACGTATTACGGTTAAGTCCCTAACCCGTATAACTCTGTTGATTTAACGTATCGACTTACGCTTTGCCGGATGGAACGGAACCCGGTATAAGTGGAGGGATGACTGTATGTATGTATGTGTGTGTGTGTGTGTGTTCGTGCGTGCGTGAAAGAAAGAGAGTATATCTCTTAAAATATTATCAAAGTTGGTTACGAATAGAATTTCTGTAAGTGAACTTTAGGAACTCCTAATGTGCTAAAATGTACGCCTCCGTAGCGCAATTGGAAGAACGACGGTACATTGCGCACTTCGATTGGAATAGGCCTAAGTTCGATTCTCGTCGCGACGGGAAGAATCTTTATCTGGTCGATTTGAATTCGAAGGTGAGTTAGCCGATCTCATACAGAGGTAGCAGGGTTTTTTCTCCCGGAAACTCGGGTTTTTCATCCCGCATACATACAAATCGGCCCTTCAGAACACACGCAATTTACAGACAAAAATTACTAGTTGTGGTGGTGTTGGAGTTGGGCGGTAGATGGCGTTGATGGAGATGATTCGTAGTAGCGGTTAGGTGTAGAGACAGTTGTAGATGTCCTCCCGCGATGAGTCTTCGGACTCCTTGGAGGTATCAGGAATAATAATAATAATAATAATAATGATTAACAATTTATATTATTAATAATAGCAAAAAAATAGAGTAAGTGTGGAAAACTGAATTTTATTAAAAATATAATTATTGTTATGTAACTATTCTTATGTAATTAGAAATAAGTGTGGAAAAACCAAACCATGTTAGAAATGTAATAAGATGCGGGATGAGTTGTTTATTATTACACGTCGGAAAATTAACTTTTCTTTTATGAATATTGTAGTTTATAAAGTGGTAACTATTTTGGTTGTCTAACAGCTGGAAAATCTTACGTATGAAGCACGTGATTTCGCGTGTTGGTGATCAATTTGTACATCGCATTATTTCTTTCGCCCCTTCAACATGAATTGAATCTTCTTGGCACCGAGCCAACGGTGGTCGGACAGTATGTATTATAAATATTATTTACTGTGATGTATATATGTTCTATTGGTTTAATAAAATAGTGTCAACGGAAACTACGTTTGCACTCCTCGGTGCTAAGCCATCCGAAGAATGGCCTAGGTTCGATTCTAGTCGCCGAATAGAAGAACTTTCTCTAAGTCTTTCATCTACAGGTTCCCGAGTTAGTCGATATCTAGCACGTACAAGCGGATTTTTTCTTATGTAAACTCAAATTTTTCGTCCCGCAAAATCAAGAAAATCGAACTTAGGATCCAGTGGCGCGCACTCAGGATTTAATCTTGGGGGGGGGGGGGGGAGTTCAGTAGAAAATTTGAGAATACACACTACGCATCGCATACGACCTATGACTGAGCATCTGCAATAATCCCCAATACATGATACCCGTGATCTGCTCGGGCAAATCACGGAAGTAGCGTTCGGTAGAGGTTTACTGCTTAATTACCGCCTTAGACGAAGTCTTAAGACTTCATAAATGTAAGGCTAAATGACTTCGTCTAAGGCGTTAGTTTATCATTTTTAAGATATATACAGTAGATTCGGGTTAATTGGGACAGAGCGCGAGTGGAATACTTTATCCCGGTTAAGCCGCTCCTCGAATTATGCGAAATTTTATGGAAAAAGCTAAAATATTATGATGTGCTCCCTTTCTAGTCTGAAACTGAACAAAATCATCACAGCTGTCTAATTCAAATAAAGCATATTTATCTGAATTAGACAGCTATGCAAGAAAGCATACTGCCTTCTTGCATAAAGTAGCGTCGTAATTATGCAATAAATTTCCTGGATTCCTGGTTAGTCACTCGCTCATTTCCGGTGGGTCATCCTCATTTCTTTGCTTGTCTTTAGGTGTTTTGTTGCAATTTGTTCAACAAGTGCATCTTCACAATCTTCATTTTCATTGTAACATTGAAGACTATTGTCAATGCATAAAACCTTTCCGTAGTTTCTGACTTGTTGCAGTTCCAAAATGATTTCATTTTCATTATCAGTCATATTTGGTATTTCCTGGTCTAAATTCTTAAACCACAACGAGCAAAGCACTTTTGAATTGTTTTGTTGCTTATTTCTCCTATCTCCAACAAATTGTACTGCCTGTAAAATGGAAACCTTTGTGCTGATTTCTTTGCCCGTTGAAGATGATGTCAATATATTTTATTCAATTGTTTATTGTTAAATTTTAAGAGTAAAGAGTTCTTAAATTTTATTTTATGTCTGGTTTTCCATCGCGATAACCAACCATCTGTAGCTTAAAAGTTCACATGGACAAGCTTTCTGGCTAACTCTTCTAATTTGGTTTTTTAAATTTGACGATTAACTGGCACAGCTAGTCCACTTACAAGAGAGAACCATTGATTATGAGCCTCCTCAATGTCTTGATCCTCGATTTCTCGCTTCCATTTTTGGGATTTTATCTGTTATCCATCGTGCGATGCCCATTCTTCTCTCAGTTTGTCCTACTTCCCTAACAAACGTGTGATTGTAGATTTTGTTACACAGGCTATCTCAGCCAGCTGACGATGACTAGTGTTAGATGGCAGGCGTTTTATTTTGTGAAGTAAGACAATTTTATCACTTAACGTTAGATCTTTCCTTATGATCTTCACAGGGGCCTTATAAAAACAAACACAAAAAAATTAATCGCTACACTGTTTATTAGACTTTTTCCTAAACATTTAACACACACCTCGTTTAATTAAACGTATGTTACCTACATTCACTGTAAGTAGAATCGTTACACTGTCAAAATTCGCGCCTCCTCTCTATTCAGTGTCCCGGCGCTGACTGACTCAACACTCTCTATGCAACACGCTACACGTGTGCCATCTACAGCCATTATCCAGATAAAGCAGCAAGGTGGCCCAAATAAATGAAGCAACATTAGGTTATATTCTCGATTTGTTTCCGTTCGTCATATTTCTCCCAAATAAACTGCTGTCCCGATTATCACGAAACTACTGCCTCTTTATTCTGAAATTGTTTTTCTTCCCAATTCCTGTAAAATTTTTGTTAATCCTGTTTTTGTAAGTCCTAGATACTGTGCCTAAAGAATAAGGCAGCCCTGCAGAGGGGCCATAAAATCATGCAAGCCACCAATGGATAAATGACAAAATATGCTAAAACCCAAGCTAACACTTCCGGGGAAGCCAATGCGCCAGTGCTAGCAGATAATCGTGGCCAGAGCACTGGTGTGAAATATGCAACTGGTCTGAACTTGAACATGAAACTAAAGCTGACAATCATCAAAAACATAAAGCCAAAAATCATCCTGCCTCAGCTAGCTGCCTGGAATGAACTAATAGGTCACCAAGTTGGCCAAATAGAAATAATTGCATGTAAGTCATCACGTTGTAATATCTCAATTGCAGAACTTTCAAAGTTACGACTCCCATACTCTGAATCCACAACAATCCAGATACCAGACAGTGACGACAAAATCATACTCTAATTCGGGTGGTGAAAAACAGATGGGAGTGAGATTCGCACTCAACAGTAAAGCGGCGAAAAGCATCCTGGTATTGCAGCTACTATCAAGCCGAATAGCTGTGTTGACACTCGCTGGCACTGTAGGAGCACGTCATCGCCATATACGCCCAACCAAAGTTAGTCTAGATCAGTGGTCTCTAAACTTTTTTGATTGCGTACCCCCAAGACAGAGAAAATAAATAGCGCGTACCCCCAATTGATTGAACAAAAATGTATTGTAATAAGTATTATAAAGAGGAAATATGCCTTGTATTATCATATAATAATTAAAAACGCTAGATATTTTTACACATTATTTTTATTATTAACAGTTTATAAATATATTTATTACTTATAATATTTAATGCGAAAATATTAAATATTTAATTTAATATTTAATTTCTTGAAATTCTGGTTTGATGGCTTTTGATACTGCGATACGAAGGTCTGGTTCCAAGTTTAATTTATTTCGATATTTGATTTTAATACCTGTCATTGCAGAAAATTATACCTCACATAAATAAGTAGAACCAAACGGTAGGAGTGCATCATTTGCTATGTTTACTAAATTGCTATACTCGGACTTCAGTCCCATCCACCAATTGTGAAGAGATTTCTGTTGAAATTCGTTTTTCAAAGTTGTGTTATATCTAACGTCAATTAATTGCTCTTGAAAAATAACCGGAAGCTGGTCAATTTTTACAATTTCTGCAAATGGGTCTAAAATCCATTGAAATTCTTCGCCAGGAAGATTTGCGAATAAGTTACAAAAATATGTCTCTAAACTTTTTAAATGCAGATATTAGACTATTTTTGTTTGCTTTATATTTATTTCATCTTTATTTTCTGTAACGAAATCAGACAAACTGTGTTCCGCAAGAAGTTCTCCTGGAATTTGTCATTTTAGTTTTCTAAGCATTTTTCATGAATAAATATTTTATAGTGGAAATATTCTGAGGAGAATAATATTCGTGAATATGTGGAAAAGCTCAGACCCAGAACGCCTGATAACATCTGTGTATCGTTAATTTTCATACATCAAAACGTGTCAACATTTGGTAAAGGGAATATCGCTGTTTATGACCAGTCATAAAAATTACCTGCAAACGGATAACAACAATGGACGGTGTAACCTCTGTTCTCAAATCCGAAGGAAATGATATCTGTGTAGCAAATGTCAGTGACCAAGCGGCATATGCTTAAACATGGAAATATTCATGAATTATCGTTAATTTTCACACATCGATCTCTTTCAACAATCGGAAAAGAGAATACCGCTGTTTATGACCGATCATAAAAATTGCCTGCAAGCCGATTACAACAATGCACTGCATATGCTCTGTTCTCAAAACTGAAAGAAATAACATCTGTGTTGCAAATGTTAGTGACCAATCATCAAGGAAGTATAAAGAACATTTTTTGGCTAAAATTGAAGATCAAGGTAGTCTGTATCCGGTTCTCAAATCTAATAATACTGAATACTTTCTTCGCAAGTTCGTATTGTAGGGTGAAAGTTTCGAAACCGTAGTGCCGTGATTTTTTAAAAGTAACAGGCCTGCAGATTTAAATTTTAATATGAAGAAGAGACAAGGGACTTTGTTTAATTTTGGTATTAAGAAACTCTTATTGAAGGTGTTTGTGAGTCATCCATCACTAGCCTACAAAGCGATCTCCAGGATGTACAAAAGGAGGGGAAAACTACTAGCACACAGGAGAAAAAATCTGCATTCACTCGTAAGTACTTAAATATCTTATCTTTCATATCTTATAAATAAGTTAAAACAATAAATGCGTCCTCTGCGCTTGGTCGCTCGAAGTTTGACTTAAGTTTAAGTCTAGTCACTGACTGGAGGAACTTTTTCTAAGCCTTTCTTCGACTGGTTCCCGAGTTAGTCGATCTCTGGCACGGACAAGCGGGTCTTTCCTCCCTGAAACTCAGGTCTTTCCGTAAACTCAAGAAAATTGACCGTAGTACCCACATTATTTCAGACATTGACATATCTTGTTAGGGTTAGGTACCAAGAGATGGCAGCACTTGTTTTCCAGCCGTTTCATTGGTGGCTGCTATAATTAGTGATAGACATGGGAGAGCTATCTCTGATTGATTACCGGTGGAGATTGAACTGCCCACTTAGTCTCCAAAAGGTAGATAGGGTATAAAGGCCTCGCCTACTCCCTATAAGGGAATAAAAGGCGTTAGCAGATTTTTTTTTAATAATTGAGAGAGGTCGGTTCGGCTTTTGATGTGAATGGATGTATTATTTTAGACTGAGCGTGATTAGTTTGTTTACAAGGTTTTTCACGAAACGCGCACTGCACTGGTGCAGACACAGTTTTTCCTACTCTCTCCCCCTCTGCATGAAACATGCAAGAGGTCTAATGGTTGGCATCCGCCACCCACAATTAGTGCCAGTGGTGGATTTATGGTTTTATTTAGGGAGGTAAAATTTCAATCTGTGACCAAGTGGATTCGTGGCACTCCCTTTCCCTGCTGTAGGACAGCTAGTTGTATTTTATTGCTGGTAGACACCTGAGAGTGTCTATGGGATTTGCTAGTGGACCCTCAAAAGTCCACAGGATTACCTGTAACCTGCTCGGGACACCTGAGCAATCTCTATTCTCTCTTTCTAGTCACAAATTAGGCCAAATCATGGACACTCCATATGATGAGCTCGACTTCAAGCAGCTATTCGCAGTCTTCAAGCAGTAGGAGGCCTACTGCAAAGGAAATGGCCAGGAAAGGTAGCAATTCACCAAATAACAGAGGTTGAATCAGAGGACTACCAATCCCTTGACCCTCTTCCCAACACCTCACAAGACACCAGCAGAGGAAATACCACAATAGATGATATTCGCACACTAGAGGACACTGACGACTCTCAGGTAGTCAGTAGAAAGAAGCGCAGGAAGGCGGTTACAACAGTAGAGCCAAGCACCCACAGATAAAGCGGTTATCACTGCAGACCATGATGCACCAACGGACACGTCTGCACAGATTAAAGAACGAATACCACCGGTGATTCTACATGCTAAAGAACAATGGTCAACAGTTGTGGAGGTCACGAAAAACTCAGAAATTAATTTCACCTCAGCTTAAAACTCAGATCAAAGTGTCAGAATACAGCCTAAAGGAGTATCGGACCATATTTCAGCTGAATAGTGAAAAAAACCTAAAAGTGATATTAAGAGGGATCATATAAACTGTGACAGTAGAAGAAATAGCCTCTGACCTAAAAACACAAGGCCTCGAACCACTTAAGGTCTCTAGGATGTACAGGGTGGAGAAGCGTCCCATGCCCCTGGTACTAATTGAAATAAGCAAGGACCAAAGAGAAATATATGAACTAAAGACTGTATGTAATCTAGTGATTAAAACAGAACCACTAATGCGGAAAGCAACTACAGGGCAATGGCATCGATGCCAAAAATACGGACATTCACAAAAATCATGCAAAGTGGAGTACAAATGTGTAAAATGCGGGCAACCACCCTTCTGACACATGCTCCAACTACGTACTACTCCAGCCACATGTATAAACTGTGGTGGACCACACCCAGCAAATTTTAAAGGCTGTACTAATCACTCAGATAACCTGAAAAAAAAACAGAAAGCAAACACTCCACCATATCAAAACGTACAGTACTCTTGGAACGAGGTACCCACCAGCAAACAACATCACACAGCTCATATGCAGCAGCAGTTTCCCCAAAGATCATACTGACAGTGTCTATTCCCAACAAACATAACTCAGCTGTTATCCTAGCTTCCACCCTGGGGGAGATGGTGACGACTTTCAGCAAGACCAACCCCAGCCAAAGTGATACAAACAAGTTCCTAAAAAACACACAAGTAATATTCACAATGTTAAACAATGACTAATACGCCTATTTCAAATAATTTCGTACAGATTGCATTCTGTAATGCTAATGGACTAAACAATAATCTCCTAGAATTGGAAGAATTTGCTGTGCATTATAGAGTCCTTTTGATCAACGAGACTCACCTCCGGCCATGTGATATCCCCAAACTAAGATACTACACACTACTCAAGAATGATAGACTCAACGCCAGAGGGGGGGGGTGGCACAGCTATCTTCATCAAAAAAACATAAGATACAATGAGATCAAGAAAACAACGACCACAAACTTGGAAGAAACTGTAATTGAGATACACACCAACAATACGGGTAGACTAAAACTTTATTCTGTTTACAACCCTCCAAGCAAATCACTGCTAGCCGCGGATATCTCCCAGTTCCTCGACTCAAATGAAGCAACAAAAATCGCAGGAGACCTAAACGCTAAACATCCAGCATGGAATAGTAGAAACACCAACAACAATGGGAGGAGCCTACACAAGTTTGCTATGACAAGAAACATCACCATATCAGGTCCTGCCGAACCAACACACTACGGACCGCTGGGCAAACCTGATGTACTGGATATCGCCATCTTCAGGAACACCTCATACCAATTCCAGTTACAGGTGGTTAATGATCTCAGCTCTGACCATAACCCAGTTCTACTAAGCCAAGGTGGGGAAACAGAAATCATCCCCAACCAGTCCCGCACAAATTTTAAAAAGCTCAACGCAACTCTCTGCAACACCACAGGCCTTGTACCACCATCTCCTCACCCAAAGAAGTAGACACAGCGATCAATAAACTGGAAAGCACAATCCAAACTGGCTTTGCAACAGCCTCCACCGTTACCACTCCAGCTCAAGCTAATCTGCTCCCAGAAGAGATTCCACAGCTTATCCGCAACAAAAACAGGATCAGGCGTCTCTACCATGCAACTTTCTTGCCCCAGGATAAACAAGAGTTAAACAGGGTGACAAACCTAGTCCGATATGCAATCAAAGACCATAAGAACCAGCTTTGGGAGAGGAAACTAAGATCCCTAAACACCGAAGAAAACTCATTATGGAAAATGACTAAAGCCCTTCGCAGCGACTGCCTCAACATACATCCAATTCACGGAGAAAGAGGCATAGTCTACCGACATGATGAAAAAGCAGAAGCCTTTGCAGACGCTCTAGAGCTGCAATTTCAACCAAACTATACTCATGCTGATTTGCGCTTCATCGAAAAAATCCACAGGCAAGTACGCTGTGCACTTCATCATCCCACCAACAATAACAACGCAAGCTATACTATGCCAAAGGAAATATACCAACTCATCAAGAACCTCAACAACAGAAAAGCACCAGGTCCTGATCAGATTTCAAACAAAATTATAAAAGCACTCCCTCAAAAAACAATAATGCATCTAGTGGCTATCATCATCATCAATCATCAATGCAATGCTAAGACTCAACTACTTCCGCACTCGCTGGAAGCAGGCAGATAAAATCCTCATCCAAAAGCCAGGGAAAGCACCTCAGTTCCTCCAGAACTACAGACCTATCAGCCTCTTGTCAGGCCTATTGAAAATCGCAGAAAAAGTAATACTAAAACGCCTACAAAACGAAACGGACAATCTTGACCTAATTCCAAAAGAACAATTTTGTTTTCGAACAGGTCACTGCACAACTCAACAGGTTCACAGACTTAAAGAATACATAATTACAGGATTTAATTGGAAACAACATATAGGGGCAATTTTCCTGGACGTGGCAAAAGCCTTCGATAAAGTGTGGCACAATGGCCTCACCCACAAACTGATAACTGCAAAATACCACTAAACCTCATCCAAATCATAGACTCTTGCCAGAAAGACCGAAAATTTCAAGTGAAACTCGGTGGGCTCAGATCCTCTACAAGAAGTATCACAGCAGGTGTCCCGCAAGGCTCCCTTCTATCGCCATTACTTTTCAATATTTACATCTGAGACATCCCAAACACTACATCAACCATCATGGCTTTTTATGCGGATGACATGGCGATATTGGCCAGATCACTCAGGCCACAGCTAGCCACACAACGACTACAAAATCCAGCAACAAATCTTGAAAAATGGTTTCAAAAATTGCGAATAGACTTCAATTCAGACAAGAGCACGGCCATACTCTTTACAAAGAAGAAAGCAAACCACCACGGAACAGTCACAATACCGATATCCCATGGCAAAAAGAAGTGAAATACCTGGGAATCAAACTAGATAACCGACTCAACTTCAACTGCCACATCTCTCATGCCTGCAACAAAGCTACCATGGTTTGTAAGGAACACTATCCTCCACCAAGACGGAAACCTGCTAGTCATACCTACGTTTCTCCTCCAGATAGCAGCCAAGTACTTTGCTCAGGCATCACTCCATCCCGACCAACTCATTCGTGAATCATCAGATTACGATGAAAAAAGACAGATGGAAACATAAACGGACAAAGGCAGCTCTGATCACAGATCGAAATAATTCCACACAGCCCTAATTAGAGCGAGCCAGGTGCTCAAAACTTTCTTTCATTTAATAAAGTTTTGAGCACCTGGCTCGCCCTAATTAGGGCTGTGTGGAATTATTTCGATCTGTGATCAGAGCTGCCTTTGTCCGTTTATGTTTCCATCTGTCTTTTTTCATCGTAATCTGATGATTCACAAATGAGTTGGTCGGGATGGAGTGATGCCTGAGCAAAGTACTTGGCTGCTATCTGGAGGAGAAACGTAGGTATATTTATGGGATAAAAATCCAAGGGATTGATGTCCATCCTGCCAGAGAAGTTAACAGATTTTTAATAATTGTTTACACAACGTATATTATTATAATATTAACATGATAATTATTACAGATTTTTTTGCATTTTTCACACTATATATACAATAACAATGCATATTATTTCTCTATATAATAATTTTGTTTTTTTACTACTAATATTTTTTTCTATTATCATCATACAGAGTATTTACATATGTACATTAAGACGTATTACATTTTCTGCTCTGTACAAAATTCTGTACGCAATTTAAAGTACCCTTATTTCTTTTTAATATTTTTTCATATCAGTAGCATCATTTATTATTATACATGGTATTGATATATATACACCAATATGCACATTACATATTGGTGTATATGTCGACACCGTGTCAATGGTGTACATTACAATAATTTGCCGTCTATGATTCTGAGGATTATGTGTAGATGAATGAGGCAATTAATCGCATCCATTTCGAAGCTTGCGTTAGATTTTATGAAGAGAGTAGGATTAGCATTCACTATTTATGGTGTTGTTCTCACTGTTTATGGATGGGATGTAGGCATTCGATGCTGGTGGTTTGTCATGTATATATAAGTGATATATCTATATTAACTGTGTTGGTATAGTTTACAGAGTTCGTGTTTTAATGTTCTGTAGTTGTCTATGTGTTTTAAATTTTTTGGTAGATTGTTAAGTAGCATGGGTATCGGATACGATCTCACAAAAGAAGTATATGAGTTGTTGAAGAGGTCTAGGGATGTATAGAGTTATTGTGGGTCGTGTTATGCGATACGTGTCTCTGTTTTTATGATAGGTGATGTTGAAGTAATTTCTTAGTAACACTATGTAGTGCTTCATATTTCTAATACTCAGGATTGTGTGTCTCCATAAGCGGTTCGGAAATTGGCTGTCATATAGAATGTCTCCAAATCACTGTTTGACACAATTTTCCTGTATAATATTTCTAGTTTTTGTTAGGTGACTGTTTGATTTGTTTGCATGGATCGTTATAGAGCACCTGGGTAGAGATCCACAGATAATGTGATATAGGAGTTTTTTTATGTTAGATGGAATCATGTCTTTTACTTGAAAGAATTTTGCTGCAATGAAGCAGAGTTTAGTATGTAGGTAATCAATATGTATTGTCCATTTAAGATGGCAATCTACGTAAAGGCCATGGTATTTTGCATGTGTTATGGGTTTGATTTCGGAACATTGGCAGGTATTTTTGTTGTTAATGCAGCGGTATGTGTGAAATTATAGCGATAGTGGTGCGGATTATTCTCGAATTATGTGATTCTCGGATTATGTATTATTAACATCTGTGTATTGGTGCCGTTGATTATAACTGACTTATAATTTTTTTTTATTGTTCTTTCATATATATACATATGTACAATGATCATCTATTCAGTATATTATTTTACAAGGTTCAGCACTTTGTGCTAGATATAATGAGATTTAAATAGTAATGATGATAACAGTTTTTTTTTATATAACAGTCATAATAATAATTTACAATTATATTGTTCAGAGTTACATAAGTTGTATAATATTACATGTTGTGGTTTACTATTTTTTTTTTTCAAGTTTGAAAAGGTGTGATTATACAACAGTATTTACACATATGCAATCTAAATATTATGTGTCCTTATTTTCACAAACATACGGTATAAACTCATGATTTACTTTTAAAATATTTTTTTTTTTACATTGCATACGTTTGTTACAGTTATTATATACATTACATACATTTGTTACAATTATTATATACATTACATTCATTTGTTTATATATGATACATTACTTACATTTGTTTACATGTGATATTTACATTACGTACATTGGTTTACATATAATACATACATTGGTTTTCTTGTGATACGTACATTACATGCATTTCGTTACATATGATACATTCTTGGATGAGAACTAATTTTGTTTACTTTCATCCTCGAAGCTTAAATGTAAGCTTATCTGAGGATGACACCAGTTGGTTATTATGTATTTTTTTTTTTTTTTTTTGCTGTGCTAGGATGCTACGGAATCTATGATTGAGAAATTTGCGCGCGCGCGCACTCACACGCACACACGCACGCACACACGGAGGCACGCGCAACCCCCCCCCACACACACACACAATAAATTGGAATGTACTGATGCGTCGCTGAACTGGAAGCCTGAGCGAATATATTGTGTTTCATTAAGTTTCTATGGTATTTTGGCTGCGTGTTTCTTGTTTGTATTATGTCCTTAGAGCTCTTTTCAGGCTATTATAGTTTGTAAGGTTTCTGTATTCAAAAGGTAATTTGTTTATCATGTCTGGGATGTAGAAGTTTCGCGTGGCCTTTCCGTAGTGATTATTGTATTTATATGTGATATAATTAGTAGTGGCCTTTCCGTAGTGATTATTGTATTTATATGTCATATAATTAGTAGTCTGAGGTCTTGTTATACGGTACGTATTTCTAACTGTCCTGTAGTTGGCATCGAAATAATGTTTTAGCAAGGCTGCATAGTGGCATAAATGTTTTGCTGTCAGTATTTTGTGTTCTGCCATTGTAATGTTTATAAGGTCGTGATTTTCTCTTTGTTCCCAAAAGATCAGAATTGTCGTTTTGTACTGTAGTGACATTAATCTATTTAATTTGTAGGGTGCAGAGAAAGCATACATTGTTATAGCGTACCTTAGTATATTTTGGCATAGTGCTTTGTATATTAGTGTTTTTAGGCGTATTGGAACTATGTCTTTTAATCTGTAGAGTTTGCCACTTATTGTTCGGAGTTTGTTGTGTAGATGTTTTATATGGCTATTCCAGTTCATATCTGCATCGAGGTAAATTCCAAGGTATCGTATTGTTTCAACCTGAGTGATTGTAGTGGTTTTGCTGTTCTGTGTGTTTTTCGTGTTGGAAAGTGGATGTTGGATGGTTATATATTTGTTATCAACTGGTCGAGTCAGTGGATTTCTGAATATCATTAATTTTGTCTTTTCTGAGTTTAGGTGTATGGAGTTTTTCGTGAGCCAGTCTATGATCAGATTTATATCATGTTGCATATTTGTTTGGGCTATGCTTGCATTATTATGGATGGATATTATTGCTGTATCGTCTGCGTATTGGAATATCTTACCTTTGAGTGGTAACTGATTAATATCGTGCGTGTAAATGTTGAATAGAGTTGGGGAGAGTACAGCTCCCTGTGGCATTCCACAGGTTACTGGTAGCTCTCTGCTTTGGTTTGATCCGATACGTGTGATCCGATCGTTTGATCCGATACGTGCTTTCTATTTTGGAGGTAGTTTGTAAACCACCTATGAAGAGGCCCGTCTATTCCAACATGCCTCAGCTTTTCTAACAAGGTTTGATGTGTGAGTGTATCGAATGCTTTGGTTAGATCTATAAAGACTACCATGGCTATTTTGTTTTTGTCTAAGGCGGTATTAATTACGTCTGTAAAGTCTTCCAAGAGAGATGTTGTTCCCTTATTTTTCTGAAAACCATATTGTGTTTTGGGGATAATATTAAAGATCTCAGTGTATGCTGTGAGTTTCTTCAGTGTGATCCGCTCCATAATTTGATTGATAATTGGTAATGTTGCTATGGGTCTGTAATTGCTGATTAAATTTCTTTTTTCTTGTTTGTATATGGGTGTAATTATGGCGGTCTTTAGCATACTTGGTATCTGTCCTGTTTTAAATATTTTATTTATTAGTTTTAGTAGGATAGGACTTAAACTAGTTGCATGTTGCTTTATATCTTTAGGTCTGATATCATCTATTCGTGGGCCTTTGTTTGGTTTGATTTGATGTATTGCTGAGAGAAGTTCTGCTTCTTTTATGGTTGGGAACCATAATGTCTGTTTTGATCGCGGTCAAAGTGGAGGATCTCGTTTTGTGATTGGGGGAATATTTCTGTGAAGTTCTTGGATGGAGTCTGCAAAGTATTGGTTAAAGTCATTTGCTAGTTGTTGGATAGGTTTTGCGTCTTTCATGAAGCTGTGTTTTATGGTTTCGGAGGCAGTGGTGTTGGGAACAGAATCTAGCATCTCATTAATCAGATGCCAGGTTTGTTTCATGTTGTTTTGTGCGGAGGTTAGTTTGTCTCTGTAGTAGCTTCTTTTTGCATTTCTGATTTGCGTTGTAAGGCGATTCCTTGTTATCTTATATTCAGTTTTTAAAGTTGTGTTATTTGGATATCACTTTAATTCTTTCCATAAAGCGTCCTTTCTGTGTATTTCTAGGATTAAGTTTTGTGTTATCCAAGGATTTTGTGTTGTTTTTGATCGAATTCGGACTTTCTTTGTAGCTTTCTTATATATTTCCTCCAGTGTGAGTTTAATATTCTTGTATAAGATATCTGCTGAATCTGATGCCAGGTGTTCCTAGTCTGTTTTTCTTATTTCGTGGTTGACTATTTCTTCGTCTATTATTGTTTTCTGTCGTTTTCTTCTGTGGGACATTGCATGGGTATTGTCTTGGTGTGCAGGTTTAGAGCGGTGAAGTAATGGTCTGCTACTTTGCACTTTATGACTGATGCAGTGTAACTATTTGGTGGTGCGCGGACGTTTATATGGTCTAGACAGGAGGCAGTGATAATATTTCCGAATATTTCTTCTCTAGTAAATGATGTTATTGTTGGTATTAGATTGTACATGGATAGTGTGTCTAGGTATTGTACAGTGTTGTTCTGGTTTTCATTTCAATAATAATAATTATAATAATAATAATTTTTTTAATAAATAATATTTTTATTAATTGCTATAATATTTACACATATATGTACAATAGTTATCTTGAGTATAATTTTACAAAATTTTTCTACATTGGATTTTAATTAATAATTTTAATAACACTCTTTGTCTCAATATTATGCATTTACAACATATGTTTTAATATTAACGGTAATGATAATAGAGAATTTTTTATTTTTATTTTTAGTATTTATAACTAATATTCTAATAATAATAATTTGGGAGGCATTTCTGATTTCTTTCTCGAAGCTTAGCAGAGCTTATTTGAGGAAGATAATAGATGACGGTGGTTTCCTGGTTATGTTTCTATACTGTTCGCAAACCAGTTGATTTTACTGTTTGTTGGTACATGCTTGGAAGGCTTGTTACTTCTAGTATATGTTTGGTAAATATTATTATACCACCGCCTCGTTCAGTTTGTCTGTAGTGTTTGTGTTGTTGGAAGTGTGGCATTTGGTAGATGGTTGCCTCTTCGTTTGTTGTAGATACTTCAGTCAGTATTAAAATGTCTATGTTGTCTTTATCTTCCTTCAGATAAGCTTTCAGCGGTCAGCCAGTATTTTTGAATGCTTCTGATGTTGACGTGGAGAATAGACAGTCCTTTTTTGGGGATAGTCACTTATTTCCATTCTGTTATTGATTTCAGAATGTGGCAATTATCATGTTCCGGGGTGATTACATCTGCTTGATGGTCTTCATTCATGTAGGTTGGTATGCTATTCCCTTCTTTACGAGTCGTGAATATTCCTTTTAATGTGGCAGGCTGTTGAGGTCTTCCACGGATTTTATTTGGATTAATAGAGAGTGAAAGAAATAATAAAAATAATATTTTTTTTAATGTCAAATAATACTTTATTATCTGTCTAATAAATTACGTACTGTACATACAATTTAATTATACATACAAAGTAATACACATATTTATATAACACATATAATACTTTTATTTATATAGTACATATAATTTAATATAATTACATGAAATTCAAGAGATAATACTATAATTTTTTACATGCAGTTCAATTCAGATCCCAATTTATCTCATACTTTGTACAGTGCGCAAGTCATATAGCACAACAATTTGTGTGTTATTAGTAGTAATAACGATTTTTATAATAGTCTACAATCAGTTATAGTTCAGTTACACAGGATAGATTACACTATTATCAATCTATTTATCTGTATAATTTTTTTTTCTGTACAGAATGCGAGGAAAATATCTTATTTAAATTGCATAAGTAATAATATTAACCCCTTAACATACAAAGACGTCTGTAACACGTCTTTTGTTTATTGCACCAAAATTGATTTTGAATTTTGGTTTCACATATAAATACAACCGAATATAGACGCTAGACGATCTTGTGCCTATATTTCCTTTTAGCCTAGAAAAGTTGCCAACGGCGTGTATCGGCTATTTCGTTTGCGTTTGCACAAATTCATTATTTTTCAAATAATCATGAATTTGATCCAGCAAATCACCCTCGCCCAAGAAATTGGCAGAAAAACGACCGCTTTCTGATTTTTAATTGGTACTTTAAGGGGTTAACAATGTGTTTTAGATCTTTTTTCACATACATATTTACAATGATCCATTTAAATTTAAAATGATTTACTTTTTATTAAATCGATTATAATATTTACTTGTTTCTTTGGTTGGCATTTCTGATTTCTTCCTCGAAGTTTTGCAGAGCTTATCTAAGGAATATAATAGATGGCGGTGGTTTGGTGGTTTTGTTTCCATACCCGTCGAAAGCCAAGTGTTGAAGTGTTGATTTTACTGTTTGTAGGTAGGTGCTTTGAAGACTACTACTTGTCCATGGCTTAACTTTTTTACAAGTGGGGTTGGATTTGGGAGTGGTTTGGAATTTTTCATACCAAGCACGCAAAGGAAACTGTGGAACTGAGTAAAAAGAACATCAGCAGGATGTAAGTATCAGAGATGAGAATGCTTAGGTGGATGTGCGGTGTGACCAGCAAGGATCGTCTGAGAAATGACTATGTTAGGGGAACAGTGAAAGTTACGAACTTAGGAGTGAAGATAGAGCAGGCAAGGTTGAGATGGTTTGGTCATGTGGTGAGGAGGTTGGACGAATATGTGGGAAGGAGGGTCATGCAGATGGATTTGCAAGGAAGGAGGAAGCATGAGTAGCCAAAGAAGAGATTGACAGAGCTGGTAGAAGAGGACTCGAGGATGAAGAACTTGGATGTGGTGACAGCCCAAGACAGGAGGATGTGGAGGAGACTCATTATCAACAGTGATCCCACTTAAGTGGCAGAAGAAGAATATGTTTGCGTCCTTGTAATCGTGTTTTTGAGAGGGGTTTGCTATAGGTTTTCTGTGTGTGTGTGTGTGTGTGACTGAAAGAGAGAGAGAGGTTTCTGTAACTTTCATTCTCGCTATAATATTTAGATAATACTTTATTATCTGTCTAATAAATTACCTACGTATACATAATTTAATTATACATAAAATTTATATAATACATACAATTTAATATAATTAAATTGTATGTGAAGACAGAAACCTAGTCCCTAGATTTCTGTCGTCGAACGGGTTTGTTGATTATATCAGGTACATAGAAGTTTCGGGTGGGTTTTCGGTAGTGATTATTGTACTTGTATTTTATGTAGTTTGTTGATTGTGGTCTTATCTTGTACGTTGTTCTGGTTACTCTGTAGGTTGGACTGAAGTAGTGTTTTAACATGACCGTGTAGTGGCATAAGTGTTTCACCTTAAATATTATGTGTTTTGTCCGTGCTTCCTGCATAAGAGTGGGTTGTTCCCAGAATATCAGTTTTACCATTTTATCCTGCAACCATTGTAGCCTGTTAAGTCTGTAGTCTGTGCAGAATGCATATGATGTGATTGCGTATCTTAAAATGTTTTCACATAATGCTTTATAGATTAGCATGTTTGATTGTGTTGGGGCAATATCTTTCAATCGATATAGTTTGCTTAATATTTTTTTAATAATTTATATTTTATTTGTTTCTGATAAACTGAATACATATGATATAGAATTTAAGCAATGATACTGCATTTGGTTTCATGTGTTTCAAGAAAAGTTTCTAATTAATATCATTATAATTTGCATAATGTGCAATGCTGTAACAGGATAATTTATGTATTATTAGTTATATTTATAATATCACCATAATTGAAGTGTACTATTGTTAAAGTTAGCATTGCAATGTAAACTGTAACATTGCATGTTGAAATTTGAATTTTTCTTTCAAAGTTTGACAAAATATGATACATAACATAATCATTCATATGAATAATATATAAATATTTTTAATATCAATAATTTTTTTAATTAAAAAAAAAATTAATTGTAATAACATTTTGTTTATCATCATACAGGGTATTTACATATATACAATAAAGCATGCCATTACAATTTCTGTTCAGTACAAAAAGTAGTGTACAATGAATTTTTTTTAATATAAATGTACATTTTTTTTCAGTTTCAATATTATTATCGGCAAATCTTCTGAAGGCAAATCAGCCCTTCAGAACACACGCAATTTACAGACAAAAAATACTAGTTGTGGTAGTCGTCGAGGTGGGCGGTAGATGGCGCTGATAGAGACGATTCGTAGTAGAGGTTCTGTGTATTGGTTGAGACAGTTGTAGGTGTCCTCCCGTGATGAGTCTTCGGGCTCCTTGGAGATGTCACGAATAATATTTTTTTTTTATTGTCCTTTCAAATATTTACATATGTACAATGATCATCTATTCAGTATATTACTTTACAGGTTCAGCACTTTGTGCTACATGAGATTTAAATAGTAATGATGATAACATTTATATATATATATATATATATATATAACAATCATAATAATAATTTACAATTATATTGTTCAGAGTTACATAAGTTGTATAATATTACATGTTGTGGTTTACTATTTTTTTTTTTCAAGTTTGAAAAGGCGTGATTATACAACAGTATTTACACATATGCAATCTAAATATTATGTTTCCTTATTCTCACAAACATACGGTGTAGACTCATGATTTACTTAAAAAAAATTTTTTTTTTTACATTGCATACATTTGTTGCAGTTATTATATACATTACTTACATTTGTTTACATGTGATATTTACATTGCGCACATTGGTTTACATATAATACATACATTACTTACATTGGTTTTCATGTGATACATACATTACATGCATTTGGTTACATATGATGCATCTTGGATGAGAACTAATTTTTGCTTTCATCCTCGAAGCTTATATGTAAGCTTATCTGAGGATGACACCAGTTGGTTATTGTGTATTGTTTTTTTTTTTTGCTGTGTTGGGAAGCTACAAAATCTATGATTGAGAAATTCGCGCGCACGCACACACACACAATAACTTGGAATGTATTGATGCATTGCTGAACTGGAAGCCTGAGCGAATATATAATAATAATAATAATAATAATTATTATTATTATTATATAAGAGGGCGCTTTAGCAGCAAGCAGTCACAAGCACGCTATTTCGATGCTCCCATAATTTAAGTTGCAAAGTAGATCTTTTCTTGTGAATTAAAATTTAAGGTACATTAGTGAACTCCGTTCTTCAAGACGAACATATTGATGTAAAAACTGTAAGTATCTGTTAAGTAATAAGTAAAATCTAAGTATTCAAAATTCGAAGTATACGTTGGTCAACTACGCGAGAAGAGAACAAAGGAGTACGCCATATTAGAAAATACAGCAAGATCGTCAAACAAGAAATATGAAGTGCTACAAATGCCAAGAAGAACTAACGGGGGAAGAAAACCACGTAACATGTAGGAACTGCCAAAGAAACATGCATTTTTTATGTTCAGGATTGTCCGAGACTACTTGGCAGCGAAAATCAAACAAGAATCGTGACGAGTGGAAGTGTCCCCATTGCAGAGATAACAAAGGAATGTCGCCTTCGACCGCAGGCGGAAAACAGCCAATGCAGAAAACAACCACAGGCAGTAAACAGCTATCAACAACAGAGGGAATTAAAAACAAAGAAAACAACAACGGAAACCCAGGTGAGCCATCTTTAAATGCATTACTTGAAAATAGATTACAAAACCTAAAAGACTGTTTAATCGATTTTGTTGGAGAACTATTTAAAAAATATACTGCAAATTACAGAAAAATTTAACCAATATGAGGCATTTATTAAATTTAATAACTCAATAGAAGATATGTTACAGACCGTTAGAGAAATTAAAAACTGCGTCAAAGAGCTAACTGAAAGACAGCATAATTTAATTAGACAACGGACCTACGGCAAGAACTAAACTCTCTAAAGCAACAGTACGAGCTCTCAAACCAACAGCAGCACAAAAATGACCTCCTCATAAATGGTCTCCCAGAAATAGCTACGGAACCTCTAAGAGACATTGTAATACAACTAAGCCAAAAAATCGGCTCCCCCATTGAACCAAGAGACATCCAGTCAATGCATCGGTTACCACAAAAAAGGAAAAGAGAAAATAATACCCGTCCTTCTCCCGTCGTAGTGCGACTCACCAACAGCGTAACAAAAACTACACTTATAAAAGCTAGCAGGATTAAAAATCCAGTAGTAAAGGATCTGAAAGGAGACCACGACAACACCCCAATATACTTGTCTGAATACCTTACTCCACACTATCAGAAAATATTCTACCAAGCAAGGAAAGTAAAAACAGAAAATAATTACCAGTTTATATGGATAAGAGACAGCAAAATATTCCTTACAAAGACACAAGACTCAAAACCAATCGAAATAAAATCCGTAGATGACCTCAACAGGCTGTCACATTGAAAGGAATATTGACAACTCGTAAAGAAGGACCAGCACCCCAATCAACATGAATGCACACCACCAAGCAGACGTAATCACCCCGGAACATATTTGCCACATTCTGAAATCAATATCAGAATGGAAACAACTGACAATCCCCAAAAAAGGACTATCTATTCTCCACATCAACATCAGAAGCATTCAAAAATACTGGCTGACCCTGCAAGCTTATCTGAAGGAAGATATAGACGAAATAGACATTTTAATACTGACTGAAGTGTCTACGACAAACGAAGAGGCATTCTCCCCAAATTCCACACTTCCAACATCACAAACACTGCAGACAAACAAAACGATTATTCTAGTTTATGTTTGGTAAATAATATTTACCAAACATAAACTAGAAGTAACAGAAATAAACTATAAATTAGAATACGCAGAAAACATATGCATCGAAATTAAAAACATCAAAAAAGAAAACTCCCTGATATTAAACGCAATATACAGACCACCCAACTTAAGCACCACAAAATTCCTAGAACTGAACAGATGGCTTTCAGCCACGAAAGTAGGCACCTCAAAATACTTGATAATAATAGGAGACATTAATATAAACATTAGGAACATAAATAACAACACAGAACAATACCTAGACCTATTATCGGCATATAACATAACCCCATCCATAGTCGTATACACGAGAAGAAATTGTCGGAAACACAACAACCTCAACCTGCATTGATCATATAAATATAAGGGCCTCTCCAAACAGCCACACAGCAGCCGTCATAACATGCAAACTAGCAGACCATTATTTCACAGCATTGCAGTTACACACTGAACCAGAACCCATAAAAATCACTGAGACTACAAAACAGTATCATAGCATTGTAAACGAAGCAATAGTGAACGATGAAATCAGAAAAACAGACTGGATGCAGAGAGCATCTCTAGACTCTGCTGAAGCTGTATATAATAATCTTAAACTTGCATTTAACAAAATATACAACAAAGCATTAACAAAAATAAAAATACGCCCCCAAACGAAACAAAATCCATGGATAACAGACAACATACTAACAGACATACAAAGAAAAGATGCCCTATGGAAACAACTTAAGAAGTCACCGAACAATATCGCTTTAAAAGCTGAATACAAAAGAAAACGGAATCTCCTAACAACCCAGATTCGAATGACAAAAAGAAACTATTACAGCAACAAATTAACAACAGCACAGAATGACAAAGGAAACCTGGCACCTGATTAATGAAATGCTGGACAACATACACAGAACCACTGCCACAGAAACAATAAAACACAGCTTTGCCTGCGACCCCAAATCCCTCAAACAGTTGGCAAACAACTTTAATCAGCACTTCGTGAACTCTGTCCAAAAGCTACAAGAAACAACCTTTCCTCACACATAACGAACATTCTCCACTAGGTCCACGAGCAACCCAGTCGATGTGGTTCCCCACAGTAACAAAAGAAGAACTATCACTGGCAATTCAACAAATTAATCCTAACAAAGGACAGGGGATAGACAGAATCAGACCAAAAGACATCAAGAAACACTCAACCGACCTACTTCCAGTTATACAAAAACTGTTAAATAAAATCTTCGAAACGGGACACATACCTGAAACACTGAAGACTGCATTAATCACACCCATACACAAACAGGGAAAAAGAAATATAATAAGTAATTACAGACCTATCGCCACGCTGCCTGTAATCAACCAAATCAAGGAGCGCATTGTACATCAGAAACTCTCCACATACGTTGAAAAATTTCAAATCACACCCAAAACACAATATGGCTTTCAAAAAAATAAAGGAACAGCAACACTCCTGGAAGATTTCACAGATCTAATAAACGCTGCATTGGATAAAAACAGAATAACATTAGTGGTATTCATTGACCTAACAAAAGCATTTGACACTAACACATAAAACCTTGTTAACGAAACTTACCCATATAGGAATTGGAGGTCGTCTACTCCAGTGGTTTAAAGCATACACGAAAAACAGAAAGCACAGCACACAGCAAAGAGGTACATGTAACCTGTGGAGTACCGCAAGGAGCTGTCCTATCTCACATTCTATTTAACATATACACACACGACATAAGCCAACTCCCCCTAAAAAGTAAAATCTTCCAGTATGCAGACGACACTGCCATAGTATCCATTCACAACACTGCAAAAATCGCTTACAAAAATATGCAACACGACATCAATCAAATCACTAACTGGTTAACCGAAAACGGCATATATATAAACCCTGGAAAAACAATGCTAATGATATTCAAAAACCCCCAAACCCTGCCCATAGAAACTAAATATCTCACTATCAAACATTCATCCTCCTATACACAAAATGCAGAACCTAAAATCACAACCATCACACAGGTGAAAACAACACGCTACCTTGGACTTCACTTCGATGCAGATCAAAGTTGGAATAGCCATACAAACTACCTACATAAAAAGCTTAGGATAATAGCAAGCAAACTACACAGATTAAAAGACATTGCCCCAACCCACATAAAAATACTAATCTATAAAGCATTATGTGAAAACATTTTAAGATATGCAATCACATCATATGCATTCTGCGCAGACTACAGACTTAACAGGCTACAATGGTTGCAAGATAAAATGATAAAACTGATATTCTGGGAACAACCCACTCTTATGCAGGAAGCATGGACAAAACAAAATATTTAAGGTGAAACACTTACGCCACTACACAGTCATGTTAAAACACTACTACAGCCCAACATATAGAGTAACCAGAACAACATATCAAATAACAAGACCACAGTCAACAAACTACATAACATACAAGTACAACAATCACTACGGCAAATTCACCCGAAACTTCTACGTACCTGACATGATAAACAAACTGCCGTTCGACAACAGAAACCTAGGAACATACAGAGAGCTGAAACAGGCACTATATAAATATTATAGCGAGAATGAAAATTAGAGCAATTCCTGTTTCTCTCCCCCACCACACATACACACACACAAACCTACGACAACCCCCCCCTCTCAAAAAACTATTACTACAAGAACACAAAGAAACAAACACACCATGTCTAAATCCAACCCTATTTGCACAAAAAAAAAAAAAAAAAAAGTTAAACTGTAATAGCAGTCGAAGTCTTTCAAGCACGTACCAACAAACAGTAAAATCAACACCTGGCTTGTGACCACTATAGGAACAGAACCATGAAACCACCACCCTCTGTCATCTATTATCTTCCTCAGATAAGCTCTGCTAAGCTTCGAGTAAGAAAATTACTAACGTGCAAGTATCTGTTGTACACACTTGTAATGCATTATAAATATTATATACATATAATTACTACAGCAACTATGTATGCAATTCATCTGAGACATAAAAAAAAAAAAAAAAAAAAAAAAAAAAAATTCTGTACAATCCTTATTGTATATACTGTAAATATTATTATTGTATGTAACTTATACTGAGACATAATAAAAAAAAAAAAAATTATTATTATTGAATTGTGTGAGTATGTTGCATTACTGCATTGTATCGTGAATTGTGTGCACATTGGTGCCAATCCATATATAGCTAGTTTAAAAAGATGTATATTCATATTTATAGTATGTACTCTGCATTTTGTATATCGAATTTTCGTACTGTACAGAAAAGATAATATGTTTTTCATTGTGTGTGTGTGTGCAGATACTCTGTGTGATAGTAAACTTTATCATTTTCATTGTAAAAATAAATAAATCGTTTATAAAAAAAAAAAAAAAAAAAAAAAAAAAAAAAATTATTATTATTATTATATTCTTAAATCGTACCTAATCAAGAAAAATGTAAAATCAAACCTATACATTATGTAAAACTTCCTAAAACCACAATGTTATTTAAAGTATCAGTCCCAAACTTAGAGTATAAGGAAGAGAAGATGCAATATACAAAAGTATTACCTAGTGAAAATTTCTTTTCAAGAAGCATACTCTTGTTTGTTTTGCTTATACAGAAAGTTACATAACATCTGACCTCCTCACAAACTTCATTATTTAATCTCAGCTTTTGCTTTAAATTCTGCCTTTTAAAATACTATTGAATGAGACCGGGTTAGTTTCTCCTCTGGGCGAAGCATCCAAATATTTCTCACCAAAACTGAGGATCTCATTTATGAAATTTCCTATGCTCTAATATCAAAGTGTGTAACTGTGTAAATAATTATAACAATTTTAAATGCGTGTCATCAGCTAAATACCTTCAAGAAAAATGTCATGCAGTGCGGTAGATTATTTAATCATGTTAAATATGAATAATTTTTCTAATTACAAAATTTTAAACTTGTTTTTTTGAAATATTAAGTCAATTAAAAAGACAATCTTTAAGTTCAGAAGGAAGTTAAATCATAAAAAATTGTTTTAACACTTAACGCCATTCTTTAATAAACTGTTTGTCTCACACTGCTTTTTATTCTCTTTAATTGCTCCACATCCAGAAGCCAATATTTTCTCAATTTTTTTAATCTCAATCCACATTCTCATAAAAGGTTCTTAACCTCACCAATTTGTTTTAACACCTTCCATTTAATTTTCTTTCATTTTGTACTATTCCAATTGCAATTGTACCGTTATTATATTTCATGCAATTCCTGCTTTAAAATCATTTCTGGTTTAGCAGACATTATAAAAGTTTCTCTCTCTCTTTTGGTACAGTCCGAAGACGCTACCATCAAATAAATTCCGTCTGGATTACATAGATCAGTCTTCCCAATACTTCATTTATGAATTCATTACTTCTTTTAATACACAGATTCTTCCATTTCTAAGCTGATATGTGCAAATTTTTCTGAAAGAGCAGTAGGTCTTAACCTTTTTAGTGATTGGCACCCCCTTGAATCTAAAAATGCATTCTTGCACCCCCTTGAAAAATGTTTCTATTTCTTTATTTAGGAAATTACATCTATTGGAAGATTATTTATTTATTGTAAAATAAATGCATACATTTACATATACATACAAAACAATATCTCAATTTTTAATGGCTATGTTGTTGTTGTTGTGTTTAAGGGTCAAAGTTTAAGGGGTGTTTAAGGGTCAAAGCTGTATAACTGAGAGGAGACCTCCACATAGCCTTTAAAGGAATGCGGAGAACCGACCAGGGCTTCTGACCTAATGTCCAATCCTCACCTTCTCGTGGTGCACCCTGTTGGGTATCTACTTTGATACTGAACGAACGAGATGGGCTGGCAATTTGGGATTTAGCCGACCAAATTGTATTCTTATTGGTTAAACCAAAATAAAAAATGATGGTACAACATGACAAAATTTCATGCCGGCTGGGGCGTCGCCCGGTTAAACAAGGCCCCCGTTGTTTTTGCCAGGGAACCAGGGCGAACAGCGAAAAGTCAGCTACTGGAACAAATCTGAAAACAAACCCCAACTCAACATCACCAGAGTTAAAGATCGGTACTATCAACGTAAGAAGCCTGAATGGCAAAGAAATGGAGCTAGCTGAGGAATTAGATAAGTACCAGATCGACATAATAGGGGTGACTGAAACAAAAAAGACCAAAACTGGTGAGATCTTTCTGAGCAATAAATACAAAATGTTATATTCAGGCAATAACAATCAAGGAAAAGAAGGAGTAGCCATAGTATTCAACACAAAATACGAGGCTAATCTTCTTGAATGGCAGTCAGTCTCAAGTAGAGTAATGTGGGCAAATATGAGAATGGGGAACTGGACAATGAGACTTATTTGTGCCTATGGTCCCACAGAAGGTTCTACTAAGGTAGAAGTGGAGGAATTTTTTGAGGCTTTAGAAAAAGCAACTGACACAATGAAAAAGGAAAAGTTGGTCCTTGTTGGGGATCTAAATAGTAGAGTAGGAAATGATTGTGAGACATACAAAAATATTTTGGGAAATTTTTGGAAAAAAAAGCAAAGCTAATAATAATGGCAAATATCTGTTGGATTTCTGCTCAGGACATGGACTGGTTATTACTAACACCATGTTCCAACATAAAAATGTGCACAAATTCACATGGAGAGAAGAGGCTAGGAATAAGAAAAGTCTCATTGACTATGTTATTGTTGATAGTGATGTTTTCTCCCTGGTGCAGGACACCAGAGTGTACAGAGGATTTGAAATTGGAAGTGATCACTATTTAGTCTTGAGCAGGATAAAATTGAATTTCATATTGAAAAGAATAACATGTAAGAAAGTTTTAAAGCGAATAAAAGTTGAGCAGCTCTCAGATGTAAACTGTAGACTAAAATACAGAAAGATTATTGAAAAGAAAATGAAAGAGTTTGAGAACAGGAATCAAACCTTGGAGATTCAGTGGCAAACTCTGAAGGAAACATTGATTGATTCTGCCAGAGAGGCATGTGGTGAGGTTGTGTGCAAAGATAAAAAAATCAGAACTCCCTGGTGGACACAGGAAGTTAAAGAGGCAGTGAAGGAAAAGAAGAAAGCATATCAAAAGTTCCTGGCAAATAAGTCAGCTTTTACTCTTACAGAATACAGAGACAAATGTAAGAAAGCTAAACAGTGTGTAAAACTAGCTAAACAAAAGTCATGGGAGGACTTTGGCAAGAATATAGAAAATAAATATCAAGAAGGTGGCAAAATATTCTGGAGGTTGTTGAAGAAGCTTAGGAATGGAGGAAAGAGTGCTGTAAAAGGAATTAGAGATGATAAAGGTGAAATGAAAACAGGAGAAAAAGATATCCTTGAAGTATGGAGTAATTACTTTGAAAAACTGCTAAATGAAACAAGCAGTGATGACAGCACAGTGATAAAAAACACTGACCAGGCATGCAGTCAGGAATACATATCCATACTTGAAGTAGAAAAAGCCATCAAAGGCTTGAAATGTGGAAAGGCAGCAGGAGTAGATGATATTCGACCAGAAATGCTGAAGTATGGTGGTATAAGAGTCTTACAGTGGCTGCACTGCATAGTTCAGAAAGCCTGGACAGAGGGACGAATTCCCGATGATTGGAGTAGAGCTCTCATAGTACCCATATATAAAAAGGGAAATAAAACTGAATGTGAGAATTACAGAGGTATTTCCCTACTGAGTGTTCCTGGCAAGATCTATGCAAGTATACTTGAGAAACGGTTGAGAAGAATTGTGGAAGTAAAGCTTGGTGAAGAACAAGCTGGATTTAGGCCAAATAGAGGCTGTCAGGATCAGATCTTCACTTTACGACAAATAGTCGAGAAAGCATGGGAATATAACAAAGATCTGTATTTAAGTTTTGTCGATTTGGAAAAGGCATATGACAAGGTGCCAACAGAGAAGCTATTCAATATGCTGCAGTTATATGGTGTCAATGGGGCATTATATCAAGCAATACTTAGTCTTTATTTGAGTTGTGAGTCAGCAGTTAGAATTGAAGGAAGTACAGGAAGATGGTTTAATGTTAAATCTGGTGTGAGACAAGGATGTACATTATCCCCTCTGGTATTCATTATCTATATGGATCACATTATGAAGGAATGTGGTATTAAACCTGATATCAAAATTGGAGATGTTAATGTCAGCCCTTTGCTTTATGCGGATGATGTTATACTTCTAAATAAATCCGCTACAAGTCTGCAAGATTCTCTGACTAAATTGAATAGCTGTTGTAATAGATATGGTATGAAGGTCGGTAATAAAAAGACAAAGACAATGAAAATAGGCAGAATCATTGAAAATGTCAACTGTGTTGTGAATGGAGAACCTGTGGAACAAGTAAAACATTTCAGCTACTTAGGCACAATTTTTACTGAAGATGGTAAACTAAATATAGAAATAGACAACAGAATCAGGAAAACTGGCATCGTGGGAAGTCAATTGAATAAATTCATATGGAATAAGAAAGAAATTAGTCGGAACACTAAATTAGCTGTATACAAGACTGTGTTCAAACCAATTTTAACTTATGGATCTGAGAGCTGGGTCAGAAGTAAAAAACTTGACCAAAGACTAGAGACCGCAGATATGAGAGTCCTGAGAAAGATTAGAGGCGTGAACAGATGGCATCAATGGCAATATCATATTAAAAATGAGGATATTAGGAAAGAACTTGACATTGTCAGCATCCAGGAATGCGTTAGCAGAGCTAATCTCAGATGGTATGGTCACTTAAATAGAATGGGAGAGGAAAGATTAGCAAAACAAGTGTTCTCTGCCAGGTTGGCAGGAAAACGACCCAGAGGAAGACCAAGATATAGGTGGACTGATACGGTACAAAGTGCCTTAGACGATAGAAATATAAGATCTGATAATGTTGGAGTCTTGACAAGTAACAGACTGATTTGGAGGAAAATTGTAGATAGGAAGTTAGTAATGATGTAATTTTTTCATGTAGTACTGTCATATCCTGTACACCCCTTGAGGGTACATGGCAGGAATTTGATGATGATGATGTTGTTGTTGTTTATTCATAATAATACTTTTTGAAGCGAGGCTCCTTTTTTGAAAGAGCCCCGCATAAGTCATCGCCTGCATTTAAGTGATTTCTAGCTTTTGTTTTTATGTGCAAAAGTGATGAAAATCCCATTTCACACAGGTAGGTGGTGGCAAATGGTAAAAGTGTCTGCAATGCTGCTTTTGCCAGCTGTGGATAAGGTTCTAACTGTGTACACCAGAATTGTTCTAAGCCCAGTTTTCCAAATTCCATTGGAATACGTGCATTGGCTCATATTTCAATAAGATCGTCTTTTATTAAATAGCTGTCATCCATCGAATCTGGGTCAAAATTTAGAAACTTCTCTCACCCCCCCCTGGGGGGGGGGGGGGGGTGCACACACCCCAGGTTAAGAACCACTGCGAAAGAGTATGACACAATTATAGGCGATTCTAGCATACAGCATAGTTAGATAGACCTTTAAGTTGATTTTCAATCACACTTTATTTTAGTCTAATGGACATGAAGTTGACAATAAAAATCACTCATTAGTGTAAATCATCATTAGTATGAACTGTAATAATATATAATTACAAAACCAACATTAAAAAAAAAAAAGTTAAACTGAGTTAAACTTGAACTTTTAAAAAAGTTCAAGTTCATAAAGCAAATCTTTTTATAAACAAGTTTTGAAATTGATTTGAAATAATTATTAAGAGATACTTCAAATCAATCTGAATTCTGAAGTGTGTGAGTTATCATTTATATTATAATGATTATTCCCGATGCTCCATGTGAAAAGACACAATGCTAAATGTGGCATGCATTTTATAGTACATATCAATTCCTAGAAAGAATTCTTATTTGCACAACCAATCAAAACATTCTCTAAAACTTGTATGAATTTTAAGAAGACAAGTTTGGGAACAATTTTATCAAAAATATCACTGGTGAAAAGAGTTTTAACAAACAAAATTACTTCTGTACTGCGTTAAGAGCATAAACTTAATTTTCATAAACGAAAGATCACTCATTTATATGAAGCATTAGATATCTTTCAAGACATGAAATTCCTGAAAATGATTCACATGTTATACAGGTTTCTCATTGGCATGAACTTTTCGGTGTCTTTTAAGATGTGAATTCCGGTTAAATGTTTTACCACAAATTTCACAAGCAAAAGGTTTTGTGTTACAGTGAAGAACTGAATGTCTTTTAAGATCAGAATAATATACAAATAATTCACCACAAGTTTCGCAAGCATAACGTCTTGGTCTTGTGTTAGAGTGCAGAAGTGAATGTCTTTTAAGATCAGAAGCACGTAAAAATGATTTACTACAAGACTCACAAGTGAATGGTTTCTCCAAATTATGAACTAATATATGACTTCGAAGAGCAGAGGCATCAGAAAATGAGATACCACAAGTTGCACAAAGATATGGTTTCTCTTTAGTGTGAATTCTAGTATGTGTTGTTAGTGAACTGGAGTTTGAAAATGACTTATTACAAGTTTTACATTTAAAAGGTTTTTCACCTGTGTGAACCCTTCTATGTGTGTTGAGATTGGAAATACTGAAAAATGTTCTACCACAGGTTTCACACATAAATTGTTTCTCGTTTTTGTGAAATTTTAGATGTGCTTTAAGAATATAATGATGTGAAAATGATTTACCACAAGTGTCACACATAAATGGTTTCTCATTGGTGTGACATGCTATATGCATTTTAAGATAAGATGGGAATTGATATGATTTATCACAAAGTCCACACTTAAAAGGTTTTTCATTGATATGTATTCTTTTGTGTTTTTTAAGAATAGAATTTGTTCTAAAAGATTTACCACAAGTTTCACAAGTTAAATTTTTTTCTTCAGTGTGAGTTCTTGCATGAACATTAAATGCACCAGAATGGAAATGTTTTTGCCCACACATTTCACAAATAAATGGTTTCTCATTGGTGTGAAAGGTCACATGTGCTTCAGGACTATTTGCTTGTGTAAATGATCTCCCACACATGTCACAGATTATAACTTTCCTAAGAGTGGAAAATACATCAGGTTGCTTCACTGCATCCAAGTGTTCAAGTGTACTTGCTGATGCTTCGAGCCTAAATTGTTCCTCATTATCATTAAATTTTTCGAACTGTTTTTTTACATCAGGGTTGGAAACTGAATTTTCAATTAAACCTCTCACAAAAGATTCCTCCATGCTAATTTTCCATCATGTTTAGATATCCACAAATTAGAGAGAGAGAGAGAGAGCCAGTTGGAAATTCTTGCTTATATGAACCAAGTACAGTCATCTGAAAAGAAGAAGAAAAAATGCAGTTTATTATTTATACATACACATTATAGTTATTAAGAACATACTCACAGTGAATATATTTAATGATACTGTATTATTACAGAATATAATAGGGAAATATAATAATAATATGGAAATATGATATATATATCAGAAAAAAATAAAATGATTTGATTTACATAATAAAATTTGCACTACAACATGGAAGCAAACTAATTTCAAGGCACTGTAACCAGAAAGTAATTTTATTTCTAAATTTCATTCTTTTATATATTATTTCTCTATGAAAATCTTTTTTATGTGCTGTATAATAACCAGTGGTGGGCGGTGAAAATTTTATGTGGGGGTGCTGCATATACAAAATAAAAAAAATAAAAATAAATTTTTTCCCCCTAATCAGTAACCAAATTTATTAATAAATAAATTTACATATTAAACAATTGCTTTATTAAAAATATTTCACCCTCACCACAAACAAACACCAATAATAAAAGTTTCGTATCTCACAAAAATAACACACAAGCATACGATACACTGCCCAAACGCGATAATTCTGACACTGCCATTTAACACAGTATAATAAATTTCGTTTAATTCTTTATCCAAGTGTGAGCAAACAAAGTTTGTGCCTGAAAATATCGTCAGGACTGGGGTAAGGTAGTACAACACCGGGAAACTTGTACCAAAGGTGGAGCAAGCTCCCATCACTCCTATCCCAGTATCTCCCATAATGCAAAACACATCTCCTTGCTGATATATATGTTATGATCAAGAGAAGGGCCACTACCCAGACTAGTTTTGACCTTTATTGAGGTCTCTTAAGTGGGAGCCAGGCCCATAGGTGGAGATACCAGGCAGAAGCAATAGCGAGGTCATCTTTACCTATAGGAGTTGTCTGGGTAGTGGCCCTTCCCTTAATGCATAACATTATACATATCTGCAAGGAGATGTGTTTTGCATTATGGGAGATAATGGGATAAGAGTGATGGGAGTTGCTCCACCTTTGCTACGAGTTTCCCAGTGTTGTACTACCTTACCCCAGTCCTGACAATATTTTCAGGCACAAACTTTGTTTGCTCACACTTCGATAATGGATTAAACTAAATTTATTATAGTCTAACCAAGTGAAAAATAAACTTTCTAGATCAAACGCAGTGTATTTGTTTGGTGTAACGATAATTGAAAAATATAATTCTTTTCATATTTTCAACAGTGACATTCATCATAATTCAGCCTTGTATCTATAATAAATAAATAATTATATGTTATTTTAACAAAATAAAATAAGATTTGCAAAAAATAGTTCACACTCACCACGAACACACACCAATAATAAAAGTTTCATATCTCACAGAAATTACTCATAACGCGCAATTACAAGCGCAAACGAATATCGGCGAGTCTGACTGCAATTGGTCAAACGTGATAATATAGACACTGCATTAGATCACAGTGTATTTGTTTCATAATCTAAAGCATTATTCTGAACAATTCCAATTATTATCTATTCAATGACTGTCGAAACATAAGCTGAAACCTTTAACATGTTGTATTGCATTTATATAATGCTGTAAGCATTGTTATTATTTATAAACACAAACAAAACTTAAATTTTTCATTTTTTCCTTGGGCAGTGTCGCAGTGCTTATGTACGGGCCACCACTGATAATAAAATTACTTTTATACAAATAATAATATAAACACATGAGAGAGGATATAAGTTAGACCAAAGAAAGTTAATCTACAACATGGAGTAATATAGAAATGGATGTTAAGGAGAGAAGAGAGATTATGTCGCATGTCTTCTTTTAAACTAGCCTGGTTATCTGAATGCCAAGTGCACTTTCAAAATCCATATAAAGTGAAAATTACTTTAGACCAAGGCCGTCTAATTTTCTAATGACAATACAACAGGCTCACAACAGCTTTATTTGCAAACTAAACAGAAGTTAAATATTTTATTCTAAATAACATTTATTATGTGAATTCCTTTTGAATTCTTATGAAAAATAAATTACAGAATTTTATGGTAGCATATCATGTTAACCTCATTTTAATAGTTCAGTATCAGGATGCCTGTAGGCCAGCCATTCTACTATCCATGACACAAGTCTATTTAGCATTCCGATTTTTCTGAGTTTGTATATCAAACTCATGTGGAATTCAGTTAAATGCTTTGGCAAAATGCTAGAATGAGATTTCAGACACCATAGAGGTTTGAAAGCAATACAAATATTAAAATCCTGAAGAACTGTACTACAGTCATCCCCCGAGTTACGTAAGTAATGCATTCTGTAAACCTTTACTTATCTTGAATTGTACGTAAGTCGAATTTGTAAATTGCTTAAGTGTAACTTCGTAAGAAACTGCAATATTTATTATTATTATATGTGTGTATATATACAGATATGTATATTATTTACACTGTATTATTTTATAAATGAAACATCATGCAGCAGTACTTACTCAGATATAAACTATAAAAGTATGAAAAACATATAAAATATAAAAATAAACTGAAATAACATTTAAGGATAAATAAACAACGAACACTAACGGCAATAAACAAGTGACTAAACTAACTGCGCGAGGCATGGACTACTGACGGGTCAGGGAAGGGAGGAATTGTTTATGGAGTCCTTATTTCTAATTGGTAGGTTTCGGTTTGAATGTTACGGCTTTTGCGCACTTGCCCTCTGCTGCTCTCGGCATTTACCAGTAACCTTTCACTGCCTGTTACTATTCGTTACATTTGCTGTGAATGCCAAGTCTAGTTAACATAATGTCGTTGCATACCGCAATGGATGTCAAAGATGCAAAAGTCGCAAACATGTTCATTCGCGCTAGTAGTTGTAATTTTCGAGATTTATTACGTAACTGTGAATTTACATAAGTCGGGGGATGACTGTATATACATTATGCTATCCAAATCAAGCTACTCAATTATAGAACATGAGCATCATTAATGCAAGACATACTTTTGACAAAACCACACTATCTCTATAGCAGATAACAGTACCATCTACCACTTCTGGTTGCAAATCCTAATCATTCTCTTTAATTCCTTAATGATTGCTCTAATAATTAGTCTATAATTAATTGATTTAGCACTATCTTCATTCCTATATATTAGAATCATGTTGCCATAAAACAGAAATCTCGCGAATGCTGTGCTTAAGTTGAACAACAGCATTAGAGGTATTACTCTAGAACAGGGGTTCCCAACCTTTCTGTTTCCTAGAGCACATTCTAAAATACCAATAGGGTGACAGACACCATCTATTTTTTCAAGCAAATTTTTTGAATTCGTTTGTTAAATGAATACATATAAAGTTTACATTATAATCAAATGTTTTATTACTTAAAAGTTTACATTATATAAAAATTTAAATATGTATATATGTAAGTTAGTGTGATCTTTGGCATTGCATTTCATTGGCCAGTACTTCATAATTAGGAGAATATGATGATCCAGTTCTTAAACTGGAATGAACAACTTCGAATGCACGTCTACTTTACATTGTATGCGTTTAATTAACGCATGCGTCATATAGCATGCCATAAATTGTTGCGTGATTATTTCAAACTATACGGCACACGGTTGAACAGCAGCGGGCACACACAAATTGGTCGAAGGGTGCCATGGTGCCCGCAGGCATAGGGTTGGAAACCCCTGCCCTAGAACATTACTTCTATGCTGAGACATCAAATAGTTCTACCTAACTCATTCCTATTTTAATTCCTATATATTAGAATCATCTTGCCAAACAGCGTTTCTCAACCTTTCTAAGCCCAAGGACCAGTAAAATGACTAAAACAATTCCATGGACACTAAGTTATGTAATTTTTTTAAAAATTTATGTGGGGATTACCAACATTTTGGAAATAACTGTGCCTTTAATAACATAATAAATCTAGAAGCATGTTTTGAATACAGATGAAAACATAATTAAGTTGGAAGTAAACGATTCAAAGTGTATCATCACTGAACAAAGATTTAATTTTTATTAAACAAATAAAGGTATCAGTTTCCGATTTGCTGTGGGCAAATGAGTGGGTATATCAGTGCCGTCCCACTGATTGAATACGAACTTGACATCCATGGATTCCATCATGGATGGCATCCCTTGTCCTGTCCAAACCATCCCCTGCATATATCCAAAAATTTCACTCAGAACATCCCAAAGCCATTAATCCCTCCCCACCACCATCCACACACACACTTTCGGCCGATACGAAGCCTTATTTCAGTGAAGAGTTTTCCGTGACCAGCAAAAAAATTTAAGACATCCTGTTAGTGAGGTCCTTCCTGATATTACTCCAACCCACGATGTCAGCCACAAAGCGTCATCCACGTGGTCAGGAGCATTTTCCTGCCAGCAACCATTTGCCATATTATTATTATGTAACACCTCCAGGGAGTCCAAAGACTCATTAAGGGAGAGTGTGCCAACAGCATCAAACAATCGGTCTCCTTCCAATTACTAACAGTGCTTAAACTTGCTTAAGCCATTAACCCCCAACCGGCCACTACGTCTATAGACATTCAGCTAAATCTGGATACAAAGCTGTAACACCCATTGAATAACATGGATAAGAAGTGCAATTTGGTGTCGATATTTCATCCACATCGGCCGGTAGGGAGGTTAATAGCAGAGGCTCTACCAATTGATTAACCGCATGCATGTGATTTGTACTAATCGTGTTATGATGGTGGTGGTTTTAATTATATCCGTCCTGTTTTATCCAGAGGCACAACAATGATCATCATAAATCTGGCAGGTTCATTAATAATGTGGTGGTTTTATTTTTATCCGTACTGTGTGCTGCTTGTACTGACATGACTGTACGGATGTTGTTGTCTGCATGTGACGGATTCGATGTGCTAGACCACATATTCCCACAAGCGACCATACAAGATAGAATTTTGCTAAATGGGATGCGGGCAGCTATCCTCGCTAACAGAGTTGAGCCTCACCGTGACGTCACTTCGTGTAACTTTCGTTTCACCGCGATTTTGGAAATGGATTAATTCCAAAACCAGTAAAGAGTATAATCGGAAACTAGTCCAAATAAATATTATAATTATGTTGCTACTTACTTTTAATGAGATGGTTCAGCTTCTCAGCCTTTGCAGAGTTGCTGGATATCTGGCTCAATATTGGTTAACTTCAGTTGAAGATCGGCACACACACTAAGACGATTTCTGTATTTTGAATGTATTTGAAAGAGCGATGAAAATCCTTTCTCAAAAAGATAGTTGTAGAAAATTGCATGACGATTTTCAGTGCTTCTTCAGATAATTTTCCAAATTATCTGAAGGCGAGATCCAGAATTGAGCCAAACCAAGGTAATGAAATTGCATTTTAAGCTCACTGTCACTTGAAAGCTCAATTAATTGTTCTTTTTTCGATTCCATTATTCCCTCATCCTCAAGAACTCCAGGTAATCAGACTTGAACACAGTGATGTTGATGTATCGAGACCTTATAACAATGAATAATAAAATCCGTGTCTTCTTGTCAGTGTGCTCTAGAATAGCCAAGCCTTATAAACTACCTTGTCAAACTTACCAGTATGTTCTTTTCACTTCCACACTCTCTCTCTCTCACCAACCATCCCTAGCTTTGTTGATTTCCTGGAGTAAGTTCCATCAATGTGGTACAAACCTTGTAATTCATTTCTCCAAAAATGCATAACTTTACATTTACATACATAACTTCACATTTTAACACATTAAACTGACACCCATTATCTTGACCATACTGACAGGCTATTTAAATCAGCTTGCAAGCTTTACACATGGTACTAATTAACTATTGCACCTTATCCATTTTTGCATAATCAGAAGACAACTGAATATTTCCCATAAGATTATTTATTTTCATTTCTGTAATTAGAACAGTAGTGCTTCAGAAACAGTTTTGCAGCACACCACTAGTCACCTGTTTTCTCCATGATTCTGCTCTTAAACCTGCATGTGCAACTTTTTGGTATCGCTAAATCAGCAATCCTCATATTCATTTTTCCAGATTAATGTTTGTTGCAATTTGTGTAATAGAGTTCTATGTGATATCCGGTCAAACATCTTTTTAAAATCGAGCAGTATCATCATGTATGCATTCCCTTTATTCAACTTAGCTCTCACTGTATTGTAAAACATTAGTAAATAAATTACTAAAGCATGACCAACCTTTCATAAAGCCGTGCTATCTCTCATAGAATACCATATTTTTATCATCATAATCAAATTCCTGTCATGTACCTTCAAGGGGTGTACACGATATAAGAGAACCACATGAAAAATTTAAATCATTAGTAACATCCTATCCACACTTTTCCTCCAAATCGGTCTGCTACCTGCCAACATTATCAGATCTTATATTTCTATCTTCTAGGGCACTTTTTACCATATTAATCCACCTATATCTTGAGCTTCCTCTGGGTCTTTTTCCTGCCAACCTGGCAGAGAACACGTGTTTTGCTAATCTCTCCATGCCTATTCTATTTAAGTGACCATACCACCTGAGATTAGCTCTGCTAATGCATTCCTGAATGCTGATAATGTCAAGTTCTTTCCTAAAATTGTCGTTTCTGATATGATATTGCCATTGATGCCATCTGTTCATACTCCTAATCTTTCTCAGGATTGCCATATCTGTAGTCTCTAGTCTTTGGTGAAGTGTTTCACTTCTGACCCAGCTCTCAGGTCCATAAGTTAAGACTGGTGTGAACACTGTCTTGTATACGGCTAATTTAGTGTCTTGGCTAATTTCTCTTTTATTCCATATACATTTATTCAGTTGACTTCCGACCATACCAGCTTTGTTGATGCTGTTGTCTATTTCCATATTTAATTTACCATCGTCACTAAAATTCATGCCTAAGTAGCTGAAATGTTTCACTTGTTCTATAGGTTTTCCATGCACAATGCAGTTGATATTTTCAGTGCTTCTGCATATTTTCATTGTCTTGTTATTGCTGACCTTCATACCATATCTATTACAACAGTTATTCAGTTTAATCAGGAAATCTTGCAGACTTTTAGCGATTTATCTAGAAGTATAACATCAGCCGCATAAAGCAAAGAGCTGACATTAACATCTACAATTTCGATATCAGGTTTAATACTAAGTTCCTTCATAATGTGATCCATATAGATAATGAATAACAGAGAGGATAATGTACATTCTTGTCTGACACCAGATTTAACATTAAACCATCTTCATTTGCTTCCTTCAATTCGAACTGCTGACTTCCGGCTCAAATAAAGATGAAGTATGATATAATGCCCCATATAACTGTAGCATTTAATAGCTTCTCTCTCTTCGCAGCACCTTGCCATATGCCTTTTCCAGATCTACAAAACTTAAATACAGATCTTTGTTATATTCAAAAGATTTCTCAACTATTTGTCATAAATTGAAAATCTGATCCTGACAGCCTCTATTTGGCCTGAATCCAGCTTGTTCTTCATCAAGCTTTTCTTCCACAATTCTTCTCAACCGTTTCTCAAAGTATACTTGCTTAAATCTTACCAGGAACATTCAGTAGAGAAATACCTTTGTTGTTCTCACATTGAGTTTTATTTCCCTTTTTATATATGGGTACTTTCAGAACTCTACTCCAATCATCTGGAATTCATCCCTCTGTCCAGGCCGTCTGAACTATGCAGTCCAGCCACTGTAAGACTTTTATACCTTCATACTTGAGCATTTTTGGTCGAATATCATCTACTCCTGCTGCCTTTCTACATTTCAGTCCTTTGATGGCTTTTTCTACTTCAAGAATGGATATGTATTCTTGACTGCATGCCTGTTTAGTGTTTTTACCACTCTTTTATCACCACTTGTTTCATTTAGCAATTTTTCAAAGTAATTACTCCATACTTCAAGGATATCTTTTTCTCTAGTTTCCATGTCACCTTTATCATCTCTAATACCTTTTACAACACTCTTTCCTCTTTTGTATAGCTAGTTTTACACAGTATTTAGCTTTTTTACATTTGTCTCTGTATTCTCTAAGAGCACAAGCTGATTTATTTGCCAGGAACTTTTGATATGCTTTCTTCTTTCCCTTTAATTTCATGTTTCCACTGTAGAATTCTGATTTTTCTATCCTTGCAGACAATCTCACTACATGCTTCTCTGGCTGAATCAATCAGTGTTTTCTTCAAGGCTTGCCACTGAATCTCCAAGGTTTCGTTCCTATTCTGAAACTCTCATTTTTTCTTGAATAATGTTTGTGTATATTAGTCTACGGTTCACATACAACAGCTGCTCAAATTTTATTCGCTTCAAAACTTTCTTACATGTTCTTCTTTTCAATATGAAATTCAATTTTATCCAGCTAAAGACTAAATTTTGGGAAAAATTTAGAGAATAGAGCAAAGCTAATAATAATAGCAAATACCTGTTGGATTTCTGCTCAAGACGTGGACTGGTTATTACAAACACTATGTTCCAACATAAAAAAGTGCACAAATTTATGTAGAGAAAAGAGGCAAGTAATAAGTAAAGCTTCATTGACAATGTTATTGTTGATAGTGATGTTTTCTCCCTGTTGCAGGACACCAGCATGTACAGGGGATATGAAACTGGAAGTATATCACCATTTAGTCCTGAGCATCTTTTTATCCACTTGCAAAATTCACTCTTTAACCAAATTGTCCAGTAGTTTTATTTATGAATGAGATGCCAATTGGTCTGTAATTTGCTAAAAGCCAACTTTATGTATAGGAATTGTTTTTCCCTTTTTCCACTTCCAAGGAATTCACCAGAGGACTAAGACTTAAGCAGTCTAGTAAAGGCATTGCCAGTTCCCATGCATATTTCCGTAAAACGTGAACTGATATCCCATCTAATCTCACTGCTGTATTTACATTATGATTCTTCAGTCTTCTAAATAACTTCAATTTATCAATACCTGCTTTCACACCAGTCCCTGGCCCATGTATAACCTCACTTGGATGATGTACCCTTGCAAAGTGGTTAGCTAGTAACTAAACCATTTTGAATTACTGGGTTTAACTCGACTATGTAGTTCCTGCTTAATAATATTACTCATTAATCTAACTCCTATTTGATTAATCCTCTTGACCCTAGATATAATGTGATATTGCTTCTTCAAGACACACTTTGATCTATATTTCATACACGGCTGACATCTTTCCCATCCAGATTTTTGTGTCATGGCAGAGATTCAAGCTTACTCCTAAGCTTGGCATAAGTCATTGCTATTGTAGTTCCACATATATATCCCTTCATCACTGAAAATCCTACATTTTGCTATCTCCAAAGTCAAGAAATAATCGGTATCTGCAATCACAGGGAATGTGGTCAATCTATTTATGAATAGCTTATCAGATCCAATACTCATATCTTAAGCACTCTTCATCTCATGCTGCCTCGGGCAGTTATCTCTCGATAATTATACAAATTCCGTTTCCTGCCTGATATGATCTTTCCAGTCTGACTTTATAACATGTTCCTTGGTAACTAACTACTCACATCTCCCAAATGAATTTCTTTTTCTAACGATTCCATTAATCAGGAAATAATAATCAAGTGGACCTTGATTATTTTATCTCTTCAGTTCTTTCAGATTTACAGAGATCACCTTTCAGTAACTTGGAATATAAATTTGAGCTAAGTGGAAAAGAATGAAAAAAAAAAAAAAAGATAAACTGTGACCTGTGTAAAGCAAAATTTCATTTTGCATTACAATGGTGCTAGGCCTCCTAGTGCTTGTGTCCGTTTCCATGGTTTGAATACCATGCCATCTTTTGGAATCATATGTGGACCTTGGTTTTCCAAGAGATCTGGAAAGATGCCACAGGAAAAAAAATTAAGCATATCACAAATGGTTTCCACACTGAGACAGCAATTTCATTCTCAGCCTACAACAAATCTGAATTCATGACTAATTTATCATAGTACTAACACCACCACACACACTTTTATCACAAAGATGTTTTATTAACACTTATATTTCGCTGATTTTCAACACGACATCATCAGAGCACAACACATTTGTATACACGACAGTGAGCGAGTGAAACAATATAATTGCAAAACACAAAAGATCTAAAGACATCATCAGACACAACACATTTGTATACACGACAGTGAGCGAGTGAAACAATATAATTGCAAAACACAAAAGATCTAAAGTCCTATCTTTGGCGCCCTCTAACGAAAAAAAGAAATTTTTGTTTATTGTTTTTTTTTATTTTTATTATTTATTTTTTGTATAAAATATCCTATTTTTGGCACCCTCTAACGGGGGGGGGGGGGGAGGAAACAGCAGCTATCCAGGAATTTTTCTTAGGATAACCTTCTCCCAAATTTTTGGCAAATTAATGCAACCATATTTGTTAAGGTTGGGAGAATTCTTCAAAGCCATTGCTGACTCAAAAAATAATCTTTCAGATCTATAACGACTCCTAAATAGCACATTTGTTTTCCTCTATCTAATTGTGAGAGTCCAAAGTGTGGTCAGCCAGTCCCGACTTGCCATTGTAATAGTAGCAAATGTATCTTTCATGTTCTTCCAGGCAGATGTTCACTGGTCTTCCTGTTTGCCCATAATAGGCCAAGTCACGGTCACAAGGAACTTCATACACTCCTAGGTGTGCTAAAGTTTATCCTTAGGTGAGCAGATCAGAGTTGCCAGCTTGACATGAGGTTTGAAAGTGGTGCTAAGGCCATGTTTCAAAAATACTTTGGCTATCTTATCTGATGTACCTCTGATATTGGGAATAGAAATGGTCATGTTGTATTCTTGTGTATTAGGGGAGGGCAGAGTAATAAGCCTATGTAGTATTTTATCTATTTTGTAGGGATTGTAGCCGTTGGCTAAGAACGTATGGCGCAGGTTTGGGGTTCAATGGGCAGAGCTGTATCGTTAGAACAAATGGCTCTGGCTCCGTGTGTAAGTGTTTTTAAAATGCCGTACTGTTGGACTGGATGATGATGTGACTGTTTAAAGTTTACCTGAAGATACTTTCAGGTGCAAACCTTGTTTGCTCACACTTGGATAAAGGATTAAACTAATTTTATGATGTGACTGTTTATGTAGGTATCTTCCTGTGTGTGTGTAAGCTTTCTGTAAATAGAAAAAGCTCTATGCGAGTAGCGGCGATTTGTTCTCGAAGGAGCGCTAAACTCACCCGTTGATATATACGATGTGCCTTTAGTTTTATTTTCTGATGATTTCTTTGGGCCATGATGTCACTTTTTTCGGACTTTTTTCTCGAAGAAGCGCTAAACTCGACGGGCGAGTTTAGCGCTTCTTCGAAAACAAATCGCCGCTACTCGCATAGAGCTTAGTAAGCTAAACAGCTCTACAACAAGAACTAATCAACGTGTTAAATCCTGAAATATGGACTGTCCTACAGCACATCTCCGAAGTTGCAGCAGAAAAAGAATTCACAAAAGTAAAAAGCAACCACTAAAGAAATATGAACTGCTACAACAGCGCCAACATACCAAGTCCCAACCGCAACTTCGACGAGACCACGTGGTCGTAAACATATCGTTGGAAACACTCACTGAAAAAGCCAAGAACGCTCTCAGTCTAGGACATAACTTTGCCGTCACGCCCGAACAAATTCCTAAACTAGAAATTATGATGAAAGTAGAACGGGGTATCCACGATCTTCCGCCAGCAATGGCCAATAACATGCGACTAGATATAGCAAGTATTCTAAACAAGGCTAAGCCTCCAAAAAGCAATATGCCACGTAAGCAAATAACTGCCCATAAAAAAGTTATATAATAATAACAATATTTTTATTACAAAAGCCGAAAAAGGAAATGCAACAGTTATCATGACTAAAGAAGAGTATAACAGAAAAATGCAAGATCTCATATGTGACAGTTCCACATATCAAATTATACATCGAGACAATACGATGTCTCAAAAGCAAAAAGTCCGAAAATTACTGAAAAAAGTGGCATCATGGCCCAAAGAAATCATCAGGAAAATAAAACCAATTCATGTTAAACCACCCCGTATTTATGGATTACCAAACACCCACAAAACTAATATCTCCCTACGCCCCATAGTTGATAGCATAGATAGTCCCACATATAAACTGGCCCAGCATTTAGCCAAGTCGCTTGCAACCCTTACTGGCAACTCCTCTACTTTTGTAAAAAAATTCAATCCATTTCGAAACACCACTGGTTAAAAATCTAATCCTAAAAAATTCAGACATGGTTAGTTTCGATGTCACCTCCTTATTTACCAATGTACCACTTATAGACACTCTTGATTTAATCAAGTCTAAATTTCCCCCAGATATTTTTGAATTATTTCAATTTACCACAAATACAGGTTACTTTACATGGGGAGGAAAATTCTACAAACAAATTAATGGTACTGCTATGGGTTCTCCCCCCCCCTCTCTCCCCTGTTAGCAAATTTTTACATGGAACACTTGGAAAACAAAGTACTTACCACAGCTACATACAAGCCACAAGTGTGGTTATGCTATGTAGATGATATGTTTGCCATCTGGTCCCATGGAAAAGACTCTTTGGATGCTTTTGTCACCTACCTAAACAGCCACACCCCAAAATTCACTTCACAGTAGAAAAAGAATCAAATAACTGTTTACCATTTCTTGATACATTAGTCACCCGCTTTTCAGATGGATCACTATCTTTTTCTATTTACTGAAAGCCTACACACACATTAGGAAGATACCTACATAAATAGTCACATCATCATCCAGTCCAACAATATGGCATTTTAAAAACACTTACACACAGAGCCAGAGCCAATTGTTCTAATGATACAGCTCTGACCACTGAACTCCAATACCTGCGCCATACATTCTTAGCCAACGGCTACAATCCCTACAAAATAGATAAAATACTACATAGGCTTATTACTCTGCCCTCCCCTAATACACAAGAATACAACATGACCATTTCTATTCCCAATATCAGAGGTACATTGGAAAAGATAGCCAAAGTATTATTGAAACATGGCCTTCGCACCACTTTCAAACCTCATGTCAAGCTGGCAACTCTGATCCGCTCACCTAAGGATAAACTTCACCCTTTAGCACACCCAGGAGTGTATGAAGTTCCTTGTGACTGTGACTTGGCCTATTATGGGCAAACAGGAACACCAGTGAACATCCGCCTGGAAGAATATGAAAGACACATTCGCTACTATTACTATGGCAAGTAGGGACTGGCAGACCACACTTTGGACTCTCAGGATTAGATGGAGGAAAACAAATGTGCTATTTAGGAGTTGTTATAGATAGATCTGAAAGATTATTTTTTGAGTCAGCAATGGTTTTGAAGAATTCTCCCAACCTTAACAAATATGGTTGCATTAATTTGCCAAAAATTTGGGAGACAGTTATCCTAAGAAAAATTCCTGGATGGCTGCTGTTTTTTTTTTTTTTTCGTTAGAGGGTGCCAAAAATAGCATATTTTATACAAAAAATAAATAATAAAAAATAATAAAAATAAAAAAATACAATAAACAAATTTTTTTTTTTTTTTTCGTTAGAGGGTGCCAAAGATAGGACTTTAATGACAGTCAGATAATACAGTGGCATTATCTGACTGTGGTGGTGTAAATTCCATTAGATGCAGCTATCTGTATTTCCACCATTCCAGCAATCATTGTTGCTCCCCATCTTCTGTATAGACAAATTAAGACTCCTTCCATCAGCTGTAGTGCACCACAAATCTCGTGTAGCCTTGTTCTCCAAAACTAATACCAGTGATATATGTCTTAATGGCTTCTGTAGAGATCTGAAGATTACAGAGACCTGTTACACTCGACTATAGGGCAATGTACTTTAACCTATCATTTTCCTTCATAAATGCTCTCATTTACAAATCCTTTCATTTTGTTGTTCTTGATAGTACATCCCATTCCTTGTCTTCATTTTACAAACTTTGTATTTTTGCTGCTCAGTGTTTAAAAGAATAGTTGTGGAAGGAACTAATAGGACCTTCCATAACCAATATTTCAACCACTGATCTTCTTGCCTGGTACAGATAATACCTAGTTTTCTAGGCAAAATCAGATTGCTTATTTCTCTCTATTGTCCATTATTTTTCTTCACCCAGTTGCAATTATCCCTTTCTAATCAGCATTCTGCTTTCCATTATGTTTTTATTTTATTTTTAATTTACTTTATGAGCATTGATTTTCTGTTGAATTGGCCACATTCATTCCTTGACTCTCTCTCTCTTAAATCTATAAAATTGCAATCTGCTGCTATTATATATCTGTTCACAATTCAGCTCAAAACTTGTAAAAAATGACTCCACAGCATGGAGGAAAGCCTATTTTTAGCTCATTCCTAGAAAATGAGATTAAAGTTTGTCATCAAACTATTGCTTTCCCTCACTTTTGTCTCTGCAAACATAATAAAAGTTATTAGCTTTACTTGTTAGAGGCCCTCAGTTAATTAGTGATCACCATGAAGGTTATGAACACTGTAGAACTATAACAAATATCCTAGCGAACATTATCTGCTTCCAGACTTTTTTTTCCCCCAAGAAATGTATGAAGAAACCACTGCTATGAGTTTGACATTTCCAAGAAATTTAATCTGGTCTGGTGTAGGGTGTTGGTACCAAAAGTGCTGGTAATTTTTTAACAGTTGGCTCACTAAAAATATAAATGAATAAATTCATTAAAGAAATGATGCAGCAAAGTCTTGTTTTAAGAATTACATCCATAAATATTGAGTGACGTATACAATCTGTACACAGCTGCTGCATAGGGTGGGGAAGGAAGCACAAAGAGTGCCAAAATGCACTCCCCATCCCTGGCTCTATTTTCGTGTTACCATATACAAGCCTATTGCCCAAATTCTACTAGCCATTGTGGATGGAAGTGTTTGCCACTCTGAAGTTTATAGCATTGCCATTTTAACAGTTTGTTCACATGAGGTGGCTCAGGCACACCACTGGTTGGTACTATCCTTTTATCTTTTAATTTTTTATTTGGCTGGCCAGCTTTTTTCTCTTGTCATTCACTGTATGTCATGTGGGTGGCTTTCTCTGTTTAGATTTTTCTAACAATCCTGGATTGCACAAGGAGTGTTGGAGCATTCTTGCATTGGTAGAGTTTAACATACTATTCCACTGTGTGCATCAGCCCTCTTTTCTGAGTAGCAGAAAATGTCTGTGATACGTCTTATTATAATATGGGCATCTCCATGGAGCCCAAAGACTCTGCAGGAGACCCATTTCATCTGCACAATCCATCATACCTCTCCTTGAACCTGTTAACAGACAAAGCATTCACAAAGCCTCATAAAAAGAATTAATCAGAATTTTTTTCTGTAAGTATGCCATGTTTGTTGGTTTTAGATTTATGGTCAAAGCAACAAGGCTGTATAAAGCCATGCATTTGTATTTATGGGTGGTTTTGCCCATTTTTTTTGGAATGAAGAAAACTGAATTTCAGGAAAGAAATATCCCATTGCTTCTGTAACACTGGCTTACTCGCCTTCAGTCGAAAAGCTCTTATGAAAATTCTTTATATCTCAGACAGGATCCGAATCCAGGTTTCTCTAAATATACTAAGTGTTCCATTGTATATGTATCCATGTAATTAAGGATATATATAAACGGCCTGGTCGATACAGTGCTCAATAAAGTTTATATTTTATTCGGTCTATGTGGAATTGTAAAGCAGATGATCATAATAAACTCAGAAGCTGCATTTCAGAAAAATCAGCACGCATGGAAAATAGTTGTAGGGTACCTGAGAGAACTTTGGTTGAATGGAGATACCAGTATAATAATAAGAATGATAATAAATTAGAGAGGATAAGATGATCACTGACTGCAAGATATCAAGAAGTTGTGTATGGGGGGATGTGAGTATGCAAGATTTAAGTTAACCAGTGGTGTACCACAATAATCAGTGATTAGTCTACTGTTATTTAATCTGCACATTGATATTGGGAAGGATTTGACAAGCAACATATAGCTATTTGCCGATGATGCAAAGATAGGTAGGGTAATCAGGAATGCTGCTAATATGCAGTACTTCCAGAATGATTTGGATAGGCTGAATTGTGGACATTGCAAAACAGATGTCAGTAACTTTAAAGTCATTTGCTTCGGCATGATTAGATATCCGATGTTGTATTATATAGGTTAGATTATGCTAAAAGCGGATGAGGCTAGGAATCTTCAAGAGTGTCAGTAGATAGGAAGTTGAAGTTCAGGAACCATTTTACAAAGATTGGAAATACAACTCAAAAGATAGCTGAAATGAATGGTCACATATAAAGATAAGGATGTCATTTTGTCTCGTTACAAGGTCTTGATAAGACTTCACTTGAAATACTGTGCACAGGTCTGTCTCTGGTTTCCATTGTGATTCTGATATATTGGATGCAAATGATTGTCAAAAATGACATCAGGATTGTGGAATATTGATTATGAAGGCAGACTGAGAATTTGCAGACTGCAGACACTAGAAAACAGGAGAAAGAGTGGTGACATGAATCAAAATTACAAACTTTCTGAAATATCATGCAAGATTTCTATTGATGGAATTTTTCAATTTATGGAGGGTGGGGAAAGGACAAGTGGGCATCCTTAGAAGCTGAGAATGAATAACACTAAGAAAGCAGTAAGGGCTAATTTTTTTTTTCTTACAGGATGTACTGCTATTTGATGTGTTGAGTGCAAGCAGTGTGAATGAATTCAAGAATAGTTACAATGGTGTATGTAGTATATGTTACCTCCCTTGATGAGTTCCTAATTCCCTGAAGGTCTCTCTTAATAATATGAGGTGTGGCTATTAAAATGAGACTAGTTGCAAAAATGTGCTTTATTATTACAATTGCAGAACTTAATTGTTATCTGATTCGACATACTCCCCCTCCTCTATCTATACACCTTTGCATATGAATTTTCCATTGTTCGAAGCACTGCTGCAAGTCTTCAGGTGATATCTGCTAAAGTAGCACTGCCATTTTCTCCTTTACCTCATCCACTGACTGAAAATGGATGCACTTAAATGCAGATTTCAACTTTGAAAAAGGTAAAAGTCGGATGGATCAAAGTCCGGGGAGTAAGAGGATGGTTCAACACTGGGATCTTCTTATCAGCCAGATACTACTATACAGACAGTGCACTGTAAGCTGGAGCATTGTCCTGATGGAGAATCCAAGCGTTGTTCTTCCACAGATCATGTCTGTTCTTCCTCACTCCTTCTCTCAGCTTGACAAAACCTGAAGTTAATAATGTTGGTTAACTCTCTGACCTTCTGGTACCCATTCAACCATTACCATGCCACTGATATAAAAAAAAAAAGAAAAAAAAAAAGAGCATTGCCTTCAGTTTTGGCTTGCTCAGTCTTGATATTTTCATTCTCGGTGATGGGGAAGTTTTCCGGTGCATCGATTGTCTTTGTTTCAGGATCATACTGGAAAATTTACATTTGATCACAAACACTTGGTCGGCAATTTCTTCCCTTTCACAAGGAATTTGAGATTAATGTGCTGATAGAGTTTAATGTTAGACATTATTCGGGCAAAGCGACTTCACACGTTTTTTTTTTTTATAACTGCCTACAGACTAACTACAAGCGACAGCAAACAATGCTTATCTCAACTGCTTCTAAAACCATCAAGTTCATTCACTGAGCAAATGCATCCAACTGCTATGAGTACAAGATTCATAGCACTTGTCTCGTTATTTAATAGCCGCACCTCATAATCTCTTAATAATCATGATGACGACGATATTACTATTTCAGTGGTATGATATTATTATTATTATGGGACACCTCCAGGCAGTCCAAAGACTTATCAAGGGAGGGCACCTGCTCTACACCTCTCTGTCTCAACCAACTAGAGTGAACCTCGTTCTACATCAATACCATCTACTGCTTACCCCCACCAATAGTATTTTCACAGACAATCACCAACATCCATGCATAAGGCAGGATTCGAACCTACAGCCTTTTGGCTGGGAAGCAGATATGCTAACCATTACGCCAACTAGGCTGGCATCATAAATAATATATATTTCATCCCTGAACATTTGCACAAAAATGGATTATACGAATTCTGAAATTCAACTCATCCCATCAATGCTCATTTTAACTGAAGTGGAAATAGGATCATTCAAATAGCTAACAATTCTTACCTATTTGCTCTCAAGTGTATACTTATTCGTTTACAAAGTCACGCAACCCGGTATTGATAATCCTGTATTGATTACACAAAGGATGGATTGTGGAAGAGGTGGATCTTCGTCTGCTGGGATGTAAAAAAGCGAATGGGAATCTAGTTTCTTCAGTCCGCAGTCAATTTCTGCGCGATTATACACTATTATATAATAAAATAAAGAGTCAAAAGGCTTCATTACATACTGTGTTATATATTACATACTTTTCTATTATATACTTTTATAACAGCCATGGATATAATTATTATTGTCATTTCGTAAAGATCACACAAATCCGCAAGACACGCCATTGTTCAAAGTTATATATCAGCGCCCCCATAAAATGGAATGTGTAAATTAAAATAAAATTAAGTTCAAGAAACTTTTATTTATTTATTAAATAAATACAACATATACATATATCTACATAAAAAATAGAGCATCTAAAAAAATTGTTTTCAGTTATCACAAAAACATCGCAATACAATTCAAACCTGCTTAGACGCACCATTCATGAAGCTGAAAGTCCCAGCCAAGCGGCTAATCGGTTGTTGGTTTACTGTCCATTTTTAATCGCTTCACGTTTGTTTTAGGTCGTGCAGTGTATTTACTAAAGTTTTACTTCATGATCTTGAGATATATATGGATTGAGGACCTCCCTGTGCGGGTGTGCCCTGCACAAAGGCGCCTGATCAGAAAGGTCGCCATTTCAAGACAACAAATAATAGTAAATTTTTATACATTGCCCATTTCATGAATAGTGAACCGCCTCATCAATAGATGAGGCGGTTCACTACGATTGGTGGATTGATTGGTAGAGGAAGAGATTTGAAGAGTTAAGTAACCTCCCTCCATGTGTCTTTGGATTCCTTCGAAGTGTTAAGTAAAAAAAAAATAATAAATAAATAAATTAATAATAATAATAATAATAATAATAATGTTCACAGTAAATTTTCCAGAGGTTAACAAGACATTTCAGAATTCATCGGATACACCTGTCTTCTTTTGTTTAGCCAACTAAGTTCTGCATCATTCAGAGGATGGTGATTCATAAACGACTCAAGACATTCTAACTTAAACTGAAATCGAGTTGCATTTGTCCGGTAATAATATAATTATTTTGGGGACTTCTGTCTACTGGCTCATATGTTTGACCTTTATTATCATTGGAAACCAGAAAGAAACCTGAAATACATCAGCAGTTCACGTTTGAAGGTTTAATTTTTCATGTGAAAATGTGAATTAATGATGAACTGAGATCTGATATCTTCAGATTTTATTCCTGATTATCATATTTAATATTATTATTACTACATGACACCTCCAGGGAGTTCAAGGACTCATTGTGGGAGGGCACACTACTCTACTTCGCTAAATACATCTCATCCTCTCCACTGCTACTTCATTCTCCAACTATGACACAACGCCATCTATCGCCCATCATCACCACCAACAATAGTATTTTTTGACAGTAAATTGCGTGTGTTCGGAAGGCCGATTTGTCTGTACGCAAGATGAAAAACTGAGTTTCCGGGAGAAAAACCCCGCTACCACCGTATGAGATCGGTGGTATATATTACGTAAAATCAACTTTTAAAAAGTTGTTTCTACGTAATATATCGAATTCGACATCCTTTCAGGACTTATCTGCAGTATAAAACACATACTTGACCAATATTTTACCTGATATTCACTTCCTCTTTAGATAGGCCTAACAATTAAAAATAGTCGTTGAACAATGATCATATTTTTTGAATGCTCAGAATCTGTCATTTTCTTATGGCCTTATAATAAATCATTTCCTTTACCTTTTGTTTACGTGAGTTAGCCGATCTCATACGGAGGTAGAAGGGTTTTTTCTCCCGGAAACTCGGGTTTTTCATCCCGCATACCTACAAATCGGCCCTTCAGAACACACGCAATTTACAGACAAAAATTACTAGTTGTGGTGGTGTTGGAGGTGGGCGGTAGAGGGTGTTGATGGAAATGATTCGTAGTAGAGGTTAGGTATAGAGACAGTTGTAGGTGTTCTCCCGCGATGAATCTTCGGACTCCTTGGAGGTATCAGGAATAATAATAATAATAATAATAATAATAATAATAATAATAATAATAATAATAATAATAATAATAATAATTCATCACATACTTATTTTTTCTGTTCTCACAATTAGCATCTCACCAATCATAATTTTCACGCATTCTACAATCTACATGATGTTAACTACCACTAAACTGTTCCTCCAACATTATCAATTCCAGTGGCGCACCCAGGGGATGGGCCCAGGTTCCCCCAAAAAGAAAAAGGAAAGAAACACTAGAAAATTTTCCAAAAATCTTTTCTTAATTAAAATTATTATTATTTATGTTGTATTGTGTCTTCTATTTCTTTACTACTTATGAATTAGCGGTCACATAAGGTGAGAATACCTTATAACTATCGGGAATCACGGCCGCTCTGAACGCGAGGCGAACGACGTAGTCAGAGGAAATAACGGGTTTCATGTATTGGCGACCACTGCAGATGCTCAGTCATAGGTCGTATTATGATTATTATTATTGTTCTGGGAAACTCCAAGGAGTCGACAGACTCATCGAGGGAGGCCCTAACATCATGTCAAGAACAACTATTCGACATTGACACAGTATCTATCATACCTTGCCTTGAACTCATTCACGGTCGTAGCACCCACAAGACTCTGGAAGCTTATTCCACTCATTCACCACTCTCCAAGTAAAAAACCTAGCTCTAACTCCCTTGTCAACCACGCTCTTGCTTAGCTTCCATGCATGGCCCCTAGTCCTCTCACCACCAGTCATATTTTCAAAAATATCTTCTGGATCAATCTTATAGTATGCAATGCGTAATGTCCATTATCATATCGGCTACCCAACTCGCCCCTCCCCTAAGATTAATTAAATCTTGAGTGCTCGGGTACCCCCAAGATTAAATCCTGAGTATGCCACTAATCAATTCTGCCAATAAAAGTAACTACCCAAGTAACTTGGCTATTAAATTTGTAACACAAATTTCACTCAGTTATATTAAAATTTCTTATTAGTTAAAAACAGATTGAACACTAATAAATGTTTTTAAAATATCAATAAATGCTATGTTCATGAAAGAACCAGAAAAATTCACAGATAAATCACATAAAAGAGATTTTTTACAACTAGTAGAAAATTAAATGTCAAAATAGGAACCGGAAAATACAAAACAAATATAGGGAGTGTTGTATATGTACACTTTGATACACGTATGTAACGCAGTGGAGACAAACTTAGAGAAATTGTCATTTATAATAATATGAAAAGAGGAAATTACCAGGAAAAAACAATATAAACATGGAACTGCATAAAAATTTATGTGAAAAATTTAACGAAACTCCTAAAATCGTAAACATGGTCTCTCTCTCTCTCTTCTAGTGCGATTTCAAAGCTACCATTGCAATGTTCCGATGATTAAAGTCACCCATTATTATTTCTCCTTTCCTTCCCATTTGTATTTATTTGATGATGCATTTCTTCGTCACTAGAACGGATTCACCTGGTCTGTAACAACAGCCCACTATGTATTTAGTCTTATTACATTCCAACTCACACCAGAAGGCTTCAAACTCACTGCCACATGAGCACGTATTAATTACAATTGCACCTATAGTCCTCAATTCTAATTCAGTAGTCTGATACCATTAGCAACACGTCCTCTTCTATCCTAACTAAACTATTCTTCCTAAAAATACTGTATCCTTTGCACTCGATACCAACTTTTGATTTTGATAGCCAGTCTCACTAACGCCTACAATATGAAGTCCCAATATATTAACCGAAACAAAAAACCTCTACCGCTTTGTTTCTGATACTCATAGCATTCGTGTACAGATATAATAAATTACCTTCATACGTTGTTTTTCTATATACTTATCTGTGGCCTACATGACACATTTGGAAAATTTGCCGATATCTGTTCTTTTCTAGTTAGTTGTACGTACTAGTGCAAATTCTATGGTTAACTTTTCTAGAAAGGACGGTTAAAAACATGAGATTATTGGGGAGAAAGGATCCTGTTTGCTGTAATATTGCTAAGATAACTTGTGAATCAATTGAGAAACAAAGAGATACAGAAAGGTTCCTCTAGTTTTTAAATAATTTATCACGATTCAATTTTTTTTTTTTGTTTTATTATACGGGAACTTTAAGTGTAGCAAGCCGAAAAAGAAGACAGTATTCTTTAGAGAAGAGAAAATTACGATGGCTCTTGTAAACCACAACAGTAGAGGGAATGGTGAAGGATCAAAAATTGGTTTGGTTGATTTCAAACTGGAGATGGTAAATGAATGTTAACCAATACATGCTCGTTTTCTTATTCTTACAAAAGAAAGTGGACTTTGACTAGTTCAGCATATTTTAAATATATACATACATACATACCGGGTGCGAAATTTAAGGATGTAAGGGAGAGTATTAGAGTGCAAAAACAGAGGGTGAAAGAATTAATAATTGTGGCGGGTACGAATGAATTGAAAGGTGATAATTTTTTTATGAGAGAGGACTTGAAAGTATTGTTAAAGGTAGCGAAAGAAAAGAGTGACGGAGTTAGAATGGTTAGTCTGTTGTCGCGGTATGACAGAGAGGAGTCCACTGCTTGGACCACTGCTGTTTAATCTGTTCATTAACGATATAGGGAAGGATCTAAGTGGAACAATTCATTTGTTCGCTGATGATGCAAAGTTGGGTAGGGCAATAGTGAATGCAGAAGATGTCAAAGTCTTGCAGGATGACTTAGATAGATTGGAATTCTGGGCTAAGGAGAATGGATGTCAATTTAATGTGACAAAATGTAAGGTTATGCATTTTGGGGTGAAAAGATTAGCAGCAGTATACCACATTGGTGGAACTGTACTCCAAGAGATTGATGAGGCCAGGGACTTGGGAGTGTTGGTGGATAGGGAGATGAAGTTTAGGGGGCACATTGCAAAAGTGGCTAAATCAGCTCATCAAATCACTTGGTTGCTGAAAAATACCTTGACGAGCAGAGACAAGCAAGTTATTGTACCTCTGTACCGAGCCTTGATAAGACCTCATCTCGACTACTGTGCCCAGATTTGATCACCTCGGTTCCTTCTTGATGGCGAGGAGGTGGAGAGGATCCAGAGGCGAGTGACTAAGATGATAACAGGTCTATGGAATGAACCATATGAGAACAGGTTGAAGATCTGTGGGTTGCAGAAACTAGTTGATAGGCGGAAAAGGGGAGATATGATTGAGACATTCAAATTGCTAAAGGGATTCTATAGGATTAATTCAGAGGATATTTTTGAGATCAGGACTGGTGGTGGGAGAACTATGGGACACCTATGGAAGCTGGGCAAGAGTGTGGTTAGCAGGGGTATTAGAGCTGGGTTCTTTACTTTTAGAGTGTAAATGAGTGGAATAAGCTGCCAGTCTGTTGTGGGTGGTATGACGGTGAACGAGTTCAAGACAAGGTATGATAGATACTGTGAGAATGTAATCGCATAGTTGTGTGGACATGATGTTTAGGGCCTCCCTCGATGAGTCTAAGGACTCCTGGAGTCGCCCGAAATAATAATAATAATAATATCTACATATACGAAAGCAATGCCTCCATTTTGATCGCGTCCCATGCTTTAAAGAGAAATATCAGTGAAAGTAAAAAAAGAAATGAATATTTGGAGATTCTCCTTTATTTTTAGCAGTATTTCTTAACAATACCTTCCTCCTTTTCGACACACTTTCTTCATTGTTTAAGAATATTTCCAACATCTTATTAGCAGTGAAATTCCTCAGCTTGTGCACTGAACCATTTTCTCAACTCTGCTTTTGTAATTGGATGCCTTTGATCTGTGTCTAATTTAAGAAACCATAAATCTGACAGATCTGAGTGGGAAGTGTGTGGGGGATATTCCACAATTTTGAATCCCAATACTAAGTTACTTACCTGCTCAATAGCCCTAATATGCTGTGTATTTTTATCTTTTGATTTGTGGTTTTGATATTAAAAGTGTTCTAAAGAAGTTCAGCATTAATGCGGTGTTCTGGTCTCACTGTTAGTATTAGTACATTTATTGGAGAGTTCTCATATGATCACTGGCTTCCAATTACTTTTGTCTTAATCCAAGGCTCTTGCGATTTATATATCTCCAGCTGCTAATCCAATTTCTGAATTATTCGCGAATTTTAAGAGATTACTGCTCAGCTTACTGATTATGGAAATCACCATCTACAAGATTTGGTCATCCACTTAGTGACTGGTCATTAACGTTAACTAACTCCACGAAACAGCATCCTACACCATCAGCATCTAGAGCATTTCACTGCATTGAAAACTCGCTCACAATGCTCTTTTTACAGGCTTCGAAAAGAATATAAAACACTCATCCGTTGTGTATGCAATAACAAGAAATACAAAATCGATCGTAAGTTTATTATACAGATATTAAACGTCAATTAGGGCGAAAAACCAAAGGCAAACTGCACACTTTACTAGGCTGCAAACATTAAAAGTGCAGTTTGCTCTCTAACATTACTTTCAAAATACTCCTCTTTATAATCACATAACTCACCTATATCGGTAGATGAAAAGCCGTTTGAACTTCAATTTTAAATTACTTTTTGTCCCCTAATCTCAGTGATGTACATAATATTAATTATTTCCCCCTCTCAGATGGTTCAAAATAAAAACAAATAATTAATAAATTCACTAATCTTTTATTCGTGTAACTACTTGACCTAGAGTATGGCTTTCAAAGTAGGCTTACTCCCTTCTGGCCACTCACTATCATATGCCATTACCCTACATCCCATCTGTGCTTCCCAAATTTCAAGACCTTATGCTTGCCAAAATTGAATTATCATCAGCACTCATTTACCCATTCAGCCAGTGTATTCATATGCTCTTTCAATGTCACAGCATCTACTGTACTCTTGATAGCTCTTCCCAACATCGCGTCATCTGCAAACAACTGTATTTCACCATTCATATCTCTCCAGATATCATTTACATGCAAATTAAACAGCAATGAACCCAATATAGACCGCTGGGAAACACCACTAGTTACCTTCCTCTTCTGGGATATCGCTTCTACACACACACACACAACTCGCTGATGCTTATGAGAGAGCCAATCTCCAATCCAGAGAACTAATCTACTGTTTAGTCCAACTGTTCAAATTTAGTTACCAGCTTATCAAGTGGAAATTTAACAAAGGGCTTTGCAAAATCTAAATATAACACTAGGTATGCATGACCCTTATCCAATTATCCTTTGTCACTTTCTTATTAAAAGATTGCTAAAATACGAACGTCGTTTTACGACTCATGCTGACACTAAATAATATTTTTCTGTTGTCAATCCGATTCTGAGTCTTAGTTCTAACCAGCCCTTTAACTGTAAAACTTTAACCACAACTCACGAAACACACACAGACTGGCTTACACAGTTCAAAGATCTAGCTTTTTCATCTATCTTATGAATCGATACAAGTTTACGATCTTGCGTAATGAACTGGGATCTCTAGGGTCTTGTGTAATGAACTGGATGACAAATTAACAGGTATAGGACTTTCCTAAATTCTGTTTGTTAGCTTAAAAAACAGTGATAAAGACGGAAAGCATATTTGTAAAAATAATTGATAAATAGTTTTCAGAGTTATAAGGAATTAGATAATGTTATACATTAAAGAAGGAATAGTTTGAAATAGAGTGAAAGTTTGAGTTAAGCCTAATAACATATATAGTCTGAGTTTAAATTAATGTAATGTATGTGCAAGTTTGCTCCCCTGTCTGAATTATCTGTAAACGTAATTAATTGCATTAATCATTGAACTTAAGTGAGAAATGTTAAGTAATCTGGTGGAGAACCAGACAAGTGAAGTTTATGTTTTTCCAAGTCAATTTTGATTAGTGAATTTGAGTTGGATTAATTTAGTATGTGTAGTGTAAACTTTTTTATGTACTTTGAATGAATAAATTGTTTTGTTTGTCAAATAACTTGCCAGATTCTGCCTGACCAGTGCACTTCTCATAAAAAGAGAAAACCTTCGCGAACTAACCTGTTGTGCTGGGCTCTTTCTTGCATGAATTGGAAAGATATACAATTCCTCTACGCCTTTTCTGATAGCGCAGTCGTAAATAAAAATAAATTTTCAGAGATCAAGGTGAGAAAAAGCCAGCCGTTTAGACAAAGGAATTGGTTACAGCCAGAAGCAGTTCCTAAATTTTAAAATACGAACACGTGAAATAGCACAGACCTTGGGAGGGGTGGGGTAAATTTATGGATTAAAAGGTAATAGTCTATTTCTAGCAATAAGATTATACACTCGGCGTTACGACAACTAAAATAAAGTAAAAAAACCAAAGGTAAAATATTGAATAGAGATTTCGATCAAGTATAATAAAATAATCATATATTTTTACACTGGGGTTAAATATGTCTGTTATCAATAAAATATATATAGATATGATTTAGTTATAGTCTTAATGGCATCATTTTTATTCGAGAAATTACTAGAATAATTGGTAGTAATTTCTTGAAGTGACTAGTGCCTTAATTTAATTAAACTTTCTACTAAAGATCTGTGTTAAAAATTTCAAATCATTTCAGTTTTAGTTTTTGATCAGACCAATTGATCTAGCAATTTTCAATAAACATAAAATTAAATATGCAGTGCACCAATCCTAAATTAGGTGGTTGTTTTATAGAACACTGGGTAGCTTTGAAAGTTGAACTTGAAAGAATTTCTAACCCCACTTTATGTGAATAATTATAAGGTTGATGTGTATTTGTTCGTATGCATGTGCTTACAATTTACAGTGATTTTCTATTGCAGGTTCAAGACTAGTTGGAGGGATAGCTGGATACACAGATAATTACCTATGTAGTCATAATAAACTATATTATTATTATTATTAAGAGAGACCACCAGGGAGTCAGAGACTCATCGAGGACGGCCACATACTACTACACACATCAGCTATCATAATTATTCTTCAATTCATTCACACTGCTTGCACTCACAACATCCAATGGCAATCCATTCCAATCACGCACCTCCCTCTGAGAGAAAACTCTAGCCCTTACACCTTTCTTGGCAGCCTTCATTCTCAGCTTCCAAGGATGCCCTCTTGTCCTTTCTCCACCCTCCATAAATTGAAATTCTGTATGACCCTTTTAGCAGTTTGTAAGTCTCAATCATATCACTCCTCTTTCTCCTGTTTGCTAGTGTCTGTAATCTACAAATTCTCAACCTGTCTTCATAATCAGTATTCCACAATCCTGATATCATTTTTAATACTCTCCTTTGTACTCTCTCCAATATATCAGAATCACATCGGAAACCAGGAGACCAGAGCTGCGCACAATAGTTCAAGTGAGGTCTTATCAAGGCCTTGTAAAGAGGGCAAATAATATCCTTATATTTACATGTAAGCGTTAGTTTGAGCATTGCAAATATCTTTTGAGTTGTATTTGCAATCTTTGCCACATGGCCCCTGAACTTCAACTTCCTATCTATTAACACTCCTAGATCCCTAGCATCATCAGTTGCTTCTAGCCTAATACCACCAATATAATACGACATTCGATAGGTAATCATGCCAAAGCAAATGACTTTACATTTACTGACATTGAACTGACACCCATTTTCCCATGCCCACAATTCCAGCTTATTCAAATCGTTCTGCAAGGACTACATATCAGCAGCATTCATGATTACCCTGCCTATCTTTGCATCATTAGCAAATAACAGTGTTACTTGTCAAATCCTTCCCAATATCATTAATGTACAGATTGAATAACAGGGGACAGCACTGATCCTTGTGGTACTGCACTTGTTACCTTAAACCTTGCAGACTCAGATCCCCCATATACCACTTTTTGATATCTGTCAGTCAGCCATCCTCTTATTCATGCTGTTGTATAACCCAATCCCATTTTCTCCAATTTATGCAGTAGTCTGTCATGTTGTATTCTGTCAAAAGTCTTAGCAAAATCCAAAAGGATCATGATGTATCTATTCCCCTTGTCTAGTTCAATGGTAACATTTTCATAGAATGTGAGCAAGTTGCTAAAACATGACCTTCCCTTTGTAAACCCATGTTTTTCATTGCAAAGTAGAGATTCACTGTCAACCCATTTCTGAATGCAGGCCCTAACTGATTTTTCTAAAATCTTCACCACCACCATAGAGATACTAATTGGTCGATAGTTTGATACATCAGTCTTTGCACCACACATTCCTTCCATTCCTGCAGAATCTTCCCTGTTCTGAGACTCATATTATATATCCTGGTCAAAGGAATTATAAATTCAGCTGAACACTCTTTTAGCATACATGCTGATTTTCCATCAGTTCCTATTGCTAAATTCTTATTCAGTTTGTGCAACTGCTCTAATACCAATTTTTATTTGTTACTGACTAAAAATAAAAGCAAGTTTTTATTGTTCAGTATTATGAAGAAACAGCACTGATACTTTAGCTACTTAAGTCGAGCAGTGGAAGCTAAGACAACTCGGGGATACCAAGGATTGTATTCTTGTAAGCTCTCGGGTGAACTTATGAAACTCAGTTTCTACAAGCATTCTGCTTTAAAATAATGTGCGATCCCACATCCTTTGACTATATATAATTATAAATTGTTTATGTCTGGAATTTTCTATTTAATATATTCGAACTGGGGTTGACCATGGATAAGATAGGGACTACGGTATATTAAAATATTAATTATGAAATCATTAATTAAACTTTCCTATATTTTGGCAATTTTACATTGCCATCATCATGCGTAACAAAATAATGTGATGCGCATGCAGGCACTAACACTGAGCAAATAAGGTTGAAGAAAGACAACAAAAGTCAGCCTGGAGTGCTAAATGACACCTGATAGAGGGCTAAATTGGGTAGTCTTAGCCACTGGGTTGAAGAATGGAGCATTAATGCTTTCCCACTTTGGGGCAGTTACATGCGCCCAAATTTGTTGAGGTTTCGGAAGTTTTTCAGAGCTGAAGCAGATTCAAGGAACAGACTTTCATACTTGTATTTGCTGCAGTGTAATAGAGTGGCCTTCTTCTAGGGTATCATGTGGTTGTCCAAAGGATGGTAAGTCATCAGTGCCTGTATTGGTGGAATCAGATGTAGTTCTTGTGTTCAGAAATTCTGATATTAGCAGTCCTGCCTGTTTGACCATAGTAGGAGAGTTTGCAACTGCAAGAAACCTGTTAGGTCTGGGGAATGTTCCTGGTCTTTGGTGGAATGGAAAACTTGCCATATTCACTAGACCGGGGTTTCCCAAATTGTGTTCCACGGAAAGTGAATAAGTGTTCCATGAAAAATTATCAAATTTAATATTAATATGATCCTGAAATGGTTTTAAATGCCATCAATTATAAGGGACCACGAGAAGTTCTGGAATTTGTCATTTTAGCTTTCTAAGCATATACATGAATAAATATTTTATACAGGAAATATTCTGAGGAGAAAAATATTCGTGAATATGAAAAAGCTGACCGAGAACGCTTAATAATACCTGTGTAGCAAATGTTAATGACCAAGCTGTGTATTTTAAAACGTGGAAGTATTCATGAATAATCGTTAATTTTCACACATCGAAATCTTTTAACATTCCGGAAAAGGAATACCGCTGTTTATGACTGATCATAAAAATTGTTTGCAGGCTGATTACGACAATGGCGACATATCCTTTTTGCAACACAGATGTTATTTTGATAACAAGCCAAATGGCTATTTTACCAGCAAAACATAAGTTAAGTTTAAGGGAAATGGTAAATCTCGTATTATTCTACAGCCGGGTACGAAACTTGGATCGAAATCCTAGAGTTTCATGCCGAAAAACTATCGGCGAGCCCAAGTGTAAGTAATCACTTGGGTAGCACAAGACCAGGACAACACGGAGCAAAGGTGGAGCAAGTTCCGTCACTATCCTTAATATTCTCTCATAATCTAAAACGCAGCTCCTAGGAGATCTATTACTGTTGCACTACCCAAGTGATTACTTACACTTGGGCTCGCCGATAGTTTTTTCGGCATGAAACTCTAGGATTTCGATCCGTTTCGTACCCGGCTGTAGAATAATACGGGATTTACCATCTCCCTTAAATTTAACTTATGTCGACGGTAAAATAGCCTTTTGGCTTGTTTTCGTAGTAATAACAATATATAAGTACACTAGTTTAGCAATTCGTTAGTAGAGGTATATGTAAGTTCGGTTTACTTAAAACCTTGATATTCCAGGTCTACCTACTCACTGATGAGACCTTAAAAAGGGTTGAAACCGGTGAGATTGATAAAATATAAGTTCGCTCTCTTAAGGTTTTTGCCTTAAGGGAGCAATTTGAGTCTCCGGGGGTAGTGTTTTCCGACACGGCCCGGTGAGGAGCTTTGTCGGTGAATGCTTTTCTTCGGAATATGAGCGGTTCTGCTCGGTGGTGGGTGGAAGGCCATCACTGAGTGGAGCCAACGCTGAGATGGACGATCTTTCGCCCACAATTGAGTGGCCTAGGGATCGTCCGAATTTTTAGAGACGGCTTTACTTATTCATAGGGTTGAAACCGGTCTGGGTAGTGACTGACCTCTTCTCATAATGTAAAACAGTAATACATCTCTTAGGAGCTGCGTTTTACATTATGAGAGAATATTAAGGATAGTGACGGAACTTGCTCCACCTTTGCTCCGAGTTGCCCTGGTTGTCGTACTACCCAAGTGATTACTTACACTTGGGCTCGCCGATAGTTTTTTCGGCATAAAACTCTAGGATTACTTACACTTGGGCTCGCCGATAGTTTTTTCGGCATAAAACTCTAGGATTTCGATCCGAGTTTCGTACCGGGCTGTAGAATAATACGGGATTTACCATCTCCCTTAAACTTAACAGATGTTATTTCGTTCAGGTTTGAAATCGAAATAACGTGTTGTAAATGTTAGTGACCAATCGGCAAGGAAGTATAAAGAATATTTTCCCATTGAAACTGAAGATCAAGGTAATCTGTTTCCAGTTCTCAAATCTATTAATACGTAATACTTCTCAAGTTCGTATTGCAGTAATTTTTTTTTTAAAGTAATAAGCCTACACATTTAAATTCTAATATGAATAAGATAATATTCTTTCAGAAACTCGGGTTTTTCATCCCATAAACTCAAGAAAAATCAACCGTAGAACCCACATTATTTCATACATTAAATATATTTTGTAAGGGGCCACAAGATGGCAGCAATTGTTGAACCGTTTCCCTTCACTGCATGCTGCTTAGTGATAGCCTTGGGCCAGCTATCTCTAATTGGCTGCCAGTGGAGATTGAACTGCACACTCGGTCTCCAAAAGTTAGATAGGGCTAAACGCCCCCGCATATTCCCTATATACGGGAATAAAAAGGAATTAGCTGATTTTTTTTATGAATAAGAGACAAGGGACTTTAATTTTGGTGTTAAGAATCTCGTATTGAATGTGTTTGTGATGGAAAATAGTGATTCATCCACCTCAAGCCTACAAAGATCTCCAGGATGAACAAAAGGATGGGAAAACTACCAGCACACAGATGAAAAAGTCTGCATTCACTCGTAAGTACTTATAATAATAATATAAAGTTTTGTTGATCAGAATGGAATATGTAAATGAAAATCAGCACAAATTAATTTAATGATGTTTGCCTGAAGGAACTACAATATGCTTCAAGATTTCATTAGTCCAATGATTGATAACTAATTTAAATGTAATTTTATATTTGTCAACATGTTACACCGTATACATAAGTATACTAATACTCTTTATGATTAATAATTAATTATTAATACTTATGTTAATATATGAACTTAAAAAAAAATTGGAAAGGTATTTACGAGTAAATTTGTTGGGACCGAGCACTCATCTTATAAAAAAAGAATTCTTCTTAATCTTTAATTTTATAATTAATATATCTGATTTATTTCGAACTGTTTAATTTTTGTTACTGAACATTTTATCAAATCATTCTTATTACAATTGCTTTTAGATTATTTGACACAATTCATATTTACTTTTGTGTTGCAGTCTTTTTTTACTATTTTGCATTATTCATTTACTTTTATATTATTCGACATTTATTTATAATTTTATTGTATTTCATACGAAAGTTACTTTTACAACACAATTGTTTGTTTTTATTACAGCTATGACAAATATTGGAATTTGTCATAGCTACCAAGGATTCTTGTTTAAAGACAGGAACTTTATCACAAGGAGGAGCAAATACTTCTGCTGACACATCTACTCGATGATTGGAGAAGATATGGAATTACGAAGTGTGGTTTCTTCAACAGCTCATATTAAAGGACTAGTGTCGTCAAGACAAGAACAGACCAAAACGGAAATACGAAGGGTTATTTAAATAACCCTTCGTATTTCCGTTTTGGTCTGTTCTTGTATTGCCAATAGACGTAAAATGGATTTACGTCTATTGGCAATACAGATGCTCTTGATGCAATGTGTGTTTTATGTAATACAATACTAGCAGTCCTTTGGCTCCAGCTAAACTTGGTAGGCACTTTGAAACGAAACACACTGATTACAAAGGAAAAGATATAGATTTTTTTTTTTTAAGAGACGACTTGCCTCGCTAGAAAAATCTTAATCTTCAAATGTTTACAATTGCTACAACTGAAAATACAACAGAGGCATCTTTTCGCGTGAGTTACCGCATTGCACTTAATACAGAAGCTCATTAAGTGTTGTGTGAAAGACATTGTATCATGCATGTTAAACGAGAAGGTTGCTAAAAAAAGTGGATGCAATGCAATTATCAAATAATACCGTTTCACGCTTCATCCAAGATCTTTCTGCTGACATAGAGAAAGAGCTAATTCATCAAATTAGACTTTGCAGTAAATATGCATTGCAAATGGATGAATCTACAGATGTCGCAGGACTCGCTGTATTACTAGTATTTGTTCGTTACATATTTGATAAAATTATTGAAGATTTACTCATGTGCGAATATTATTATTACATAACGCCTCCAGGAAAACCTAGAACTCATCGAGGGAGGGCACCTGCTATACAACTCTGTCTCCGCAACTCCACTAACTGCAGTTATCTTCACCTACCACTGACCACCAACGCTATTTTCACAAACATCCATGCCCATGGTGGGATTCAAACCCGCAGCCTTCTGGCTGGAGAACAGATACGCTAACCTCTGGGCCAACCAGACCAGAAATATCTACAAGAAAAAAAATACTGAAGAATTCAACTGTATTAATAATTATATTACAAAACAGGAAATCGGTTGGGAAAAGTGTATTGATATTTGTACAGATGGTGCTCAAGCAATGATAGGAAAGTTGAAGGGAGTTGTAACACATCCTGCAAGTTGCAACAAGAGCCACCAAGTCAGTGTTGCATAAACAAGCACTAGTAACCAAAAGAATTCCTACATATTTAAAAATTATTTTGGATGGAGTCGTAAAAATAATCAACTATGTAAAATCTCGACCACTTCAAATCAAGATTATTTAAAATTTTGTGCAATTAAATGGGTTGAGCACATAATGCACTTTTATTACATACTAATGTGTGGTGACAAACCAGAGGAAAAGCACTGACGCTTTTTTAACTTCGTAGTGAGTTAAGGGTCTTCTTGACATCATATAATTTAGGACAAAATTTTATTGAATTAACAAGAAATTCTTCTTCTACCTCAAGGGCTCACTTTAGTGAGTACGGGCATGGCAAACCCAAGGTACTTGATGCTGGACCATGCCTTACTTCATGTAATATATATCTGTTATATTGTTCTGTAGACTGGTCCCTCCCCTTCTTTCTCCTCTCCTTGCTCCTTCCCCCTGATGCTATTTGAGTATTCGAGGGCTAGGGGTGAGTCTTTCCTATCTTGCTAAGTCATTTCATCTTATGCAGCCGCCGAAGGAGGCAAGCTAGCCTCAATAGGTGCTGGTCCCAAGCCCGGATAAATGCGAGGGTTGATGTCAGGAAGGGCATCCGGTCAGAAAACTTCAATGCCAGCTCAAACTATGATTATGAGTCGAAGAGAAAATGATATAAGGGCTAGGGCGTACCCCTTAAGCGACACGCAGCCACATCGCCCTACAGCTGCGAGAAATGGACGAGGACTACCGCATCAAGGGCGGGTGCGGTTAAAGAAGTGAGCCCAGCAGGTGGACAGGATGTTGCGAGTGGGAACACTGAATGTTGGAAGCATGACTGGAAGGGGAAGAGAGGTGGCAGACATGATGAGGAAGAGGAAGTTGGACATTTTATGTGTGCAGGAGACACGGTGGAAAGGCAAAGGAACTGGGAGATGGATATAAATTGTTCTACTCTGGAGAGAATAACGAGGGAAGAAATGGTGTAGGAATTGTGGTGTGTGGCAGAATGAAGGGTGAAGTACTGGACGTAGGTAGAAGGAATGACAGGATCATGCGAATGAAATGAGACCACCCTCTCTTCTCCAAGAAACATCTTGGAGAAGAGCGGGTGGTCGTATTATGTGTATATGCCCCGCAAGTTGGTTGTACAGCAGAAGAAAAAGATGAGTTTCTGGAACGTGTTAGATGAAGGAATGAGGGAATTGGAAGAAAATGAGATGGTGATTGTTGGAGGAGACTTGAATGGAAGACAGAATAGAGACTGAAAGGGTGCATGGTGGCCACAGAGTGGGAATGATGAACCAGGAAGGAGAGAGGGTTGTGGACTTTGCAGTAGCGTTTGATCTGGCAATTGTGAACTCGTTTTATTACAAGAGGGAAGAACATTTGATAACATTTAGGAGTGGTAACAACAGCTCACAAATTGACTACATTTTGACTAGAAGAAAACATCTTAAGGTTGTGACAAATTGTAAAGTAATTCCAACAGATCAAGTAGCACAACAACACTGACTGCTGTGCGCAGACTTTAAAATAAGATCGAAGATAAGAACTTCTGGATGCCATGGGATGAAGACAATTAAGTGGTTTCGCTTAAAAGAGGAGAGTGTGAGGAATCGTTTTAGGGAGAGGGTGTTAGAGGATTTCGGATGGACTGGAAAGTGTACAGGATTGGTGGAAACATAATTCAAAAGTAATCCTGAGCTGTGCAATCTGGAAAGTTTAGAGAGCAGGAGGGTTGGTGGTGGAATAATGATGTACAAGTGGCAGTGACAGCTAAGAGAAAGGCAAACCAGAAGTGGGATGAGTCAAGAGTGGAAGAGGACAGAGAGGTGTACAAAGAGAGAAAGCAAGAAGCCAAGAGAGTTGTGGCACAGGCGAAGGCCATAGCATATCAAGATCTGTATGATCAATTAGAAACAAAGGAAGGACAGAGAAAAATTTACCAACTAGCGAAAAGTAGAAATAAAGCAGCAAAGGACATCTTACATGTGAGGCAGATCAAAGATGCTGAAGGAAGAGTATTATGGAGGGATGTGGACATAAGAAACAGATGGAAAATATACTTTGAGGGACTTTTGAATGAGGAAAATGTAAGGACTCTCAGAGATGGGCAGCCTTCTGAGGGGATGGTGCAGAACATCAGTAGAGTGGAAGTGACGGAGGCCATGAAGAGGATGAGGAATGGCAAACGCTGGGCCCCTACAGAATTCCAGTGGAGGCATGGAAGGCACTGGGAGAAGAGGGAATTGACCTGCTGTGGGACCTGTTCATGAAAGTTTGCCAACAGGAAAATATACCCGACGAATGGAGCAAAAGTATTCTTGTCCCCATCTACAAGGGTAAAGGGATGCACTAGACTAAAAATTACAGAAGAATAAAGTTGATGTCCCACACAATGAAGATCCTAGAAAGGGTTCTTGATGGTAGATTGAGGAAGAAGGTGGAGATTGCAAAGGAACAATTTGGATTCATGCCTGGTAGATCAACAACAGATGCTATCTTTGGGTTACGGCAGATGATGGAAAAATATCGAGAGAAACAAAGGGAGCTACATCTGGTATTTATTGATCTGGAGAAAGCATACGATGGAGTGCCAAGGCAAGAAGTCTGGAGGTGTCTGAGGGAGAAGGTGCCGGAGAAATATGTCAGGTTGGTGCAGGAAATGTACAGAAATGTGAAGACAAGTGTTCGGACCTGTTTGGGACAGACAGAAAGTTTTCAAGTAACCGTTGACTTGCATCAAGGGTCAGCATTAAGTCCGTTTCTGTTTAATATTGTGGAGGTGGTAACAGAGGTGAGAGAAGATGCGCCTTGGACAATGTTGTATGCAGATGACATCTTGTGTGTAGATTCAAGAGAAGAAGCAGGAACTAAACTGGAAAGATGGAGAAAAGTACTGGAAGAGAGAGGTATGAGACTGAGCAGAAGTAAGACAGAGTATATGTGTTGTGCAGTCGGCTGCGGCCAGGAGACAGATCTGGAGCTGGAAGGAAATGTCATCAGGAAGGTGAGAGACTTTAGATACTTAGGTTCAACAGTGGAAGATGATGGAGGAGCTGAGAAGGAAGTGGGATACAAGCGGGTTGGAGGAACTGGCGGGAGATGGCTGGAGTGTTATGCGATAAGAGGGTGCCGATCAATCTGAAAGGCAAAATTTATAGGACAGTAGTGAGGCCAGCTATGACATATGCTATAGAAACTGTAGCCCTGAGGAAAAATGACATCAGCAGGATGGAAGTAGCAGAGATGAGAATGCTTAGGTGGATGTGTGGTGTGACCAGAAAGGATCATCTGAGAAATGACTATCAGGGGAACAGTGAAAGTTACGAACTTAGGAGCGAAAATACAGGAGGCAAGGTTGAGATGGTTTGGTCATGTGATGAGGAGGGAGGACGAATATGTGGGAAGTAGGGTCATGCAGATGTACGTGCATGGAAGGCGGAAGCATGGGCGGCCAAAGAAGAGATGGAGGGAGCTGGTAGAAGAGGACTTGAAGATGAAGAACTTGGATGTGGTGACAGCCCAAGACAGGAATGTGGAGGTGTGGAGGAGACTCATTACAAACAGTGACCCCACTTAAGTGGGAGAAGCTGCAGAAGAAGATTAAGATATTCTTCATGGTTGATGAGTCTTGCATATCTGGCAGAAATTTTTACAAAGTGCAATGAAATTAACTTATCATTACAAGGAAAGAATATTAATTTTTAATACAAGAGATAAAATTGCATCTTTTGATAGGAAGTTGCAATTCTGGATTTGTACAGTTGAACAGAATAATTTTGATTGTTTTCCCGCCTTGCATGAATTTTTGACTGAAATAAATTCTAAAGTAAATGAAGTTTCTAATATAATTTTAGAACACATGCACGACTTACAATCAACCCTTTGCAATATTTTCCAAAATCCAGTGAGAACAATTTTTGAATTCTGAATCCATTTACAGTGACAACTAATCCAGCAGGCTTCAGCGCAAGTGATTATGAAAATCTAATTGATTAATTAGTGACTGATTTAAAAGAAAAATACTAGGAACTGCCAATAAATGATTTCTGGACAAATTTAACATGAGTACCCTAGTGTGTCAAAACTAGCTATTCTTGTTTTACTTCCTTTTACAATGACATTTATGTATGCGAGGCAGGATTGTCATATTATGCTGCAACCAAATCAAAGTCCAGGAATAGACTCGATGCTACACCAGATATGAGAATTCAACTTTCTAATATTATGCCTGATATCAAAAGAATTTGTGATTCAAAGATCTGAAAACATTGAATTCATTAAGAACTTAAATTGCAATATCAGTTAAGTAAGTTTGAGCACGGTTAGTAGTTGAAAGGGGGCCAATCGTTCGATGCTGTTGGCACACTCTCCCTCGATGAGTCTTTGGACTCCCTGGAGGTGTCAAATAATAATAATAATAATAATATGTGTATATATGCCAGTTAATTTTACTATTTTTGTTTCGCTTTAAATAATTAACATTTGAGAATAAATTTTTGTTTTTTCTTAACTCATTTACTCATTTATTTTATTTATTATTTATATTTATGTATACTACAAAACAATCAAGGTGTTCTGTTCAAATTTCAGGATTTGTGGAGTGTTCTGTCGTAGGAAGTTTGTGAAATGCTGCACTAGACCTACCTGGTTGCTTACAGTTACAGTCTTACTATGACCAAACAGGTAGGACCACCAATATCAAAATTTCTGATCACAAGAGCTGCATCTGGTTCAATCAATTCAGCCATTCAGGATTGCGGACCATGCATTGGACACCTCAACAGGATATGTTAGTAGGTCAACCTATTACATCACAGCAAATACAAATATGAAAAGCTTTCCCTCGAATCTACTGCAGACCTGAAAAACTTCCTACACTTCAACAAATTTAATTCTGTTGTTAACCCCATCTGCCAAAACTATGCAATTTAGTTCACTAAGGAGGTGCCATTTATAACTAGGTCTGACATTGGTTAACTTTCTGAACCTCATTTGCCCAGTGTTAGTGTTGCATGCAGATATAAATGTAGCATCATTACCGAAATATAGGAAAGTAATAGATACAGCTTTTATAATTAATATTTTAGTATACATTATTTTTTGTTAATAATAATGGGTAACCAATGCATAAGCCTTTCTACCAGAATTATAGAAGACAAGCATTATCAAAAATCTTGTTCACAGTGCTAGTGCAATCTGCTCATTTAATTCCCTTCTGTTAAATGAATTAAATAAAATAAAAGACCACTCTAGTGACTAATGGTCACAATGAAACTATTATTGAAAACATTATTGACATTTATCATGTCAGTGAGTCTACAATCTGATGTGAAAAGAATTTCTATACTACCTTAAAGGAATGCCTGAACATACTGTAAGGATTCCTTACAAGGAAAATCTATTCACTTCCTTGGAACCACCTCAGAAACTGTCTTCTTTTCTATGTCTACCAAGGATAAATTACTCCTCTCTACTTACCAGGTGTCTATAAATTGCCCTGTTGGACAAACTAGCCGCAGCGCTGAGAATAGAATCCAAGAATATTAGGACTACATTGCAATTTTAAAATCTCATAAATCTGGCCTTGCTTCCAACGTTATTGATATTAGATACAACTTTCTCTGGAAATAGACCCAGGTCCTTCATTCTAAATGATTCAAATGTGATTGTCTTTTATCTTGAAATTGTGAAACACTATGAAACTGTGAGAACATTAATGCATTGGCACTATGCCAGTTTTGAAAATAATTACTATTAACTGTTCATATAATATATATATATATATATATATATATATATATATATATATATATATATTGTTTTTCAGACACACAAATGAGTTTGACATCGAGGAATGGGATAGAACCATTAATTACCAATTCAGAGATAAATTGTATTCTCGGGTATTGATTGTTGAGATGGTTCAGGAACTCTTTTAAAGAACGTGTTCCATCGCTCCAAATTAAGAAAGCATAATTCATATACCTCTTCTATAACCTTGACTTTAATGGGAAAGAAATGATTGGTTCTTCTTTAAAGATTTCTAAATATACATTTGCTAATATATCATCATCATCATCAAATTCCTGCCATATACCCTCAAGGGGTGTACAGGATATGACAGTACTACATGAAAAATTTACATCATTACTAACTTTCTATCTACAATTTTCCTCCAAATCAGTCTGTTACTTGTCAAGACTCCAACATTATCAGATCTTATATTTCTATCATCTAACGCACTTTGTACCGTATCAATCCACCTATATCTTGGTCTTCCTCTGGGTCGTTTTCCTGCCAACCTGGCAGAGAACACTTGTTTTGCTAATCTTTCCTCTCCCATTCTATTTAAGTGACCATACCACCTGAGATTAGCTCTGCTAACGCATTCCTGGATGCTGACAACGTCAAGTTCTTTCCTAATATCCTCATTTTTAATATGATATTGCCATTGATGCCATCTGTTCACGCCTCTAATCTTTCTCAGGACTCTCATATCTGCAGTCTCTAGTCTTTGGTCAAGTGTTTTACTTCTGACCCAGCGCTCAGATCTATAAGTTAAAACTGGTTTGAACACTGTCTTGAATACAGCTAATTTAGTGTTCCGACTAATTTCTCTCTTATTCCATATGAATTTATTCAATTGATTTCCCACCATACCAGCTTTGCTGATTCTGTTACCATCTTCAGTAAAAATCGTGCCTAAGTAACTGAAATGTTTTACTTGTTCCACAGGTTCTCCATTCACAACACAGTTGACATTTTCAATGATTCTGCCTATTTTCATTGTCTTTGTCTTTTTATTGCTGACCTTCATACCATATCTATTACAATAGGTATTCAATTTAGTCAGAGAATCTTGCAGACTTGTAGTGGATTTATTTAGAAGTATAACATCATCCGCATAAAGCAAAGAGCGGACATTAACATCTCCAATTTTGATATCAGGTTTAATACCACTTTCCTTCATAATGTGATCCATATAGATAATGAATAACAGAGGGGAGATAATGTACATCCTTGTCTCATCACACCAGATTTAACATTAAACCATCTTCCTGTACTTCCTTCAATTCTAACTGCTGACTTACAACTCAAATAAAGACTAAGTATTGCTTGATATGATGCCCCATTGACACCATATAACTGCAGCGTATTGAATAGCTTCTCTCTTGGCACCTTGTCATATGCCTTTTCCAAATCGAAAAAACTTAAATACAGATCTTTGTTATATTCCCATGCTTTCTCAACTATTTGTCGTAAAGTGAAGATCTGATCCAGACAGCCTCTATTTGGCCTGAATTCAGCTTGTTCTTCACCAAGCATTTCTTCCACAATTCTTCTCAACTGTTTCTTAAGTATACTTGCATAGATCTTGCCAGGAACACTCAGTAAGGAAATACCTCTGTAATTCTCACATTCAGTTTAATTTCCCTTTTTATATATGGGTACTATGGGAACAGTGAAAGTTACGAACTTAGGAGCGAAAATACAGGAGGCAAGGTTGAGATGGTTTGGTCATGTGATGAGGAGGGAGGATGAATATGTGGGAAGAAGGGTCATGCAGATGGATGTGCAAGGAAGGCGGAAACATGGGCGGCCAAAGAAGAGATGGAGGGAGCTGGTAGAAGAGGACTTGAAGATGAAGAACTTGGATGTGGTGACAGTCCAAGTCAGGAAGGTGTGGAGGAGACTCATAATAAACATTGACCCCACTTAAGTGGGAGAAGCTGCAGAAGAAGAAGAAGATATATGGGTACTATGAGAGCTCTACTCCAATCATCAGGAATTCATCCCTCAGTCCAGGCTTTCTGAACTATGCAGTGCAGCCACTGTAAGACTTTTATACCACCATACTTCAGCATTTCTGATCGAATATCATCTACTCCTGCTGCCTTTCCACATTTCAAGCCTTTGTGGCTTTTTCTACTTGAAGTATGGATATGTATTCCTGACTGGCTGCCTGGTCAGTGTTTTTTATCACTGTGCTGTCATCACTGCTTGTTTCATTTAGCAGTTTTTCAAAGTAATTACTCCATACTTCACGGATATCTTTTTCTCCTGTTTTCATGTCACCTTTATCATCTCTAACTCCTTTTACAGCACTCTTTCCTCTATTCCTAAGCTTCTTCAACAACCTCCAGAATATTTTGCCGCCTACTTGATATTTATTTTCTATATTCTTGCCAAAGTCCTCCCATGACTTTTGTTTAGCTAGTTTTACACACTGTTTAGCTTTCTTACATTTGTCTCTGTATTCTGTAAGAGTAAAAGCTGACGTATTTGCCAGGAACTTTTGATATGCTTTCTTCTTTTCCTTCACTGCCTCTTTAACTTCCTGTGTCCACCAGGGAGTTCTGATTTTTTTATCCTTGCACACAACCTCACCACATGCATCTCTGGCAGAATCACTCAATGTTTTCTTCAGAGTTTGCCACTGAATCTCCAAGGTTTGATTCCTGTTCTCAAACTCTTTCATTTTCTTTTCAATAATCTTTCTGTATTTTAGTCTACAGTTCACATCTGAGAGCTGCTCAACTTTTATTCATTTTAAAACTTTCTTACATGTTATTCTTTTCAATATGAAATTCAATTTTATTCTGCTCAAGACTAAATAGTGATCGCTTCCAATTTCAAATCCTCTGTACACTCTGGTGTCCTGCACCAGGGAGAAAACATCACTATCAACAATAACATAGTCAATGAGACTTTTGTTATTCGTAGCCTCTTCTCTCCATGTGAATTTGTGCACATTTTTATGTTGGAACATGGTGTTAGTAATAACCAGTCCATGTCCTGAGCAGAAATCCAACAGATATTTGCCATTATTATTAGCTTAGCTATTTTCTCCAAATTTTCCCAAAATATTTTTATATGTCTCACAATCATTTCCTACTCTGCTATTTAGATCCTCAACAAGGACCAACTTTTCCTTTTTCATTGTGTCAGTTGCTTTTTCTAAAGCGTCAAAAAATTCCTCCACTTCTACCTTAGTAGAACCTTCTGTGGGACAATAGGCACAAATAAGTGTCATTGTCCAGTTCCCCATTCTCATATTTGCCCACATTACTCTACTTGAGACTGACTGCCATTCAAGAAGATTAGTCTCATATTTTGTGTTGAATACTATGGCTACTCCTTCTTTTCCTTGATTGTCATTGCCTGAATATAACATTTTGTATTTATTGCTCAGAAAGATCTCACCAGTTTTGGTATTTTCTGTTTCAGTCACCCCTATTATGTCGATCTGGTACTTAACTAATTCCTCAGCTAGCTCCATTTCTCTGCCATTCAGGCTTCTTACGTTGATAGTACCGATCTTTAACTCTGGTGATGTTGAGTTGGGGTTTCTTTTCAGATTTGTTCCAGTAGCTGACTTTTCGCAGTTCGCCCTGGTTCCCTGGCGAACACAACGGGGGCCTTGTTTAACAGGGCGACGCCCCAGGCGGCATGAAATTTTGTCATGTTGTACTATCATTTTTTTCGTTTAACCAATAAGAATACAATTTGGTCGGCTAAATCCCAAATTGCCAGCCCATCCTCGTTTGTTCGTTTTCCAAATAGATACCCAACAGGGTGCACCACGAGAAGGTGAGGATTGGACATTAGGTCATATATATATATATATATATATATATATTAAAGATACCAAGTAATTTTAAACCTGGTTTTACTTTCTACATATATATATATATATATATATATATATATATATATATATATATATATTTAATATCAAGGTGGCAAAATATTCTGGAGGTTGTTGAAGAAGCTTAGGAATGGAGGAAAGAGTGCGGTAAAAGGAGTTAGAGATGATAAAGGTGACATGAAAATGGAAGAGAAAGATATCCTTGAAGTATGGAGTAATGACTTTGAAAAACTGCTAAATGAAACAAGCAGTGATGACGGCAGTGGTAAAAAACACTGACCAGGCATGCAGTCAGGAATATATATCCATACTTGAAGTAGAAAAAGCCATAAAAGGCTTAAAATGTGGAAAGGCAGCAGGAGTATAAAAGTCTTACAGTGGCTGCGCTGCATAGTTCAGAAAGCCTGGACAGAGGGACGAATTCCCGATGATTGGAGTAGAGCTCTCATAGTACCCATATATAAAAAGGGAAATAAAACTGAATGTGAGAATTACAGAGGTATTTTCCTACTAAGTGTTCCTGGCAAGATCTATGCAAGTATACTTGAGAAACGACTGAGAAGAATTGTGGAAGAAAAGCTGGGTGAAGAACAAGCTGGATTCAGGCCAAATAGAGGCTGTCAGGATCAGATCTTCACTTTACGACAAATAGTCGAGAAAGCATGGGAATATAACAAAGATCTGTATTTAAGTTTTGTCGATTTGGAAAAGACATATGACAAGGTGCCAAGAGAGAAACTATTCAATATGCTACAGTTTGTCAATGGGGCATTATATTAAGCAATACTTACTCTTTATTTGAGTTGTAAGTCAGCCATTAGAATTGAAGGAAGTACAGGAAGATGGTTTAATGTTAAATTTGGTGTGAGACAAGGATGTACGTTATCCCCTCTGTTATTCATTCTATATGGATCATATTATGAAAGAAAGTGGTGTTAAAAATGATATCAAAATTGGAGATTTTAATGTCAGCTCTTTGCTTTATGTGGATGTTATCATCATCATCACGAACCATAGGCTCACTGCCCGTTGATGTCTGATACCTGTTTCACTATCTTCGTCCACCTTTCTTTGTCCAGTGCACAGTATTGCAGTTTTTGTACATCCATTCCGCACCAGTCTTTTATATCGTCTATCCAGTCTCTGTATGGTCTACCTCTTCTGTTTAAATCATCCAAAATAACAAACATAAAAATCTTCATCTTCTTTATCTTTATCGTCCTCAATCATTCTACAGATGTGTCCAAATAATTGCAGCTTCCATTTTATAATCTTCTGCATTAGATTCTGTTTTGGTTGTATCTTCTGATAGAGCTCTTCATTGGTGATTTTCTGTACCCATCCTATTCTTAGAAAAAGAAAGTGGTATTAAAAATGATATCAAAATTGGATATGTTAATGTCAGCTCTTTGCTTTATGTGGATGATGTTATCATCATCACGAACCATTGGCTCACTGCCCGTTGATGTCTGTTTCACTATCTTCTTCCACCTTTCTTTGTCCAGTGCACAGTGTCGCAGTTTTTGTACACACATTCTGCACCAGTCTTTTATATTGTCTATCCATTCTCTGTATGGTCTACCTCTTCTGTTTAAACTATCCAAAATATCAAACATAAATGTCTTTATCTTCCGGTCCTCACTCATTCTACAGATGTGTCCAAATAATTGCAGCTTGCGTTTTATAATCTTCCGCATTAGATTATGTTTTGGTTGTATCTTCTGATAGAGCTCTTCATTGGTGATTTTCTGTACCCATCCTATTCTTAGAATCTTCCTGTAACAAGTTCTTTCAAATGCCAAAATTCTTTTTCTTGATTCCTTATTCATTACCCACTTTCGGATCCGTACAGTACACCGCTGAAGATGCATGTTTCCAATACTCTTAGTTTTGTTTGCAGACTGATCATTTTACTTTTCCAGATGTTATCCATGGCCATCAGATTTGTTCTTCCATTTGCAATCATGATCTTTATTTCTTTTTTACAGTCCAAGTCATATGTCAATTTACTTCCCAAATATGTGAATTGTTCTACATTCTCTATATCAGTTCCATCCACTTGTATCTTTTGTTTCATGTTCTTCTAACCAAATACTATTCTTTGTTTTTTCAAAGTTCATAACAAGTCCAAATCTCTTCCATTCCTCATTTAACAGTTTCAGTGTTTTTTGTAGTTCTCTTTTGTCTTCTTCAATAATAACAATGTCATCTGCAAATCTCAGATTGTTAATTCTCATTCCGTGTACAGATATTCCTTTGGCATCTTCTTTCATTTTATCCATTGCTCTTTCTAAATGTGTGATGAAAATGCTTGGTGATATTGGGTCTCCCTGTCTAGTACCTCTGCTTGTTTTAAACCATTTCCCAAATCATCACCTATTCTGTTTAAGTGACCTTAAACAGAAGTGGATGATGTTATACTTCTAAATAAATCTGCAACAAGTCTGCAAGATTCTCTGACTACATTGAATAACTGTTGTAATAGATATGGTAAGAAGGTCAGCAATAAAAAGATAAAGACAATGAAAATAGGCAGAATCATTGAAAATGTCAACTGTCTTGTGAATGGAGAACATGTGGAACAAGTAAAACATTTCAGCTACTTAGGCACGATTTTCAGTGAAGATGGCAAATTCAATATAGAAATAGACAACAGAATCAGCAAAGCTGGTATGGTGGGAAGTCAATTGAATAAATTCATATGGAATAAGAGAGAAATTAGTCAGAACACTAAATTAGCTGTATACAAGACAGTGTTCAAACCAGTTTTAACTTATGGATCTGAGAGCTGGGTCAGAAGTAAAACACTTGACCAAAGACTAGAGACCGCAGATATGAGAGACCCAAGCAAGATTAGAGGTATGAACAGATGGCATCAATGGCAACATCATATTAAAAACGAGGATATTAGGAAAGAACTTAACATTGTCAGCATCTAGGAATGCGTTAGCAGAGCTAATCTCAGATGGTATGGTCACTTAAACAGAATAGGTGAAGAAAGATTAGCAAAACAAGTGTTCTCTGCCAGGTTGGCAGCAAAACGACCCAGAGGAAGACCAAGATATAGGTGGATTGATATGGTACAAAGTGCCTTAGACAATAGAAATATAAGATCTGATAGTCTTGACAAGTAACAGACTGATTTGGAGGAAAATTGTAGATAGGAAGTTAGTAATGATGTAAATTTTTTTAATATAGTACTATCATATCCTGTACACCCCTTGAGGGTACAGTGCAGGGATTTGATGATGATGATATATATTTAATCAATTCTGATCAGATTATTTTAAAATTTATTGAAAATAACCAGATCAGTATTTTATATTTTAAATGTTTAGAAAAATATGTTATGCTGTTAACCTGGCAAATCCTTAACTAAATATATTACTGTAATTTTCTTATTTTAAAGAATCCTAATAGTATATGCAGTATATTACTTATATTCAGCATACCTGAACTTTGAAAGAATAAAAAAGTATTTCAGCCTTATGCTTAGATACATATATCGATACAATCAAGAAATCATCACTAAAATAATAGATATGAATGATATATTATCTTCTTAAATCGTACCTAATCAAAAAAAAAAAAAAAAAGTAAAATCAAGACTATTACATTAAGTAAAACACTTTCTAAATCCACAATGTTATTTAAAGTATCAGATCCAAACTTACAGTATAAGAAAGAGAAGATGCAATATACAAAAATTTTACCATTCATATAGTTAAAATTTCTTTTCAACAAGCATACTTTTGTTTGTTTTGATTATACAGAAAGTTGCATAACATCTGACCTCCTCACAACCTTCAGTATTAAATCTTGGTTTTTTGCTTTTAGTTCTACCTTTTAAATACACTACTGAACAAGATTGGTTTTTAGTTCCGCCTCTGGGTGAAGCATCCAAATATTCCTCACCAAAACTGAGCGGATCTGATTTCATGAAATTTCCTATGCTCTAATATCAAAGTCTGTAACCGTGTAAATAATTATAACAATTTTAAATGTGTAATCAGTTATATACCTTCAAGAAAAATGTCATGCAGTGCAGTAGATCTTTATTTACTCATAATAAAAATCTTTTTTTTTTTTTATAATTACATAACTTTAAACTTGTTGGTTTATGAAATATTAATTCAATTAAAAAGACAATATTTAATGAATAATTTCCAATGACTGACATTAATTCAGAAGGAAGTTAAATCAAAAACAATTGTTTTAACACTTAACTCCATTCTTTAATAAACTGTTTGTCTCACACTGCTTTTTATTCTCTGTAATTGCTCCACATCCAGAAGCCAATATTTTCTAAATTTTTTTAATCTCAACACACATTCTCATAAAAAGTTCTTAACAACACCAATTTGTTTTAACACCTTCCATTTAATTTTCTTTCATTTTGTACTATTCCAATTGCACTTGCACTGTTATTATATTTCATGCAAATGCTGCTTTAAAATCACTTCTGGTTTAGCTCATATTATAAAAGTTTCTCTCTCTCTTTTGTACAAACCAAAGACACTACCATCAATTCCTTCTGAATTACATAGATCAGTCTTCCCAATACTTCATTTACGAATTCACTACATCTTTTATTATACAAATTCTTCCATGTCTAAGTTGATATGTACAAATTTTCCCCCAGAGAGAGAGTATGACACAATTATAAGTGATTCTGGCATACAACATAGTTAGATAGACCTTTAAGTTGACAAAGATTTTTGATCACACTTTCTTTTAGTCCAATGGACACAAAGTTTACAATAAAAATCACTCATTAGCGTGAATCATCATTAGATTCATCATTAGTATGAGCTGTAGTAATATTAATTACAAACCAACATTAAAAAAAAAAGTTAAAACTGATTTAACTTTTAAAAAAGTTGAAGTTCATGAAGCAAATCTTTTTATAAACTGGTTTTGAGGTTGATTTGAAATAATCATTAAGAGTTACTTCAAATGCAATCTAAATTCTTAAATGTGTGAGATATCCTTTATATTATAATGACTATTCTCAATGTTCCATATGAAAAGACACAATGATAAATTTGACATGCAGTGATGTTTCCTTAAGTATTCTTTAAAAATAGTTTCACATTATTGTAATTATTTATGTATATAATATTATATATAGTAGTAGTATATATACATTTCTAGAAAGAATTCTTATTTTCAGAACCAATCAAAAATTATCTCAAACTCCTGTATGGATTTTAAGACGAGAAGTTTGGGAACAATTTTATCACAAATATCACAGGCGAAAAGTCAGCTACTGCAACAAATCTGAAAACACAACCCAACTCAACTTCAGAGTTAAAGATCTGTACTATGAACATAAGCTTGATGGCAAAGAAATGGAGCTAGCTGAGGAATTAGAAAAAAACCAGATCGACATAACAGGGGTGACTGAAACAAAAAAGACAAAAACTGGTGAGTACTTTCTGAGCAATATATACAAAATATTATATTCAGGCAATGACAATCACAGAAAAGGAGTATTCAATATAAAATATGAGGCTAATCTTCTTGAATGGCAGGTAGTCTCAAGTAGTGATGTGGGCAAATATGAGAATGGGGAACTAGACAATGAGACTTATTTGTGACTGTGGTCCCATAGAAGGTTCTACTAAGCTAGAAGTGGAGAAATTTTTTGAGGCTTTAGAGAAAGCAACTGACACAATGAAAAAGGAAAAGTTGGTCCTTGTTGGGGATCTAAATAGCAAAGTAGGAAATGATTGTCAGACATACAAAAGTATTTTGGGAAAATTTGGAGAAAACAGCAAAGCTAATAATAACGGCAAATATCTTATGTATTTCTGCTCAGGAAATGGGCTGGTTATTACTAACACCATGTTCCAACATAAAAATGTGCACAAATTCACATGGAGAGAAGAGGCTAGGAATAACAAAAGTCTCATTGACTATGTTATTGTTGACAGTGATGTTTTCTCCCTAGTGCAAGACTGTACAGAGGATTTGAAATTGGAAGTGATCACTATTTAGTCTGGAGAAGGATAAAATTGAATTTCATATTGAAAAGAATAACATGTAAGAAAGTCTGAAAGCAAATAAAAGTTGAGCAGCTCTCAGATGTGAACTGTAGACTGAAATACACAAATATTATTCAAGAAAAAATTAAAGAGTTTCAGAATAGAAAACAAACCTTGGAGATTCAGTGGCATGCCTTGAAGAAAACCCTGATTGACTCGGCCAGAGAGGCATGAGGTGAGGTTGTCTGCAAGTATAGAAAAATCAGAACTCCATGGTGGATGCAGAAAGTTAAAGAGGCGGTGAAGGAAAGATGAAAGCATATCAAAAGTTCCTGGCAAATAAGTCAGCTTGTGCTCTTAGAGAATACCAAGACAAATGTAAGAAATATAAACAGTGTAAAACTAGCTAAACAAAAGCAACAGGAAGAATTTGGCAAGAACATAGAAAATAAATATCAAGAAGGAGGCAAGATATTCTGGAGGTTGTTGAAGAAGCTCAGAAATAGAGGAAAGATGTAAAAGGTATTAGAGATGATCAAGGTGACATGAAAACTGGAGAAAAGATATCCTTGAAGTATGGAGTATTACTTTGAAAAATTGCTAAATGAAACAAGCAGTGATAGCACAGTGGTAAAAAACAGTCAGCAGGCATACAGTCAAGAATACATATGCATATTTGAAGCAGAAAAAGCCATCAAAGGCTTGAAATGTGGAAAGGCAGCAGGAGTAGATAATATTTAACCAGAAATGGTAAAGTATGGTGGTATAAAAGTCTTACAGTGGCTGTACTGCATAGTTCAGAAGGCCTACACAAAGGGACGAATTGCAGATGATTGGAGTACAGCTCTCATAGTACCCATATATAAAAAGGGAAATAAAACTGAATTTGAGAATTACAGAGGTATTTCCCTACTGAGTGTTCCTGGTAAGATTTATGCAAGTATATTTGAGAAACGGTTCAGAAGAATTGTGAAAGAAAAGCTTAGTAGAGAACAAGTTTGATTCAGGCCAAATAGAGGTTGTCGGGATCAGATCTTCACTTTACGAAAAATAGTTAAGAAATCTTTTGAACATAACAAGGATCTGCATTTAAGTTTTTTTGATCTGGAAAAGGCATATGACAAGGTGCCAAGAGAGAAGCTATTCAATACAGTACAGTTATATGACGTCAATGGGGCATTATATCAAGCAATACTTAGACTTTATTTGAGTTCTAATTTAGCAGTTAGAAATGAAGGAAGTATAGGAAGATGGTTTAACAAACCAACCAGCCAGGACATATACATACATCCAGATAAATCTGGATGTGATTCTGTAACACCTATTGAATAACATGGATAAGAAATGCAAGTTGGTCTCACTATTTCATCCACCTTCGCCGGTAGAGAGTTTAATGTTAAATCTGGGGTGAGAAAAGGATGTTCATTATCCCCTCTCTTATTCATTATCTACATGGGTCACATTATGAAGGAAAGTGATAAACATAAACATGATATCAAAATTGGAGATGTTAATATCAGCTCTTTGCTTTATGCGGATGATGTCATACTTCTAAATAAATCTGCTACAAGATTCCCTGACTAAACTGAATAACTGTTGTAATAGATATGGTATGAAGCTCAGCAATAAAAAGACAAAAGACAGTGAAAATAGGCAGAATCTTTGAAAATGTCAACTGCATTGTGAATGGAGAACCTGTGGAACAACTAAAATATTTCAGCTACTCAGGTATGATTTTCAGTGAACACGGTAAATTTAATAAAGAAATAGACAACAGAATCAACAAAGCTGGTATGGTACAAAGTCAATTGAATAAATTCATATGGAATAAGAGAGAAATCAGTCAGAACACTAAATTAGCTGTATATAAGACAGTGTCCAAACCAGTTTTAACTTATGGATCTGAGCTGGCTCAGAATTAAAACACTTGACCAAAGATTAGAGACTGCAGATAAGATAACCCTGAGAAAGATTAGAGGCATAAACAGATGGTGTGAATGGCAATATCATATTAAAAACATGGATATTAGGAAAGAACTTAACATTGTCAACAGAGTTAATCTCAGGTGGTATGGTCACTTAAACAGAATGGGCGAGGAAAGATTAACAAAACAAGTGTTCACTTCCCAGTTGGCAGAAAAAAGCCCCAGAGAAAGACCAAGATATAGGTGGATTGATACAGTAAAAGTGCCTTGAAGATAGACGTTTAAGATCTGATAATTTTGGAGTCTTGACAAGTAACAGACTGATTTGGAGGAAGCCATTAATGATGTAAATTTTTCATGTAGTACTATCATATCCTGTACACCCCTTAAAGATACATGGCAGGAATTTGAAGATGATGATGAATTTCTTCTATACTGTATTAAGCACCTATACTGAAGAAATCGCATTAATAACTTTCATAAACAAAAGGTCACTCATTTATGATTCACAATGTTTTACAGGTAACGGGTTTCTCATTGGCATGAACTCTTTGGTGTCCTTTAAGATTTTCATTCCGGTTAAATGATTTACCACAAGTTTCGCAAGCAAAAGGTTTTGTGTTAGAATGAAGAATTGAGTGTCTTTTAAGAGTAGAAGAACGAGAAAATGATTTACCACAAGTTTCACAAGAAAAAGGTCTTGTGTTAGAATGAAGAACTGAGTGTCTTTTAAGATCAGAAGCACGTGAAAATGATTTACCACAAGTCTCACAAGTGAATGGTTTCTCCAAAGTATGCACTAATATGTGAATTCGAAGAGAAGAGGCAGCAGAAAATGAGATACCACAAGTTGCACAAAGAAATGGTTTCTCTTTAGTGTGAATTCTAGTATGTGTTTTTAGATCACTGGATCGTGAAAATGACTTATTACAAGTTTTACATTTCAAAGGTTTTTCACCTGTGTGAACCCTTCTATGTGCATTAAGATTGGATATACTGAAATATGCTCTACCACAAGTTTCACACATAAATTGTTTCTCGTTATTGTGAAATTTTAGATGTGCTTTAAGAATAGAACGATGCGAAAATGATTTACCACAAGTGTCACACATAAATGGTTTCTCATTAGTGTGATATGTTATATGCATTTTAAGATAAGATGGGTATTGAAATGATTTATCACAAAGGTCACACTTAAAAGGTTTTTCATTGTTATGTATTCTTTTGTGTTTTTCAAGAATGGAATTTGTTGTAAAAGATTTACCACAAGTTTCACAAGGATAATTTTTTTCTTTAGTGTCAATTGTCGCATGAACATTAAATGCACCAGAATGCAAAGGTTTATGCCTGCACATTTCACAAATAAGTGGTTTCTCACTGGTGTGTAAGGTCACATGTGCTTCAAGACTATTTGCTCGTGTAAATGCTTGATGACATGTTTCAAATGAAAAAGGTTTTTCTTTAGCATGGATGCCTGTGTGCACATTAAAAGCACCTAAAGGTGAAAATGATCTCCCACATATGTTGCAGATTATAACTTTCCTAAGAGTGGAAAATACATCAGGTTGATTCACTGCATCCAAGTGTTCAGGTGTGCTTGTTGATGCTTCAAGTCTAAATTGTTCCTCATTATCATGAAGTATTCCCAACTGTTTTTTTACCTCAGGGTTGGAAACTGAATTTTCAATTACACCTCTCACAAAAGATTCCTCCATGCTACTTTTCCATTGTGTTTAGATATCCAGAAATGAGAGAGAGAGAGAGCCAGTTGGAAATTCTTGCTTATATGAACCAAGTGCAGTCATCTGAAAAGAAGAAAAAAATACACAATTTAATATTTATACATACACATTACAGTTAGGAAGAACACGTGCTCCCATATTTAGTGATACTGCATTACTAGAGAATATAATAGGGAAATATAATAAATATAACAATAATATGGAAATATGATGCGGATGAAGAACTTGGATGTGGTGACAGCCCAAGACAGGAAGGTGTGGAGGAGACTCATAACAAACAGTGACCCCACTTAAGTGGGAGAAGCTGCAGAAGAAGAAGAAGAAGAAGATGGAAATATGATATATATCCAAAAAAAATGAAATGATATTTTAAACATAATAAAATTTACACTACAACATGAATGCAAACTAATTTCAAGCTACCGTAACCAGAAAAGTAATTTTATTCTTTTATATTTTATTTCTCTATGAAAATCTTTTTTATGTGCTGTTTAATAACATTACTTTTATACAAATAATAATATAGACACATGACAGAGGATATGAGATAGACCAAAGACAGTTAATTTACAACAAGAAGTAATATGAAAATGGATGTTAAGTACAGATTAGAGATTATGTGACATGTCTTCTCTTTAACTAGCCTGGTTATCTGAATGCCAAGTGCACATTCAAAATCCATATAAAGTGAAAATTCATTTAGAACAAGACTGTCTAATTTTCTAATGATAATACAAAAGGTTCACAAAAGCTATATTTGCAAACTAAACAGAAGTTAAATATTTTATTCTAAATAACATTTATTTTGTGAATTCATTTTGAATTCTTATGAAAAATAAATGACAAGTTTATGGTAGCATATCATGTTAACCTCATTTTGTTAGTTCAGTATCATGATGCCTGTAAGTCAGCCATTCTACTATGCATGACACAAGCCTATTTAGAATTCCAATTTTTCTGAGTTCGTATAACAAACTCATGTGGAATTCTGTTAAATGCTTTGATAAATGCTGGAGTAAGGTTTCAGACTTCAATGAGGATTGGAAGCAATACTAATACTAAAATCCTGAAGAACTGTAGTATATCCATTCTGCTCCATTCCAGAACATGAGGATTATAAATGCAAGACATAGTTTAACGAAAGCCAAGCTATCTCTACAGCAGATCACAGCACCATCTACACTTCTTTAATCATCCTCTTTAATTCCTTAATGATCACTCTAATAATTAGTTGATTTAGCAATATTTTCATTCCTGTATATTAGGAATGAAAATGCCATTGCTCCATAAAAGAGAAATCTTGCTCATGTTCTGCAGAAGTTGAACAACCCTAGAATATTACTTCTATGCTGAGAAATCAAATAGTTTAAATACCTGACTCATTGACATGTATGTTTTCATTCAGGTTGCTCCTCTTAACACCCAAAGAGCAAATATGTCTACCTAAAATGCATATTACACTGGAGTGATCACTCAATAACTCAGTTAGTTCTAGTGCATCCAATACTTTCCTACCATCCAAATTCACTAAGGTTACTCTTTCATAGTTGTTCTTCCTTTTTACTTACTACTTCACATTCCTAAATATAGCTGTCACTTTATATGTGTACTTTTTTTTTCATATTGTCATGAGTGTTGCCATCACTCTTTTCATATTAATGGATAGAGATAAATTTCTATTTATAAATCTCTGGCTACGATATATTCATTCATTTAACTCCCATGCAAATTATTCTTCATACAACTTCTCTCAGGTACTCTATGACTATTTTCCATGCATGTTGATTTTTCAGAAATGCAGCTTCTGAGTTTATTATGATCATCTACATTACAATTCCACATAGACCAAACAAAATATAAATTTCATCAAGCACTGTATCGGCTAGGCATTTATATATGTCCTTAATTACATGGATACATATAAAATGGAACACTGAGTATATTTGGAGAAATCTGGGTTCGAATCCCGTCTAAGATACAAAGAATTTTCATTAAGGCTTTTCAACTGAAGGTGAGTTCCCAGTGTTACAGAGGTAATGGGATTTTTCCTTCCTGAAACTCAGTTTCTTTTTCATTCCAAAAAAATGGACAAAACCACCCATAAGTACAAATGCATGACTTTATATAGCCTGTGTGTTGCATTGGCATAAATCCCAAACCAACGAACATGGCATAATTTCAGGAAAAATTCTGATTAATTCCTTTATGAGCATTGTGAATGCGTTGCCAGTTAAAGGGTTCAAGGAGAGGTATTATGGATTGTGTGGACGAAATGGGTCTCCTACAGAGTCTTCAGATTTCATGGAGGTGCCCATATTATAGTAAGTATCACAGAGAAACACAAACATCCATGCACAAGGCAGGATTCGAACCTGCAGCCTTTTGGCTAGAGAGCAGATGTGCCAACCACTCGGCCAGCCAGGCTGGCATAAGGGATAATATATACATATATATACAGGGTGTTCGGGATAAATTTGACATATTTATAATTAATTATATTTTTCCGTAAGTTACATGTATTAACACACACTTCTCTTCATTTAAAAGTTTGGACCCTTCTTCATTCATATACAAGATGTCAGAAAGGATGGATAGCTGGAACCCACCTGAATCATGGAAGAGAATAACTTGTATCATGATGATTCGTGCCCGCCATCAAAATAAGGATATTACGACTGCTGCCCAATGCTCCCTGAATACAGTAAAAACAATCAGGCATGAACTAGAGACTTGCAATGGTGACTACGAGGATGTAGCAAGAAGAAAGATCCCTAGCAGACGATCTGATTGCGTTCGTACAGAAGAATTCCTCGCAAATCTGCAGGAACAGGTGTTGAAGAACCCTGGCATTGGAATTCGGGCTTTGTTCGTGGAGTTGCTAACTGTAGTCAAGCCCTGGATAACAAGGGTAGCCAATGGTAGGCCGTATGTATGGCAGCAGGATTCGGCCCCTTGCCACACCTCTGGGAAAAGTCAAAAATGGTTGTCTGAAAATTTCTACGACTTCACCAGTCCAAATGTTTGGCCTCCAAACTCCCCAGACCTTAACCCCATGGATTATTTTGTATGGGGCACAGTTGAAAAAGACACCAATCGCACTTCCAGTAATACAAAAGCCCAGTTAATGGATAAAATTAAAACAGTTTTTGCGGCCCTTCCCAGGGAGACTGTAGCATCAGCTTGTTCGAGGTTCCGAAGCAGAATTGAAGCTGTGATCGATGCTAATGGTGGTTATTTTGAGTAAATCTTGTTGATAGTATTGTAATTAACTCTGCCAAACTGACAGCCGAAAATTTTGCTGACGACAGTATAGTGCAAACTATATTCCGGGAACATAAAAGTAATTAACTGATTTTAACTAGATAAATTATGACTGAGCAAAATAGGTTAATCCAAATGGCTAATAATCCTTACCTATTTGCTCGCAAGTGTATAGTGATTCGTTTGGACCTGTAAACGAATTTGACAAAACACAGTTGTTTTGTAAGAAAAAACATTTTTACAAAAAAAAAAAAGTCACGCGACCCGATATTGATTACAGAAAGGATGGACTGTGGAAGAGGTGGAGCTTCGTCTGCTGGAATATAAAAAAGAAAATGGGAATCTAGTTTTATCAGTCCGCTTGCAATTTCTGTGCAAATGCACACGCATACACACGTTGCTTTCATTCAGTTCACGAAAATTAACATTAATTACCTGGATCGTCAGAATGATGAAACTAAATATTATTATTATTACTATAAATATATACAATAAAAAAGTACAATATAAATATAAAAGCAAGTAATATAGCCGTAAAAATAATAAATAAATACTATTATATAATAAAATAAAGAGCCAAAAGGCTTCATTACATACTTGGTTATCTATTATATACTATCATAAGAACCATGGATATAATTATTATTTCGTACAGAGTAAACACGTCGGCAATAAGCGCCTTTGTTCAAAGTTATATTTCAGCGCCCTCATGAAATGGAATTTGCAAATTAAAATAAAATTCATTTCCAGATATTTTTATTTATTTAGTAAATAAATACAAGATATACATATGCGTACAAAAAAATCAGAGGATCTAAAAAATTTGTTTTCGGTTATCACAAAAACATCGCAACACAATTCAAACCTGCTTCTAAGCAGATCGCACCACTAATGAAGCATTACGTCAAAGCCAAGCGGCTAATCGGTTGTTGAATTTACTGTCCATTCTTAATCACCTCACTGTTTATTTTGGGATCGTGCAATGTATGTTTTAATTTACTACATACATTTTTATTTATTTAGTAAATAAATACAAGATATACATATATGTACATAAAAATTAGAGCATCTAAAAAAATTGTTTTCAGTTATCACAAAAACATCGCAATACAATTCAAACCTGCTTAGACGCACCATTCATGAAGCTGAAAGTCCCAGCCAAGCGGCTAATCGGTTGTTGAGTTTACTGTCCATTTTTAATCACTTCACTGTTTATTTTAGGTCGTGCAGTGTATGTACTAAAGTTTTACATCATGAAATGGGCAATGTATAAAAATTTACTATTATTTGTTGTCTTGAAATGGCGATATTTCTGATCAGGCGCCTTTTTACGGGGGGGTACACATGCACTAGGAGACCTTCACTTGAAATATATCTCAAGATCACGAATCTTATAATACTACATTCAGGGCCGGCTCTAACGACGGTGAAGCACTTGCACGGGGAGGCAAATTTGGCATAAATTATACCAAAAATAAGGGAGGAGGGAATATGCTACTGCAAGGAGCGGCGAAATTCCTTGGGGCAGTTCCGACTACATTTCTAAGTTTCACATCACTGCATACACTGTCATTACCATTAGGTAATCTCTATGACAACCAGAATAATTATTGCCCAAGAAGACAGGAGTTTCTTATTACTGCCTAAAGTTATAAAGTTTATCAGGACGAATGGTGGTCTTGAAATTCACGCTTGCTCTTGTTATCATTCAGGGAATAAGAGGTGTGATTGAAGTCTGATTAGCAGAATAATGAATTACTGATCCTTTAAAACTATATACAGGTAACCCTCGTATAACGCGGATGTTAGGTTCCGCAGAAATGCTGCGTTATATAAATCGCGTTTGCGAGTCTCAGATCAATAGAAAAAGTACGGTTATGTTCCGAAATCGTTTTTTAAAAAAAAAAAAAAAAAAAAATTATATAAACAACAATGACATATCCAACAAAAAAAGAAATTTTTATTTAATTCATGTAAGTTAAGAAAACATAAACTATGAAACAAATGCATAGTATAAAAGTATAAAAATTACAAATTGTCCTTAAACTTCATTGCACATAATGCATAAATATTTTAGGCAAAATAAAATAGTGCATATTTCAATCTTTCATAGCACGAGGATTTGAGGATTATTTAATACACACTGGTTTTGTCATGTGATCACCTGATGCATTACTACAAAACAGTAGAGTAATTCTATCTCTGGAAACTTTGAATCCAGGAGCTGATCTTTCATTTTTCGAAATATAGGTACGTTTTTGCACTTTTCCCCAATATAACCCGGATTCATCGGCATTGAACACCTGGTCTGCACTACAAATGTTTATAAACGTTGAGATTTTTTTGTTTAATAAGATTTCCATTATTAGGAATTTTCTTTTGAGGTGCAATCTTCTACTGAAATCATTAGAGATTTCTCCATTTTTCCATTAGAATATCGCGTAGACGAGCAACGCGCTTTGCACTTATCGTTGACCCAGTAATAAACACTTTCTCGGATTTTATGTTTATTTTGTTTGATTGTTCGAATTGTTGATTCATTTAAATTCAAAATCTCTGCAAAACCTCCTGGTCTTTCTCCATTTTTCAACCGATCCAAGATTTTGAATTTTTTTCTTCGAGAGAAATTAATTTTTTTTCAATGTTGTTTTTTCCCTTTCGTTGCAGTTTGTGGCTATTACTATAAAAATACTTTTTTACACAAAAAAACAAGCATTACATATTGTATGTTACTCACCAGAAAATAAAGTGCTCAGCTTGGGATGAACACACTTATGATTTTTAATGCACTTTCCTGGCAGAAACGAGGACAATTTTCAACAATAAACGTTTTATACGGTAAACAATTGAGGTAAATACGTGCTAAAGGGTATTTCCTCTAATATAAATTCGCTACTTATAATTACATGCAGGATACAGGCAGACACAAATTTAACGAAGATAAAATTTGATTTTTAAGTCTCGTGGAGAAAAATATATGAAAAGATAAAGGGTTATTACAATTTGTAGACCGTGTTTTTATCAGAACCGTGTTGTAGAAGTACCGTGGTCAACAAGAGTTACTACAATTTTAGACCGCGTTGTATAAGCACCGCGTTATACGAGGGTTACCTGTATTTAGAAATTTATGTACATTTAATCATACAAATACAACATTTATTTTCCAAATGATATTCTATCTTTTTCAATTTAGCTACTTGAATACAAATTCTACCCTACAGTTCTTCTTTATGCACTGGTCAATAATATCGTCATAAAAAGTTGGTTGTAACTTAATTTTCCCAAGCAACACGCACACTTGTAAAGGCTGGGTGAAGCTCACTGGCTAGAGCTACTTTGACTGCGTATGGCCCGTGTTTAACCAACAGGGTGAGATGACGAGGAGGGAGCGGAAATGGCTATGCATGCACATGAAATCACAGTGTTGAAGCGAGGACCTGGATGCTCCCACAACCGAGCAAGCCAAGGTAGCTTTGACTAAACGAGCAAGCATCGGCCTTCGATAATACCGCAAAGCTCAATTATTGCCGCACAAGCTTAAAACGTCTTCTGTCCACAAATATAAAAGCCTAAATGGAATGCTTATAAATGTATGCATTTATTAACAAATAAATATTACTTCCTTCTCAATTAATGAGCTTGTGCAGCAAGTATAGTAAGCATGGAGAATTCGCCACTGAAGTTTATTTACAATAAAAAGTTGTTTTTAAATAATGTATCTAATTCCACATCCTTGCAGAATTTATCTGCAGTATAAAAAACATAAGTGACCCATATTTTACCTGATATTCGATTTCTCTTCAGATAGGCCTAAGAATTAAAAATAGTCGTTGAACCATGATCGTATTTTTTGAATGTTCAGCATCTGTAATTTTCTTATGGCCTTATAATAAATTATTATCTTTACCTTTTGTTTACGTGTAAATAATTCATCACATACTTATTTTTTTCTGTTCTCACAATTAGCATATCACCACTCTTAAATTTCACGCATTCTGCAATATACCTGATGTTAACTACCACTACACTGTTCCTCCAACACTATCAATTCTGCCAATAAAAGTAATTATCCAAGTTACTTGGCTACTGAATTTGTAACACAAATTTCACCGAGTAAATATTCCATTAAAAATTCATGTTAGTTAAAAACAGATTAAACACTAATAAATGTTTTAAAAATAGCAGTAAATGTTATGTTGATAAAAGAACCACAAAATCTTCAGATAAATCAAATAAAAGCGATTTTTTACAACTAGTAGAAAAATGAATATCAAAATAGGAACCTGCAAATACAAAACAATTATAGGGATATTTGTCGTGTTATTTATAATAATATGAAAATAAGAAATTTTCATATTATTATGTTGTGTTGGAAAAAGTGATGAGTCATCCTTTTTCCCACCCGACATTAAAGTTACCTCAAAAGGAGGGGATAAGGACATGCTTATGCCTCCTGATGGGAAATGCACCGAATAATGTCCGAAGAAAATGTAAATAACCAGATGTGTAAATTCTAAACAGTGTCAAGATAGCCCATATGTTTGTTGAGATAATAATTGTGAATGAATTAAAGTGGAAAGTCATGTAGTATTATCAAATAGATATGTATAAGCTAAGTACGAGTATTAAAGCATGCAAAGACAGTTCGTAGCCACGGCGTCCAATCGGCTGCCTCCGTATGCGTGACGCATACTTTTATACTCCGGAACAGCTCCCTCACACACGTGAGGGAGCTGTTCCGGAGTATAAAAGTTTCGGCGGGAGTTCCAATCGCTCTCAATGTCAATGGATCCCGAGTTTACTACTGTACCGTGCATGATTGATTGAGTTTTGTGATTAGTGATTGATTATTATCTAGTGCTGAGCGCTGAGTTTTGATGGTGATTGAATGTGATGCCTTCAACTGATCGTGAATTTTGAACTGATCTCTCGAATTTGGATTATTCTGCTTCTCTTTACCAAAAGAACTGTTACCAGCGAGATAGCGAAGAGACTCTGAAGACTGCAATACCTATGTCCTTCGGAGCACCCACCCAGGTAAAAGTAAGCTTTAAAATTTTTACGAAAGTTCCATGCGAATTTACCATCGTTTTTGAACACCTACACACACACACACACACACACACACACACACACACACACACACACACACACACACACACACACACACACACACACACACACACACACACACACTAAAATGGACAACGTTAAAGATTTTCTTCAACACATAAACAGAGACGAAGCTTTAGAACTATTTAAGGTACTCCTTCAAAAATTCGAAACGGAATGGCCAGGCTACCTTAAACTGTATACACAGGCAGAGGAACCCGAAGAGGAAGAGGACGATATCACAGAACACAACATTACCCTCCCCACACCCGAGGACAACAGACAGACAGAACCAACAGCAGATGAACACACAAACAAACGGCGAAGGACCGCGGACGACCCCAAGGAAGAAAATACGCCCACACAAGCAGTATTGGGAAATAAAGAAAAGGTACCCCCAGTAATCTTCCGAGACAAACATAAGTGGACCTCAGTCTCGAAATCGCTCAGAGAACAGAACATCAACTACTCCTGGGCCAGAAACACAGACGAAGGGGTAAAAATACAACCTGAATCAGTCGCAGATTACCGCATGATTACAAAAATGCTGGACAACTTCATGCTGCCTTTTCACACATTTGCACTGGCTAGTGAAAAGAACCTAAAAGTGGTGCTCAGGGGGGTTGCCGAGGGAATCACGACCGACGAGGTCAATGCCGATCTCATCAACCAAGGCCTGACCCCAGTTAAAGTGAGCAGAATGCTAAGATCGGATAAAAAACCTATGCCACTAGTTCTGGTAGAGATATCAAACACGCAAAAAAAGAATATACGAATTAAAAAATATATGTGGGCTCAAAATCACAACTGAGCCACTAAGAAAGAAGGCATCGGCAGGACAATGCCATAGATACCAAACGTTTGGGCATGTCCAAAAGCTCTGCAAAGCACCCTACAGATGCCTAAAATGCGGCAAAGAACATCCGACTAGCACCTGCACCAAGCCAAAAACAACACCGGCATGCTGTGCTAATTGTGGAGGACCTCACCCTGCCAATTACAAGGGGTGCATGTCCCACCCAAGAAATCGTGAGATAACAAAAACTAGCCTCAGACCCCCTCCCAGTAACAACTCTGCTACCAAGCAGGCAACTCACCCCTTGTCTCAGTTCACACTAACAACACAGCCAACCAACCTGACAAAAACGTATGCTGAGGCCACACAACCTAAGAACCCCACATCCTACGAACAGCGAGGCTCCAACTTAGAAAAAATCTTAACTTCCTCGCTTGCCACCATGCTGCAAGAATTTAGCATGACAAGCCCCTCACCTTCCTCCAGAAAGAGATTCCTACAAGGAAAACAATCCATCCTAACAGCCCTTTGTCATGAATAGAAAACACAAACCAAACTCACTAAAGATTGTAGCTTGGAATGCAAATGGAATAAGAAATAAAATCCTGGAACTCCAAGAATTTGCATCCAGATACAAACCTGACATCATTTTTGTCAACGAAACACACCCCAGACCAGCAAATAACCCAAGACTCCGAGGCTTTATCATGTACAGAAAGGATCGACTTGGTGCAAGAGGAGGAGGCACTGCTGTCTACATAAAAAGCTACTTAAACCATAACACAGTAACTGACCTCCCAACTATGAACCTAGAGGTGACAGGAGTGGAGGTACACACCAGCAACGCAGGCAGTCTAAAGATCTACGCAGCGTACAACCCACCTGGAATCCCACTACTCATATCTGACCTAGATTCTATCCTCGGATCCAAAGACTCCATAATCTTAGCAGGAGATCTCAACTCCAAGCATAGAGCCTGGTTTAGCTCATCCATTAACACCAAAGGACACATTTTATACAACTATGCAATGCACAACTCTGCCATTGTGGTTGGACCTACTGAGCCCCCTCACCGCAGCCCAACAGGAAGATCAGATGTTTTGGACATCGTAATACTTAAAAACATCCCATACCAATACCAACTAGAAACAATAGAAGAACTTTCATCAGACCACAACCCCATTCAGCTCAGGCTAGGCAATCAAGAACAGTTCTCACCCCAGCACTCCTTTATAGCTTGGAACAAACTCGCAAAAACTCTACCAGAATACATTGGTCCATCACCCATCATACAGAAAAAAGAAGAGATAGATATAGCCATAATCAATCTAACAAGCCAAATGCAGAAAGCAATAGCCTCAGTAAAGCAAACCACTCTCCACCACACCACCAACAGGATCCCAGAAGAAATCATGGACCTGATTAGAACCAAGAATAAAGCAAGAAAGAGATATCACAACACTAGAGCACCACAGGACAAAACAACACTAAACAAACTCAACAGAAAAGTCAGAGAAGCTCTAGAAAACCACCGAAATCAAGAATGGGAAACCAAATTAACCACACTCAACCCAGAAGATCACTCCATATGGAAACTCTTAAAAATCCTATGCACCAAAAGGCAGCCCTTACCTCCTATACAAACCAAACAAGGAATAGTATACACACAGACAAGGAAAAGGCAGAAGCCCTCATAGACAACCTGGAGGAGCAGTGCAGCCCATCGTACAAAAGTCTTAACATTAATTTCATCTATAAAGGTCATCGCCATGTCAGGAAAGCATTAAATCTCACTGATACCTCAGAACCCATCTCCCCCACTACCCCAGGGGAAATAACCAAAATCATAGCACAACTGAGCAACAAAAAGGCTCCAGGCCCTGATGGCATCACCAACAGAACACTAAAGTTGCTTCCAAGAAAAGCAATAATACATATTGTTAATATAACAAACGCGATCATCAGATTTCAGCACTTCCCGACAACCTGGAAAACAGCAGATATCATACCTATAAAAAAAGCAGGCAAGAATCCTCAACTTCCAGAAAGCTACAGACCCATTAGCCTCTTATCAAGTCTTGGAAAAGTCACTGAAAAGGTTATACTCACAAGGCTACAAGCAATCACTGACAAGCTCGGAATCATCCCAAACGAGCAATTCGGATTCCGCAGAGAACACTCCACAGCACAACAAATACACCGTCTGGTAGAATACATAGCAGGAGACTTTAACTGGAATCTCCAGACGGCTGCAGTCCTCATCGACATAGCGAAGGCTTTTGATAAGGTCAAAATCAGGGACTTCTCTACAAACTTATACAATTTAACTTCCCCATAAAACTAGCCAAACTAATTAAAGCATACCTAAGTGACAGACACATGCAAATCAAACTAAATGGAACAGTGTCATCCAAACGCAAGATCCGTGCAGGCGTGCCACAGGGCTCCCTCTTAGCACCTCTACAGCTGATATTCCCCCAAACCCGAGAAATATCATTACAGCATTATATGCGGATGACACCGCGATACTTTCAAGATCTCGTAGCCCTCAGCTAGCAATTAGAAGGCTGCAAGGCAGCATCAACACACTAGAAACTTGGCTAACAGATTGGAGGATCTAGGTAAACCCCCTGAAAAGTTCTGCTGTGCTATTCTCCAGAAGAAAAGTCACCAGCAAAGGATGACATCCAGCTCCAAGGACTCAAGATCCCATGGGTAACAGAAGTAACATATCTTGGTGTGAAACTGGATAGCAAACTGCTATTTAGTAATCACATCAAACTAACAGGAGAGAAGACATCTAGAGTAATTGCATAACTCTACCCCCTGATAAACCGCAAAAGCAAACTAGATGTAAGAAACAAGCTAACTCTGTACAAAACTGTAATTCGCCCAGTTATCACTTACGCCTCTCCAGCATGGAGTCATACCTCAGAAACCAACATACAAAAACTACAAAGAATCCAGAACAAGTGCCTAAGAATGATCCTAGATGCTCCATGGTACATAAGAAACTCCCAGATCCACCGAGAAGTAAACATCCCTTATATCCGCTCGCATCTCCACTACTTAGCTGAGAAATTCTTTTCCAAGGCAACTCTGCACTCAAATCCACTGATCAAACAAGCCAACAACTACAGTGAAGCAATACACTGCAAATACAGAAGACCAAAATCTATTCTACTACACACCGAACATCACTAGCTTCAGGCCCCAAGAGGGCGAGCAAGTAGCTCAATAATACCTCATTCACAGTATCACTTACAGAGATAAAGGGGAAAAAGAAAAGCATTTTTGCTTCACCCATCCAGCCAGTAACGTTATGCGTTATGCGAATCGCTCTTTTGTCGCTTATCTCCGATCGCTTGTGTCTCGTCTCCGAGCTTCGTCGGCACCAAGTTTCCCGCAGGAGAGCTATGTAGAGCTTGCCGCCATGTAACAAGAATCCCCCCTTGCTATGCACGTTACATCGGTCAAAGCTGCAACTACAATGTGTTGCAGCTTTTCTCAAACACATAAGGAGAAAGAGCCGCTGATGAAATCCACGTCAGCGTACAGATTTGTGCATGAGTGTTTTCGGTTCGTGTAGAACAAAGGAACAAAGCCCGCTATCAGAGGAGGTACAGTGAACAAATCAGAATACCTAGTCAAAGCAAGAACGGTAAGCGAAGATTTTCTTATATTAATGTAGGATTAAAGTATCCATGGAGTAAAGAAACAGAAATTAAGAACACACGCCATTTACATGTTGTGCCATAAGAACAGTCTGCAATTTGGACACTTGTGTCTACTGTTAAGAAGAAAACATATTAGGCTCCAGCCGAACAGGAGTCCGAGCTCCGGACTGTTTAAGTGATTTAAGAAAAGTAATGTCATATGATCAGAAAGTAATTTAATGTTAACAGATATTTTGGGGGAGAGAATTAAGTAGAAATAAGTACTATTGTCCTAGAGAATTACATGTCAGATTTATTGAATTGTCTAGTGTTTATATGTAATGTTTCATGTATGATATTATCAGGTAACTTAATTGTGAGAGTCTGAGGATAGATATATGTACAGAAGTGAGGAATTTATGTCCAGTAAGAGATCATAGTGCAGAAGTTTAAATGTGTTTAATTAAGTAAGGGGAACCCAGACTCTTTTAAGGTTAAGAATTTAAATAACATGTATACTTGTCTTTGTGAAATAATAAATATGTTTCTTTTTACATAATCAATTGAGTTTGTCATATCTTCTGCGGATTTGAATTACCTTTTGGAAAATTTCGTACCTTGCATTTAAAGGGGAAACCAATAGTGATGTGAGAATAGAGACTACGACTGCATATATCTTGATCCCTACAATTTTCTTTAAGTATTTTAGATAGTGTATCAGAATTTAGTTGCTGGCTGGCGCAGTCTTTAATCTATACAAATTTGTCGGCAACCGAAGTCAAGTCAGCAAGAGATACAAAACTTAGGGTCAAAGAAAGTAAAGATTAAAGATAAAACGACATAAAGAAAACTGGAATATAACAATTATATTATACCAGGAAAAAAACAATATAAACATGGAACGATATAAAAACGTAGTTGAAAAATTTAATGAAACTCCTAAAATCGTAAACATGGTCTGGATTTCAGGAAAAAGCACAAACCCTGGAAAAAAAAGCTCTGGTTATTCCAGTTTTTAAAAACAGAAATAAAAATCACTGCAATAACTATTGGGGAATTACTCTGCTAAATGCAGGTACAAAATATGGGCAGCAATGTTAAAAGATAAACTAAACAGTTTATCTTTTAACATTGTAGAGAGCAAAAAACTATAACAACAGAATGAATTTCGAGAAGGCAGATATTCCATAACCTCAATTTTTATTCTAAAATCGAAAAAAGAAGAGAAATTCAAAAGATATACAGGTGACCTTTGATGAAATTAATAGACAAACTTTCTTTGATAGAGATAAAATCATGGAAAAAAGCCATGGCTAGTGAAATTTGTAAAAACGGAAATCAAGATAATTGCAATAACTATTGGGGAATTAGTCTGCTAAATGAAGGTACAAAATATATACAGAAATATAGAATGAGAAACTAAACTGTACAGGGCAAAAGCCTAGAACAACAGAATGGATTTCGAGTCGGCCGATATTGCACAATCTCAATTTTTATTCTAAATTTAAAAAAGCACGAGAATTTCAAAAGAAATACAGGTGGCCTTGGTTGATTATAACAAAAGACTTTGATAAAATTAATAGACAAACTATCTTTAATATATTATTCTATTTAATTACACAACAGTAGCAATTAGAGTCATTTCAAAAACATATATAGGAAATAAAATAGCAGTCAAATTGGATCAAATAAATAAATAGACTTATCAAGAGAATTACTCGCAGGATATACTCTATCACTTCTACATTTTAATGTGTGTTTAAGAACGACCTCCGAATAGAAACTGACTCCCTGGAGGTCGTTGATAGCTTCTATCAAACAGGCTGTCATTAGATGAAGAATGAGGTCTGCCTCAACACGACCGTATCATTTGCATTCAGTGGAGTTATTCTTTCATATTCCTTCTTAAGTTTATCCATAATGATAAAATTCTTTTGGATTATTTTAACTTGCTGAGCCAGTTTCTTTCCATATTCAGACTTAGCTTTCAATACAACAATTGTGACTCTTCTGGACTGCTGCTTATAATAATCATATTAGACATTATCCTTATGCAAATATTCCTTCCACATCTTATTTTTCTTACAAACCTCTTGCTTAAATATATTACACATGCATTTCATTACCACTGTATTTATTCTCGTATTCTAGGGACACATTCCGATATCTCTTCATTTAAGTATTTTTAAACACTTCCCACGCATTGTCGAGATCTTTCCCATTCAAGAAGTGGTAACACTTCTTGAATGGGAACTGGTACAATACCCCTGCATACCCTTCTGGTGGTCATAATTTACTGCTTTGTAGTTTAGCATGTATCCTTATCTGAAAGAAAGATTCAAAACTTAGCTGCTTCCCAAGTGAGTACCCCTTGATTACTGTCCTTAACCAGAAGCAGAATAGTTACATCTTTAACTGAAACCTCATGTGACACAATAATCAGATCTCACACTTTTTGACCACGAGTTCTTGCTGCTTGAGGAAGTTGTCTCCCAACAACAGCTCAATAAATTCAGTTTCACTCTTCTAGTGCGATTTCATAGCTACCCATTCAATTTTCCGATGATTAAAGTCACCCACTATGATTTCTAATGTCCTGGAGCAGATTGTGGTACAGACCATCAGCTAGTAAGAGCCAAAGTAAGACTAAGACTCCGAAAACTTCCAGGTCGGGCACATTCTACTAGATTGGATGTTAGAGTAATCCTATTGGATTCACAGAAGAAACATCAACTCGGATGGATGATTTTTTGGAGACCAATAAGACAATCTCACCAGAAATGCTTTGGGAAGGAGTCAAGATGATAATACACGATACAGCTAAGACGTATCTCGGCCCAATAAGAAAACTAAGAGACCCATGGATATCAGATTCAACATGGGGAGCTAATCAAAAGAAGGCGGTTGGAAAAACAAAGAGACACAGGGACAGAAGAATACAAGTGATTACGTAGAGAACTCAAGAAGGAAAAGTTCTATACTAATAAATGTGAAGAAATAGAGTTCCAGATGACAAGGCATAATTATAAAAGGATGTTTTATTTAGTTCGTGACTTAAAGCACAAGTTTAAGCCTAAACTGAATGTCATCAAAGACGGGAATGGATTATTACTAACAGAAGAGTTGGAAATCAAAAGCAGATGGAAAGAATACTGTGGGGAACTGTACAGCAGAGTGGATAAAGAAAATGTGGAGACCTCCCACCAAGAAAATTTTGATTTGGAACCTCCTCCACTTAGGCATTAAGTTGAAAAAGCAGTTAAGCAGCTTAACAGCAATAAGGCCCCAGGTGCAGATGAAATCCTAGCAGAGTTAATTAAGGCCACAGAGAATGGAGGGATAAGAGTGTTTCATACCACTGCATAAAAAAGGTGATATGAAGGCATGCAAGATTTATAGAACGATTAGTTTGATATCTCATGCAAGCAAAATTTTATTAAAGATCATGCTAAATAGGATTGAGGCCAAAGTTGAGGCAGAGATGTCCGAGGAACAAGCAGGTTTTAGGAAAGGTAGGGGCACCAGAGATCAGATCCTTTGCCTTAGACAGATCATAGAAAAATATAAAGAATTCAGACTCCCTCTGGTAATATGTTTCTTAGACTACTCTAAAGCTTTTTGACTGTGTTGAGCATGTGAAACTTTGAGTTGATACAATATCAGGTTGATAGCCAACTTGTATAAGGAGCAAGAAGACATGGTAAGAACAGATGTTGGATTGACTGACTTCAAGTTGGAAAAGGAGTTAGACAAGGATGTTTACTTTTTCCTCACTTGTTTAGTATATATATGCAGAGGAATCATGCATGAAGCATTGGATGAGCTCAGGACAGGAATTAGGATAGGAGGTAGATTGCTCAGTAATTTGAGGTATGCTGATGATACAGTACTCCTTTGTAATGACATGGAAGAACGAGAACTAATTCTTGACAAAGTTAACAAGATCAGTAATAACAGAAGACTTCAACCCAATTCTAGCAAGACAAAGGTCATGGTTCCCAAAGGAAAAACAAACAGAGACGCTCTTGAGAAACAAGTGTACCTTAATGGAGAAAGAATTGAGGAAGTCAGCAAATTTGAGTACCTGGTATCCATTATTAATGTGAAGAATTGCTGTTCAGAAGATGTCAGAAAAAGGTTAGGAATGGCTAAAACAACAGTCAGAGACCTGTCTAAAATCTGGAAGGATGGATCTATCTCCATGAGAACAAAGTTGAGGATTTTAGATACGGTTGTTTTTCCAACAGCAACTTATGGATGCAAGACTTGGAACCTAAAGCAGTCAGATAAGAAATGGATATCTGCTTTTGAGATATGGTGTTATATACTGAATGGCGTAAAACGAATGGGTGTTAGAAGAGATTAATAGAACTTTAAGGCTCCTTAAGGATATTGACAGAAGAAAGTTAAAATATTTTCGACACATAGAAAGGATGGAAGGGGGAATTCTCAGAACAGTAATAGAAGCTAAAGTTCCTAGAAAAAGAAGCAGGGGTAGACCATCAATGAGATGGATGGATGGTGTGTGTGTGTGTGTGTGTGTGTGTGTGTGTGTGTGTGTGTGTGTGTGTGTGTGTGTGTGTGTGTGTGTGTGTGTGTGTGTGTGTGTGTGTGTGTGTGTGTGTGGAGTGACTGATATTCAGAGATTTGAGGCTGCCAGAAAAGGAAACAACAGGACTACACAGCGAGGCCTGGTCTGGAACATCACCGAACATCGGAGTGACCACACGGCATCTGTAGATGTCCAATGAACATTGATAGATTGATATATTTCTTCGTCACCAGCAACCGAATCAACAGGTCTGTAACAACAGCCAACTATGTATTTATTCTTGTTACACCCCATCTCACACCAGAGGGCTTCAAACTCGCTGCCACATGAGCACATGTTACCCACACGCACCTATTGTCCTCAACTCTAGGTGGTTACAACACATAAAACGGATATTAATTAAAGGAAACTTAAATGATTGCTTTCAATATTTCGGAAACGTCACGTTCCCATCTTCAAGAACATACAAATATGGTAAGTGCACGCAGGCACTTACAAAAGAAAATGAGGAAGATGGCAAGAAACTAATATTGTTCCTAAAGTCCTATTGGTTTCCCCCTAGCAGGCTAATTGGGTTGCCTTGGACGTTGGGCTAATGTTCCCATGATGTAAGTCTACCAAATTTGGGTCAGTTTCATGCACCCAAATTTGTTCAGGTTTGGAACGTTTTTTAAAGATGCTGATGATTCCATGAGTAATATTTGGAAATTGAACTTGCTGCGGTGTATTATTTTAGTTTTCTTTCAACGAATTCTATGGCGGGTATCTATGGCATGGTCTGCAAGCCAGAGTGGCTGTACTGGGAAAACCGGATGTAGTCTTTGTGTTCTGAAATCCTGATATTTGCTATCCTGTCTGTTTGGCCAAAGTAGGACAATTTACAACTGCAAGGGACCTTGCAGTTGTAAATTGCAAAGTCTACAGGAAGTGGTTGGTCTTTGATGGAGAGGATAAGGGATGGCAACTTTTTTATATGGTCTATAACAAGAAGTTAGGTCATATTTTGGAGGATATTGGTTATTTTCTCAGAGGTGCTCCTTATGTAGGGGATGGTGATAGATTTAGTGTAATTTTTATTGTGAAGGGGGGGGGTTGTGGTTTATTGTGTTTTAGTATTTTTTTGGGGTTGTAGCCATTGGCTAAGAAAGTGTTAACGATGCGGTTTAGTTCACTAGTTAGGGCATCTTCATCTGAACAGATGAATTTTGCCCTGTTATAATTTTAATATGTTTTAATAACCCCATATCGTTTTTTTTGGGGGGGGGGTTGGCTGGTGAATGTGTCTGCCTGTATGGGGGTAGGTTTTTTATAAACACAGAAAACCAACGATCCATCCGGCTGCGAGTGATTAGAGTGTCAGGAAGGAGAGATTGTTGTTTTCCTCTTTTTCCAAGGTAAACTGGACCTTAGGGGTTGAAACTGAGAACTGGGAGTGGAATATATCTGAGCCATGTGGCCAAATAAAAAACATATCATCCACATACTGAAGAAAATAGTGGGTTTTTTGTGGGACAGAGTCTAAGGCTTCAAATGTCTCTATAAAGAAGTTAGCCAAGGGTGGGGAAAGTAGTGAACCCATGGATGTCTCCTCTATCTTTTTGTAGAAGTTTCCTTGCCAAACGAAATAGCCTGAGTTCATTGTGAACTGAAATTAGGCTGAGATATCAGGGGGAAATTTGGCTTGGATGAGCTGTAAAATTCTTTGGGTGGCAGATTTGTGAATGAGGAGACGTCAAAACTGACCATTACGTCAGTGTGTTGGAGTGAGTGGTTTTCTATGCTAACTTTCAAGTGGGCTCAGTTTATTATGTGTGATGGTGTGTTGCCAGTATAGTGTGTGAGCGCTTTGGCTAAATTTTTGGGGAAATCAATGCCATCCACAATGGGACGTAATGGCACTTTTGTTTCTGTCTTCACTTTTAATATGATTCTGCCATTGATGCCGTCTGTTCACTCTCCTAAGTTTTCTTAGAACCCTCATATATGTGGTCTCTAGACTGATCGATTGCTTTATTTCTAAATCAACTCTGAAATCCATAACTTCAAACTAATTTGAATAGTTTCTTGTATACTGCTAGTTTGATGTTGTGGCTAATTTCTCTCTTATTTCCAGATTTAACTTTCCGTATTCACTAAAAACTGTGCCTAAATAGCTAAAATATTTTACTAAAAAAAAGGCATCCTTTCAGAGTCATGTGACATGTTCAATGTTTTTGTATATTTTCAAAGTTTTGGTATTTTTATTACCGATTTTCATGAAAAAATATGTAGACAGTAAAATATCAAATTTTGTCAAAGTAAACAGCATAATCCATAATATATTTAAGTCATCCCTGGTACATACAAAAACACGCCACAATCAGACTATATAACGTCCTTTCTAAACTAACTTTATTATATGGGGGTGAAACATGGACCATAAAAAAAGAATGAAAAATGGATTGAAGATGATTTTTCTCACCTGAAGATACCAAGTGGGACCATAAAAGAAAAAAATTTTACCATACCTGAGCATAATAAAAATTAACTAGTATATACGTAAATATAAAGAAATATGGTTATGACGTCTAAATCGAATGGACAATAGCAGGCTGTCAACAATAATATACGGATACAAAATAGATGGATGAAGTAGAATTGGAAGTTCAAGAGATACCATGAGACTGGAACAAGCCAATTGTTCTAAAATCCATGAGAGGAAGAAGTTTAATTACATATGTAATATTGATTGGGTAAGAGAAAACTGAGAACAAGAATGAAAGGGAATTCATTAAGCTAGAGCTTTACGACGTTCTCAAGCAGTATGTGCATTTGAAGAACAAACAGTTGTTTGCTTTTGATCATAGTGACAGGAATAATCTCAGTTAACAATGTAGCTGCTTTGACATGAATCAGTGACACTGACCTGGGAAGTGAATGGATGATTTAACTAAGAAAGGTTGCATGGTTAACTACAAAGCTCTAAAAGGATGAAAAAAATCAACATAATTTTTGTTGGATCCCATGGTCAATAGGACACCAGCAAAGCACGGAAAAATTTTGAAAATATGTTATGCGTTTGCAGTATGCAAATATAGCCTAGAGATCGAAGAACAAATGGGAGAGTGAAATATGTGTAAAACCATATTAAGCAAGGAATCCATAAGATCATGTCGAAAGAATATGATGAGAATAAGGATGAAGAGTTATGAAATATGTAAGGCATAAGTGAAATGTTACTGATATTGTAAGGAGAGATATTTGCTGTACAGACTAAAGGCAACCAATTTTATTGTCATCTTGCAAGCAGAGGAAAGAATACATGTGAAGTATAACTTTGCTGAGCTCTACTCTTCTCTCAGACAAAAATCATATGTGATTGTTCAAATGTTATACTCACTTCGCTAGAATCAACCAAGTGTACGTAACATTGCACACCATGCTACCTATGTATTGGATGAAGAGATAGATGCATGAGAAGTGGTTCTCTAGAGATGTTTCATGACCTTGATAAGAATTTCGCAATAGGGAATGACGAGATATCAGCACATATGCCAAAGAATTGTTTAGAACTGGCTTGTTCTTTGACATGTTTGCGTAATTTCAATCTTAGCTCAGTACAGGAATAGAAAGAATGTATGATTATTTAGCTGTAAAAGGGCGGTACAAAAAGAGACATTTCTAACTACCAAGCATTCGGTTTCTCTGAAGATGTAGAAAAATTGTTGAAAATTAGTAGACAGAAATCGATTAACATGCAGGCTCTAACTTGCAAAGAACAGCATAGGTTTAGAAAAGGGAGTTCGTGTCAGAATAATTTGCTCACATTTTATAATTATTTTACGACCGAAATGGATAAAGGGAATGAATACGATATAACACTGTTTTATCATAGTGTATCCGTTACTTTAGAATATCACACGAAAGACTCTTTTATTAACGAGAAAATGTGGAACTCACATAAAAATTATTGAATTGGACAACAAGATAGCTGATGGACAGGTATCAGAAAGTGGTATATTCGGGGAAGGCATCTGCCAGATTTAAGGTGACCAGTTGTGTACGCCAGGGATCTGTTCTTTGACCATTGCTGCACAATCTATACATTAATGATAATGGGGAGAATCTGGGAGATGTTCAAATATTTACTGATGATATGAAGAGAGGCAGACAGAGAAATCAAAATTCTACCGATACACAGTACTTAACGATTTCATAAGATAAAAAATTGTGACGTAATGATAACAGCTATCAACTGAATGTCAGTAAGTCTAAAATTATGCATTTAAGCTTGAGATTTCCATCAACATAATATATTGGTGCGGTTATGCTCGGAGAAACTATTGACACTAAGAATCATGGAGTTTGGGTGGATAGAAATGTCAAGTTGAAAGGTGACAGCAAAAATTTCAAATACAACTCAGAGAATACCTGCCCTGCTAGAACAAATATTGAGACGTAAGGATAAAGATGTTCTTTTTCCTCTTTACAAGATCTTGATATAATTGCACCCACACTACTATGAGATTTAGACTCTTGCATTCTGAAATGATAAATTGCTGGGGAAAAGGTGAAAAGAAAAAGAATGTAAAATATGAGGTCAGTTTGCAAGTCTTTAACTACACACTAGTTCGGAGGGGGGGGGGAGAGCGATGGGCGATACGACAGAAGTGTATAAACTTCTGAAATGTTTCTTTACAGGGATGGAGAGAGGATAAGGGAACATCAGTTTAAGTTAGTTTGTGTGTGTGTTTCTTTCTTTTTTTTTTTTTTTTTTTTTTTATCAGTTTGGTTGAACATGTTTTTTTTTGTAAAGGTTTGTGATATTTGATCGTAAATTACCGCGAGCTCCGATGTCAGTATTGCTCGTAAATATAAATATAAATATAAATGCTCAGATTTTTCATATGCTGAACAACAATGTGAAAATATGGCGCAGAATATTTATTAGAAATCTCGTAATGCAGTTAGTGTTAGAACAAATAAAAAGGCGTTCAGAAATCTCTATAGGTGTGAATATGCCTTTATACCTGAAACTTCATCAATTTCAGACACAATTTGAAGGAAATTCTAATGAAGACATTGATACCGCTCCTTCGACAAAGAGAAAAAGAAAAAGATGTTTTATGTGCTATGCATTCAAAACGAGTCGCTTTTCAAAATATTTTTGCAAGCATTGTAAAAAGTATTATGCTCTCAGCATAGCAATATTGTTTGCGATGACTGTTATAACAGTTTTGTAAATCCACCTGTTGAAGATACTGATTAATTAATGCTAAATGCATTTGTTTAGTTTTATTTTCTTTCATTATCGATGTTTGCGTTATTTTGTAACAAAAATTTTTGTTCTTTATATTTCTTTGTTTCAACGTTATTTTGCAGCAAAAATTTTTATTCTTTATATTTCTTTGTTTCAATAATTTCTAAATTTTAACTGAAAATAAATAAACCAGCATGAAATAGAGCGAAAGGCTTATTTATCATACATGTCCTCTATAACAGCGCTTCCCAAACTGGGGGCCGCAAGTTTTGTTGAGGGAGCCGTGAAATAATGAAAATAAATTTAAAATGTTTTAAGACTAAGTAGTTCTTTTTTTTTTTTAATTTTAAAAGAAACGCATTTAATTTTTATTATTTATTATTTCTTTTATGTTATTTTTTAATATTTTAATATAAAAAGTCGCACAATGGTGTTTGTTCACAAATTTTGTTTCCTGCGTATTTCGGCGATTAATGAATATTAATAAATATATGCTTATTCATATAAGTTTCATTTCAAAGGTATTGATAAGAAGCACAAAAAAGCTTACAAACGCAAAATCTTGAATATAAACTATATTAAATATAAATACAATAAATATTGTAATAATATGTCTGTAGTACGATTTTTTTTTTCGTTGGGGGGGCCGTGAAATATTTTAATTTTTCCAAAGGGGGGGGGGCTTTACATCCATAAGTTTGGGAAGCACTGCTCTAGAAGATGTGCTTTACATTTATGGAAAATACTAAGGAAAGTGGTGGGGCTTGCTTAACCTTTACTACGAGTTGCCCATAAGGCACTACTTATGCTTGCATCCGCCGAAACGTTTAATTTCTATATATTCAGCACGAAAATGTTGGATTCAATATTCACTTAATTTGTACCATCTTGTATTATATTTGCAGTGTTTTTTTCTTTATGTTTTTTGCATTTTAGCACATACTAGTAATGAATGTATCTCTCAGATATACCGTGTCGTACGCTGCAAAATTACCCCTGTAAACTCCAGAGTGTTAATAAGGGCACTTGTTCAGCCGTATTATGGCAACAAGATATTTTACACAAATACGGCATTTAGTTTACCAAATAAAAAAGGCGCCATTTCCCATTGACAGTTAAATATGTGCTTATTATATTTTATCAATAAAAAAATTATAGTCATACATACAAAAACTAAACATTTTAGAACCAACTTATTAGATACTGAAGGAAACAACCCATAACGTATCATACGATGTGATTTCCATAAACTTTTATAGTCTGTATATATAAAATTATATTATACATGAATTCTCCTCGTTCCCTGCAGTAAACAATACATCTTCTACAACAGCAACTATACTGCAGAAACACGAAAAACCATTAGTTTTATCATGTCACTGAATAAGGTTCACAGACATCTGCAGACTGTGTAATATATTTCTCAACAAATAGTGTAATTACAGACAACTGCGAATATAAACACTAACTAATGAATTACATCTCCCTTCCAAAAGAAACTGATATATAGACACAAGCAAAAGCACATGTTGCTGGTGAAACATAAGGTTTTGCTTGACACTACGCCGTCATGAACGTGTTAAAACTAAGAAATATGCAGTGAATGTATTTCAGATATTATGGAAATCGGTTTAAGAGAATTAGCATTTCCATTCAATTGTTGTTTTTTGTTTATGTCGCGCGATCTTTTGTTAATACCGCACCAATCATATGCACTTCTTAATAGCTGATTTTTCTCTACTGGCCTACAATCGCGCACATCTTTCACTTCTCATTAGTCATTTGTCAAGGATTGTTCATTACATATCTCAAGTCTACATTACTGGTAATTTTTGCTTGATATAATGGGAAAGATGTCTCTATTTGGGTATATAATTTTGATGTTACACATTTGGGTAGATAATTTTGACGTTGCACACAAGGAAACCTCTCTTGAGGATAGAAGACATGATGGAGAATAGAAGCTTCTTGGTAAGACATACCATTTTTTTCCCTGAAAACTTTAGTTTCCGAAAATCCCCGCATATATCTCGCACCACGATTTTTTAGCTTTAATTTTGGGAAAAAAGTGCGAGTTATAATCGAGTAATTTTTTTAGCTTTCATATTCTTAAGTGTGGATCATTGGTTAAAGACCGGATTTATAAAATGCACAAAGAGAGCAATATAGCAGATATAGAAATAAGCAATTTCACTCCTCTCATTGATGATAAATTATTTATATTAAATAAAAATGTATAGTATCTTTATAAATTTTGTTCTATTAAAAATAAATCCTTTTTTTGTTTAAATGTACATCTAAATTGAAATAAAACAGACATTTACAATGAAATATATTTATTTATTTATTTATTATTATTTTTAAAGGTATTTTGATAAGGTACTTGGTAATAATGAAAATTAAAGAAGGGGTACACAGATATCTGATGTTTCAGAAACACTGGTCTATCCAAATATTTAGTCTGAAACATAGGTGTATATTACGCTGTTCGTTTTCTTAAATTCTGCCTCAAATTTGGGTAGACGAAACAGATTAATATGCACTGACATTTTTTCCAGCGTCGTTTCAATTTTGAATGTGAAACATATTGAGTGTATTGTGTATTCTGTGTTTAAGTGACTTTGACCAATTTTTGACTTTGTTTTTAATTTTGTACTTATTTTTGATTTTTGATAGACAAAATTTTAAAGATAATAGTGAACAAATTATAAACATATTAATCAGAGGCGCATTTTGCTAAAATGCCAAAATCGCTCGTGGCAGCATACTTTACTTCTTACAATTATAGTTTACCTTTAATTATCAAATTATTGTATAAATTAATTATTATAGTAAAAATCCGTTGAAGGAAACTGTTTTAAATCGATTTTTTAAAATAAGATTTAATTGTTTTAAAACTCTTAAAAATAAGAAATTAACTCAAAATTAATAATTAATAGAAAAATAATAATTTATCAATACGAAATTTATTGTCACTTAGATCAGTATTTTGAAAGAGAAAGTTATCGGGAGCTACTTTTCTCAAAAGGAAAAGCGAAAAAGAAGGGCAAGTAAAGAAAGCAACAAGCGATATAAGGAGATTTGGAATGTGTGAGAAAGGTGTGCTCACTTGCTCACACAAAGGGAGTCGGAGCAGGTTTTTTGCATGGAGAGTGGTGAGTGATTGGAATGCATTGCCCGAGAGTGTGGTGAGCGCAGAAACAGTAAATGTATTTAAAGCGCGGTATGATAAGCTATGTGTGTAATAGTGGACCTCCCACGATGAGTCTTTGATTCCATGAAGGTTTTATAATAATAATAATTATTATTATTATAAATCGTTCACATATCCGCAAAATTTTCTTACATGCCGGTTTGCTATCTTGTATTAATGTGTATTATATTATTAGCTTACTGAATGAATTTTGTTACTTCGTATTTATGAAGGTACATGTCCAATTCAATTATTGATATTAGTAAAACGAGGTCCTCCTGCTGAATCAAAAGAGACTTTTTTTCCACGCGATGAACATAATAGAAGTTTTCATGTATCGCATTATAATAGGATTTTGAGTAACAGAGAAACCATTAAAAGATTTTGGTTAATTTACTCAAGTTCAAAAAATGTAGAATTTTGTTTCTGCTGCAAATTATTTTCGAATATTCGAACTATGAACTTAATTTCGGAAGGAAATAACGATTGGAAACATATTCCCAAGTTCTTCAGCGCCACCAAAAATCTCAAGAACATTTTAATAATTTTGAAAAGCGTTTAAAAAATTAAACTACAATTGATCAACATCAGCTAAAATTACTCAAAGAACAAGAACACTGGATGCATGTTTCAAAACGCATAATATTGGTTATTAAATTTCTTGCAAAAGAAAACATAGCGTTCAGAGGAAGTTCGGATGTGCTATATACAAATAATAATGGAAAAGTTTTAAAACTGATTGATTTATTCCCCGAATTTGACAGAGTATTTCAAAAACATGTAGAACGCATAAAAAACAATGAAATTCGCGTTCATTATTTAGGGAAATGTATACAAAACGAAATCATTAATATATTGAGTAATGAAATAAAAAAAAATTGTATCTAAAATAATTAAAATGAAAAGCCAAACGGCTAGTTTTCTGGTAACTTAATAGAAATTAAGCAGATAAAAATCCTATGTTGTTATATAGCCAGTAAGTGAAACTCAAGATCGAGAACTACGATCTATATGAGTTTCAATGCCGAAAAACTATCGGCGAAGGCAATTCGAAGCAAAGGTCGAGCAAGCTCCCTCACTATTCTTGATATTCTTGAGTTTCACTTACTGGCTATATAACAACATAGGATTTTTATCCGCTTAATTTGTATCTAAAATAATGAATGCTAAGTATTTTTCAGTAATTGTTGATTGCACCACTGATATTTCGCGGAGGAGCAAATGTCCTTAATTGTAAGATATGTCTCTATAAAAGAAAAAAATGAAGAAACCCAAGATATTATACAAGTAGAGGAAAGATTTCTAGATTTTATTAAAATTAATAATAATACAACAGGACATGGTATGGCTGAAGTAATTTTAAAATTATTAGAAGAAAAAAACTTAAATATTCAAAATATCCGTGGTCAGGGATATCACAACGGGTCAAATATGAAGGGGTCCAAGCACTTTTAAGGAACAAAAATCCTAGAGCATTTTTTGTTCCGTGCTGTACGCATTCCTCGAACTTGGTATTGAGCAATGCAGCAAGCTGCAATGTAGATACGGCTTTATTTTTTGACATTATTCAGTCAATCTATGATTTCTTTTCTTCGTCAAGTCATCGATGGAAAGTTCTTCTAAACCACATCCAAAATTTTACTTTGAATTTATGCGACGAGATGGGAAAGTCGCGTTGAAGCTGTAAAAGCAATATGAAATCAAGTAAAAGAAATACATGAAGCTTTCATTTTCATCACAGATGAGAGCTTAATTGGGCAATAAGGCATTAAAACAAAATTGGAAGCTCGTTGGTTAGCAAAAAAAAAAATAATCCTTTCAAGTTTATATTTGGCACATTTGTTTGGTATGACATTCTAAGTGAAGTCAATGCATCTAGCAAACAATTGCAAAATATCTTTTGCAATATTATGGAAGCTTTGAAATCCTTAGATGTCACGAAACAATTCTTGATGTCATACAGAAGCGAAAATATTTTTTTGAAAGTTAAGCACCAAGCCCATAACTTTCCTCTAAATATTGAGTTGAATGCTGATTTCCCAACTAACGACAGCACACGAACTCGACATGTAAAAACTCAATTCGATTATGAATGTCCTGACGAATCAATTACTAATTTGGAGCGACAGTTTCAAATTAATTATTTTAATGTAATTCTTGATTCAGCAATAAAATCAATTACTGAGAGATTTGAACAGCTAATAAACATGAATCGTTTTTTGAGTTTCTATTTAACATTGGTAACTTAAAATTTGATAATGATACAGTAAAAAAAGCTTGTTTCGACTTGGAAACTGTTCTGTCTGATGGTGATCAAAAATATATTTCAGCAATAGATTTATTAGCTGAATTAAAGATATTCTTTCGGAGGATATCAAATAATTATTCTCCCAAAGAAGTATTAAATTATATTTGTGCAAATAACTACATAAGTCTTTACTAATGTGTACACATCACTACGAATTCTTTTAACGATCCCAACTACAGTTGCAAGTGCAGAGCGCAGTTTTTCTAAATTAAGACATTAAAAATTATTTGAGGTCCACAATGCTTAGCCATTTTATCTATTGAAAGTGATATAACCGAGAAATTAGATCTAGAAGAAATAGTAGTCTTTTTGCCGAAATTAAGGCTAGAAAGATTTCTTTTTTTAAATAATTAAAACCGTTAATTCTTAATTTAGATTTTTTTCATATTTAATGTGATTTATGTAATATTTATAAATTGTGTTAAAATTATGTACTCATTATATAATAAACAAAAATATTTTATTTATTTATTAACTATATCTTTACCACGAGTTGCCTGACTTGTTTTACTTGCATGCGCAAACTTTGACTTTGTCTGTGCTTACTTGGGAAATGGATTAAAACCAGGTTTAAAATACCTTGGTATCTATTACACACACACACACTAGAGGGGGGGGGGGACACAACCCCCTGACGCCCAACTCCCGTGTTCCGGACTGGTAGGCCGGTTTTATCCTATGTGATAAGACGAACGTAGACAGAGTTAGTGTTCGAGTCTAGTCGCCGACTGAAGGAACTTTTTATAAGTCTTTCTTCAACCAGTTTCTGAGTTAGCCGATCTCTGGCACGGGTAGGTTTTTTTTTTTTTCTTTCTTTCTTTCTCGGAAACTCGGGTTTTTCATCTTGTAAACTGAAGAAAATTGTCGTAGAACCCATTAACATAACAATAACAGTTGTGGTGTCCTCACAATTTTAGCAACATGCACTCGAAATTTTAGATCCTTGTCCACAATAACTCCCAGATTTCTCATCTCTTCTACCTGGTCTAAGATATTTCCACCTGTTGTATAATCTACATCCTATCTCTTCTCTCCAAATTTCAAATCTTATGAGGGCGGGCTCAAACCTTCTCGGCCTAACAATGAAAAAAGGAATTTATAATGTCAAAATTATTTTTATTTTTCAAGATAATCTCCCTTAAGATTAATACATTTATTCCAGCGATGCTCCAGCACCATTATACCGCCCCTGTAGTGGTTCTCAGTAAGATCTACAAAATACCAGTCTATTACGCAATCACCTCTTGATTGAAACAAAAACGCTGACCAGCTAGGAAGAGTTTTAGTTTGGGGAAGAGATAGAAGTCAAACGGAGCCAAATCTGGGGAATAGGATGGATGTTCCAATAATTCATAGTGCAATCCATAGATCCCTTAATTTTCCGATTGCCAAAACACTTTTGTGGGCAGGTGCATAGTCCTGATGAAAGATTTTTTTCTACAAACCGGGTCTTTTCTCACAAAATTTTTCGTCTAGTCTGGTTAAAAGATCGGAATATTTCCCGGTTATTGTTTTACCCTTTTCAAGATAATTAATAAACAAAATGCCTTTAGCATCCCAAAACACTGACGCATGACTTTTACTGCTGATGGAACTGCCTGTCTTCTTACGTGCTGAACAACTGGCTTCTGTCCACTGTTTTAACTGCTGTTTGGATTCAGGCATGGAATGGTGAATCCAATTCTCACCCTTAGTAAAAAATCGACACACAAAAGCAGTTTTATTCTTATTAAAACGCTCCAACACTGTTCAGAGATTTTCATGCAAGTGCGTTTTTGATCTGCTGTGAGCAATCGCAGCACCCATCTTGCATAAAGCTTTTTCACATGCAATTCTTCAATGCAAAATTTATCCTAGTTTTGAAATGCCTAGTCTCAGTAATTTCATGCACTTTGACTAGTAGGTTATCCAATACCATATTGTGTACTTGATCAATGATTTCTGGTGTTGTTACACATTTTGGACGTCCTTCATGTGGATCATCTTCAAGGCTGGTACAGCCACATTTAAACGCAGCTCAATTCTGAATTATCGACAATGAAGGAGAAGAGTGTACATAAACTTTTATGAACTTCGAATTGATATCTTTTGGTGTTAAACGTTCTTTTACCAAAGAGTTTATCTGCACAATACTCAATTTTATCCATTTTCAAGGGATACAAACAAATTGCTTCAGACAGCTGAATAAAACAAACTACTTGTTAGAATGACTTGCAATTTCACATTGATGCTTATGACAGATGTACCAATTTAGAAAGAAAAATCACTTGCAGATAGTCCTGCCATCTATGATCAAGGCCGAGACCCTTTCAGACCAACCTTGTATATACTATATATTACTTATATTATATCAAGCATACCTGAACTATGAAAGGGGGAAAAAAAAATTAAGGTATTTTAGCCTTATGCTTAGATACATATATTGATGCCATCATGAAATCATCACTAAAATAATAGATATGAATGGTATTACCTTTCTGAGAGGATATGATGTTATAAAACTTGCCATGCTCTATTATCGAAGTCTGTAACTGTGTAATAATGATAACAAGTGTAATCAGCTAAATACCTTTTTCTAATTACACCATTTAAACTTGTTACTTTTTGAAATATTAATTCAATTAAACAGACAATCTTTAATGAATAATTTCTTAGGACTGAAATTTATTCAGAAGGAAGTTACATCATAAAAAAATTATTTTAACACCTAACTCCATTCTTTAATAAACTCTGTCTGTCGCACACTGGTTTCTATTCTCTTTACTTGCTTCACTTCTACAAGCCAATATTTTATGAATTCTTTTTAATCTCATCCCACATTCTCATAAAAGGTTCTTGACATCCCCAATTTGTTTTAATACCTTCCATTTAATCTTCTTTCATTTTGTACTATTCCAATTGCACTTGCACTGTTATTACAATTCATGCAATTCCTCCTTTCAAATCAGTTCTGGTTTAGACGACATTTTAAAAATTTCTCTCTCTTTTATTACAGTCCAAAGACACTATCATTAAGTTCCTTCTGAATAACATACATTAGTGTTCATAATACATGGCTTAGGAATTCAATACATCTTTTATTATATAGATTCCTCTGTTTTGATATGATATGTGCAAATTTTCCCAAAAGAGAGAGAGAGAGAGAGAGTCTGATGAAATTATAAATGATTCTAGTATAGAGTATTGTTAGATACTGACATTCAAGTTGGCAAATATTTTAAATCACTTTCTTATCATCATTAGATTCTTCATTACTATGAAATGTAATTAGTGTGAACTATAATAATATATATTTACACTGCCAACATTAAAAAAAGAGTTAAAACTGATTTAAGTTTTAAAAAAGTTCAAGTTCCAAAAGGAAATTTTTTTTAATGAGGTTGATTTGAAATAATTATTAACAGTTATTTCAAATCAATCCAAATTCTTAAGTGTGTGAGATATCATTTATATTATTATGACTATTCCCAATGTTCCATGTGAAAAGACATTGATAAATGTGACATACATTAATGCTCTCCTTAAGTATTCTTTAAAAATAGAAGGGAGATTGAAAGACATGCTGAATATTCTATTAAGAATGGGTATATGTGGAATTACAAGGATGGTGATTATGGCAAGCTGAGAAGTCAGCTTTCAGTTGTATTATGGCATGAGAAATTCAAGGGGAGAGATGTTGATGGCACGTGGGAGATTCTCAAGGAGTATTTGAAGAAAGCTGTATCAGACTGTATTCCCAGAGTCAGAAGGAGAAATCAAGTAGGAGTAAAATGGATGAATAATACTATTAAACAGGAGTTCAGATAAAGAAAAGGTTCTGGAGGACATATAAAGAAAAAGGTGATGAACGTTCCAATGAGCAATATAAGGTACAGGCAAAGAGAGTAACCTGTATGGTAAGGAAAGCCAAAGCTAATTATGAGAGGAAGCTAGCTGATGAATCCAAAGGAAACACACTAAAGGATTCTTTCACTATGTGGCTGGTAAAAGGAAGAATATCCATGGAAAGATTACTTTAAAAAGTGTTGATGGTAGGGAAATTACTGAAGCTAATCAAATAGTTGAGTTGCTTGATCATTTCGCAAAAGTGTACCATCTTCATAGTGATAGTGCAGTGTCAGATGTGCCATTGACTGATGAGAGTATAGAGACAGATGAAATTGAGGTGCTTAATATATTAAAGAACCTTAATGCTAACACTGCCATTGGGTTAGATGGCATATCGGCCCATGTGTTACGAGAATGTGCAAGAGAATTAGCAACTCCTCTGACCAGAATGTTTAATTTAAGCCTCAGTTCTGGTAAAGTGCCAATAGATTGGAAAGAGGGGAAAATAGTTCCATTGCACAAGGGAGGCTCTAAGACTGAGGTTGCAAATTATAGACCAATCAATATATCTGGAATGGTGGTTAAGATTTTGGAGAAATTGGTTAAAATTAGAATTCAGGACTGGGTGGACAGAAATATGATACTTTATAAGGGGCAACATGGTTTTGTGAAGGGTAGGTCTTGCCTAAGTAATTTGCTTACTTTCTATAATAAAGTAACAGTGGAATTGGATAAAGGAAACCCTTACTCAGTGATACTGCTTGACTTTGCAAAGGCTTTTGACAGGATTCCACATGGAACTCTGTTACATAAATTAGAGCAAATAGGTTTGGATCTGAAGATGGTGATTTGGATTAAAGGATTGCTGTGGACAGATATCAAAGAGTGGTTTATGGAGGAGCTGAGTCCAGGAAAAGGCAAGTGACTAGTGGTGTACCTCAGGGCTCAGTTCTTGGTCTGCTATTGTTTAATTTGTACATCAATGATATTGGAAATACCTTGAATGGAAATATCCACTTGTTTGCTGATGATGCAAAATTGGGAAGAGTGATAATCAATTCAAATGATGTGGATATTTTACAGGATGACTTAAATAGGCTGACGGTATGGACTGAGGTAAATGGCTGTCAGTTCAACGTGGCTAAGTGTAAGGTGATGCACTTTGGGAGGATGACATCGCATGCTGTTTATTATATTAACGGAACTGAACTGCAGGAAGTTGATGAGACAAGAGACTTGGGAGTTATTGTGGACAGAGAACTTAAGTTTAAAGGGCACATTGCAAAGATTGCCAAAACATCACATCAAATTACATGGTTGTTGAGGAACACACTAACAAGCAGGGATAGGGAAGTTATTGTTCCACTCTATAAGGCATTAATAAGGCTGCATTTGGACTATTGTGCACAGATCTGGTCGCCAGGATTTCTTGGTGATGCGGAAGTGGTGGAGAGGATTCAGAAGCAGGTTACAAAGATTGTTGCAGGTCTGTGGGATGTTCCCTATGAGGATAGATTGATCTGTGGGCTCCAAAAACTAGCTGATAGATGTAGGAGAGGAGATATGTTAGAGGTATTTAAATTGTTAAAGGGATTTTACAGGATTGTGAGGATGTATAAAGAAATTCCCTGGTCTTAAGAATACTGATGATATTCTTAAGACCAGTGCAGGATGTGAGAGAACGAGGGGCCATCCCTGGAGATTGTGTAAGAGTGTGGTTAACAAGGGTGTTAGGACTAGATTTTTTACTTGGAGGGTTGTGAATGGGTGGAATGCTTTGCCAGAGGTGGTTGTGAATGCTTCAACTGTGAATGAATTTAAGGAGAGGTATGACAGGTATTGTGTAAATAATGGTTAGTGTGTCAATGTTGGGTCTCCAGCAACGAGTCTTTTGAGTCCATGGAGACACCGTTAAAATAATAATAATAGTTTCATATTATTGTAATTATTTTGTGGTATATATAAATTCCTAGAAATAATTCTTATTTGCATAACCAATCAAAAAATTCTCTCAAACTGATGCATGAATTTTTAGACAAGAAGTTTGGGAACAATTTTATCACAAATATCACAGGTAAAAAGAGTTTTAATGAACAGAATTTCTTCTGTACTGTTTTAGGAGACTAAACTCCAGAAATCTCATTAATAATTTTCATAAACAAAAGGTCACTCATTTATATGAAGCATTAGATGTCTTTCAAGATGTGAAAGTCCAGAAAATGATTCAACATGTTTCACAGGTAAAAGATTTCTCACTGGGGTGAATTCTTTGGTGTCTTTTAAGATGTGCATTCTGATTAAATGCTTTACCACAAGTTTCACAACCAAAACGTTTTTCATTAGAGTGAAGAAATGAGTGTCTTTTAAGATCAGAAGAATGTAAAAATGATTTACCACAAGTTTCACAAGCAAAAGGCTTTGCTTTACAGTGAAGAACTTTGTGTCTTTTAAGATCAAAAGCACGTGAAAATGATTTGCCACAAGTCTCACAAGTGAATGGTTTCTCCAAAGTATGAACTAGTATGTGATTTCGAAGAGCAGAGGAATCAGAAAATGAGTTGCCACAAGTTTCACAAAGAAATGGTTTCTGGTTAGTGTGAATTCTAGTATGTCTGTTTAGTGAACTGGATTCTGAGAATGACTTATTGCAAGTTTTACATTTAAAAGGTTTTTCACGTGTGTGAACCCTTCTATGTTTGTTGAGACTGGACATTCTGGAAAATGCTCCACCACAAGTTTCACATATAAAAGGTTTCTCGTTATTGTGAAATTTTAGATGTGCTTTAAGAATAGAATGATGTGAAAATGATTTACCACAAGTGTCGCACATAAATGGTTTCTCATTGGTGTGATATGTTATATGTATTTTAAGATAATACGAGTATTTAAATGATTTATCACAAAGTTCACATTTAAAGGATTTTTCATTTGTATGTACCGTTTCATGTATTTTAAGATTATAACGCTCTGTAAATGACTTGCCACAAGTTTTACACTTAAAAGGTTTTTCATTGTTATGTATTCTTATGTGTTTTTTAAGAACGGAATTTGTTGTAAAAGATTTACCACAAGTTTCACAAGTAAAAGATTTTTCTTTAGTGTGAATTCTTGCATGAACTTTAAATGCACCAGAATGCAAAAATGTTTCCCCACACATTTCACAAATAAATGGTTTCTCATTGGTGTGAAAGGTCATATGTGCTTCAAGACTATTTGCTTGTGTAAATGACTGATCACATGTTTCACATGTAAAAGGTTTTTCTTTAGTATGGATGCTGGTGTGCATATTAAAATCACCTGAATGTGAAAATGATTTCCCACATATTTCACATATGATAACTTTCCTAAGAGTGGAAAATACATCACATTGCTTCACTGCATCCAAGTATTCAAGTGTATTTGCTGATGCTTCAAATGCAAGTTGTTCCTCATTATCAAGACATATTCCCAACTGTTCTTCTTCCTTAGGGTTGGAAACTGAATTTTCAATTAAACCTCTCACAAAAGATTCCTCCATACTACTTTCCCATCATGTTTAGAAATCCACAAATGAGAGAGAGAGCCAGTTGGAATGTCTTGCTTATATGAACAAAATCCTGTCAGCTGAAAAGAAAAAAATATATATATGCACTTTAATATTTATATACATACACATCACAATTTGGAAGAACATGCTCACAGTGAATATATTTAATGATGCTGTATTATTATAGAATATAATAATAGGGAAATATAATAAATATAATAATAATATATCCTCAGGGGCTCACTTCAGTGAGTATGGGCGTGGCAAAACCGAGGTACCTGATGCTGGACCATGCCTTACTTCATGTAATATACATCTGTTATATTATCTGTAGACTGGTCCCTCCTCTTCCTCCCTTGTTTGTTTGTTTCTTTTTTCTCTTCTTGCACCTTCCCCCGAATGTTATTAGAGTATTCGAGGGCTAGGGTGAATCTTTCCTATTTTGCTGTGTCATTTCATCTTATGCAAACAGGGCATTACCAAACACTGTAACATGGTCAGGTCATCAAACAATGGTCATACGTCTGACCATTGTTTGATGACACGCATGACATCGTCTGTCATGTGTGTTACCAAGGGACGCATTCAGATTTTAGGCAGAGGGACCTGTTCGAAAAATATGTCACAGTCTTCCTTAGACACCACTCCTCAGCACTCTGCTAGAGGAAACTCCATCAATGGGCCCGCTACCTGTTTGGGGAGGTGTTTAGTGGCAGTGCAAAGAAATGCTTCTGCAAAAGGATGGAAATGGCAACGGCATGAGGCTATGGTTTTAGGAAACTGGAACATCTCTCTGAGAGGGAAGGAGAAGAAATTGGTCGAGGAAGCTAAGCACTACCAACTAGATTTAGTATGACTTTCTTCGACCAAGAGAAGAGGCTCTGGAACTGTCAACCTGAATGATGGGTGGAAGCTCTACTACTCTGGTGTGAGCCCGATAATGTCTGCTCAGGGAGGTGTTGGGATACTCACAAGCCCCAGGCTGTCAGACGGTGTTGCTGAGTGGATCCTTGGGGGCTTGTGTGTTAAGGCTCCAGATGAAAAAAAACGACTTGGTTGTGATGCAAGCCAATGCACCTAATCTGGAGTCAGAATACTCTGCCTTCCTAGAGGAAGTGGATGCTGCTTTTGACAGTGTGGCAGAAATGGAATCAGTCCTGCTAATGGGTGACTTCAATGCACATGTTGGAACAGATGACTAGACATGGAGGGTGTGGTTGGGAGGAACGGAGACCCTGACCTTAACACAAATGGGTTGAAATTATTGGACTTTTGCTGTACTATGAATACCTTAATGAATACCTTCTTTCAGCACTGAGAAGTCCATAAGTATACCTGGTACATGGATACACTAGGACAAAGGTCTCTGATTGACTTCTTTATAGTTTCAGTAGACCTATTTTCCTCAGTGCTGGATGTTCGTGTGAGGAGAGGGGCAGAACTGTCAACTGACCACCACCTTGTTGTCTGCACTCTATGGCTTCAGAAACCAGATTAACCATCAATGCTGGTAGGCCTAAGCAGCTATACTGCACGAAATGGGAGGCACCGGAAAATGAGGCTGTGAGGAAGAATTTTGCAGATGATATTTCCTCCAGGTTCAAAGAGATTCCCAAGCATACTGCAGATGTTGAGGAGTGGGAGCTGTTCAGAAACTACTGTCACTGCCTCTGCACTCTCATGCTGTGGCAGAAAGCGGCAAAAAAGGAGGCCTACATAATATTACCTGATGCACGTAAAGCTGCTGCTCAGGCAGCAAAGTCAGCAAATCAGAAGGCTTGGGAATCCTTTGGAGAAAGATTAGACTCATCCTATGCAAATGCAAACAAAGTATTCTGGTAGACCATCCACTGCCTTTGAGGGAGGAAATCGTGCAATTAAGGCCTCTGATGATGCACTTTTAACAACCAAGAAGGATATCCTCCACAGATGGGGGGAATACTTTGAGAGCCTTTTTAACCCAGGGGTGGCCCAGCAATTTTGGACATCCAAGAGGTGCAGATCAGGGCAATGACTAGTCTCACAACAGAAGAGGTCCATTTAGCAATAGAATCGAGCAAGGTGATGATGAAATTCAGCCCAAAATTCTAAAAGCCTTAAATCGCAACAGGGTTCTCTGGCTGACTTGAATGTGTCAGCCAGAGAACTGCTTGGATATCTGGGCGAGCACCAAAGGCAATGGCAGACAGGCATAATAATACCAGTCTTCAAGAAGGGAGACCAGAGAGATTGTAGCAACTATCGTGGCAGCTCTCTGCTCAGCCTGCCTAGGAAAGTATATTCTAGGTCAGTGGTGCACCCAGGGAGGGGGCCAAGGGGCCCTGGCCTCCCCAAAAGAAAAAGTTAAAAAACACTAGAAAATTTTCCAAAATACTTTTCCTAATTAAAATTCATTTTTTATTTATGTTGTTTCATGTCTTCTATTTCTATACTACTTATGAATTAGGGGTCCTATAAGGTGAGAGAACCCTATAGCAGTGTTTCTCAACCTATGGTCCGCGACGATGGGATAGGTGTCCACAGGCTTAAATTAACCAAATAAATCTATATATTTTAATTATCCAAACAAAACAAATTAAAATCGAATAAGTAAGTAAAAATTATTAAAATAAAATGAATACTTAAAAAAATAGCAGCACAATGTTCATGGAATGAACATTCTGCCACTATTTTATTTGTAGCAGCAGAATGACGAGTAATAAAAGAGAGGTGAAGTGAAAAATAATATGGTTTTATTGCTTCCACCTTCCCTTGATGTTTTGTCAGATTTTAAGTGAACATGTGTTGTCCACATGACCACATTTCAACCAATTGCTTGTTGTTTATTGATTTTTATTGTTGAAGTTTTCCTCCTTCAACCATGGCTCAATATATCTTCAGAAGTGCTAAGTAATACTTAGACAAAATGTGCTGTGAGTTAACTCCAGTATTTATATATTTTTCGGAAATTGCACGAAAAGCAAGCTGACAATTGAGTTGAGATGTTAACTCTCTTCAACCGAATTCCAATAATATGTGAAACTACCATAACAGCATTCACTATATATATATATATATATATATATATATCTTAGTTTTAACACGTTTACTAATTTTAACACTTTTGGTTGAATTTTATTGCTGCCGAGCGAACTCACACAATCTAATTAATAACAACAGTTTTTAGTTAGAAACTGTGTTTGGCGGTGCAACATATGATTTTGCTTGAGTCTATATATACAGCATAGTTTCTGTATGAGGGGAATGTGATTTATTAATTAGTGTCATTTTTGTCCCAGTTGTCTCTAATTGCACTATTTGTTGAGAAATATATTACACAGACTGCTTAGATCTTATTCACTGACATAATAAAAATACTTGTTTTTCTTGCCTTTGTAATATAGTAGCTATTGGGGGAGGGCATGTTGCTTACTATGGGAGAAAGTTACTATCGCCCTGCTCTGAATGTGTTTCAGCTTTTTTCATTTGCGAGGTTATGCGAAACCTTTTAAAATCTTTTTTTGAAAAGTAAAATCAGGGGTGAGAGTTATATGCGAGTAAGTATGGTATTTCAATTATGGATAAGTACACTGGTACCTTCTTTAAACGAAAAAATAACTCGGATGACAGTGATAATACAAAACGAGTTTCTCATGACAGTTTGTATGTAGTTTCTGAAGAGAAAGAGGCCTGTAACGTATCAACAGAAACACAGAATTCCCAACAGTTGCAATGTGATAATATTAATACACTTAACGAAAGGAAAAATTTGCTGATTTGCTGGACACTCGACCAGTGGATCGCATTCAAAGGTAAATACAATTGATTAGTTTGTAGGAACATTTTTCTGTTTTGTGACTTTTCTCCCTTTACGGTAATTATGCCTACATTATTGTGTTATTATTCAACAATTGTTTACAGTTTTGAATGTATATATAAAGTCAAATCAACAGTAGCCTGATTACGAATGCATGATTAAAGGGACGGGGAGGTTTGGAGCTTCCCCGGATAGTATTCAAAAGGTAACTACAATTGGTTATTTTGTATAGAGCCTCGAAACTTATTAGTTTAGAGTTTAACCACTGGGAAAGTGTCCACCTGAAAACTATGAAACAGAATTTGGAAACATTTTCTGAATAAATTTTTATAAAAAATTTCTGTGATTTCACGATCCATTTCAGGCTTGCAGTCATGAGAACAACTTTTTGTTATCGAAAAAAGAGCAGCTAATTGAGCTTTCAAGTGACAGTGGGTTTAAAATGCAATTCTATGATCATGGTTTGGCTTGATTCTGGATCTCTCCTTCAGTGAGAAGTGAATTTCCCGAATTATTTGAAGTCGAAAATCGTCATGCAGTTTTCTACAACCTATCTTTGCGAGAAACGATTTTCATCGCTCCTTCAAATAAAAGCAAAATACAGAATTTGTCTTAGTGTGTGTGCCGATCTTCGACTGAAGTTGACTAATATTGAGCCAGATATCAGCAACTCTGCAAGGTTGAGATGCTCATCCATCTCATTAAAAGTAAATAGTAACATAATTATATCATTTTATTTATTTGTTTAAAAAAAAAATTAAAACTTTGTTTTAATTTTTATCCACAAAATTTAATTTTTTATCTATATATCCGGCCTGGTTGGCCGATTCTCCAGCCAAAAGGCTGCAAGTTCGAATCCTGCCGTGGAAATCGATGTTTGTGATTGTCTGTGAAAATATAAGTGGTCAGTGGTAAACAGCATTGGTGTAGATAATGATGATGATTGTAGTTGTGGTTGGTGAAGATGGAGGGTTGTAGAGTAGATGCCCTTCCTCGATATGTCTTTGGACTACCTGGAGATGTTATGTAATAATAATATCGACAAGCTTTATATGTCCATTGTGCATCACATAGTTTGAATTTGCCACTTGGAAATGCTATATCTGTGACAAATAAGAAATTGCATTGGCATAATTGAAAAGGTACACAATTTCTTCAATACTCCTAAAAGACAGGACGTCCTTGTTGTTTATATTATTATAATATTAATATCTTTTAAGATTTATAATATCTTTATTTAGCTTGAAAAACATATTTGCATGCACCATACCATTGCCTAAAATAATGCAAAAATCTGACAGTGATCTCTTAATCGCCCTAAATTTTGTTGATGATGATGTGGCTGAATTAAATACCATTCATGAAACATCAGATTCTTCATTTAAAGATATTTACAATGAAGCATGTATAAAAGCCAATAATTTTAATATCGACATTAAAAAGCCAAGGACTTCATCAAAACAAACATTAAGGTCCAATGTTCAAGCCGATTCTGTAGAAGAGTATTTCAGGAGAATTATTTCATTCCATTTATTGACCAAATATTGAATCAACTTCATGAATGTTTCACTTGGCGCTGCAACATTTTGAAATATTTTTTTTCTCTTCTACCAAATGATAAAGATGCTCCAACAGAAAGTGCAATGGAAGATTTTCGTCAACTGTGTGAATTTTAAGCCAGTGATTTGCAAATCCAGCAATTTTAAATGCCAAATTCAAGTTGTGGTATAAGAAATTTGAAAAACCGTTTGCAATAGTTCCATGCAAAAATGCCGTTGATGCAGTTTCAAAGTGTGACAAAATGATATATCATAACATCTATAATTTATTAATAATATTTGCAACGCTTCTGGTAACAACATATGTCAGTGAAAGGTCATTTTCTAACTTACGCCTTTTGAAAACCTATTTAAGATTTACCATGACACAATCACGATTGAATGGACTGACTTTGACACACACACACACACACACACACACACACACACACACACACACACACACACACACACACACACACACACACACACACACACACACACACACACACACACAGAGATTGATGTAACTACGACTGAAATAATTCAAGAGCTTTGTAAAAAGAAAACTGGATTTTATTCTTTAAATATATTTTTATAATTACCTAATGAATTTTATTGAATGCATGAAATTTAACGAATTTTAGTTGAACGGATAAAAATATTTTTAATACATATTCATTGTATTAAAAATATTTTTATCCTTTCAACTCTCCGCCCCCCCCCCAAGATTAAATCCTGGGTGTGCCACTGTGCTAGGTGCTTGGAAAGAAGGTGCAGGAGCATAGTTGAGTCAAAGTTCCAGGAAGAACAATGTGGCTTTCATCCTGGTAGAAGCACAACTCCCCAAATCTTCACTTCAAGTCTTTGAGAAATCTTGGGAATATGCCAAGAATGTCTACACGTTTGGTGGACTTGGAGAAGGCATATGACCAAGTTCCTCGGGATAAGCTTTGGCAAGTAGTACAGGAGTATGGAGTGGATGGCCAACTATTAGCTACCATCAAGTTCCTGTATGAATGACCGGAGTTTTGTGTCAGGGTAAACAGCACATAGTCTGAACCTTTGAGTCTGCATTGGCCTCTGCCAAGGGTGTGTTCTGTCACCCCTCCTTTTCAAAATATTTATGGACTTGATTGATAGGCACAGCCGAGGCAGTGAGTGTGTCAGAATTGGAAGATGTAGCATTGGATGTCTGCTTTTTGCAGATGACCTCCAGCGGGCCCTGGATAGGTTTGTAGCTGTTTTGTGCAGAAGCTGGAATGAAAATTAGTGTGGCCAAAACTGAAACATTCGTGGTCTCAAGACAGCCATTACAGTGCACTTTACATGTGAGTGGAGTCCCACTGAGGCAGGCAGAGAAGTTTAAATACCTTGGGTCCATATTCACGAGTGATGGAAACTGGGACAAAGAGCAAGATACTCGGATTGGCTCAGCAAGCGCAATATTGCTGGAGCTTGGCCGTTCAGTAGTATTGAAGTGGGAGTTAAGTCGGAAGGCAAAGCTGGCAGTCTTCAATACAGTCTATGTCCCCATCCTCACCTATGGTCATGAGAATTGGGTAATGACCAAAAGAATGAGGACACAAATCCAAGTGGCTGAAATGAGGTGGTTTCTTCTAGGGGTTGCAAGGCTAACAAGACTCGACAGAGAAGCTCTGCAATTCGGGAAACTCTCAATACTCAACCGTTGCTTCTCCGTGTTGAGAGATCACAGTTACGTTGTATGGGCACCTGGTCAGAATGCCACAAGAGAGGCTCCCCAGCAGGCCCTCTTTGCAAAGCCAGAGGCCCACATGGAAGGGCAAGAACTCACTGGTAGATTATATCCAAAACCTTGTGTGGGCACATTTGGGAGTCCCACCAGAACACCTGAGCTTGGTGACAGAGGATCGTGACCATTGGAAGTTCCTCCTGCAGCTGCTGCCCCCACAACCCAATTAGGAAAGGTGGGCCTTGAAGATGAATGAATGAATAATAATATGGAAATTTTTTTTTCTATATGAAAATCTTTTTCATGAGCTGTAGAATAACTTTACTTTTATAAAAAGAATAATATAAACATGATGATGACAGAGGATATGGGTTAGACCAAAGATAGTTAATCTACAACATGGAATAATATAAAAATGGATGTTAAGGACAGAATAGAGATCATGTAGCATGATTTCTTTTTAACTAACCTGGTTATATGAATGTCAAGCACACTTTCAAAATCCACATCAAGTGAAAATTACTTTGAAACAAGGATGTCTAATTTTTTTATGATAATACAAAAGGTTCACAACAACTATATTTGCAAACTAAACAGAAGTTAAATATTTTATGCACAATAATATTTACTGTATGAATTCCTCTTGAATTCTTATGACAAATAAATGACAAAATTTTATGGTGCAGTTAAATTAATTAGCTGTAGCATATCAGGTTAAACTCATTTTCTTCGTTCCGTATCATGATATCTGTAGGTCAGTCATTGATACAAGCCTATTCTGCATTCCAATTTCTCTGACTTTGTATAACAAACTTATGTGGAGTTCAGGTAAATGCTTTGGTAAAATGCTGGAATGAGTTTTTAGACTCCATAGAGCAGGGGTTCCCAACCCTATGCCCATGGGCACCATGGCGCCAGTCGAAAAATTTGTGTGTGCCGCCGCTGTTCAACCGTGTGCCGTATAGTTTGAAATAATCACCCAACAATTCATGGCATGCTATATGACGCATGCGTTAATGATACATGGCGAGTATTAAACGCATACAATGTAAAGTAGACACGCATTCGAAGTTGTTCATTCCAGTTTAAGAACTGCAATATCATCATATTCTCCTAACTATGAAGCACTGGACGATGAAATGCAATGCCAAAGATCACACTAACTTACATATATATATTTTAATTTTTATATAATGTAAACTTTTAAATAATAAAACATTTGATTATAATTCTTTCACAAAATTTCAAGCAAATTTTGTGAAAGAATTCACAAAATTTGCATGAAAAAATAGATGGTGCCCGTCGCCTTATCGGTATTTTAGAATGTGCTGTAGGAAACAAAAATGGTTGGGAACCCCTGCCATAGAGGATTGGAAGCAATACTAATATTAAAATCCTTAAGTACTGTAGTATATCCATTCTGCTATAGAAACCAAGCTACTCTATTATAGAACATGAGCAGATTGTTAATGCAAGACATACTTTAAAGAAAGTCACACTGTCTCTACAGTAGATCACAGCACTATATACCACTACTGGCTGTAGGTCATAATCATTCTCTTTAATTCTCTGATGATCACTCTAATAATTAGTATACAATTAGTTGATTTAGCAATATTTTAATTCCTGTATATTAGAATTACCTTGCCATTGCTCCATAAATATAAATCCTGATCATTGCTGTGCACAAGTTGAAAAACACAATTACGGTGATTATCATTGAGCAGGGGTCTTCAACGCATGGCCCACAGAGCTCTCTGCTGTGGCCTGCTGGCCATTTTGAAAAAATAACTACTTAACATAAAATTGCAATTAAATAAAAAATAATTTCAATGAAGCCCACGGGGCACTAAGTAATACTGCGGAATTTAGAATTGTGAGATGCTTTCCAGATTCACAAGGTATGCTGTGGATTTGTAACTTTACATAAAATTATATAAAAAAATATTAAATTGACATGCTTCTTCAGCCATCTACCAGCACCAAGCGGTACTTAAGTACTAGTACTAATGTTGCAAGTAGATGGATGAAACAGCAGTTCGTTCGAGTGCACTGTTGTGCCTTCCAGATACATCTCGAAGGTTCTCGATACTTTGTTATTTTCATATAAATACAAGAGGATCTCATCCACAGTCAGTCAGTCATGAACTGTGTGATATTCATGTATAATCGTATGCAGGTTTGTTGTATCAGCAATAGCCTTTTGAGGTTTTATATTGCAAGACTTTTTTCATTAGTGTGACATATTCAGTGGATAATAACCGCTAGATGGCAAATTTGGTTCATTTTTGGGTTCACCTTTCATCACTATGGCTTCTACGAGTAAAAAAAGTAAATCAAGTAATTCTTGTCGGGTTTTTAATGAAAAGTGGACCGATTTGAACTTTTTTGTGCTGATCGACGATAAGCCAGTGTGTTTATTATGTCGTGAGTCAGTGTCAGTATCAAAAGAATACAATATAAATAGACACTATGAGACAAAGCGTGCATCCAATCTCAATCAAATTCAAGGGCACCTTCGTGTGGACAAAGTGAACCATCTCCAAATTGATTTAAAATGCCACCAGGGTACGTTTAAAAGGCAAAGGGAAGAGAGCAAAGCGTGCATCAAAGTAAGTTATGTAATAGGCTGAAAATATTACTAAAAAATCAAAGCCTTCTTGGACGGCGAGTTTGTGAAAGAGTGTCTCATCGCTGCTGTGGAAATTCTGTGCCCAAATAATAAGGAAGTGTTTAAAAAACTGAGTTTCTCTGGGGTAACTGTAGCACGACATGTCAAAGGACTTGCCAATGACATTGAAGGAACTTACCGAATTTACGTCATATTCACTTGTTATAGACGAGAGAACAGATGTGAAGGATACAACACAACTGGCTATCTTTGTCGGTAGCATTGATCAACAATTCAGTGTGACAGAAGAACTGCTAGCACTTGTACCTATGAAGGGAACGACGAAAGGAACTGATATTCTTGAAGCCACTAAGAAAACGCTCCAGCGTTTCGACCTCAGCTTAACCAACCTTAAGAGTTTGGTAACTGATGAATGATGTCCCCTGCTATGGTGGGAAAGAATGAAGGGCTTGTTGCATTGCTACGGAAAGAACCGGAACTAGAAGGAAAAGATTTCGCCCATTACCTCTGTTTAATCCACCAGGAGAATTTGTGCGCTAAAACTATTGGATTTGAAAATGTCATGAAAGTTAGTTATTGTGACTGCCATCAACATTATTAGGGCAAGTGGAGTGAATCATCATCAATTTCAAGAGTGCAAAGCAGATCATGGCGATGTGGTTTATTATAGTGATGTGTGTTGGTTGAGCAGAGGAAGGTTCTTAAAAGTCTTTGATTTAAGGAGCAAATTACAGCAGTTCATGCAAACCAAGCAGAAGCCGATTGCAGAATTTAACAATCTGAAGTGAATGGCAAACTTTGCCATTATGACCGACATCTCGTTGCATATGAGTGACCTAAATACGCAGCTACAATCCAAAGATCAACTGGTGCACACTCTGTTTGATCACATCAAGGCTTTTGTGGCTAAGCTCAAACTTTGGGAGGCACAACTCGCAAAAAAAGATTTAACTCATTTTCAGCTTCTTGCTGAGTCCAACTGTTCATCTCTTGATGAATATGATACAAAATTAGCCATGTTGCGAAGTGATTTCGAAGAGAGGTTTAGTGACTTTCGTAACCAACAGTCTTCTAAGTCTTCTTCGTAACCAACTGCCAAAATGTCAAGCTCAGTACAAATGGAGCTGCTTGAACTCCAAAACAACTGTTCTTTGAGAGAAAAATTAATCAATGTGCCCTTGCTTACATTTTACAAAGACTACATTTCTGAGAACGCATTCCCTAATCTTCACCGGCATGCTTTGAAGATGTGCGCTTTGTTAGGAAGCACATACTTATGTGAGCAGTTCTTCTCCAGAATGAAGCAAGTAAAGTCCAAGACAAGAACTCAGATTACGGACCAACATCTTGAGAATACTCTGTACATAGCAACTTCCAACATTGATGCCAACATCGACAAGCTGGTGAAGGAAAAGCATTGCCAAGTTTCCCATTGACACTGTAAAAAATGAATGTTTTCTGCATTAAATTATCTTTATTCAAGTGTTGATCGTAATTAGTTATCATGAACGGGATTCCTACCTACACTCTTAAAGCTGAGGTTGTTTATTTTTGTAGGGTGGGTTTTCTGTAAAGTATCAAAAGGTACAGTGTTCCTTGTGAATCTGGAAAGCATCTTACAATTCTAAATACCACAGTAGAGCTTAGTGGCCTGTGGGCTTCACTGAAACTTTTAATGTGGCCAGCACTGTGTGAAAGGTTAAAATGCCTGACCTAGAGTCTAGATGGCAAACCTATGGCACGAGTGCCAGAGGTGGCAAGTCCGAGAATTTTGCTGGCACGTCAATGATTTACAGGTGATATCCTTTTATACACTTATAAATTATTGAACTTTTTTTTAATTATTACAATATGTACAAGTTAAATTTTGTTTTACACAAGAGAGAGCAGCTATGAAAACGTGCATACGATTCGTGCGGAATTAACAGAAGATCACACGACCCAACGACAAAGGCATCCGACAATTGTTGAGTTGAAATGCTAATTCTCTTCAACCAAATTTCATAACATCTAAAACTGTCATAACATTCACTATATATTTTTTAATTTTAACATTCACGACGCGGTGTCGTTTATCGTTCCGATAGAACTTCTCATTACCGGCAGGCTCAACTCAGGTTTCAACCTGTGGTTGAATTTTATGGCTGCTTGTTCATTTAAGCTGGCAGGCAAACTCACACAATCATTATGTGACATGTTTTGATTCTTGGTTTTTAGAGTTTTTAGTTAGATACTGTGTTTTGGTGCAACATATGCTTTTGCCTGAGTCTATACAGAATAATTTCTGTGAGAGGGAACGTGTGATTCATTAGTTAGCACGGTTTTTACTCCAGCTGTCTCTAATTGCAAAATCTGTTGAGAAATATGTTACATAGACTACAAAAGCCTCTGTACCTTATTCAGGGATACAATAAAACTGGTTGTTTTTCTTGCATCTGCAGTATAATGGCTGTTCGGGAGGGCATGTGTTACCGCGGGGAGCAAATTACTATTGCATCTTCGTGAATGTTAATGTTTAAACATTTTTCATGTATGAGGTATATGCAAAACTTTTTAATGTCTTTTTTTGTAAAGTAAAATCAGGGGTGTGAGTTATATGCGAGGGCAAGTTATATTTGAGTAAATATGGTAAGCATCTCATTGACGAGTTGACATCCTTCTGCTGCTTCGCCTGCTCAGCTGACTTGCATGGTGAGTTACAATGCATATTTTTCTCACTACTGTTTTTTTTTTCTTTCAAACCAACATCATTAAAATAAATTTAATAATACGATAATGAATTTTACACTGAATAATATTATAATTAATTATTTATAAAATATTATATAAATATTTATAAATTTATTTATTTATATTTATTTATAATATTTATATATATAAATAAATTAATTAATTTTCTATTAATTTTTCCCCTATTAAAAACTACCCGGCATGTTAGCAACTTGATTTGTAAATTTTTGGCACATGCCGGCACATCAGTAACTCGATTTGTAAACTTTTGGCACATCAGCAACTTGATTTGTAGACTTTTGGCACATGCGCATAAAAAGTTTCGCCACCACAGCCCTAGAGCATTACTTCTTTGCCGAGACATCAAATAGTTTTAAGGCCCAACTCATCCATATATATGTTTTCATCCAGTTTGCTCCTCTTAACACCCAAAGAGCTAATATGTCTACCTAAAATGCATATTATATGGGAGTGATCACTCAATAACTCAGCCATTTCTAGTGCATCGAATACTTTCCTACTATCTGAATTCACTAAGGTTACTCTTTCATAGTTGTACTTCCTTTTTACTTACTATTTAACGTTCCTAAATATAGTTGTCACTTTATATGCCTACTTTTTTTTTAATACTGCTCTTGAGTGTAGTCATCACTGTTTTCATATTAACGGATAGAGATAAATTTCTTTTTATAATAGGCTTATTAGATTTATTTATTCATTTAACTCCCATGCAAATTATTCTTCATAAATTCTCTCATGTATCTTATGACTATTTTCCATGCATGCTGAATTTTCATAAATGCAGTTTCTGAGTTTATTATGATCATCTGCATTATAATTCCACACAGACCGAATAAAATATAAATTTCATTAACAACTGTATAAGCAAGGGTAATTTATATATGCACATAATTACAGGGATCCATTGAAGTCAATATAATCTTTGGATATTGTAGAAAATACTGATATGAGGCATATATTTTTGATTATTTTTTTTTTCTATATTCCTTTTTCTTGTATTATTCTGTCCAAGTGTATTATTTATGCACAGAAATTATGCTAAACATCCAAGCAATGAAACATTAGATAGGATCTGTTTTGTGCTTCCAGCAATAATAAAATGTTATTACAATAAAGTCAGTTGAAAACGTATTAAAAATCAAAATTTTAAATGTAAAAAAGAACTATTTCATAAGGAAAGGTATAAGTGGAACACAGCATATTTGGAGAGCCCTGGGTTCGAATTCTGTCTAAGATATAAAGAATTTTCATCAGGGCTTTTCAACTTATTGTGAGTTTGCCAGTGTTACAGAGGTGATAGAATTTTTCCTGCCTCAAACTCAGTTTATATCATTCCAAAAAAATGGACAAAACCAGCATAAATACAAATGCATGGCCTTATAGCCTGTGTTGCTTTGGCCATAAATCCAAAACAACCAACAAACATGGCATATTTTTGGCAAAAATTCTGATTAGTTCCTCTTTATGAGGCCTTGTCAACGCTTTGTCTGTTAATCAGTTGAAAGAAAGGTATGAAGGATTGTGTGACTGGATTTGGTCTCCTGCCGAAAAATTGTATTGATAGAAAAATCTGAAGAGAGAAAACCAGCCGCATGACATGCAGTGAATAACAAGAGAAAAAAGCTGGCTCGCCAATTAAAACGATGAAAGGATAGTACTAGCCAGTGTGTGCCTGACCACCTCATGTGAGCCAACTGTTAAAATGACAATGGCCATAAACTTCAGAGTGACAAACACTTCAATCCCCAATAACTAGTGGCATTTGGGCAATAAGCTTGTATATGATAACACTGAAAACAGAGCCAGGGATGAGTGAGTGCATTTTGGCACTATTTGTGCTTACTTCCCCATATGCAGAAGCTGTGTACAGATGGTACACATCTGCTACATATTAATATTTATGTACCGATTGTACACCAATATTAATTTTCAATAAGCATCTAATTAAGCAACTTTTCTTTAGGTAATCACATACTCATACTCAACTCCATTACACCTCCGACATGAATTCGTCACAACACTTAAGCATCAACACATGGATTTACCAAAGATTTCATATTTCTAGATATGCAGTGAACCTAATAAGGTTATTACACCAAGTAATGGCCAAGCAAAATTAAATTTTGAATGCATTTATTTTTATTTTTTTTTTAGGTTTTCGATCTCTGCTGATAATGGAATTTGTTTATACTTCTTTTATGGAGGGGGTGGGGAGATATAATTCTTACAAATAAGACTTTGCTGCATCATTTCTTTAATGAATTTATTAATTTATTTTTTTTAGTGAGCTAGTTGTTAAAAATTTACCAGCACAATCTTGGTACCAGCCCACTACACCAGACTAGATCAAATTTCTTGGAAATATCAAAACACATAGCACAAGTTTCTTCATACATTTCTTGGGAAAACGTCTGCAAGTGGATAATGTTGGCTAGGATATCTTCTGTAGATCTACAGTGTTCATAATCTTCAAGGTGATCACTAATTAACTCAGGGGGTCCAATAAGTGAAGAAGCTAATAACTTTTATTGTGTTTGCAAAGACTAAAGTGAGAATAAGCAATAGGCTGATGACAAACATTAATCCTCTTTTCTTGGAATGAGCTGAAAATAGGCTTTCCTCAATGCTGTGGAGTTGATGCCACTTGAGTATTAAATTTTGAATGCATTTATTTTTATTTTATTTTTGGCAGGTTTTGAACTGAATTGTGAACAAATATTTACTAGCAGCTGTTTGCATTTTTATAGACCTAAGAGAGAATCATGGAATGATTGTGGCCAATTCAACAGAAAAACAATGCTCATAAAAATAAAACCGAAATAATAAAAAAACATGATGGAAAGCAGAATACCTATTAGAAAGGATTAAAAGCAACCGTGTGAAGAAAAGTAATAATGAACAACAGACGGGGGGGGGGGATCTGAGAATCAAAATCAGATTGTCTAAAAATGTGGGTATTATCTGCATGTGTACCAGGAATGAAGATCAGCTGTTAAAATAATGGCTACGGAAGGTCTTCACATAATACTTCCTTCCCCAACTATTCTTTTAAACAATAAGCTGCAAAAATAACAAGTTTGTTAAATGAAGACAATGAATGGAGTGTACTATCAGGAACAAGCCAATGAAAAGAGTTGTATAGTTCGCCCACAGTTTGCAGATCTCTGCTTGGCATCTTGCCAAGAATAGTCGATTCATGCTGAAGGAGAGAAAGAAATGAAGGACGTACGAATTGGTCGCCAACACATGAAATCATGTGCTTTATAGGTAAAATTAGGAAGAGGGCGCTAGTGGGTCAAGCACTACAGACGTGTTTTGAAGAGCTCCTGATTCAGATAAGTTTTACTAGGAATAATTAAGTATATATGCGTAATTGTTTAAGTAAGAGCAGCTGTAAACGTTGTACGCTAAAGATATTATTAGTGTGGGGTTTTTTTTCTTGCTTAAACTAAATACGAAAACGTTAATATTAGACCTAGTAACCTGCAGAGAAAAAAAAAAAATGGCGGCGGCATTGTCATTCCATGATTTTAATTTCGATTTCAGTCGGTTCGTTAAGTGTGAAGTCTATTATATGTATTCCTTTGATTACATAAATGATTTGTGGATGTTTAGTGCGGATGGAAGAAGGGTGTGTGCGAAATGCGACCTGAACGAGGAATTGATGAATGCGAATATGAAGTTGATGACAGAAAGTGCTAGTACCGATTGTGTCGCGAGTGCACGTTTGAAAGAGAAGGATGGTGAGAAAGACAGGCAAAAAAATGTTAAAAAAATCAGGAAAAAAGAAAAAGAGCGATTTGACAACCGTAACGGATGTTAAAAGGGACGAAAGTGAGGCGGAAAGAAACGAAATTGAGAGAACGAATGAAAGTAGAAATGGCGTGATGCAGAAATCGCAAGTAAAAAAAATCGAAAGAATGAATGATAGCGAAAAAAGAATGACTGATGGCGAAAGTTGGACGCATGTTGGAACGAAAGTACTGAACCAAAGAAAGATGAATGACAGTAAAAGTGAGAAGAATGATAGCGAAAGTTGGACGCATGTTAGTCCGAAAGTACGGAAACAAAGAAAGATATGTGAGAGTGAAAGTGAGAAGAATGATAGTGAAAGTTGGACCGAAAGTACGGAAACAAAGAAGGATGAATGAGAGGAAAAGTGAGAAGAGGGGGTCGAGAGTTAGAAAGTTAGAAAGATTTAATGATAGAGTGAATGTGTCGCGAGGTTCGGAAGGTGAATTGGATTGGATGAAGCAAGAAATGAAATGGATGCGGAATGAAATTAAGAGAATTCAGGTCAAAACTATTAAAATAAATCATGATGGCATGAAAGAGTTAACAAAAAATGAGCGAGTGGCGTTGTATGGCGACTCCATTATTAAAGGTGTGCTAGAGGATAAAATGCACAAGGTATGTTTTCCAGGCGGTAAAATGAGTAGAGTGATTGACGCATTGAATATGAGGCGGGAATGAGCAAAAGAGTTAATTGTATTAATTGGTACAAATGATTTGAGAGAGAACAAAGAGCATGTCAAAATGAATGTCAGGAGACTGCTTCGAAAGATAAAGGAGAATAGTGTGACAGGAAGGGTGGTCAGTGTGTTGCCTAGGTATGATTGTGGTGAAATGAGATGGAGAGCAAGGATTATGAATGATATTCTGGCTGAAATGTGTGAGGAGATGGGAGTACAGTTTGTTAACGTGTGGAATGAGTTTGAGGGACGAAGTGAGCTGTATGGGAGCGATGGACTGCATTTGAGTGGTTATGGTGTGAGTCGTTTGGAGAGACTGCTGCTGGAAAGTGGAGAAGTGAATAGAGAGAATGAATCAGATCGAGAGGGGAGTGATGTGGAAGAGCAGGAAAGTAAGACAGGAGAGATTGAAGGAGTGGAAATGAATGGGGAAGTGAGTGGTATGAGTATAGAAAATGAGAGAATGGGTGTGCAAGAGGAGCAGGGAAATGGGGAGGCTCAGGGTGGACAGGGATACACAGCGTGAGAAAGGTGGATGCTCCAAGAGGAGGTGAGAGCATGTGTAGGGAGGAAAGAAATGGGATGACCAGGGATCAAGAGGAAACAGATAAAATTGAAAAGGGTTCTAAAATGAAGAAGCAGAAAGGGAAATGGCCCCAGTCCAGCATGGAGAGATCACATCGAGTGAGTGGTATCAGTGGAACTAGCTGTAGATCCAGAAATGAGTTGTTGTGTTTGTATACCAATGTTAGAAGTATAAGAAACAAGGCGGATGAAATGGTTGCACTAATTGCGTCTGTGCACCCAGAGATTGTCGGAATAAGTGAGACATGGTTAGATGAGGATGACATCCTGACAGGAATAGAGATGGAAAGGTATGATGTGTTTCGTGAGGATAGAAGGGATAAAAATGGAGGGGGAGTGCTATTGATGATAGAGAAAGAGTTATGTCCATACAAGGTAGAGATGCAAGAGGGAAATGGGGCCAGTGGTTTTGAGACAGTATAGTGTGAGATAGAGGTGAATAGAATCAAATACTTGGTGGGATGTTGTTATAGACCTGGTAATGTGGATGGTGGTGATAGTGAAATGTATAGTCAAATAAGCCAAGCAAATAAGAAAAGGGTGATCATTATGGGTGATTTTAATTATGGCAATATAGACTGGAATGAAGAGATAGCAACTGGAAGTAAAGAAAATGAGTTTCTTGAGTTTTTGAGGGATAACTACCTCAGACAGTATGTAACAGAGGGCACAAGAAGATTAAGGGTCTTGGATTTGGTCATCTCATCGGAGGATGTAATTATCAATGAGGTATCAAATCATCCACCAATTGGTGAAAGTGACCATGAGGTGATTACTTGGGTGGTTGCCAGCAGTGCAAGGACCCCTGTGAAAAAAGGGTATATGTGGAACTACAAGGGGGGTGATTATGAAGAGCTCAGGAGACAGCTTGCAGGTGTAGCATGGAATGAGGAGTTAGCTGGAAAAGAGATCAATGCAGCTTGGGGGATTTTCAAAAAATATTTAGTGGATGCAATGTCTAAATGTATACCACGGGTGAGAAGGTTAAATAAGGTAGGTGTGAGATGGATGAATTAAGAGATTAAGCATGCAATACAGAGAAAAAGGGCATTGTGGAGGCAGCATAAGAGAAGTGGAAGTAACCAATTTCATGAGGTCTACAAAGACCAGGCAAGGAGGGTGATTTGGTTGGTGAGAGTAGCTAAAGAGAGGTATGAACAGCAGTTAGCTAATGAAGCTAAAAAGAATCCTAGGGAGTTCTTTCGATATGTAGCCAGCAAATGAAAGAATGATTATGGAAGGATGACATTGATTGGAGGAAATGGTATAAAGACAGCTGTTGCAGAATGTGTGGTGGAGATACTTAATGAGCAGTTCATAAAGATCTTTCAATCTAGTTAATGTGACTTCATGGAGAGATTAAGAGCAGTTGATGATGGGGAGGAGAGACTGACTGTAAGTGAGCAAGAGGTGTTTGGGGAGTTGAGTAAACTAGATGTAAATAAGGCTGTGAGAATTGATAATATATCACCACGTATTCTGAAGGAATGTGCCAGAGAGTTGACACCTGCCTTGACATATTTTTTTAATACGAGTCTTGCACTTGGTCAAGGCCCTAAAGAGTGGAAGGAGGGCAAGATTGTGCCACTTCATAAAGGAGGTGATCGAACTCAAGCATCAAACTATAGGCCTATCTGTGTGTCAGGTGTTGTGGTTAAGTTGTTGGAGAAGCTTGTGAGAACTAGGATCCAGAGTTGGGTTGACAACAATGGTATAATCTTTGATGGACAGCATGGATTTGCTAAAGGGAGGTCGTGTTTTAGTAATCTACTTACTTATTACAATAAAGTGACTGCTTCCTTGGACAGAGGAGAAGGATACACAGTAATATACTTGGATTTCGCAAAAGCTTTTGGATAGAGTACCTCATGATAAGTTGACAGTCAAACTAAAGCAGATGGGGTTGGATATTAGATTAGTGCATTGGATTGGAGACTGGCTATCTGATAGGTATCAACAAGTTGTGTATGGGGGTGCAATATCCAGGAAAAGGAAAGTCACTAGTGGAGTGCCTCAGGGATCTGTTTTAGGGCCATTACTATTTAACTTGTATATTAATGATATTGGCGAAGATTTGGATGGAGATATTCAGTTGTTTGCAGATGATGCAAAGTTGGGACGAACCATAAAGAGTAGTGAAGATGTTGTGGCCTTGCAAGAAGACTTGAATAAATTGAGTGATTGGGCAAGCAAATGGGGATGTGAGTTCAATGTTGCAAAATGTAAGGTTTTAAAATTTGGAAAACAGAGATGGAATGCAGAATTTATGCTTGGTGAGAATATATTGTTGGAGGTAGAGGAAATAAGAGATCTGGGAGCGATAGTGGATAAGGATCTAAAATTTAGTGGACACATCGCCAAAATTGTGACAAAAACACAAAGACTTCTGAGAATGATGAGGAGGACACTGACGTGTAAAAGTAGGGAGATTCTTGTTCCATTGTATAAGGCTTTGATTAGGCCACACATGGACTATTGTGCCCAGATTTGATCACCTGGTTCTCAGAAGGATGAAGAGATGTTAGAAAGGGTCCAAAGGCAACTGACTAAGGTAGTTTCTGACCTCTGGAATGTCGAGTATGAGGAAAGATTGAAAAGCTGTAATTTGCAGAGTCTAGTGGAGAGAAGGAAGAGGGAAGATATGATAGAGACCTACAAGTTGGTAAGGGGTTGTTATAGGATCAATGGTGGAGAAGTTCTACAGAGAATAGTGGGAGATCAGGGGAGAACCAGAGGTCATCCCTGGAAACTGTATAAAGAGGGTGTGAGTAGGGGAGTGAGAGGCAGGTTTTTTTCGTGCAGAGTTGTGAATGATTGGAATGCCTTGCCTGAGAGTGTGGTGTCTGCAAGGAGTTTGAATGTGTTTAAGACCCGGTATGATGAGATGTGTGTGAGATAAAAGGACCTCCTAGATGAGTCTTTGACTCCATGAGGTCTTGTTTAATAATAATAATTGAATAATAATAATAATTTTCCAACTGTTATACAAGCAATATAGTTAACTGCAATGATCATAAAAGAGAAGTTAATTTTCTGACGAGTAATAATAAATAACTCATCCCACAATACGGACTGAATACTCTATTATCGGAATGGATTCTCCTCCTATTGACATGCGCAGAAGTGTCGAAGGGTCTCAAATCTGTGAGCGTACTATAAATGAGAGTATTTATGAAGAAAAATCATAGGTAAAAGTACATTGCCCAACAATCTAGTATTACAGGTCTCTGTACTCTTCAGAACTCTACAGAAGCCATTATGACATATATCACTGGTATTAGTTCTGGAGAACAAGACTACACGAGATTTGTGGTGTACTATTGCTGATGGCAGGAATGTTAATTTGTCTATATAGAAGTTGTTGAGCAAGAATGATTGCTGTTCAGTTTTAACTTTAGGGTTTATGCAGTGCATTATCTGACTGCAATGGTGGAAATACAGATAGGTGCATCTAATTGAATTTGCACCATCACAGTCAGATAATTATAATAATTATTATTATTATGTGACACCTCCAGGAAATCCAAAGACTCATCAAGGGAGAGCGTGCCAACAGCATCGAACGACTGAACTCCTTCCAACTACTAGCTGCACTCAAACTGGCTTAACTTTTTTTTGTTAGCCATTAGTAGCAGAGGCTCTACCAATCGACCAACCTTTGCTGGCATTATTATTATTATTATTTTCCAAGACCTCATGGAGTCAAAGACTCATCTGGGATGCCACTGTATTATCTGACTGTCACTTGTTCAAGAAGCAAGTTTTCTGCATTTAGCTCTTTCAAGGCCACATTTAGATTTGTTGATGGTTTGTGCACTTTGTTGCAGACTGTGAACGAAATTGCAGTCTTAGTGTGGAAACCATTTATGATAGGCCTAATTTTTTTCTCAGGCATCTTTACAGAATTGTTAGAAAATGAAGGTCAACATATGATTCCAAGATTTGGAAAGGGACAGCAGAACTAGGAGGGCTAGTACCACTGTAATGCAAAATGAAATGAAGGGTACGTGTTTTTTTTTTATTTATTCTTTTCCACTTTGCTCAAATATAATGTTCCAAGTTACTACAAGGTGATCTCTGTTAAATCTAGAAGGACTGAAGGATACAATGATTAACTGGAATTTTATTATGATCTCTTGATTAGTGGAACTGCAAGAAAAAGAAAGCCAGCTGGGAGCTGCAGATATATAGTCACTAAGGAACAAGTTATAAGATCAGACTGGAAAGATCACATGGCAGGAAATGGAATTTGTTATAACTACTGAGAGATAATTACCTGAGGCAGCATGAGATGAAGAGTACTTGGGATATGAAAGTGTCAGATGTCTGATCATTACAGGATCAGAAAAGCTATTCATAACTAGAGTGACCACATTTCCTCTGATTGTGGATACTGATCATTTCTTGGCTTCGGAGATTGCAAAATGTAGGATTTTCAGTCATAAAGGGGGTATATGTAGAACTACAGTATCAATGATTATGACAAGCTTAGTAGGAACATTGAAGCAGTTCCATGACACAAACACCCGGAATGGAAAGATGTCAGCAGTGCATGAAATACATAGATCAAGGTGTGCCTGGAAGAAGCAATATTACATTATATCTAAGGTCAAGAGGATTAATCAAGTAGGAGATAAATGGATGAGTAATGTTATTAAGCAGGAACTACATAGTTGAGCTAACCCAGTAATTCAAAATGGTTTAGTTACTAGGTTACCACTTTGCACAGGTACATCATCCAAGTGAGGTTATAGATTGGACAGGGGCTGGTGTGAAAGCAGATGTTGATGAATTCGTGTGTAGAGGCTTAAGTGCTGTGAGGACATCATGTTGGAGGCTTAATGGATTGTATACAGCACTCAGAAAGGATTAAAACAGAATTTAATACTTCCTATATTTCGTCTCAGTCACTGAGACATCTTCAGATTACAAAAAAACGAATCTAACATATATACAAATAACACACAATACTAAGCCCAACCACATGGGTGACACTGAAGTCCTATCTAAGTGAAGCACCCTCTAAGGGGCAGTTGTAGGTGGCCTGGAATGTAAAGTGGGACCTCTGGTGATAAGCATTTCCCAAATCTTAGGAAGCTTAATACAACCATATTGTTGAGATTTGGTTGATTCCTGAGAGCTGCTGCTGATTCTACAAATAACCTCTTTTTTTGAACATGCTGTGGTGGAGCATGGTGGTTTTTTCCCCATGAGATCCTGCGGGTCGTATCCAAGACATGGTCAGCCAGGCCTGACTGACCATAGTCGTGGCTGCAGATGTATGACTTATGTTCCTCCAGGTGGATAGTAGCTGATCTGCCTGTCTGTCCAAAGTACAAGATCAGCTCCCTCCTCTCTCTCTCTCTCTCAGTGCCTGGAGTCTATAAAGCACCCTGTTCCTGTAAACTGGTGTATTCTGGACAGACAGGCAGACCAGCTACTATCTGCCTGGAGGAACATAAGTCATGCATCTGCAACCACGACTATGTTGATGAATTGAAAGTATTTAGAAGATTGAAGAATCATCATAATATAAATACAGCAATGAGATTAGATAGGATATCAGTTTTCATTTTACAGGAATATGCATGGGAACTGGCAATACCCTTACTAGATTGCTTAACGTAAGTCTTACCCCTCTGGTGAATCCTGAGGAAGTGGAAAAATCATTCCTATATAAAGACAAGGCTGTATGACTGCAGTAGCAAATTACAGACCAAATGGTATCTAATGAATAACTAAAAGTACTGGAGTAGTTGGTTAAAGAGTGCATTTTGCAAGTGGATAAAAATATGGTACTCTACGAGAGATAGCATGGCTTTATCAAGGGTTGCTCATGCTTTAATAGGTTACTAATGTTTAATAATACAATGACAGCTAAGTTGGACAAAGGGAATGCCTACATGATGATACTGCTCGTTGCAAAGATGTTTGACAGAATAAATACCAAACTCTATTACACAAATTGGAAAAACAGAGATGAATCTGGAAGAATGAATATGAGGATGGCTGATGTAGGGATACCAAAAAGTAGCATATGCAGAAGTAAGAGCAGTATTATGAAGAAAGCAGGTGACTAGTGGTGTGCAGCAAAACTCTGTTTTTGAACCACTGCTGTTCAAATTACAGAAATGATATAAGAAATAATCTTACGGGACATATTCAGTTGTTTGCTGATTATGCAAAATTGGATTGGGTGTTATAGTTAATTAATACAACGTGTAACACTTGGAAGATGATTTAAATAGACTGTCAATATGGGCAAGATAATGGATGTCAGTTTAATATTGAAAAATGTGAAGTTATGTATGTAAAAGTAAAGTTATATATTTTGGGAAAAAGAGATTACAAGCTTTGTACCAAATTGATGGAACTGTACTCCAGGAAATCAACAAAGCTAGGAATGTGATGTTGGTGAGAGAGAGAGAGAGAGAAAGAGAGAGAGAGCGGAAATATAGAGAACATACTGCTATGATTGACAAAGCAGCTTACAATGCTTACATAGTTATTCAAGAGCACCCTAACAAGCAGAGGTAATGAATTTATTATTCATTGTTATACGGTCTTGATACATCAACATCACTGTGCTCAAGTCTGGTTACCTGGGTTTCTTGGGAATGTGGGAGTAGTGGAGTGAATTCAGAAGCAAGTGGCCTGTGGAATGCTATTTAAATTACTTAAAAGAGTTTTGTAGGACTAATGCAGGGGAAATGTTTCAGCACTTGGCTAGATGGGGCAGAACAACATGCGAGAGCTACACTTTTCACTCATAGCATAGTGAATGAATAGAAAGGGCTGCCAGTGTTCAGGAAGGGTAACAACAGGTAAGTGGTGAATGGGTCAACTGTGAGTGTCTTTGGCTCAATGGACGTACCAGTACAATAATAACAATGATGATAAATCAGAGTGGTTAAGAGGATGGCTGACTGACAGAGATATCAAAAAGTAGTGTACGGGGATGTGAGTATGCAAGATTTAAGGTAACCAGTGGTGTACCATAATGATCAGTGATTGGTCCACTTTGATTCAATCTGTACATTAATGATATTGGGAAGGATTCGACAAGCAACATACAGCTATTTGCTGATGATGACAGGTAGGGTAATCAGGAATGCAGAATGATTGGAATAGGCTGGAATTATGGGCATGGGAAAATTTGATGTTAGTAAAAGTAAAGTCATTAACTTCAGCATGATTAGATATCCAATGATGTATTATATTGTGGGATTATGTTAAAAACTGATGAAGCTAGGGATCTTGGAGTGTCAGCTCATAGCAAGTTGAAGTTCAAGCACCATGTAGCATAGATTGCAGATACAACTCAAACTGCAATTCTGAAACAAACGTTCACATATAAAGATAAGGATGTCATTTTGTCTCTTTACGAGGCCTTGATAAGACCTCTCTTAGAATACTGCGCACGGTCTGGTTTCCATTGTGATTCTGATATATTGGATGCAAAGGAAAGTGTCAAAAATGACATCAGGATTGTGGAATGTTGATTATGAAGACAGACTGAGAATCTGTATTCTGCAGACACTAGCAAACAGAAGAAAGAGGGTTGATGTGATTGAGAATTTCAAACTTCTGAAAGGTCACATAAGATTTCTATTGATAGAATTTTTCAATTTATGGAGGGTGGGAAAAGGACAAGTGGGCATCCTTGGAAGCTGAAAATGAATACCACTGAGAATGCAGTGAGGGCTAGATTTCTCTCTCATAGGGTGGTGTGTAGTTGGAATGGACTACCATTGGATGTTGTGAGTGCAAGCAGTGTGAATGAGAATAATTATGATAGCTGGTGCATGTAGTATGTGGCCTCCCTCAATGAGTCCGTAACACTCTGGAGGTCTCTCTTAATAATCATGATGATGATGGTGATTTCACTATTTGGATGTTATGATATTATTATTATTATTACATGATGCTAGAGCCAACGTAATAATAATAATATTATTATTATTACTTTGGCATCTACTCTACGAAGATGTAGAGTAGCTGCCAAACCGAGGGAAGCACCTACTCTACATCTCTCTGTCTCCACCAACTAGAGTGAATCTCATCATCTACACCAATGCCATCTATTGCCACCACCACTAGTATTTTCACAGACAATCACAAACATCCATGCCCATGGCAGGATTCGAACCTGCAGCCTTTTGGTTGGAGAGTGGATATGCTAACCACTCGGCTAGCCAGGCTGGTGTCAGGGATAATATATATAGATATGTATTGACGAGAATTGACTCCTTTGGAAAATTTCAAAATTGCATGAAACGAAAATCACAAGAGCGGCAAGCTTTTTTGACCGAAAGCTGGGCATTGTCCTGGCCCGACTACACCGTTGCCTCTCCCGCCATACCGTAACTCGCTAAACAAGACGCTGGCCGCGTGTGGTGACATAGCGTAAAAAGCAATATATATGGAGCCTCGGTAAACAAGCCACGTGTAGTCAGCCGCATATTCGCGCAAGTGACCGTATCGTAACCAGAGTCGTATACGAAGACCACGGCCGCTATCCTAGTCGCCGGCGGAGAGAGAGCCGAGCGCCCCGTGACGCCAATGTGATGTAACTTCTACTTCATTCCACTTCTGGTGACGTCACTTCCGGTAGCGAACGAAGACCAGGTACCCTCTCACGTATTAGTGCGTCCGCTGCGGTCACCGATAGGCTACCGTGTTAAAGAACCAGCCGTTGGAAGGGAAGGAGTCCGATTTTCGAAATGGATTAATCATCAAACCTAAAACGAGCGGGAATTTTTGTAAGTTGCGTCATTCTCCTCTCGAAATTCCAAAATTAATTGGAATTTCAAAATTCCAAAATTAATTGGAATTTCGAGAGGAGACACTCTTGTTCAAGCTTTGTCAACAATTCTTACCTATTTGCTCTCGACTGTATACTGATTCGTTTGCAAAAAGTCATGCGATCCGTAATCTTTTCATAATTCTGTACTGATTACAGAAAGGATCGACTGTAGAAGATGAAGACCTTCGTCTGCTGGAATATAAAATAGCGAATGGGAATAAAATTTCTTCAGTCCACCTGTAATTTATGAGTGAATACACAGACACACGCACATGTTGATTTAGTCAATTCACTTCACGACGTAAAATAACATTGATTACCTGGATCGTTAGAATGATAAAACTAAATGTATACTTTTATAATATCCATAGAGATGTTGATCATTATCAGTTCATCCTGGGCAACCCGGTGGGTAAGACTCACTTCAAACTTCTTCAAAGTTATGTTTCAGCGCCCCTATGAAATAGAATTCATATATTAAAATGAAATTAATTAAGATATTTTTATTTATGTAGTTAATAAATACAAGATACACGTATTTGTACATAAAAATTAGAGCATCTAAAAAATTTATCTTCAATTATCACAAAATAATTCAAACCTGCTCTGACGCAACACTCATGAAGCGGTACGTCAAAACAAAGCGGCTAATCTTTGTTGAGTTTACTGTTCATTTTCTATCGCCTCATTGTTTATGTTAAATCGTGCAATCTAAGTAGTAAAGTTTTACTTCATGAATAAGAGCATTGTATAAAATTTACTATTATTTGTCGTCTTGAATTGGTGTCCTTCTGATCAGGCGCCTTTGTGCGAGGCACAACCGCACGGTGCGGCTCTCTCTTCCAATACATCTCTCACGATCACGAGTAAAGATCATGTATATCTAGGGATCCCAGCATGGGCGATTCATGCATTGGCACTGTGGAACTGCAGCATCTCCAATTTTTCTCGATATATAAATATATTTATTAATTTATTTATATTTGTTTATAATATTTAATTTTATCATCAATAATCCTATACAATTCTCTTATTTTGTATAAAAAATAATAAAAATCCATCTTGTAGCACTTAGGAGGGCCAAGGACGCTAGCAGCACTGTGTTTACCACAGTGTCATATTGTTACGCGCGCAAGCATATGCACGTTATAATAAGATGCCAGCTATTAGCGTAATGTAGCACTGCCCGTCGCGCAATTCCACTGTTGTTTATATGCAGTTTGCGCCAGTAGTAGTGTTCGTAGTGCTTATCGTGTTTACTCCGTCTCTTTAAATATTTGGACATTACAAATAAAGGAGTTAATTGTAAATCCATTCCTTTAATTACAATTAAAGAAATGGATTTTATTTTTAAGTAATTTTGAATTATACTAAACTGTATAATTTTATCGATAATAAACAATATTTTTTCATGTTTAATTTTTTTTTAATTTTATACCATAATTTTGATATTTTATCCTAACACGTGTGCACTGTACTTACAGTGTAATATGTATATTTCGAAAGTTGCAGCATCCCCACGAATTCAAGCCACGACTGCCACTGGATCCCAGATACATTGGAAAAAAATACGGGACACTTATGACTGAGAGTGAAAGTTTAGTATGCACATCCATCACATATGCCAGTTTTACAAAATGATTCTAACTTTCCAAGTGTGTGCATGGTACGGTTTACTAAGTATAAGTAAACAAATAGTAAATCCAATTGTTAGGCTGCATATTTTCATTAAGCCATTTTAAGTTGCCTTCAAATGGTTTTTTACTTATTATTATAATAGATTGTTAATACAGTAATGCTATTCTCACCTGACAATATTCTGATTAATCAATCAGACTTGCTCACTCTTGCAATACTTTTCTGAAGAATGAATTTGGTAAAACGTCCGTAAAATACGGGACGTCTGGGATCCCTATGTATATCTCTCAAGATCAAGAGTCTTATAATATTGCATTTCCAAGTTTCACGTCACTGCATACACTATCACTACTATTAGAAAATCTGTATGGCAATCAGAATACTTATCGCCCAAGACAACATGACTTGTCTATTACTGCCTAAAGTTATTTACGTACATTTCATTATTAAAATTTATTTAAAATCTCCACCACTACCATCTCCGCACTATACCACCTCCACCTTCGTTGCTGTAGATGAGGCGATTCACTGCAATTGGTGGATTAAGTGTTGGAGACAGAGTTGTGGAGTAAGTACCCTCCCTCCATGAGTCTTTGGACTCTTTGGAGGTGTCAAGTAATAATAATAAGAATAATACTACTTAATATTAATACTAATCGTAGTACCCACATTATGTCAGACAGTAATATATCTTGCTAGGGTTAGGTACCAAGAGATGGCAGCACTTGTTTGCCAGCCTCTTCATCGGTGGCTGCTATAATTAGTAATAGACATGGGCCAGCTATCTCTGATTGGCTACCGGTGGAGATTGAACTGCCCACTCAGTCTCCAAAAGCTAGATAGGGTTAAAAGGCCTTGCCTACTCCCTATATGGGAATAAAAGGCGTTAGCTGATTTATTTATATTTTACTAATAGTATTAATATTAATACTACTACTACTAATAATAATAATATTCACAATGATTTATCCAGAGGTTATCAAGACATTCAAGATCGTAAGAAGAAGATATCGGATACAACTGCCTTCTTTTGTTTAGCTAACTAACTTCTGTATCATTCACAATATGGCGATGCATAAGCGACCCAAGCCGTTCTAAATTAAACTGAAATTGAGTTCTATTTGTCCTCAGAAGCTCAACATGTTACTAGCTGGATGGGTAAAGCATACATGCCTTTCGTATTCCATTTTTTCTGTAATGTTAAACTATGGGTGGGGTGTTATTGAGCGTCATGCTTGCCCTGTGATGAGTTTAGCTGTGTTCAGCTACACGTAGGATTGACTTGGGTCTTTTGTATTTACAGTATTTTGCTTCGTTGTAGTCAATAGCTTGTTTGATCAGTGGGTTTGGGTGATTGCTTATCTTGGTGAAAAACTTTTTTGCTAGATCATGGAGAAGGGAAGAAATCTAAGGAATGTTGACTTCTCTATGGATCTGGGAGTTTCTGAAAAACCATGGGTGTCCACAATAATCTGCAGACATTTGTTCTGGATTGTCTGCAATTTTAGAATATTTGTTTCAGGGGTATGGCTCCATTCAGGGGGAAGGAGAGGTGATGAACAGGCATATTACCATGATGTAGGTAAGTAATTTGGTTTGAATATCTAGTTTGCTTCTGTGGTTGATCATGGGGAAACGTTGAGCAATTACTTTGGATGTCTTCAAGTGTATGAGTTTGATACGTTTGCTGAATTGGAGTTTTTTATGTAGTTGCGCTCCGAGATATTTGACTTCTGTCTGCTATGGAATCGAAACTCCTAAGAGATGAATGTCCTCCTTGCAAAGTACTTTCTTTCTGGAAAATGGTATGGCAGAACTTTTTAAGGGTTTACTTGGATCTTCGTGTCTGCCAACAATTTCGCCATATATCAATATTACCTTGAAGTATTCTGATTGCAAGTTGGGGGCTGAGAGATCTTGCTAGTATTGCAGTGTCATCTGCATATAGTGCAGTGACAGTTGTTCTCAGATTTTGTGGGATCTCAGTTATATAGTTTGAGAATAGAAGCGAGGCCAGAAAGCGCCTTGAGGTACTCCTGCCAGGATTTTATGTCTGGTTGATACAATTCCCTTTATTTTAATTTGCATATATCCGTCTTTGAGATATACATACTTTTTTGTTAACTTTGTTGGTATGTTAAATTCTATAAGTTTATAAAGGGCCTGATGCCACACACCTTATCAAATGCCTTCGCAGCATGGATGAAAAACGCAGCTGTGTGACGATTCCAGTTAAAGCCTTTTGTGATATGCTCCACCAGTGGGTGTATTTGTTGCACAGTGCTGTGACCTTTCGGAATCTGAATTGCTCATGAGGGATAATTCCAAGTTTATCTGTTTCTTCTTGAAGCCTTGTGATAATAACTTTATCGGTAGCTTTTCCGAGGTTGGATAAAAGAGTGATAGGGCTGTAGCTTACAGGGAGTTGTGGGTTCTTTCCTGGCATCTTTAAAGGTATTTCTACAGTTTTCCAAGCTATGGGAAAATGTTGGAATCCAAAAATGGCATTAGTTCTTCTTGGAAGCAATTTTTTTATTCTGTTGGAGATGAACAACTAGGCCTGGAGTCTTGTTGTTCAGATGAGTTATGATGTTTATTATTTCTGCTGGAGTAGTGTGAGTGATAGGTTCAGGAATATCCTTATGCTGCCATAAAGCTTTCTTTACCTGACGGTGAATCTTGTAGATAAGGTTGATGCTTAGATTTACCTAAGATGGATTGCATTGTGTATCAAGGTTTTCGGTTAGAGCTTCTTCTTCTGCTTTTTCTTTGTTTGTATGAGCCTGTATGGGAGAATGAGTTGTTTTTTGGTACAGAGGGCTCTCAAGAATTTCCAGATGGAGTGGTCCTCTGGGGTGATAGTAGCTAATTTGGTTTCCTATTCATGATTGTGGTGTTTTGAAGAGCTTCACTGACTTGTCTATTTAAATTGTTCAATATTGTTTTGTCTTGTCAAGCTCTTGTATTGTGGAATCTCTTTCTAGCTTTGTTTTTTGCTCTGATTAGGTCCATGATTTCCTTAGGGATCCAACTGTTTGGGTGCAGGTCAGTGGTTTGCATGGGACACAGTTAATTAGGATGGCCAAGTGGGCGACGGAATAAAAGATCAAATAGGTCATTCTATTCTGTTGATCTATTACCAGGTAAAAATGAGTTAAAAGAACGGTATAAATGTAAAATTTGAAAAATCTCGCTTATAATTAACTTTATTTTTAATGTGTAGTTAGGTTATTTTATTTTTATTATTATTATTATTATTTCACACCTCCAGGGAGTCCAAAGACTCATCGAGAGAGGGCATCTACTCTACAACTCTGTCTCCACCACTCAACCAAATATCAATCCACCAACGCCATCTACCGGCGATTACCACTAGTATTTCCACAGACAATCACAAACGTCCATGCCCACGGCAGGATCCAAACCCGCAGCCTTTTAGCTGGAGTGATACGCTAACCACTCGGCCAGCCAGACTGCCGTTAGGTTAGGTTATTTGAAAAATCTCGCTTATAATTAAGTTTATTTTTATTGTGTGGTTAGGTTAGGTTAGTTTATTTGTAAAATATCGCTTATAATTCGCTAACCTTACCTAACTACGCAATAAAAATACTTATTTTTATTGTGTAGTTAGGTTAGGTTAGATTAGATTACTAGAAATTAAACTACATATTATGTTTGTTAATTACAAGATAACATTACTAAATGAATTTAAAAACAGGATTTTTGTTTTCTTTATTTTAATATTGTGCAATTATACCTTTTCATTTTTAAATCATTTTCGGAGCACTCTTTTTTTTTTAACCATCTCTTTCTTAAATGATTCTACAAATTTTGATATACGATATAAACGAAAATATATAATATAAATATTTAATAACTAGCTGACTCATTTTTTGTATAGGAAATTTCAAGATGACTTCTATATAATTCGTAATTCTACACAATAAAAATACTTAATTATAAGCGAGAATTTTCAAATTTTATGTTTATACCGTTCTTTTAACTCATTTCTCAAAAAATATTATTTAAATTTAAGATGCTATATTTCATCCCTTATTGTTTGGAAACCCCTCATCGTTTGGGCCCTTACATTTCCCCTAATGTTTCAGGGCACCTAGCTAAAGCCTTCTCTGCCTGTGCATAAATATGTCCCTGGAGAACTCCATCGACCCTGAAGACTCATCGCAGGAGGCCCTGATTATCCATATAATCTATAATAAGTCTCCCTGAATTAACAAAGCACACACAACTGGATTTGGCAACCCATTTCACTCATTCACAACTGCCAGGCAAGAATTTTAGTCTTCACATGCCTAAACACCACACGTTTATTCAACTTCCAAGGGTGACAATTTGTTCTGGCCTCTCTAACTAAGTGCTGAAATATTTCTCCTGCATCAATCCAATAAAATCCTTTAAGCAATTTAAATGTCTATCATATTCGCTCTTTTTCTCCTATCAAATAACTTTTGCAATCCACACAACCTCCATCTATCTTCATACCACTCACCATTTTGATCTCTCATCTGTGAATGAATCACCACTTTCACAAGCCCAAGAAAACCAGGACACAAGCCTTCATCACAGTAATCCAGATGTGAACATGTCAAATCCTTATGAAGAGGAATAACTTCCCTATCTCTACTTGTTAGCGTGTTCTTCAATAACCAAGAAATCTTAAGGACTAACTTAGCAATATAGCATCTAAACTTTAACTCTCTTCGCCACCACTCCAAAATCTCTAACCTCTTCTATTTTGTGGAGTATTGTGTCCTCAATAAGATACACAGCTTGTAATCTGTTTATTCCAAAATGCATAACTTTACATTCCTCCACATTGAACTGACACCAATTATGGTATATTTTCCCCATACTGACAAATTATTTAAATCGTCTTACAAGCTCCTCACATCGCCTTGATCAATTATTAATCTACCTAATTTCGCATCATCAGCAAACTGAATATTTCCTTTCAGGTTATTTCCTATATTATTTATGAACAAAATAAACATCAATGGTCACTGCACAGAACCTTGTGGCACAACACTATGCACCTATTTTAGCCTCGATTCTGCCCATCCATATATACCATATCATGACATCTATCAAGCAGCCATCCTCTTATCCAGTGTCATATCCCCCATTTGTTCTAATTTGCATAACGGAGTTCCATGCCATATTCTGTCAAATGCTTCTGCAAAATCATTATACTTTATCTAACTCAGCTGTTAGTCTATTATAAAGAAGTTAGTAAATTACTAAGGCATGATCAATCTTTCACAAAGCCATATTGACTGTAATCTTCTGTTCTTCCCTTTTCCATATAGCTCTAGTGGGCTGTTGCAAATTCATCCGTCCTTTGGGACTGGTTGAATGCCCACTCTAACAAAGAGCTCGTGACTAATTATTTTTGCAGAAGGTTTGTTGCTTGTCTGCTGCATTATACAACACAGCACAGTAATAAATGCACATTCATTACTGTATTCAGTGTGTTCACGGGGCTGGTCTGCATTCTTGGGTTACAAAAAAAAACGAGTATCCTGTGCAAAAACCCGACCGGCATATGAGACTAACTAACCAATCTTTCGTCGAAAAGAACCCAGATAAAGATTCCTCACGTCTCCGACGGGAATCGATTCCAGCACTTTCCGACCAAAGGGCTCTGTCTAGGCTATGGAGGCTTGGCGACCTTATAGTACCATATTTTTAACTACCCATTCTTGAATTCTCTATTTTTAGCAGCACGCCTGAGATACATATTGGTCTATAATTTGCTACTGCAGTATTTGAACCTCTTTTATGCAAGGAAATTATTTTGGCCTATTTTTACTCCAACGGAACTCGAATAGAGCGGAGTTAAGTTAAAGAACCTGGTGAAAGACATTTCCAGTTTTCTTGCACATACAAAACTCTTGCTGATATCTCAAATTATCCCTCAGCTGTATATACATACATTAAGATTCTGCAGTATTATTTTGACCTATTTTTACTCCAACAGAACTTGAATAGAGCGGAGATTAAGTTAAAGAACCTGGTGAAAGACATTTCCAGTTTTCTTGCACATACAAAACTCTTGCTGATATCTCAACTTATCCCTCAGCTGTATATACGTACATACATTAAGATTCTGCAGTATCCTAAGAACCTCTAATTCATCTGCTTGTGTTCCCACATTAGTATCTCTTTCACATGTTAAGCAGTAGACGCCCTAATATGATGATACACCTTTGCAAAATGGTCGTTCTGTACCTCGGCCATTTTACTGCTTCACTCACCTCCTGACCATCATCACTGATTAAAGATATCTTCCACAGACATTCTTCCTCATATTTGCCACATAACGAAAGAACACTTTGGGATTCTTCTCCAAATCTGTTTGCCTTCCTTTTCCATGCTGGACAACTTTCTTTATATATATACCTCCATAGCATTTTCTTCTTCTGCAGCTTGTGCTTAATGATATCACTCATCTAAGTTTTATCTGATTAACCATCCTTACCTTTGGTATACAATTTAATACTGCTTCCTCCGGAACCTTCAATAAACTGGAACTACCTCCCATGCACTGCTAACATCCTCACCCTCAATGTTTTATGCCATAGCACAGATTAAAGATTATTCCTAAGATTATCTAAATTACCTGCCTTGTTTCTCCACATATCAACCCTTCTTGAAAGAATATTTCTCATGTTTTACAATCTCCCGAGTCAAGAGTTTTGTCAATCGGAGGCAATATGGCCACCTTAGTTGTGGATAGCTCTTCTGATTCTATGACCAGGTCCGATATTCTCCAAACCCTATTCCTCTCCATTACATGTGGCTTCAAGTAATCATCTCTTGGTAGGTGTATAAATTCCATTTCCTTCTTGCCATGTGATATTTCTTCCTTCCATCTTATCTACATAGTTGGTCTCCCATAATAATCTCTCGACCTGTACTCCTTGTACTAATTTGGCTGAATGTCTTCAGATCATCCATGGAACAACCAACTGTATATATAACTGGGAGGACTATATATAGTCACCCTATTTCCTCTTTAGTAGTTTCAGCTTTCATTTTGCTTTACCTGGTATCTTCAATTTTAAATAGTTTATAATCCATTCGTTTGTCTCCATGTGCCCCAGTTATTTCAAGTTTCTTTCTAAATACCTGACTCTTTTATATCACACAAGACTTCGTGGGTTTTCTTTCTCTCAAAATTTTCCACCCCGATACTCACCAAGAGTACATAATTACTGCCCTCAAGCATATAAATTATAATTTCGAATTGATATATTTATCAGAATAGCTTGAAGTCGTTCCATTTATATATATATATATATATATAGAGAGAGAGAGAGAGAGAGAGTGTGGCATGTAAGTTCTGAAGTTTTAAATTTTTTTTTTATTTTTTTATAAATAATAAAAAATAAATAATAAATAATAATAATTACGGGCCACCCTATATGTAGCGAGAAGAGTTTAAAATTATAACTAGATAACCTGCATAGCTCAATTGGAAGAGCAATATATTGCACCCATCAATTGGAAAATGCCTAAGTTCGTTTCTCCTCAGTATGAGAGGAATTTTTATATCAGCATTTTCATTTGAAGGTTTGTTAGTTGATCTCATACAGATGTAGCAGGGTTTCCTTTCAACCTGCGTACAGACAAATTGGCAATCAGAACAATTTACAGACTAAAAGAAAAACAAAACAAACTTACTGGTTGTGATAAGAATGCATTGATGGTAGTTGTGTGTGGTAGGAGAATTAAATAGTGGGGGAAGGTGGTTAGATTCGAGTAGAAGAATGGAGTACCGTCCTGTCCCGTGATGAGTCCTTGGATGTGCCATATAATGATAATTATTGCACAAAAAAAATAAAACAAAACAAAACAGTCCAAGACTTAGGACTGCTTTAAAAATTAAAAGAGAAATCACTCTCACCATTACACCAAACACCTCTTTTATGGTTATTTTATTACGTTTGTGCAAGAACTGTGGTGTCTGTGACATAGCTAATTTATCTAATCCAGCCATCTTTAGAGGATACAAGGGGATAAAATTTTTAAAATCATCTTACAATGCCTTTTATCCACCTAACCAATTTGGTGAAGCTCTAGATTTAACTTTTAAGCGTAGTTTCCTCTCCATCCTAAAAGAATTTACTGATAGCAAGCCACAACTATCAACAAATCGAAGGTGTTTCAAGAGAGAAAGAGAAGGAAAGGCAAACTGCTTCCATTTCGTAGACCTAAATAATAACACTTGCATAGCTGTGGTTCACATCTATACAAGTGTCAATTTTTATGATCAATTTTTCCTTTCCTAATGCAATCAAACAGATCCCATTACTGGGAGGAAAAACTGTGCCAGAGATAGACTTATTCTGGAACATAACAAAGAAAGCTGTCAGCTACTGGAACCAAACTTTGAACAGTCTTTCTCCATGTGGCTGCAGGCTATAGATACAAGCTTCATTTCTGCAAGCTACACAGGCACAATTTCAAAACTCTTACTGGAATTATGCCACTGTGGCAGGGTATAATTTAAACGACACTGGAGTGTAAATGTCACTTATCAACAAAAATATGTACATGTGATTCAATTATGGTTTTAATGGCATCATTTTTATTTGGAAAATTAATTGAATAATTGATAGTAATTGTTCAAAATTTAATTAAACTTCCTATTAAAAATCTGTGTTAAAAATATCAAGTCATTTCAGTTTGTTTTTGATCAAACCAATTGATCTAGCAATATTCAATGAACATAAAATTACATGTACAGTGCACCAATCATTAAATGGGTGGCAGTCTTATAAAACACTGAGTAACTTTGAAAATTCAACTTGAAACAATTTCTAATCCTAATTTATGTAAACAATTATAATGTCGATATGTATTTGTTCATATGCATGCGACTACAATATATATATATATATATATATATATATATATATAGTGATTTTCTATTATAGTTAAACTACAGTTCAAGAATTCAGATTATTCTCTATGTAGTCATAATAAACTATAAATTCAAATTTAGTTTGTTACTGAATAAAAATAAAAACAAGTTTTTATTGATCAGTGATTATGAAGAAGCAACGCTGATACTTCAGATACATAAGTACTGCATGCTAAAGCAACTCAAGGATAAGGATTGCATTCTTATAAGCTCTCAACTTATGAAACTCTCATAGTTTCTACAAATATTCGGCTTTGAAATAATGTTAGATCTCACATCCACTTTGCCTGTGTAATTATAAATTGATTTCTGGAATTTTCCATTTATTATTTTCGGACTGGGGTTGACCGTGGATAACTGAAATGGCAGATAAGGGGGAATTATATTATTAATTATAAAAACATTAATTAGAACTTTCCTATATTTTGGCAATGTTATATTGCCATCATCATGCTTAACAAAAAATAATGTTATGTGCAATAACCAGGCACTAACACTGAGCAAATAAGATTGAAGAAAGTCAGCTTAAAGTCCTAAATGGCACTTCATAGTGGGCTAAATTGGATAGGTTTTGCCATTGGGCTCAATAAGGGAGAATTATTGCTTCCAAAATTTGGGAAACTTTTCAGAGCTAAAGCAGATTTGAGGAACAGACTTTCATAATTATTTGCTACAGTGTAATAGAGTAGTTTCTTCTAGTGTATCATGTGGTGGGTGTCCAAAGGATGGTCAGTAAGTCACAAGTGGCTGTATTGGTGGAAGCAGATGTAGTTCTTGTGTTCAGAAATTCTGATATTGGAATTCCTGTCTGTTTGGCCATAGTAGAAGAGTTCACAACAGCAAGGGACCTGGTGGGTCTAGGGAATGAAGCTGGTCTCTGGTGGAGTGGATAACCTTCGGCATTCCCAAGAACTAAGTGTTTCTTTGGAGTTGCAAGCTATCCTACTACAGCCAAATGGGAAAGACTGCCAATATAAGAATTTCTGATCACCATGGACACATCCAGTTACACCAATACATCCATTTAGGAATTGCTGATCATGCTTTGGACACACACACTACAGGATACATTGAAAGAAGGTCAGTCTATTACAACACAGGAAATACAAATATGAAGGCTTTTCCTTGAATCTACCTGAGGACTGAAAAACTTTCCAAACTTCAAATTTAGGTGCATGAGAGAGCCTCAAATTTCATGAGCATTATTTCTCCCTTCAGCCCTGAAATGAAAATTACCCAATTTAGCCCACTAAGGAGGTGCCATTTATAACTCTAGGCCTGACATTGGTTATCTTTCAACTTGATTTGAATGCACATATTCTTTTGTGATCCTTGATAATGGCAATTGTTGCTGAAATATAGCAAAGTAATAGTTACAGTTTTTATAATTAATATTTTAGTATACATTATTATTTCTGAAAAAATAAGAGTTATGAGTAGCCAATGCATAAGCCTCTCTATCAGGATTACAGAAGACAGGCATTATCAAAAACCTTGTCCACAGAGCTCATGCAATCTGTTCTTCTAATTCCCTTCTGTTAAATTAATTAAATAAAATAAAAGATCACTCTAGTGACTAATGGTTACAATGAAGCTATTATTGAAAAAATTATTGACACTTACTTGTCAACCAGATTACAAGGTGATATGAAAAGAATTTCTATACTCAACTTAAAAGGGATGCCTCAACAAATTGTAAGAATTCTTTAGAAGTACAATCTATTCACTTCCTTGAAACCAGCTCAGAAACTACCTTCTTTTCTACATCTACCAATTATAAATTACTCCTCTCTACTTACCAGGGGTCTATAAAGTGCCCTGTTGGACAGACTAGCCACTGTGCTAAGACTAGAATCCAAGAACATTAGGACAACATTGCAATTTAAGAATCTCACAAGTCTGGCCTTGCTTTCAAGGCTATTAATACTGGATACAAAGATCTAGTATCATATATTATTCAATACAAGCATACTCTTGTCTGTTTTGCTTATGCAGGAAGTTGCATGACATCTGACTCCTCACAATAGTCAGTATTTAATCTCAGATTTTGCTTTTCATTCTGCCTTTAAATATACTATAGAATGAGATTGGGTTTAGTTCCACCTCTGGGCATAGCATCCAAATATTCTGCACAAACAATCCTCACCAAAACTGAGAGGATCTGATGTTACGAAACTTGCTATGCTCTAATATAAAAGTCTGAAACTAGTAAATAATTATAACAATTTTAAATGAGTGTAATCAGATAATCAGATATATACCTAGAAGAAAAATGTCATGCAGTGCAGTAGATCATTATTTACTCATATTAAAAATCAATTTTTTTATAATTACATAACTAAACTTGGTTTTTGAAAAATTAATTCAATTAAAAAGACAATCTTTAAAATGCATAATTTCCAAGAACTCACATTAATTCAGAAGGAAGTTAAACCATAAAAAGTTATTTTAACACTTAACTCCATTCTTTAATAAACTGTTTGTCTCACACTGCTTTTTATTCTCATTACTTGCTCCACTTCTAGAAGCCAATATTTTCTCAGTTTTTTTAATCTCAACCCACATTCTCATAAAAGGTTCTAATAAACATCACCAATTTGTTTTAACATCTTTCATATAATTTTCTTTCATTTTGTACTATTCCAATTGCACTGTTATTATATTTCATGTAATTCCTCCTTTAAAATCAGTTCTGGTTTAGAAAACATTTTAAAAGTTTCTCTCTCTCTCTCTCTTTTGGTACAGTCCAAAGACACTATCATCAATTAAATTACTTCTGAATTACATAAATCAGTCTTCCCAATACTTGATTTATGATTTCATTACATCTTTTATTATACAAATTCTTTCATGTGTAAGCTGATATGTGCAAATTTTCTCCAAAGAGAGTATGACACAATTATAAGTGATTCTAGCATACAGCATAGTTAGATGCTAACTTTCAAGTTGGCAAAGATTTAGATCACACTCTCTTCTAATCCAATGCACACGAAGTTTACAATAAAAATCATTCATTATTATTATTATCTAGGCCTCCATGGAGTCAAAAGACTCATCATGGGAGGTTGTTCTTAGGAAACACTAAGTTTATCATACCACTCCTTGAACTCATTGACCATTCTAGCTCTAACCACTCTCTCAGGCAATGCATTCCACAGTTCAATCACCCTTCAAGCCACTCCTCACCCTCTTGCTCACTGCTTCCTTTTGTAGCTTCCAGGTGTGACTTAGTGAATTCTTCATTGTGAATCATCATTAGTATGAACTGTAATAATATATAATTACACCAAGAACATCATTAATGCTTTCCTTAAGTATTCTTTAAAAATAGTTTAATATTATTGTAAAATTTTAAAGTATATATAAATTCCTAGAAAGAATTCTTATTTGCACAACAAATCAAAAAATTCTCTTAAACTCCTGATTGAATTTTAAGAAAATAATTTGGAGAAAAATTTCTTCACAGATACAACAGGTAAAAAGAGTTTTAATCAACAGAATTTCTTCTGTACTGTTTTAGGAGACTAAACTCAAAAAATCTCATTAAAAATTTAATAAACAAAAGGTCATTCATTTACATGAAACATTAGATGTCTTTCAAGATATGAAAGTCCTGAAAATGATTCACCACATGTTTCACAGGTAAAAGGTTTCTGCGGTTTCTGATTAGCATGAATTCTTTGGTGTCTTTTAAGATCTGCATTCCGGTTAAATGCTTTACCACAAGTTTCACAAGCAAAAGGTTTTGCATTAGAGTGAAGAACTGCGTGTCTTTTAAGATCAGAAGAATGTACAAATGATTCACCACAAGTGTTACAAGCAAAAGGTCTTGGTCTTGCATTAGAATGAAGAAAGGAGTGTCTTTTAAGATCAGAAGCACGTGAAAATGATTTACCACAAATCTCACAAGTGAATGGTTTCTCCAAAGTATGAACTAGTATGTGATTTCGAAGAGCAGAGGAATCAGAAAACGAGATGCCACAAGTTTCACAAAGAAATGGTTTCTCTTTTGTATGAATTCTAGTATGTGTTGTTAGTGAACTGGATTTTGAAAATGACTTGTTACAAGTGTTACATTTAAAAGGTTTTTCACCTGTGTGAACCCTTCTATGTGTGTTGAGACTGGACATACTGAAAAATGCTCTACCACAAGTTTCACATATAAATGGTTTCTTGTTATAGTGAAATTTCAGATGTGCTTTAAGAGTAGAATGATGTGAAAATGCTTTACCACAAGTGTCACACATAAATGGTTTCTCATTGGTGTGATATGTGATATGTATTTTAAGATTATATGAGTATTTAAATGATTTATCACATAGTTCACACTTAAAAGGTTTTTCATTTGTATGTGTTATTTTATGTATTTTAAGATTATAACGTTGTGTAAATGACTTGCCACAAGTTTTACACTTAAAGGGTTTTTCATTGTTATGTATTCTTTTGTGTTTTTTAAGAATGGAGTTTGTTGTAAAAGATTTACCACAAGTTTCACAAGCGAAACATTTTTCTTTAGTGTGAATTCTTGCATGAACTTTAAATGCACCAGAATGCAAAAATGTTTCCCCACACATTTCACAAATAAATGGTTTCTCATTGGTGTGAAAGGTCATATGTGCTTCAAGACTATTTGCTTGTGTAAATGACTGATCACATGTTTCACATGAAAAAGGTTTTCCTTTAGTATGGATGCTTGTGTGCACATTAAAAGCACCAGATTGTGAAAATGATTTCCCACATATTTCACAGATTATATCTTTCCTAAGAGTGTCAAATACATCAGGTTGTTTCACTACATCCAAGTTTTCAAGTGTATTTGCTGATGCTTCAAGTGTAACTTGTTCCTCATTATCATGGAATATTCCCAACTGTTTTTTTCCCTCGGGGTTGGAAAATGAATTTTCAATTAAACCTCTCACAAAAGATTTCTCCATGCTACTTTTCCATCATGTTTAGATATCCACAAATTAGAGACAGAGTCAGTTGAAATTATATGAACAAAGTCCAGTCAGCTGAAAAGAAAAAAATACATACTTTAATATTTACACATACATATTAGAATTAGGAAGAACATGCCAACAGTGAATGTATTTAGATATACTGTATTATTATAATAGAATATAATAATAGGGAAATATGATACCATATTTTTCCATGTATAAGACGAACCCTTCTTTTTCAAACCCAAATTTAAGAAATCAATATTTTAAACATAAAACAGAACATATTTGACTTCTTTTTTTTTTAAACATTAAAGCATATATTTAGTAATTAGGTAATATTTTTAAGATATATACTAAGAATTTATGCATCACTCTCAGTTCCAGGCATATCATTTTCTTCATCACTATTAGTTCCAGACATATCAGTTTCTTCAACCTCTACTACATGACTGCTGTCTTCTGAGTCACTGTCTACATATATGAGATCATCCTCAGTTCCATCTACGGCATTGCTGATTCCACATTTCTTGAAGGACTTCATAACCATCTCTTGCTTGACTCCATTCCATGAGTTTAGGATCCATTTGCATACCTCAGTAATGGGTGGTTTTTTTACTCTTCCTGTCGGTGTCAAGTTATTACCTGCTTTTAGCATACATTTATTCCATTCTTCTTTCATCAGAGCTTTGAAGGACTTGATAGAAATATCTAGTGGCTGTAGCTGACCTGCATGTCCACCAGGAATAACTGACAGCTGTGTTTGCAAATCTGCTGCAACCCTTTTTGTCTTTTCTGTTAAATGTGCTCACACAGAACTGATCAAACACGAGCAGAGCTGGCCTCTTCGAGAGCCCTCCAGGTCTTCTGGACCAAAACTTCACAAACCAAATAGCCATGAGCTCTTCTTCCATCCAGCCGTTCTCATGAACTCGGACAAGAATGTCAGGTAGTATTTTCTCTTTAGGACACGTTTTCCTCTTAAAAATGAGCATAGGAGGCTGTTATGTACTACTTTTATATGGTCCGGCTCTGTGTGACTATGTGACTGCCTTACTGTTATATCTCTAACTGTCTTTACTTTAGCTTTACAGTTAACATTAATTTCTGTATCACTTAATATCAGATATTCGTTTGCCGACAAATTTGTATTGATTAAAGACTGAATCAGCAGGCAACTAAACTCTGATATATTATCGAAGAATACTTAAAGAAAATGTAGGGATCATGAAGCATGCAGTCGTGGTCCCGACTCTTATATCACTATTGGTTTCCCCCTTAATGCACGGCATGTAAATTTTCAAACGGTAGCTCAATCCTCAAAAAGCATGACAAACTCATTTGATTGTATATAAAGAAACACATTTATTATGTATACATGTTAATCAAATCCTTAATCTTAAAAGAGTCTGGGTTTCCTTTACTTAATTAATCACATCCAAAACTTCTATATTATAGTCCCTTACTAGACACAAATTTCTCACTTCTATATGTACATCTATTCTCAGACTCTTATAACTAAGTTACCTAATATTATCACACATGTAATATTGCGTATATGCACAAGACAACTCAATAATTCTGACATGAACTTCTATAGGGTAATACTTCTTATTCTTATTTAATCCTCCCTCCAAAATTTTAGCTAACATTTAATTACGTTCTGACCATATAACATTACTGTTCCTAAATTACACAAACAGTTCGGACCTCGGCCTCATATTCGCCTGGCACCTAATATGCTTTCTTCTCAACCATAGTCAAAAGTGACCAAATCACTGACTGTTCTTATAGCACTACACGGAAGTAGCATGCTTCCTTAACTTCTGCTACCTTACTCCATGGTTACTTTAATCCAACATTTAACATAAGAAAATCTTATGCTTACCGTTCTTGCCTTGAACTGGATATTCTGGTCTGCTTACAGTATCTTCTCTGATGGCGGCCTTGCTATTCCTTTGTTTCCATACGAACCGAAAACACTCATACACAGATTTGAACACTGACGTTGATTTCATTAGTGGCTCTTTCTCTTATGGATCTGAATATATTGTAGTTGCAGCCTTGGCCCACGTAGCATACATAGCAAGGGGGAATTCTTGCTACACGTGGCAGCAAGCTCCACACAGCTCTCCGACAGGAAACTAGGTGCCGACGAAACCCGGAGACAAGAGAAAAAGAGAGTGATTCGAATCCCCGCCGAAGCCTTTATACCTCAAAACAGTTCCCTCACTCAGCAGTGTCGTCACGCATATGGCGACTGCCAATTGGACGCCGTGGCCACGGACTGTTTTTACATGGCTTAAAACATGCTCTAGCTTATACATATTTACTTGGCAATTTACACATGCTTTTATATTCTAATTCATTTACAACTATTCTCTATTAAACTCATGGGCTATTTTAACATTGTTCAGAGCTTACACACTTGGATATTTACATGTTCTTGGGACATTAGTCAGTACATTTCCCATCCGGAGGCATAAGCATGTCCTTATCCACTCCTTCTGAGATAACTTAATGTTGGGTAGGAAAAAAAGTGACTCATCATTTTTTTCCGACACAACAAGGCAGTTTAGTACCATCTGCATAGCATGAAAGCACAGCAGTATATATTCATGCCCACTGTCTTGAGTGCACTGTTTTGCCCCCTTTCATATCAACAGTTCTGTTGGAAGGCACATCTTGAAAACTGAGAGGCACCTCATCCATTTTTGCAATCTGACTTGGTTCAAAAGCATATTCTTTCCGAAATTTTATGACACAGGAGTAAAACTGTTGGATTTTATCGCCATAAGCTGGTGGCATTTTCTGGGGTAACTTGGTTCGTGTTCTCATGGCCAACCCTTCTCTCCTCATGAAATTGAAGCACCATTCTGCCTCATATTCAATAAGCTTGGTTGACACACATATCCCACTCAGGCTCTGCTCCATAATCCAAGTTTTAAGTCTCTGCTCCAAATTTGGCCATTTTGCTGGTTTTCCTCTTAAGGCCCTCTTCTTTTTTTGGCATCTTGAGTAATTGTTGTTCTTGTTTTCTTTACTGTCTAATCATACACTCAATGGGAGGAGGTCCAAACTGTCTCTCTGAAGCTTTATTTCCAAGTTCTTTTGCATAATTAATGACTTTTAACTTGAATTTTGAAGAATTATGACAATTGTTCTTTTTTTATTTTCAGACATTTTTATGGGCTAGGGCTCAAAATATTGTTAATGCATTAACTTATCCTGCCAATGAATTGCAGACATATCAATGCTTTCAGAGTTCTGATTGGTTTATTCTGAATCAGCTGTTAATGACGTCAATCTACAGAGTTAACAAAGGCTGTGATGGCAGAAGCCTGTTTGCAGAGACAAGGTACCAGAAGTTTTGCCACGGCAACTGTGGGTTTCTCAACCGGTTGCCACCTGTGAATAAGATGACCATCAATTTTCGTCAAAATTTTAGATAAAAGTATCGTCTTATACACGGAAAATATGGTATATCAGAAAAAAATAAAATTATTTCATTTACATAATAAAAATTACACTACAACATGGAAGCAAACTAATTTCAAGCAACTGTAACCAGAAAAGTAATTTTATTTCTAGATTTAATTATTTTATATTTTATTTCTCTATGAATATCTTTTTTATGTGCTGTATAATAACATTACTTTTATACAAAAAATAATATAAACACATGTCAGAGGATATGAGTTAAGACCAAAGACAGTCAATCTACAACAAGTAATAATATAAAAATGCATGTTAAGGACAGAATAGAGATTATGTAGCATGTCTTCTTTTAAGTAGCCTGACTGTTATTTGAATGCCAAGTGCACTTTCAAAATCCATATACTTTCAAAATCTATATAAAGTGAAAATTACTTTAGAACAAGACTGTCTAATTTTCTGATGCCAATGCAACAGGTTCACAACAGCTATATTTGTGAACTAAACAGACTAAATTACAAACTAAACAGAAGTTAAATATTTTATTCTAAATAACATTTATTATATGAATTACTCTTGTATTCTTACAAGAAATAAATCACAGAATTTAATGGTAGCATATCAGGTTAACCTCCTTTTGTGAGTTCAGTATCATGATACCTGTAGGTCAGCCATTCTACTATCCATGACACAAGCCCATTTTGCATTCCAATTTCTCTGAATTTGTATAACAAACTCATGTGGAATTCTGGTAAATGCTTTGGCAAAATGCTGGAATGAGTTTTCAGACTCCATAGAGGATTGGAAGGCAATACTAATATTAAATTTGTCAATAATTTGTCAAACAGATAGGCCTACAACATAGCATCATATCACAATGCCCCTTTCAAACTCTCTCAGTTCCTTTTGTAGCAATTTCACCCAAAACAGAGTTGCACTAACATGGCAGCATCATGTACCTCCAATTTATAATAGCTACAAACACGTTATTCCCATGAAAGTATGCACTGATTTCTTTCCAAGCAGTGTTCAATATGATTCCATACTAATACCAAATTAAGATTAGGAACATAAGACAAACTTGTGTGTAGCAATGTGCGCTCAGTTTGCAGCAGTGCAGAAAGGTGAAGCCCAAAATCTTGCAATTTTTAAAATTTATTTTATTCTATTATACTTTGTATTGATAGAGCAGTACTACTTATATATAACGTACAAAAACACAAGAAGGCCGAAGCCATTACATAAATAGAAAGATTACAAGAGTATCATCCGACATCACTCCATGGTATCCTATTTGTCATGTGCTGATGGTAATGCCAGGCCACCAGTGTACCCTGCAGGGGCCTCAAAGAAATAACTTTAACATCACTCTTGGATAAACCAAATAAAGACAAGTCCATAACTACCGGCACTCCACATGCCGTTCATAGAGATGGTGGCGCTGGTAAAATGAGGAGCCACCCCATACTCCTCTTCTATTTGACTGGCAAGGTCAGCATTTTGCTCATAGTACTAAACCTTGTTCTTAAGGCAATAGGTAAGTGACAGCCCAATACCCACTACCTGAACATCAATCACCCAAACACCACATTCTCTCCTCATTAATATATTTGGCTTTCTAATGCCAGAACTTGTTCTATAGTGTGGTCTCCCAGCCTTTGTTATTAAAACGGTTAGCCAATACGGAGACCACAGCATCATGACTCTGCACACGGACACTGTGTATCTGGAAACAGCATTGGGATATATGCAGGGGCATGCCAGTAGTGTCCAACACTTGTGTGCAAAACTTTAGTTGGCACCCTTATCCCCCCCCCCTCCAATAAAAAAATCACTTTAAAAAAACGTCTTTTTTAAGTATTTCCTCCTCTTTGGCACCTGTATGTGTCACACATACGGCTGGCACGCCCCTGGATATATGAGACAAAGTCTCGCTGTAACAGCAGCCAGCCCTACAGCTAATCTCTTCACTGCCCCATCAGACTGTGAGGCCTGAGTGGACAGGGAATTTATTCTAATCCTTATTAAATCAATAAATTCAAAACCTGTAAGTAATCTAGTCCTGTCACATACCCACTGATGTTGTGGGGGTTCCAAGTGTGCCTCTACTAAAGAGGTGTCATCTACAGAACTGTAAAGCAAAGATGCCCATCTCTTATACTCATCTCTTGCTGTCTCAATCTGGGCACCCTAATACTGGGTTCACCCCTTCACATGTCTAAAGCCCTCTTGGATACTAGGGCTATGTAAAGCTCTCTACAGATAGGAGAGGAAGAAGCTGCAAATATTCTTATTCTAGATAAGCGAACCCATGGAATCAACCACCTTAGTGATGGGATCCTGAGCCTGCCGTCCTTCATCCAAGCATGGATGAAACAGCGCAAACAGCCCTATCCATTCGGGACAGTACAGAGACAGCAACTTGGATATGCTCCTCAAAGATAGGCTTGCAGGAAATGCCTGGTCAAGGAATTCATGCAAGGTCTATTTTTCTGAAGGCTACGTGAATAAGGTCATCAGCAAAAGCATTGAAGAAAGAGGCACCTGGAAAGTAACTAATATGGTTAGGAACAGAGCAAAGAAACTCATCTATGATGTGATTGAAGAATAAAGGAGATAGGTGATCTTGAAGTACTGCAGTATACCCATTCTGTTATCCAAATCAAGCTACTCCATTATAGAACATGAGCATATTGTTAATGCAAGACATACTTTAAAGAAACCACGTAATCTCTACAGCAGATCACAGCACCATCTCCACTTCTGGCTGCAGGTACTAATTATCCTCTTTAATTCCTTAATGATCACTAATAATTAGTCTATAATTAACTGATTAGCAATATTCATATTCGTGTATATTACAATAATCTTGCCATTGCTCCACAAAATAAAAATCTTGCTCATGCTGCACTCAAGTTGAAGAATTCAATTTGAGTACAGAATTTCAGGCATTACCCTAGAACATTACTTTATGCTGAGACAAGAAATAGTTTTAATACCTAACTCATCTACATGTATGTTTTCATCCAGTTTGCTCCTCTTAAAACCCAGAGAGCTAAATATATCTACCTAAAATGCATATTACATGCGAGTGATCAGTCAATAACTCAGCCATTTCTAGTGCATCCAATACTTTCCTACCATCCAAATTCACTAATGTAACTCTTTCACAGTTGTTCTTCCTGTTTACTTACTATTTCACAGTCCTAAATATAGTTGTCACTTTATATGCAAATACTTTTTTTTTCTTTTTTATACTGCTCTTGAGTGTAGTCATCACTCATTTCATATTAATGGACAAATTTCTTTTTATAAATCTCTGGGCTTAGATTTATCTATTTAACTCCCATGCAAATTATTCTCCATACAACTTCTCTCAGTTACCCCAAGACTATTTTCCATGCATGCTAATTTTTCAGAAATGAAGCTTCTCAGTTTATTATGATCATCTGCATTACAATTCCACATAGACCGAATAAAATATAAACTTTATTAACCACTGTATTAGCCAGGACATTTATATAATGTCCATAATTACATGGATCCATTGAAATCAATGTAATCTTAGGATATTATAGAAAAAAAAAATATGAATATGAAGCATATATTTCTGATATTTTTTTTCTATTATTATTATTACGGGCAACTCCAAGGAGTCGACAGACTCATTGAGGGAGGCCCTAACATCATGTCAAGAACAACTATTTGACATTCACACAGTATCTATCATACCTCGTCTTGAACTCATGCATGGTCATAGCACCAACAACAGACTCTGGCAGCTTATTCCACTCATTCACCACTCTCCAAGTAAAAAACCTAGCTCTAATACCCCTGCTAACCACATTCTTGCCCAGCTTCCATGTATGGTCCCTAGTCCTCCCACCACCAGTCCTGTTCTCAAAAATATCTTCTGGAATAATCTTATAGAAACCCTTCAGTAATTTGAATGTCTCAATCATATCATCCCTTTTCCGCTTATCGACCAATTTTTGCAACCCACAAATCTTAAACCTGTTCTCATAAGGTTCATTCCAACCACATTTTTCTATATATTCCTATTTAGTGTACTATTCTGTTCATATGTATTATTTATGCATAAAAATTATGCTAAACACCCCACCAATGAAAAATTAAAGAGGTTTTGTTTTGGGCTTCTAGCTATAATAAAATTTTATAAACTCTGTTTAAAATGTATGAAAAATTAAAATTTTTCAAGTAAAAAAACTATTTCATAAGGAAACGCATACAATGGTATACAGAATATTCTGGGAGATCTGGATTTGAATTCTGTCTAAGATACAAAGAATTTTCATAAGGGCTTTTCAATTGAAGGTGAGTTAGCCAGTGTTACAGAGGTCATGGAATTTTTCCTGCCTGAAACTCAGTTCATTTCATTCCAAAAAAAAAAAAAAAAAAACGGACAAAACCAGCTGTAAGTACAAATGCATAGCCTTATAAGCCTGTGTCGCTTTGGCCATAAATCCAAAACAACCAACAAACATGGTATAGAAAAAAATTATATGAATTTGAAGTGTACATATTTGATACATTTGATTCCTGTGTCCAGTAGGGAGAAAACTGATTGCACCTCTTAAATGCACAGATTGTAACCTCCATCACTATTCATGGGCCAAATAAAATCATTTCAAGACTCACTTACTGATTATTCTGAAAAGGTGTTTTTTTAATTAAAATTTTTTAATATTTCATTTATTGTACTGTTCTGTCCATGCATTATTAATGCACAGATATTATGCTAAACACTCAAAATGAAATATTAAAAGGGATTTTTTTGGGCTTCGACAGTAATAAAATTTTATTTCAAGAAACTCAGTTGAAAATAAATTAAAATTGAAAATTTTCTATGTAAAAAAGGACTATTTCATAAAACACATCATATTTGGAGAGACCCAAGTTCAAATCCTGCCTAAGATACAAGGAATCTTTTTTGAACTGAAGGTGAGCTAGTGAGTGTTACAGAGGTGGTGGGATTTTTCCTCCCTGAAACTCGTTTTTGTTTTTCATTCCAAGAAACCAGACAAAACCAGCTGTAAGTACCCATGCATATTATTATAGCCTGTGTTGCTTTGGCCCTAAATCCAAAAGCAAACAAACATACCATACTTTCATTGCAGCTTTTTATTATCATTTTCTAGCTGAAGCCAAGTGCACTCTAATGGTACACAGTCACCTGCAACCATATGCATATTATTTCATGTTACTATTTCAAGTTTGCAACTGGCAATTTCCATTAAGCAGAAAATTTTGGTGAAGATAAAATAGTCCAAACTATATTCCGCTGACATATAAAAGTAATTAATTGATTTATTTTTTAACTACATACATTATGATTCAGCAAAATAGGCTCACTCAAGCGGTAAACATTGCTTACCTATTTGCTCTCAAGTATATACAGTATACTGATCCGTTTGCAAAAACGCACGCGACACGTAATCTTTTCAGGATAGATTGTGAAAGGAGACCTTTGTTTGCTAGAGTATAAAAAAGTGAATGTACATCTAGTTTCTTCAATGCACCGGCAATTTTTGCGTGAATATACACACACGTTACTTTCGGTAAATTCTGTTCGCCAAGAACATTAGCACTGATTACTTCGAACGTTACAATCATGAAACTAAATATACTATTATAATCACTTCTTAGAGGGCAGCCGCGTGGGTAAAAAGTGCCTTGGTAACAGTTATATTTCAGCGCCCCTATAAAATTGAAATTGCAAATTTAAAATGAAATGAATTTCAAGAAATTTTTATTTATTTAATAAAGAAATACAAGATTATACGTATGGGTACATAAAAAAGAAGGCAACTGAAAAAAAAGTTGTTTTCAATTATCACAACACAATTCAAACCTGCTTTAACCCACCACCAGGGTGACCACTCAGCAAAAATATTTATTACTAACTTATGCAGGAAAAAGGTACTAGATCTCAACAAAAAGTACTAAATTTTTATTTGCTTTCGTTTCATTCACTCTATTTAGGACATTTTACGGTATTATTACCTTATTATCATAGATGAACTCAATGTAAAACCGCTAAATTAACACATGTGTAACAGATATGAAAATAAAAAAAGTCAAAACGCACCTTACTGTAGTCATCTATGAGTCCAAGAGCTGCAGTTGTCAATCATCATAATAGAAGTATGAACTGTAACTCTACTTCACATGTGTATTAATTTACCATATAATTTTTAGTCTCGTTTTAGTGTTTAAAATAATGTAACATTAAATTTTCAGTTATTTATTATGCTATTTACATATATACAGGGATTCCCACCCACAAGAAAAACACCGGTAGTATATATTCATTATTTATTTATCAGATTTTGCTAAATTAACTCTTCAGAAATAGTAAAATCTGTGGCTGATGAATATTTTAATTTTTCTTTTGTCAAAAGGAGTCCATTCATCAACGGAGGTTTTTTTTTTTTTTTTGAGATTTCATTGCGTGAAATCTCAACATTTCATCAACAGCCAACGCATTTTTTTTTTTTTTTATAAGATAGTTACATTTAGTGCGTCCACACTGCATTTTCTTAGCAATTTCACTATCAGGAGCAATTGTTTTCAATAGAGTTGGAAGAGTATCCATGAACGTTCCGCTGGTCTGCGGCTCATGAGTGCAAAATTTTTGTACCCCCTTTCCATCAAAAATTAAATCCCGACGTACAATAACACGTTACGAATCATTTTATTATACTGCACATTAAGAGGAATGTATATTAAAATAAAGAAAAAACACAAATAGTAAAAAAAAGTTATTTTTATATAATAAACAAACATACTCCTGTAATGTAACATGGAACACGACAAGAAAAGAAGAAGAGACTCTCAGAATAACGCAGCGTGTAATGGAACGTAGGATTTGTAACACCAACAAATTGGAACATGTTAGAATCACGGAACTAAGAAAGAGATCAGGCATAAAAGATATGGTAACTGCAGTATATGAAAGCAGGATGAGATAGGCAGGTCACATCACCAGACCCAGGAATAACAGAGGGACATATAAAATATTCAACTGGCAACAAGAATAAAGCGAAAACCAGGAAGACTACCAACAAGATGAGAAGATCCACTAGTGAAATCTATGGGGATAACATGGAAGAGAGAGAGAGAGGCTCAAGATCGAGATTCGTTGGAGGCATCTTTGTGACATGCACTCATGGAGAATTCCTGAGTGAAACACAAGTCCATCAAGAAGAAAACTCAAGAAATTCCTAGAATGTTTGTTTACTGTGCTGAAGAAAGTGATTAAAGTAAATCGTGTTGAAGCTCGTACCATTTATTTAATTACCCAGCGATTCAGTCCCTAATTGAAATCGCTCACATTCGAAGGTGACAAATATGCACAAACAGTTTAGTGTATTATTTATTCCCTATTTTTTTTATGAACGTGTTCGATTATATCGCCCCCCTAAATTGTGTCGCCCGGGTTCTTTGCACCCCTGTACGGAAGGGACCTGTCTGCATCCTATGCACATAATCTTAATTCTGCCTCTTTAATTTATTTTTCCGACTGATATTTGGTACTGGATTTAAACAAAGACATTATACCTGGTGAGCTTCTTTTAGATTCTACATTCTGCTAGTGTTTTGGAGTGTTTGCATAACGAATCAAAAGACATTTGCTACCATTAATGCTTATATCACAAAATTTACAATAAGCAGTGTGTTCTTTACTTTTACCTGAATAAATCCAGGAATTAAGAAAGGGATCCTCCAACCATTCTTCTTTGAATTTTTGCTTATATGATTTTTTTCATCTTTTTAGATGAACCTTGTAAACCTGAATTTGAATCATAACTAGCATCGCTTTCTCTTTTTATCTTAATTATCTGTGTGAGAAGTGGTTTCTTGTGAGTGGGAAGGGCTGGCATTGATATCTTCACTTTCAATAGCTCGTTTATGTACTTTACTGACTCATGCACTACACATTTTCTCCTGATATTTAGAATCAAATTTAAATTTAGAACGTTTTGTTTGTCACTTGTCCATGTTTAAAAGTAAAATCTAAATAATAATATTTACGATGAAGAATTAAACAAGTTTTTGTTAATAAAATTAATAGAAACACTGGACTTTTTATAACGCGCGAGAAGTGTTTGAACTTTGAACAGCGAAGAATATATTTTCATTGCCTAATGCCAGTCGTATTGCCTGAGTACGGGATCGTGGGAGGGGGGAGAGAGAAGACTAGTAGCAGTGAGAGGGGTAGGAAAAAAAGAGAAATCATATTCTTGTGTCACTGAATGTGACATATGGGGAGGTGGGAGAAGAGAAAAATATTCAACTCATATGTCTAACTCTCATGTTGTTATTATTATTCGGAACGGAAAAAGTACTACATCTGTTGGTGAACGTACTAGAACACTAAAACTTTATAAAACGTACTAGATCTAGTACGAAAGTACTAGATGTAATCACCCTGCCCACCAATCATGAACCGGTACTTCATAGCAAAGTGGCTAATCAGTTGTTGAGTTTACTGTTCATTTTTTAACGCCTTACTGGATAGTTTAAGTGGTGTAATCTATGTAGTAAAATTTTACTTCATGAATAAGAGCATTGTATAAAAAATTACTATTATTAAATAATAGTAATTATTTACGGACGTAATTATTTAGGAATAGTAATCATTTACGGACGAAATAGTAATTATTAACGGACGGTCGCCATTTCAAGACGATAATCAAGACTTTTAATCGAAGGTTAGTTAGCCGATCTCATACGGAGGTAGCAGGATTTTTTCTCGCGGAAACTCTGGTTTTTCATCCAGCATACAGACAAATTGGCCCTTCAGAACACATGCAATTTACAGACATAAAATACTAGTTCTGGTGGGCGGTAGATGGCGTTGATGGAGATGATTAGTAGTAGTGGTTAGGTGTAGTAGTGGAGACAGTTGTATAGTAGGTGTCCTCTCGTGATGATTCCTCAGACTCCTTGGAGGTGTCACGAATAATAATAATAATAATAATAATAATAATAATAATAATAATAATAATAATACATTTTATCGTAAATTTATCGTCTTGAAATGGCGACCGTCCGTATCAGGGGTCTTTGTGCATGGTACAACCGGCACCACACCCACACGGGGTGGTCCTGACTTCATATATATGTATATATATATCAAAATCAGGGGTCTTATATTACTGCATTTCCAAGTTTCATGTCACTGCATACACTGTCATTACTATTAAAAATCTCTATGGCAATCAAAATACTCATCTCCCTAGGCAACATGACTTTCCTATTACTGACTGAAGTTATTCAAGTAAACGTCATCATTAAAGTTTATTTATAGTATTCACGATGATTTATCCAGATGTTAACATTTGTATAAGTCTTCTTACGATCTCAACAAGACTTTGGAAGTTTATTTTGCACTTGATTAGACTATAATAAATTTAGTTTAATCCTTCATCCAAGTGTAAGCAAAGAAAGTTTGCACCTGAAAATATCTTCAGGACTGAGGTAAGGTGGTACAATACCAGGCAACTCCGAGCAAAGGTGGACCAAGGTCTCATCACTCCTTGTCTCGGTATTTCCCATAATGCAAAGCACATCTCCTTGCGGACATGTATACTGCAATGCATTAAGGGAAGAGCTAATACCCAGACCAGTTTCGAACTTTATTGAGGTCTCGTCAGTGGGAGGCAGACCCAAACGTGGAGATACTAAGGCAAAAGCAATAGGAGAGGTCATATTTACCAATACGAGTTGCCAACAGGCATACCACCTTATTATTGAATTATTCTGGATTTAGAGAAAGATGTTGGAAGTATATTTTGCAGTTTAGACTATAATAAATTTAGTTTAATCCCCTATCCAAGTGTAAGCAAACAAAGTTTGCATATTTGAAATATGGCTTTTGTCTTAGTATCTCCACGTTTGGGTCTTCCTCCCACTGACAAGACCTCAATAAAGGTCGAAACTGGTCTGGGTAGTGGCCCTTCCCTTAATGCATAGCAGTATACATGTCTGCAAGGAGATGTGCTTTGCATTATGGGAGATACTGAGAAAAGGAGTGATGAGAGCTTGGTCCACCTTTGCTCGGAGTTGCCTGGTTTTGTACCACCTTACTTCAGTCCTGAAGATATTTTCAGGTGCAAACTTTTTTGCTTACACTTGGATAAAGGATTAACTAAATTTATTATATCTTAACAAGACATTTAAGATCGTAAGAAGACATTAGATACAAATGATTCTTTTGTTTAGCCAATTAACTTCTGTATCTTTCACAAGATGGGAGTGGCGAATTCTCCATGATTGCTGCGCAAGCTCATTAATTGAGAAAGAAGTAATACTTATTTGTTAATAAATGCATGCATTTATAAGTATTCCATTTAGGCTTTTATTTTTGTAGACAGAAGACGTCTTAAGCTTGCGCGGCAATAATTGAGCTTTGTGTTGTGTATCGAAGGCCGACACTACTTGCTCATCTAGTGAAAGCTACCTTGGCTTGTTCGGTTGTAGAAGCTTCCAGGTCCTCGCAACAGCGCACTGTGATTTCATGCACGCATTAGCCATTTCACGTCGTCTCACTCTGTTGCTTAAATACAGGCCATAGGCAGTCATGGTAGTTCTAGCCAATGAGCTTCAGCCAGCCTTTACAAGTGTGCGTGTTGCTTGGGAAAATTAAGTTAAAACCAACTCTTCATGACGATGTTATTGACCAGTTCATAAAGAAGAACCGTAGGGTACAATTTGTACTCAAGTAGCTAAATTGAAAAAGATACAATATCATTTGTAAAATAAATGTTGTATTTGTATGATTAAATGTACATAAATTTCTAAATAAATACTTTAAAATGGTCAGTAATTCATTACTCCGCTAATTAGACTTCAATCACACCTCTCACCCCCTGAATGATAACAAGAGCAAGCGTGAATGTCAAGACCAGCATTCGACCCTGCAAGATGGAGATGCATAAACGATCCAAGACGTTCTAAGTTGTACTGAAATCGAGTTCCATTTGTCCTATAATAAAATAAATATTTATCCGACTTCTATCTACTTGCTCATATGTTTAATCTTTATTATCTTTAGAAACTAGTTAGAAACCTGAAAAATATCAGTAGCTCATGTTTGAAATTTTTATTTTTCATGCGAAAATCTGAATTACATTTTACTGCGTTCTGATATCTTCAGATTTTATTTCTGATTAGCATCTTTATATATACTTGATATCCAACAGTAATCTATCTTTCGAACGCACACACTTTGCAAATCCTTAATAATTAGCCTACCGAAAAACAATTAAAAAAATTTGTTTCTACGTAATGTATTGAATTCTACATTATTCACAGTTCTATATTCTGCAGTATAAGAAACATACATGTCCCATAGTTTACGTCATGTTCGATTTTTCTTTAACTAGACCCACCAATTAAAACAGTTGCTGATATTTCCTGAAGTTTCTGAATCTGTAATTTTTTCATGGTCTTATAAAAATTATTACCTTTAGCTTGTGTTCAAGTGTAAATAATTCATCACATACTTATTTTTTTCTGTTCTCACAATTAGCCTCTCACGATTCTTGATTATCCATGCATTCTACGATCTACAAATTGTTAACTACCACTAAACTATTCCTCAGACTTTATGCCAATAAGGGTAACTACCCAAGTAATATCGCTACTGAATTTTTAACACACTTTCATTCAGTTATTCCATCAAAAACTCTTATTCGTTAAAAACAGATTAAATACTAATAAATGTTCTTACAATATCAATAAATATTATGATGATAAAAACAACTACAAACGTTCACAGATAAAACAAAACAAAAAACATATTATACTACTAGCAGAAATTTAAATGTCAGTATATGAACCGGGAAATACAAAACAAATATATGGAGATTCGTTGATGATATTTGTATCTAAGTGGACGCAAACAGCGAGAATTTGTCATTTATAATAATATATTAAATAGAAAAACATTTATCATATTGTTCGATAGAAATCAATATGAACATGGATCTGCATAAAAATGTACGCGAAAAATTAAAAAAAAAAAATCCTGAAATTCAATACATTATATGGATTTAAGGAAAAACCACAAGCTCTTGGTGGGGGGGGAATGCATTAGTTATCCAATTTGTAAAAACGGAAATCACAAGAGCTGCAATATCTATTGGGGAATTAGTCTGCTAAACACAGATCAAAACTTATGCAGGAATATTAAAAGAGAAAGTAAACAGTGTTGTAGAGAGCAACAAACTAGAAGAACAGAATGCATTTCGAGAAAGCCGATATTGCATACCTCAATTTTTATTTTAAAATCGAGAAGAGAAGAGAATTTTAAAAGAAATACAGGGGACTTTGCTTAGTTATGAGAAATGCCTTTGAGAAAATTAATAGACAAAACTAGCTTTCAGATATTAACCGATTTAAATACTCAATTCCATTCAAAAAATATGTATAGGAAATAAAATAGCACTCAATTAGAACAAATAAATGAAATAGTTATCCAGAGGATTACCAAAAGGATGTACTCTGTCACATCAACATTTTAATATAAATGGTTATGAGTATATGCCTGTGAAAATCTGAAAATTTTTCAAAATTTCAAATCTGCAATTTCAAATCTTTAATGTCTTCAAAATCACTATTTAAAAAATCTGATATCATTTCGGACACGCTTTTTTGTACGAAAACCAGGAAACTGGACCTGCGCAAAATAATCCAGGTGAGGTTTGATAAAGGTCTTCAAAAGAGGCAAAAGGATTTTCATACCTTTACTACATGTCAAGGTCGTTTCATCATTGTCATTTATTATTCTCTGAGTTTTTTTACAATTTCTGTTATATAACTGTTGTTCTTTGCTATATGTACATTTAACTTTCTGTCTACTGAAACTCCAAGATAACTAGCCCCTTCAGTTTCTTAAAGCACAATCCCACCAATATAATAGAACATTGGATATCTAATCACACTTTACATGAATTAGCATTGAATTGATAGCCGTTTTCATGTGCCTACATTTCCAGCCCATTCAAATCATTCTGCAAGTAATACACATGAGCAGCACTCCTGATTTCCCTACCAACCTTTCTATTATCAACAAATAGCTGTATGTCGCCTGTAAAATCCTTTGCAATGTTCATCAATCTACAGATTAAGTATAACCGGACCAAGGACAGATCCTTTAGGCACACCAATGGTTACCTTGAATTATGCAGATTCACCCCCCCCCACATACACGACTTTTGATATCTGTCAGTCAGTCGTCATTTTACCCATGCAATAGTTTATAATCCAATCACATAATCTCCAATTTATGCAACAGTATTCCAAGCTGTATTCTGTCAAAAGCCTTAACAAAATCCAAAGTGTCATTGTGTGCCCACTCCGATTCTCTAGAAGGGAAGTGGATACACCATTATGAATAATGTTACTACTGAATTAGAATTCAATGGTAATATTATTATAGAATGTGAGAAAGTTGGTAAAACATTTCCTTCCTTTAGTAAACCCATGCTGTTCATTGTCAAGTAGAGATTGCCTGCGAACTCATTTTTAATGCAAACCCTAACCAATATTTCCAAAATCTTTAGCACCAGTCCTGAAACACTGATTTGTCAATAGTTGGATACGTTGGTCTTTGCACCACCCATTTGCAACGAGATTATCATACATTATTTCAATTCCTGCTGTAGAATGTTCTCTGTTCAGAGACTCAAATAATAGACTGGTTAAGTTAATAGCTAATTCAGCTGAACACTGTTCTAACACCAGTGCTGATATCCATCAGTCGCTATTGCTGCATTGTTATTCAGTTTGTGTGACAGCTCTAATACTACCTCCTCACCAACATGAGATTCCTCGTGGGGTGAAGAGGTAGGGGTATGTACAATGCTGCATGTATTAGGTTGATAGCTTTTAACAAAATGGCTAATCATTAGCTGAACAAACAGGTCTGCATCCATCACCAAATCAGATTCTGTCAAATCGCATGCATTTGTAAGACTATGTTTGAAGCGCTCCAAAAAGTTAAAAATTCTGTTAGAATTATGAGCGTATTGAGGAGTTAATCATTTTAACTTAAAAAGTTTGTTTTAAAAAGTGTTAATTTAGTCTTCTGATAAGACATGTAAGATCAGTAGCAAAGCACATTGCACCAATCTGAAGCAGAGCAACTGTGTCGAAGTCGTCAACGGGGCTTCTTGCACTGAAATATGTATGAAAAGTCTGCTTTGCCGAGAGCGGCTGGAGTTTGGTTTGAAAGCGACTTTTACTCTCACTTTGGTAGAAACTGAGAGTAAAAGTGTCTAACGAGAAATAGTTTAACTGATATAAAAAAATAAAGCGATGGCAGCAATGAAGGAGATAGCTCGCATGTGCGGAGCGACACATAGCGCGAAGCAGTAGCTGGAGCGATTGCAAAAATGACTACCATGTGGATCAAGTAATAACAAAAAGAAATACGAACTAGATCAGAAAAATGAGGGAATTATTGGGCATGAAAGAAAAATTAACGAGTGAGTGCTATATGGCCATTCAATCATGAAAGGTTTGACCAATGAGAGTTGCCAAAATCATGAGTGGTTACCCAGTCACTAATAACCAAATACAGGTAGGATAAATGGAGGGATGTGAGGTCGCTGTTATCCCTGTCTGTTTTTAACAGATGTAAGTTAGATAGGATGTATATAAGTGACATCAGTGATCTGAAGTAGATAAGTAACGTCCTTTTTTAGATATAGTTTCGTTACGTCATTGTAATGGGCACCAGTGATGTCATCATTATCCTGGATGCATGAGTTGTGTGAGTGCCCTCTTTTTTATTTGATTGCAGTGATGCACTATTGGGGATGGCTCGATTAGGAATTCTGAGTGATGCTTATTATTATTATTATTTGTCACCTCCAGGGAGTCTAAAGTCTCATCGAGGGAGGGCATCTACTCTAAACTCTGTCTCCACTACTTCACAATCCACCAAATGACCGCAACTACACCATCGCCATCTATCGCCGACCACCACCACTGGTATGTCCATAGACAATCACAAACATCCATGCCCACCTAGGGATTCGAACCCACAGCCTTTTGGCTAGGAAACAGATATGCTAACCACTAGGCCAGCCAGGCTGGCAAAGTCAACTGCACCAGGTGTTCCCAGGTAGGTACCCTCCCAAGTACTGACCGGGCCAAAGCTGCTGAACTTCTGTGATCGGATGAGAACCGGTGCAATCAGCCCTGTGATATTTAGTGTATGGAATTCTTGGAATTTCCCTGGAGGGGTGGGGAACATCCATCTATGATGTCATGTTGTGTCTTTGGTTTGAGTGTGGAATTCTGGATAATGGTTCCTGTATGGAATTCAGGCAGGTGGTCTGTTGATCCCAGTTGATGAAAATACCACATTGTGCCTTTTGGTTCGAGTATGGAATTCTGGGCAATGGTTTGATTGAGAAACCCTGGAAGGTGGACTATTCAGCCCAGTTGTCAAAGATGTCACGTTGTTTCTTTTGGTTAGTGCATGAAATTTTGGGTAATAGTTAGAGCATGGAATTCTGGGATGTTCTCTGGTGCAGGAATCTCTCAGTGACGTGAGATAAGCCTTTGGTTTGAGTGTAACATTAAGGGTAACGATTAGAGATTGGAATTGTGGGAAGACATTTGGTCAGGTGTTGATTTCCTTGACTCGATTGTGGAACTATGGGAAAAATTATGCCAGTGGTGGAAAGATATCCTCGGCTACTTGCAATGCAGAATAGACTATGAACTGGACATTGGAGACTGTAATAGTCTCAAATGACAAGATGGTGAGCTTATCATCAATGAAACAGGAAATTGTATAAGTAAAGTTTTCAGCTGCAAGAAGCTGTGCGATTTTCACCAAAATTGTACTATATTGATAATCATTTACTATTTTTGAAACTGAATTACAAGCAATCAGAAATTCGGGGAAAAATAATAGCAACTGATCTCAATTTGTTGGTGGTAAAATTGACTTTGGAGACCTTATTGAGTTTAATAAACATTCCTTGTTTTTGTACAGACAGTTTGTTTATATTTGGTGACAAGAGAATTATATGGAATAATTAGGCAGGAACCATGTAGTTTCTAGACTAGCACTCTGTATGATATTTGGAGCTGTGCTCCCTATGTTGTCAGATCTAAAGAAACATTTACGTGGCCAGCTTTTGATGTAAAGCAACAAATAACAGCGAGTAACAAAATTTTTCTTTATAAAACTAATTGGAAAAAATCTTAAGAGTGTAAACTAAATCTTGTGAAATATTTCTAGGTAATCACATGTTTGTATTATTCTCTGTGAATATACTAGTAAGTAATATTTCAGCAAATAAAATATGCATTTTTAAACTTAAATGAACAAACTTTTGTGTTTTTGGAGTGTTGTCATTTTTAAGATACAACACAGTGAAATTCTTATTGAGTTATTCTGTTTAAAAGTTGATATATATATCCATAATTTTATACCTCAATGCAATTGTTTAATTATGGAAAAAAAGTTAACATTTAATAAGGAAAAGTAATGAAATCTTAAGATCTATAAAATGACAACTAAACGAATACTGTTTGTGTATATTTGGTCGCAAAGGAATCTTTAACCAGAATCTTTAACACAGATCAAAATATTCACTGAGTTATATATGTACAAAAGGTGATATCAAAGATAGATTTCTGCTTATTTATGCATGCAAAATCACTTAAGTTTTTTACTCAGTTATTCTGTTGATAATTTGATATATAAATCCATAATTTCATCTTAATACAATTCTGTCACAGAGGACCAAATAGGGGTTGGGAAATTGGGGTAATGGAATGCCACTATCAGCCCTGTGTGTTCTTATCAGATGTGGATATGAAATAGCACACACACACACTTAAAATACCAAATCGTACTGCATGTGTCATCACTACTGTGAAATAAATGCAGGGAACGGAAAGAAAAAAAACTGATATCTAGTCATTAATTATTTTAGAAAAATGCCTACTGCTACCTATTCACAAGAAAACACGAATGTAAAAGAAAACTGTGATGACATCTCTTGACACTAAACTATAAATTCCTATATTCTAATTTGGGATGAAATACCACACACACACACACACACACTTAAAATACCAAAGCAGTGTGCTATGTGTTCATATTATGGTGAAATTAATGTGGGGGGATGGGGGACACCACTGATATCCAGTAGTTAATTATTTTAGAAAATGTCTAACTTCTACCTATTGACAAGAAACGTGAATGTAAAGAAAAAGCAAACTCCTTGCACCATCTCTTGACTCTAACCTAAAAATTCCCATAGTCAAAATTAGGAATGAAATACTGCACACTTATATAGGAAAACTCATGCTGAACCTATGGACAAATATTTTCCCATAGTTACACAATTGAGCCAAAGACCTCAACACCTGAACAAATGTCCTCCCAGAATTCCAATCTCTAATCATTACCCTTAATGGCACACTCAAACCAAAGGCTTACCTCATGTCACTGAGAGATTCTGGCACCACAGAACATCCCAGAATTCCATGCTCTAACCATTACCCAGAATTCCATACTCGAACCAAAAGACACAATGTGACATTATCGTCAATTGGGTTCAACAGACCACCTCCCAGAATTCTATGCTAGAACCATTACCCAGAATTCCATGCTGGTTCCATTATCAAGAATTCCACACTCAAACCAAAGACTCAACATGATGTCATAGATCGATATTCCCCACGCCGTCCAGGGAAATTTCAAGAATTCCATACTCTAAACATCATACAGAATTCCATAATCAAGCCATTTCCCATTGTGCATCACTGCAACCAAACAAAAAAGGGGGCATTCACACATCTCATGCATCCAGGATAATGATGACATCACTGGTGCCATTACAATGACGTAACGAAACTACATATAAAAATGACGTTACTTATCTACTTCAGATCAATGATGTCACTTATCTACATCCTATCTAACTTACATCTGTTAAGAACAGACAGGGATAACAGCGACGTCACATCCCTCCATTTTATCCTACATGTATTTGGTTACTAGTGACTGGGTAACAACTCATGATTTTGTCAAACTCTCATTGGTCACACCTTTCATGATTGAATAACCATATAACCCTCACTCCTTAATTTTTCTTCCACTCTCAGTCATTCCCTCATTTTTCTTATCTAGATCTTGTTTCTTTTTTTTTATTTCTTGATCCACTCGGTAGCCATGTTTGCAATCGCTCCAGCTGCTGCTTCGTCCTATGTGTCACTCCGCGCATCGCAGCTTTCTCCCTCATTGCAGCTATTGCTTCATTGTTTTATATCAGTTAAGCTATCTCTCGTTCGACACTTTTACTCTCACTTTCTACCATGTCACATTTAATCTCACTCTCAATGATATCTGGCGTTACATCACAATTTTCAATCGTATTCTTGCTTTCATCCAGAACATCAATCTCGTGACCTGAGACATATTTTGATCCTCGCTTTCTTGTCACTTTCCCACCACTGTCACTTTTAAATCAAACTCCAGCCACTCTAAGCAAAGAATAACTTTCACATATATTTCACTGCAAAAAGTACCTTTGATTAAATGTTTAAACAATGACCTTCATATTGATGGAATGTGCTGCGTATCTTACCTATCTTATCAAAAGACTAAATTAACACTTTTCAAAACAACCGTTTTCAGCAAAGCTAATTAGCTACGAGATATACTCTAAACCTATAACAATTGTTTAAGTTAAAGCTCTACTTTTTAAACTAAATAAGTTGTCTTTTCGACCACATCAGACACAATCCTATCAGTACACGCCACCTGGCAGAATCTGATGGGTTGAACTGATGCAGACCTCATTGTTCAGCTAATGATTGTCCATTTGCTAAAAGTTCCCAACCTAATACTCTATAGGCAACATTGAATTTACCCCTATCTTTTCACGCATGAAACACTCATGTTGGGAGAAGGTAGTATTGGTGCTTTTGCACAATCTGAATAACAATTCAAGGTAACCATTGGTGTGCCTCAAGCATCTGTCCTTGGTCCGGTTATATTCAATCTGTAGATTAATGTTATTGCAAAGAACTTTACAGGTGACATTCGTTGACGATAGAAAGGTAGGGAAATCAGGATGCTGCTGATATATATTACTTGCAGGATGAGTTGAATAGGCTAGAAGTGTAGGCACGTGAAAACGGCTATCGATTCGATGCTAATTCATGTAAAGTCATGCACTTTAGTGTGATTAGATATCCAATGTTCTATTATAATGATGAGATTGTGGTTTAAGAGACTGATGCGGCTAGGAATCTTGGAGTTTCAGTAGATAGAAAGTTAAATGTACATATAGCAAAGTACAAGGATCATATAGCAAAAATTGTAAATACAATTCAGAGAATAAGCAATGACGATGCTGAAACAAACCTTAACATGTAATGATACAGAAATCATTTTGCCTCTTTAGAAGACCTTGATAAAACCTCACATGGACTATTGCGCGCAAGTGTATTTTCCTGGGTTCCATACAAAGAATTGCATCAGAAATGATATCAGGATTGAGAAATACTGATTTTGAAGACATGAAAAATTTATAGGCTGCAGACACTAGCAAAGAGGAGGAGACTTACAAATTTTAGAAATTCAGTAGATGGAATTTTTCATTTTATTGAGGGTAGGGAAAAATTCTGAATGCACCCATGGAAGTTGAGAATGAATGCTGTCAATAGGAGTGAGGCTAGATTTTTATCTCAGTGCGCTGATTGGTTTTAAAGGATTGCCTTTAGATGTTGTGTATGCAAGTAATCTGAATGAATTCAAGAAGAGATATGACTCGTGCGAATAGTACGGCCTTGCTCTGTATGTTCCTGACTACATTGAGGTCGGTATTAATAACACACACACACCATTGTGTGTGTGTGTGTGTGTGTGTGTGTGTGTGTGTGTGTGTGTGTGTGTGTGTGTGTGTGTGTGTGTGTGTGTGTGTGTGTGTGTGTGTGTGTGTGTGTGTGTGTGTGTGTGTGTGTGTGTGTGTGTGTGTGTGTGTGTTAGAGTTAAAAAAACTCTAAAAAAATGAGTATTTTTCTATTTATTTGTTCTAATTGACTGCTATTTTATTTGCTATACATATTTCTTGAATATATTAAGAGGGCTGGTGTTGTGTACTTAAATCGGTTAATATTTTAAATCTATCTATTAATTTTATCAAAGGCTTATCTCATAACCAACCGAGGCCACCTGTATTTCTTTTGAAATTCTCTTCTTTGTTCGAATTTAAAATAAAAATTTAGGCTATGCAATATCGGATTTCTCTAAATTTATTATCTTATTCTGGTTTTTAGCTCTCTACAATACTGTTTAGTAAGAAAAAAATCAGCTAACGCCTTTTTATTCTTGTATATAGGGAGTAGGAGAGGTCGATTAGCCCTATCTAACTTTTGGAGACTGAGTGGGCAGTTCAATCTCCACAATCTCCAATCAGAGATAGCTGGCCCAAGGCTATTACTAATTAAGCGGCATGCAGTGAAGAGAGACGGCTCAACAAGTGCCGCCATCTCGTGGTCCCTAACGCTAACACTGTAATTGATTCTCTGAAATAATGTGGGTTCTTCGGTCGATTTTCTTGAGTTTACGGGGCGAAAAACCCGAGTTTCCGGGAGAAAAAAACTCGCCTTGCCCGTGCTAGAGATCGACTACTCGGGAAACGGTCGAAAATAGGCTTAGAAAAATTTACTCTAATCGTAGACTAGATTCGAAACCAAGAAGTCTTCATTCGTGCGTTCAAGCGCCGTGGTTTGCAAACGCCACATCCACTGAGCTACATAGGCTTACCATTTAGTTTCTCTTTTAATATTCCTGCATAAATTTTGATGTGTATTTACTAATACCCGAATAGTTATTGCATCTATCTTTATAGTAGCAATTACTTGCACGCTTAGCAATCTTATTATGGTTTTTCATATGTCAGGCAGGATCATTCGTTGATTTCTATTTAGGCTGCTTTCAGAACGGAGAACCAGTGCGGCTTCTTTGATATAAGATTTCAGGTGTCGCAATTTCAAAGAAGCCACAGGTTCTTCGTTCTGAAAGCAGCCTAAATAGAAATCAAGGAATGATCCTGCCTGACATATGGAAAACCCTAATAAGTTCGCTGAGCTTGCCAGAATTTAATTTCGCTTCAAACTATACACAGTTCACATACAACAATAACTAATGAAACACATGCTCAGTGCGTATGATGTCACGTGTCTTTTAATGCATGTCATGGTTTATATGTTTGTTCTATGTACTAGCGACTTTGTCTTTACCGTTTTGTATTCCCTGAAGAAGCCAAACAGCCCAGTTGTTGAAACTTGTTGTCATAATTTATTATCATTAAATTCATTGGTCCATAAAATAACCCAGTGTAATCTTATTCTAAAATAAAGTTATTGGCCAAAAAATATACACACACCTTAATATTTGTTGATATTTTAAAAACATTTATCATTATTTAATCTGTTTTTAACTAATAAGAGTTTGTGATGGAATATTCAAGCCAGCCTAGTTCGCCAAGGGTTAGTGTATACGTCTCGTAAATTATGGGTCAAGTATGTTTCTTGTACTACAGAATGTAGAACTGTGAATGATGTAGAATTCAATACATTACGTAAAAACATAAAATCAAAATTTTTTAAGTTGCTTATAGGTGGGCTAATTATTAAGCATTTCCAAAGAGTGTGCGTCCAAAAGATTGATTACTGTGGGATGATTATCAAGTAGATATAAACATGCTAATCAGAAATAAAACCTGAAGATTACATAACTCAGTTCATCATTAATTCAGATTTTCGCATGAAAAATAAAAATCTCAAACATGAACTTCTGATGTATTTCAGGTTTCTAACTGGTTTCTAATGATAATAAAGATTAACCATATGAACTAGTAGACAGAAGTTCGATAAATATATTTTTTGTTAGCGGACAAATGCAAATCAATTTCAGTATAACTTAGAACGTCTTGAGTCGTTTATGCATTTCCATCTTGAAAAAGACACAGAAGTTATTTTGCTAAACAAAAGAATCTTTTGTATCCAATGTCTTCTTACGATCTTAGATGTCTTGTTAACATCTGGATAAGTCATCGTGAATATTATAAATAAATTTTAATAATGATGTTTACGTGATAAACACAGAAACTTATTGTGATTATAAGACCATCGGTTTAATACACATATGTACAAGAACGCCGACTAGTTTCGCTAGCATACTGTCTAGCTTTCTCAAGACTAAAAAAAAAAAAGGTGAAAAAAATAATAAAAAAATAAATAACGAAAGAATACAGTAACCGTTTTTTTTTTTTAATATTTTTTACAGTAACCGTTTACAACTGTTAGGCAACCAAATTTGAAAGCTCTCGTGACAATGTATGCATGTAGCAAGATGCTTCAGTCATTATTTTGAATACACGTTACATAGTTTTTAGCGAACTGTAGTTCCCCTACCTTCTTCTTCTTCTGCAGCTTTTCCCACTTAAGTAGGGTCGCTGTTTGTAGTGGGTCTCCTCCACAACTTCCTGTCTTGGGCTGTAGCCAAATCCAAGTTCTTCATCCTTAAGTCCTCCTCCACCATCTCCCTGAATCTCTTCTTTGGCCTTCCGCGCTTCCTCTTCCCCTGCACATCCATCTGCATGGCCTTTCTTCCCACATACTCTTCCTTCCTCCTCATCACATGACCAAACCATCTCAACCTTGCTTCTTGTATCTTTGCTCCTAAGTTCGTAACTTTCACCATACCCCTTACTTAGTCATTTCTCAGATGATCCTTTCTGGTCATATCACACATCCACCTAAGCATTCTCATCTCCGCTACCTCCATCCTGGGGATGTTATTTTTCCTCAGGGCCACAGTTTCCAAAACATACGTCATAGTTGGTCTCACTAGTGTCCTGAAATTTTGCCTTTTAGATTGATCGGCACCCTCTTATCACATAACACTCCAGCCATCCCTCTCTCTCTCTCTCTCCAGTTCCTCCATCCTGCTTGTATGCTGCATCCCACTTCCTTCTCAGCCTCACCAGGGCCGGTGGAAGCGGGCATTCAGAGCATGGGGTGCACGCAGGCGCCGCTACGAAGGGGGGCACCGCCGCCGGGGCACACACAGGCTCGGATTGTTACAGGAGCGCTTAGATAGAAATTGCATGCGGGTGGCAAAGACCCTAGCCCCGCCACTGCTGCTCATACTCTAAATTTAATTATTAACGATGCAGCCAAATTGAATGCATATACAATTAGTTTCTTTGCAATTATTCAAGAAATATACAATTTCTTTTCATTCTCTTACAAACGTTGGGCAATCCTTTTCAAGTTCGTAAAAAAATTAACATTGAAACAGCCATTAGAAACGCGATGGGAAAGTAAAATTAATGCAATCCGCCCTCTATGATATCAGTTAGGAGAAATTTACGATGCACTTTTTGAAATTTTAAATAATGAAAATTTTAATAAAGAAACTCAGCATAAAGCACAATCATTATGTGCTAAAATAAAGGACTACACATTTATTTGCTCAAGTCTTATAACTTGTCATGGTTTTCTTAACAGAATAATGCCTGTGAGTAAAATGCTTCAAGACAAAAATATGAACATTACACTTGCTTTAGAATCGATCGAAAACTTAAAAAATATTCTTACAAGAGTATCGATCAGATACAAATTTTAAAGAAGTTCTAAAAACGGCAAAAGAACTGAGTGAAGAAGTGGATGGAGTCGTAAGAATGCTCCTTCGACAGTCTTATTAAATTGAATTATTTAGTTAACAACACTCTACTGTTTACTCATAATAAAACCATGCAATAAAGAGTAAGTGTCGTTTAAATCGCACTGCATGGAGAACAAGAATTTAAAACTGGTACGGAAGTTCGACGACGAAAGACGACACAACAATTTGACTACGAGCATCATAGAGGGGAAAATAGTTCCACTGCATGACGGTGGCTCCAAGGCTGCTGTTGAAAATTACCGGCCAATCACCATAACAGGAATCGTTATCAAGGTCTTGGAGAAAATAGTGAAGAGGAAAATACAAGATTGGATAGATGAAAATGGGATACTATATCGGGGACAGCATGATTTTGTGAAGGGTAGGTCATGCCTCAGTAACTTGCTCACGTATTATAACACAGTGACGGCTGAACTGGATAAGGGTAATGGGTTTACAGTGATTCTACTGGACCTTGGTAAGGCCTTTGACAGGATACCACATGGAATTCTAATCAGTAAAATGCAGTTGGTGAGATGGATAGGAGGGTTGTTGACGGAGAGATATCAGAGAGTGGTTTATTCAGGAGTAGAATCCACAAGACGGCCTGTGACTAGTCGTGTGCCACAAGGATCTGTTATTGGACCACTACTGTTTAATTTGTTCATTAATGATATAGGAAAGGATCTGAGAGGAACAGTTCATTTGTTTGCATATGATGCAAAGTTGGGTAGGGCAATAGTGAATGCAGATGATGTCAAAATTTTGCAGGATGATTTGGATAGATTGGAGGTCTGGGCTAAGAAGAATGAAAAATGTAAAGTTATACATTTTGGGGTGAAACGATTAGCAGCAGATTACTACATTGGTGGAACTGTACTCCAGGAAATTGATGAGCCACGAGATTTAGGAGTGTTGGTGGATAAGGAGTTGAAGTTTAGGGGGAACATTGCAAAAGTGGCCAAATCAGCTCATCAAATCACTTGGTTGCTGAAGAATACATTGACAAGCAGAGACAAGCAGGTTATTGTTCCTCTGTATCGAGCCTTGATAACACCCCATCTCGACTACTGTGCCCAGATTTGGTCACCTAGGTTTCTTCTTGATGGGGAGGAGGTGGAGAGGATCCAGAGGCGAGTGACCAAGATGATAGCAGGTCTGTGGAATTAATCTTATGGGAACAGGTTGAGGATTTGTGGGTTGCAAAAATTAGTTGATAGGCAGAGGAGGGGAGATATGATTGAGACATTCAAATTACTGAAGGGTTTCTATAAAATTAATTCAGAAGATATTTTTGAGAATAGGGCTGGTTTGGGAGGACTAGGCGACATCAATGGAAACTGGGCAAAAGTGTGGTTAGTAAAGGTGTTAGAGCTGGGTTTTTTACTTTTAGAGTGGTGAATGAGTGGAATGGGCTGCCAGAGTCTGTGGTGAATGCTGTGACAGTGAATGAGTTTAAGGCGAGGTATGATAGATACAGTATGAATGTCGAATAGTTGTGATGAACATTATTTGGGGCCTCTCTCGTTGAATCTAAGGACTCCCTGGAATTGCCTGTAATAATAATAATAATAATAATAATAATAATAATAATAATAATAATAATAATAATAATAATAATAATGACGAAACGCCACAATCGCCAGAAGATAAATTTAGAGTGAACGTGATTTATACACTTCTAGACGTTGCAATGTGTTCGTTAATAGAACGTTTCGAACAACTAAAAAGATATTATGATAATTTCAATTTCTTGTATAGATTACTACAAATCAATAACAAAGATTTACGAAAAAATTGTGACGATTTAGAGATTCTCTTGAAGGACGGCGACAATAAAGACGTAAATGCAATAGAACTCTGTGACGAGTTATGTGCTTTCCGGGATATTTTTCGGAAGGTTAATTTAAATATTCAAAACCCTTTCGATATTCTCATTTTTATAGTGTCCAATAATTTATCTTTCCCTAACTTTTCAATTGCTTTAAGAATACTATTAACCTTACCTGTTAGTGTAGCGAGCGGTGAAGGTTCCTTTACCAAGTTGAAATTGATTAAAACCTACTTAAGAACAAGCATGTCACAAAAAAGCTTGTTAGTTTGGTTAATAGCTATTGTTATAACGTCTAATTCCGCACATATTGTATATGTGCGGAATTAGACGTTAAGACCATTATTTCTAATTTTGTGAATATGAAATCAAGAACCCTAAAATTTTAATAAAAAAATTTCAAGTATATTTATGTAAATTAATTTATTTTCTGTTATTCTGTAAAGGTTTTATTTTTGAATACTTATATTAAATGTTCTAATTATTTCTGAATTCTTTTCTTATTTTCTCATCTATCTTGAGTTTCTTTTATATATTTTCCTAAAAGATAGTTCCACTTATAAAAATTATTAAAAAATATTTACAAGTTACTAAGAATTTAGTAAGATACAAGAATTTTTTAAACTTTAGTTCAAATAAATTTTAATTTTAATTAAAATTCATTTTAATTTTGTTTGCGATTCGGGTCGGTGAGAAGGCTATAATCCCTGTATCATTATATTCAACATTAAAGTGACTTTAATCGTTGTTTTGCTTTAACTTTTGAGAATTTTTTTGAATATTCGGGTTTTTAACGATTATCATGCCTAGTCAACACTCCCGGTTCGTCACATTTAGCGAACCACCGTGTGGCTGGTCTGTCAAAATTTATTTAAGAAATTTGAAATAATTTAAATTTTTATTAAGTATAATTTCTGGGAAATTCCCATGCTACTCCTCTTAAACACTATTAATATAATTAACGGCTATTTTAGCCTGTTTTTGTTTAGAATTGTCCCTTATATTTAATACATTGGCTAACATAACTCAAAAGGGGTATATATATATATTTTTTTTTTTTTAGGGCATTATGGGCGAGTATAGAAGGCAATTATGGCAGAATAAAAAATGTGGAAAAATTATGTGCATACCTTGTTTTTGGTTTAAAGATGCCTTCTAAATCCAAGCTTTCCCGTGTGCTGTATAGTTTGAAATAATCACGTGCACATCACGCACCAATTCATGGCATGCTATATGATACATGCGTTAATGACACATGACGAGTATTAAACGCCTACAATGTAAAGTAGACGAGCATTCGAAGTTGTTCATTATCTGTTGCTAGTTATATGCGTGTAATTTTAACGGTGTCTTGCACTTAAATTTTTGAAATATTTTCATTTTTAATCCTAAAATTGGGGTGGAAGGGGTGGTGAAGTGCAATACATAGCCACTCCCACTCAAATGTCAACCTCACCTTCCCGTGGTCCATCCTGTTCTAAAAGTACAAACGAGGCACTGGCGACCGAGTATGGACGGTATAACCTTAACACCCTAACAGAGTAAAAGCTGTTAGATCTGCCTGTCCAGAGGCGTTAGGTTGCAGCCCTACCACTGGACTTACCCAGCGACAGGTTAGTAACCTGCCCCGGGGAAATTCAAAATACTTTCAAGTTTCATGCAAAGAAAAGCCGGACGGACTGTCAGGGAAAAGACCACAACCCAGGAAACGGTAAAGGAAAGTGGAAAAAGGAACACATAATGAAGATTGCAACATGGAATGTGAGAAGCATTGCACACAAAGAAGAAGAACTTGATAAACAACTAAACCAAGCTAACATAAAGATATGTATAGTAACAGAAACAAAGAAAAAACAAAAAGGTACAAAAGAAACAAACAACTATATACAAATCTACAGTGGGGTAAAAAAAGAAGAAAGAGCAAAAGCAGGTATAATGATTATGGTACATAAATCCCTAAAGAACAATATTGTATATTACAACTATTTGAATGAAAGACTAATGGAAATTAGACTCAAGACATTAAGAGGCCACATAACAATAATTGGTGCATATGCACCAGAAGAGGGAAAAGAAGAAGACAGTAATATATTTTATAAAGAATTACAGAATGCCATAGATAAAACAAACAAAACTGACTATTTACTGCTAGCAGGAGATTTAAATGCCAGAATAGGAAACAAAAAATACAAAACAAACATAAGTAAATTTGGCGAAGATACATGTAATCAAAATGGTCGCAGATTGCGCGATTTTGTCATTTATAATAATATGAGAATAATGAATTCAATGTTTAAACACAAGGAAATACATAAATATACTTGGTCAGCCAGAGGATACAAATCAGTAATTGACTACGTTATCACAAATTTTAAATTAGCGGAGTTAATTTTAGACGTAAGAGCATATCGAGGCTTTGAATTAAACTCTGATCATTATATGGTTTCAGCAAAAATTCGTTTTAAATCAAAGTGGCTAAAAACACATAGAATTCAAAATTCTTACCAGCCAAGCTACAAAATTTCTTCATTACAGGATCCTCAAGTTAGACTACAATATCAAAAATGCACAAACTTAAAAACAGAAACCACACATGAATCAAGTGATATAAAAGATGAATGAGAAATTTGTTTCAAATTCTCACAAAAGCAGCAACAGAAACCTTAGGAATAAAGCACAAATGCATTAGAAAAAGAGGACTACGAAACTGGAACAAAGAAATAGAAAATATAATAAAAACCAAAAAGGATAGTTACCAGAAATGGCTAAATTCCAAAACAATAGAAGCAGAAACAGAGTATAAAAGAAATAGTGCAATTGCAAAACGAGAAGTAAGGAAAAAACATAGAGAAAGATGGAACAATTTCGTAACAGAACTAGAAAAGGATTTATTTAAGCCACAACCCAAAACCTATAAAGAAATAAAATACATGAATAAAGAAATAAAAGAAAAGATAAAAATACAAACAATAGATTTAGAAAAATGGGTGACCTATTTCCAAAATCTCTGGACAGATGAGAACAATGAATTAAAATTTTATAAGACAAAGAATGACCTAATAGAAAATATCACAATGTTAGAACTGAAAAATATAATAAAGAAGATGAAAAATAGGAAAACGCCAGGAGAGGACAATATAAATATAGAACTATACAAAAATGCAGGTAAAAAATTTAATGAAAGACTTTTGAAATTTTTTAATATGGTTTGGATGTCCGGAAAAACCCCTAACTCTTGGAAAAAAGCACTGGTCATCCCAATCTATAAAAAAGGAAATAAAGACAATTGCAATAATTATAGGGGAATTGGCCTGCTGAATACAGGATATAAAATATATGCAGGAATATTAAAAGAGAAACTAAGCAGCATTGTAGAAAACAAATTACTAGAAGAACAAAATTGCTTCCGAAAAGGCCGATCCTGCATAGATCCAATTTTTACTTTAAAATTATTAGTAGAAAAGAGAAGAGAATTTCAAAAAGAAACACATGTGGCGTTTATTGATTATGAAAAAGCGTTTGACAAAATTAGTCGACAAAAATTGTTTAAAATATTAACCAATTTAAACATACTAAACCAACTTTTACAATCTATTCAAGAAATATATACAGGAAATAAAATAGCAGTTAAATTAGAATACACCTCAGAATGGAAAGATATATCAAGAGGAGTACGACAAGGGTGTACCCTCTCACCTGTGCTTTTCAATATATATATAAATGAAATATTAACAATCTGGAAACAGCATAACCCATTTGGTATACAAATGACCCCGCAAATGAAGATGATACACTACTATTTGCAGATGATCAAATAGTATTAGCTACATCAGAAGATGATTTACAAAGATCATTAAAATCATTAAATGATATCTCAAAGCAATATAATATGACAATATCCAAAGAAAAAACAAAAATAATGGCATTCAAAGGAGAAAACCCAATAAGAAGTAAAATAGCGATAGATAATACAATACTAGAACAAGTAAACACTTTCAGATACTTGGGATGTGATCTATCGTACGAAGAAGAAAAAGACATAGACACTAAAATATCAAACTTTGTCAAAGTAAATGGCATAATAAATAGTATATTTAAGCCATCCCTGGTACAAAAACACACTAGAATCAGACTATATAATGTCAAAACCAACTCTACTATACGGAAGCGAAACATGGACCATGAAAAGGAAAGGTAAAAAACGAATTCAAACAGCAGAAATGAAGTTCCTCAGAAAAACAGCTAGATATACCAAGTGGGACCACAAAACAATTGAAGAAATCTTACAATCCCTAAAAATCAAACCAATTAATTACTACATAAGACAGTATAAACAAAAATGGCTAGAACATTTAAATCGAATGGACAACAGCAGACTACCAAAAATATTATACAGATACAAAATAAGTAGAAAAAGAAGAATCGGAAGACCAAGAAAGAGATGGCATGAGACCGGAACAGGCCACATGGCCTATATTAAATGATAGGAAGAAGAAGAAGAAAATCCTAAAATGAGTGAATCAAGTAAAAGACAACGAACCCATAATTTTAACACTGACTGGGAGGAAACATATAGTTTTGTTAATTTTAAAGATAATCATGTTTGTTTGTTGTGCAACAGTACCGTTGTAATTATGAAGCACTGGCCAATTAAATAATGCAATGCCAAAGATCACACTAACTTAAATATATATAGTTAAATTTTTATATAATGTAAACTTTTAAGTAATAAAACATTTCATTATAATGTAAACTTTGTATGTATTCATTTATCAATTCAAAAAAATTGCTTGAAAAAATAGATGGTGCCAGTCGCCCAACCGATATTTTAGAATATGCTCTAGGAAACGAAAAGGTTGGGAACCCCTGGTCTAGATGTTTACGTCAATAACTTTAGGCAATAATAGGAAAGTCATTTTGCTTGAAGCGATGAGTATTTTGATTGTCATAGAGGTTTCTAAGAGTAATGACAGTGTATGCGGTGACATGAAACTTGAAAATGCAATATTATAAGACTCCTGAATCTGATATGTATATGAAGTCAAGTCCGCACGTGTGAGGGTGAGCAGGTTGCACCCCCGTACAAAGGGTCCATGATTTGGAGGGTCGCCATTTCAAGACGATAAATAATAATAAATTTTTATACAATGCTCTTATTAATGAAGTAAAATTTTACTATATAGACTGCATTGCACCATTTAAAATAACCAGTAAGGCTATATAAAAAATGATCATTAATCTCAACAACCGGTTATCCGCTTTGCTATGAATTTCCGGTTCAAGAGTGGTGAGTCAAAGCAGGTCTGAATTGTGTTGTGAATTTTTTTTTTTTCGATAATTGAGAACATTTTTTTAGATGCTCTGTTTTTTTATGTACACTTACGTATAATCTTATCTTTATTTTTATTTATTATATAAATAAAAATTTCTTGAAATTAATTAATTTCATGAAATTTGCAATTTCTATTTAATGGTGCGTTGAAATATAACTGTTAGCAAAGACACCTCTTTCCCATTGGGTTATAATAAAGTGACATTAATCACTGTATCCATTACTACTACAATAGTATACATTTAGTTTCATTGCAACGTTCGAGGTAATCAGTGTTAATATTCATGTTGAACAGAATTTATCAAAAACAACGTGTGTATGTGGTATTTTCACGTAGGAATTGCGGTGGATTGAAGAATTCTTATACTCCAGCAGACAAGGGTCTCCGTATTTCACAATTTCTCCTTTCCGCAATCAATACAGGAATAATGGAAAGATCACGTGTCGCGTACATTTTTACAAAGGAATCAGTATACTTGAGAGCAAATGGTAAGTATTGTATACCGCTTGAGTGAGCCTATTTTGCTCTATCGTAATGTGGGAAGTTAAACAATTGACAATTTACAATTGACATTTATGTCTTTAAGGGTGAAGCAAAATGCTTTTCATACTCCCTGCTATCTGTTGTGGTTACAGTGAGGGTAAAATTTACGAGCAGTTTGCTCACCCCGAATGGGCATGGAGATTATGCATCACTAAAGGAGGCTAATATAGCTTTTGGTCTTCTATATTTGAATATGTCCGTTGGATCGTATGCTGCAACTTGCTGAACCAAATTGTTGGGATGTGTGGACGTCTTTAGGAAAAACTTCGATGCTAAGGATTGTAGAAAAGAGAAAATATAGGGAATATTTGTGTCTCTATGGAGTTGATTGTTTCTAACATATCACAGGGCTTTCAGAATCATTCACAAGCACTTGTTCTGCACTCGCTGTATTTTGATAATGTTAGCATTAGAGGTGTGGCTCCAGGCCGGAGAGGCTTAGATGATTATAGGACGAATCGTCATCTGGTATAGTTGCAATTTGATTCTGTTGCTGAGCTTGCTATTTCTATTAATTAGCGGATAGATCTGAACTATGGCTTTAGATGCCTTTGTGCATGCAGACTTCATGTGTTGGTTGAAAGATAGCTTTTTGTCGAGAATTACACCCAGGTAATTTGTTTCTTTCTGCCAGGGAATTTTAGTATTGAATAGTAACACATCTCCTGCAGGAGACATTGGCCTTTTTGAGAAAAGAATGGCTGAGCTTTTTAGGGGGTTGACTTCCATTCTCCACTTGGAGAACCAACCCTCCAGCTTTAGAAGGTTTTCTTGAATCTTTCTGGTAATGAACTGGGGTCTGAGAGATCTGCATAGTATTGCTGTATCGTCCACATACAGGGCCAAAATGGAAGTCATCGGATTGTGTTGGATGTCTGACATGTATACAGAAAACAGCAATGGAGCCAGTAGAGTAGATCCTTGCGGCACTCCAGCAAAGATGTGGCGCTGGGACGATGGAGAACCGTTGATTGATTTTAACTTGCATTGAACTATTCTGAAGAAATGAATGGATTAGATGAACCATTTTTTGTGAGGTACCGGATGAGATAAGTTTGTATAGGAATCCAAAATGCCAGATTTTTTCAAATGCTTTGGATAGGTCTAGGAAAACAGCTCCTGTACACTGGCGCCAGTTGTAATTGGTGGTGATGTATTCGACAATTCTGTGGATTTGCTGGGTAGTACTATGGTGTTCCCGAAAACCAAACTGTTCTTTAGGGAGGATGTTTAGTTCATTTACTGAGGTTTGGAGTCGTGAGAGGATGACTTTCTCTGCAATCTTACCCAGATTGGAGATGAGATTGATTGGACGATAATTTCGCGGTAATTGTGGGTCTTTTGCCTGGCCCAGATAGAGTGATCAATAGCTGATATAATTCCTTACGTATAGGAATTACATCAGCCAGTTTCCAAGTGGAAGGAAAATAGTGAAGTCTTAAGATTGCATTTATTATACTTGTCAGGTGCACTACAGTTTTTCGAGGCAGCAGCTTGATCACCCTGTTTGAGATGCCGTCTGGTCCAGGAACTTTATTGTTCTTAAGTTTTTTAATAATATCATATAATTCAACAAGTGATGCAGGTGCAATATGGTCAGCACTGGTATCTGGGAGATTTAATGCATGCCTGACCTGTCTGTGGATTTTGTACAAGTGATTGAAATTTAAGTTGTTACAAGAAGGTTTGCACTGCTCCTCAAGATTCTTTAGTATGGCTTCTGCCTTATCTGCATCTGTGTGGACTAGGCCCTGGTTTGAGATTATGGGGGGATCTGTTTTTATTTTTGATGTTTCTCAGTAAATCCCAGATAGAGTGATCAATAGGTGAGATAGAGGCTAACCTTTTATCCCAAACTTGGTTTCTGTGAGTTTTAAGTGCATCTCTTACTGCTCCATTCAATCTATTAAGCACTGTCTTCTCCTGAGGAGCACGAGTGTTACGAAATCTCTTCCTAGCTCTGTTCTTCTCTCTGATCAGGTCCATAATATCCTCAGGTAAATGACCAGGCTTGGGAACAGGTATGTGGAAGGTTGCAACCGTTTAAGCAGACTTGCACAATTACAATCGCCCAATTGTAATTGTGCAATTCGCACAATTACAATTGGGCGAATTGCACAATTGTAATTGTGCAATTCGCCCATAACGAATGGGCGAATTGCACAATTACATTTAATGGTACAGAAAAAACTTAGCGATTGAAATCCCTAAGAACTAAAATTTCTGCCCGTCAGGCGTCTATAGCACACAAAAAATGCGAGTCAATTTTAGCCGAGTCTTAAAAATCTCAGTTAGAAAGTTTGACATTACAACAAAAAGAGCATCATATTTAATTCAAATGGAAAAGAAAAAATACGGACTTGATGTCGGGATAACTCTTCATTCACGTTACAATGCAGCCAAAATAATCAAACATATTGCATCAGAATTTAAAAAGAGACTGATATCAGAACTTACAGGTGCTGATCATAAAATTTCCATTTCAACAGATGAGCGAACAACATTAGGCAAGCATTCTGCTTTAATAGTCTATATTAAAAGTTTCATACATGGCAATGATGAAATTATATTTCTTGACTTAATTACTCTTGCAAATCAAAATGCTGAAACAATCACTAAGGAACTTCTTAAATGCCTTTGCTCATACGGTTTCACTGAGTATTACCTGAAGAGAAACCTGATTTGCTTTGAATGTCACGGTGCTAGTGTTAGTTGGTAGATCCTCTGGTGTTGGGAAATTGCTTCAGAATAAACTGCAACAACCCAATATTATCATTTGGCACTGTCTTAATCGTCATTCATTATCGTTTGGAGTTGGCTGTTCTTGACTGTATTGCTGACATGGATGCAAATAATCATTTCAGAAGTTTCATTGACCCTATTTATGCCTTATTTAGTCAATCACCAAAAATTATGACAGAGTTGCAATCAGCAGCTGTTTTGGAAGAATTGAAAACTTTTCTCTGCAGCTTGAAGAGAGAACTTGCACAGTAAGTCATGCAGACAAATTTATCAAAAGAACAATTCCGTATATAGGATCACTGAAGGAAAAGCCAGGAAAAAGGAAACGGAAGCCGAGAAAGCATCAGAGAGCATGAATTATCTTGAGATCTCTTTGACGAATAATAAAAGAATAATAAGTATTGATAGACTTCAATTCCTTACAAGTATTATTAATAATCTTGAAAGACGTGGCTTTACCACTGTTGCATCACATCGAAAAAGTAAAGATGGCAACCATGAAACTGAAAGTTATAACCAAATGTTGACTGACTTTGAAATTTTAAATCCAGACACATGGCCAAAAGATGAAAAAGAAAACTTACGATATGGCGAAGAAAATATTAGAACAATGTGCACAAGATTCCGACTTGAAAAATGTGCGATCCATTTTTAATGGATTTCGAGAGTATTTCGACGAAGGAGGGAAGATGATATCCGTTGTTTTGGCCCCTGTCAAATGCTGTTACGTAGCACGGCTGAGTGTGAACGAGGATTTAGTGCTATGAACGTTATAATTACAAAGTTATGCACAAAACTCTTAATGAAAAACGTTTCTGCTGCGATGTTTATCAAGCTTAATGGACCATCACTTTCCACATGGAATGCACTTCCTTACGTCAAGTCATGGCTAGTGCATCACCGCTCAGCTTTTTTAAAATTCCACGACCGCTTTGGAATTTTAAAAAAGCAAACTGGAGAAATTTTGCGGATGAAATTTTGTGGATACCAGGTATCCACCTGGTAGAGTTGCAGAGTACAAGAGATTTGTAGGAGAAATCATATCAACTGCGAAAAAATATATCCCTAGAGGTTACAGAAAAGATTATGTCCCTGAATGGAATGAAGAGAGTGAACATCTCTACAGAGAGTTCCTGAAAAGTGAAGATCCTGAAAGAGCAGATGAATTACTACATAGCCTGAACTCATCTCGAAAAACAAAATGGATTGATACGGTTGAAAACCTTGACTTCAAACGATCAAGTAGAAAAGCTTGGAATCTTCTCCAACAACTATCCACAACTAATCTACCTAAAAGAAAAAGCACAATTATCTCCCCTGAGAAAATAGCTAATCAAATCGTTAATATATCAAGGGCACCTAGGGACCGTGAACATACCAAGAAAGTTAAGAAAGAACTTAGAGTTTTAAAAATAAATGCCCCTGCTTTCTCACAATATGCCTCAATCTTCACTATAGATGAAGTAAAAGCCGTCATAAAAGATATCAAAGCAGGCAAGGCCCCAGGCTTTGACGGTTCCCATCCTGAATTTCTGATTAATAGTGGGCCAAATACTATAAAATGTCTCTGTGAATTTTTTTCTGATATATTATTGACTGGCCAACTACCTAGCCAGTTTAAGAAGTCAAAAATAGTTGCTATTCTTAAACCTGGAAAACCACCCCAGGAGACAAAAAGTTACAGTCCTATTGCTTTATTGAGTTGCACCTATAAAATGTTAGAGCGCCTTCTGTACAACAGATTGTCCACACCAATTATGCAACATGTCCCGATTGAGCAAGCTGGTTTTAGAGAAAAACGTGGTTGCTGTGATCAATTGCTCACTTTAACATCATACATAGAAGCTGGATTTCAGAAGCAAGATAAAACATCAGCTGTCTTCTTGGACCTAACAGAAGCCTATGATACAGTATGGCGTGAAGGCCTTATATACAAATTTCTTAGCATTGTCCCATGTAAACGGACTGCACACTTAATTTCCTCCATGCTCACTTAACGTTTCTTTCAAGTTATATTAGGAAATAAAATGTCCCGACAACGAAAACTTAATAATGGTCTTCCACAAGGGTCAGTATTGGCACCCTTACTTTATAACCTATACACATATGGTTTGCCTGCTACCATCTCATGCAAGTTCTGTTATGCTGATGACACTGTAATTGCTATTCGACACAAAAACATGAGTCAGGCTGAAGACGTACTTACAAAAGATCTGAAAATTATAGGTGAATATTATAAAAAATGGAGGCTCCAGCTCAATCCAGACAAAACAGAAGTATCGAGCTTTCACCTTAATAATCACATGGCAGATGTCACTTTACATATCTTCTTTGAAGGATGTTTACTACGACACAATAAGTTTCCAAAGTACTTGGGAGTTACCCTGGGCCGCAGGCTATCTTACAAGCAACACCTAACAAACGTTTCTGTTAAGTTAAGAACCCATAACAACATAATACAAAAACTAATAGGCACGACATGGGGAGCAACAGCCGATAATCTACGGATTATTGCTCTTGGTCTAGTTTTCTCTGTTGCCGAATATTGCTCACCAGTGTGGCTAAATAGCACACATGTTAAACTTGTTGATAGCCAACTAAATAATACAATGAGACTGATTTCTGACACAATTAAATCAACGCCCACACACTGGCTTCCAGCTCGTAGTAACATTGTTCCACCGAATCTGCGCAGGACTAAGGCTCTCTTACAGGAGTATAAGAAAATCTTGGAGAACACAGCCCTCCCAATACATTTAGATCTCCCAGACTTAAGTGTACGACGATTGAGATCAAGACATCCACCACTACAATTAGCCCAACTACTATTACATTCTAACTTTGACTTGAAGCAAAAGTGGCAAGAACAGTGGGAGAGAGAGACAGATGACATCACAAATTTTTCTCTCAATTAATTACAAGAAAGTTTTGATGCTTGCTCAAACCTCCCACGAAAATCCTGGACTCAGCTTAATAGAATACGAATTGGTCATGGTGTATGTGCGGGCATGCTTTTTAAATGGGGTAAACGACCATCCCCGCATTGTGATTGTGGAGCTCAGAGACAAACTGTGAACCATATTGTGACTCAGTGTTATCTCAGAGCATATTCAGGAGACAAATTGGACTTTTTAAGTGCTACACCCGAAGCTATGAACTATCTGACCAATATGGATGTAACCTTTTAATTTTATTGGTTTTTAAAATGACTTTTGACTTTTAATTTTATATGTGATTAAAGTGTATTGTACTGCATGTTTTGATATTCATGCCATACGAATAAATAAATACCGCTCAGCTGAAGATCGACAATCGCGACATGTAGCAGAGAAGAAAGACGAGAGCACGGAAATTTGGAAATTATTTTGACAAGGTAGGCCTAAATGTTAATAGTGTATTATTTATACTTTTAATTTTAATTGAAGTAACACCTAAATGACCATCAATGCGGGCTGTTGGATGATTAAAATTATTCCAATGAAAGAATTACATAATGGCATGGTGTAATTTTGCATAATAATAATAATAATAATTTTTATTTATGTACGGTACTGTCTGGGTTCTGGGATTAACCATGTGTTTAGGGTATTCCTTTGCCCACTGTTATTTATTTATTTATTTTTTTATTCTCTGTTAGTCTGACAGATTATCCCACTCACTTGAGCGGGGCCTTAACCGTACGATCTCTCGTTATTGTTATTGTGACGTCCACCACGTGGCCGTCACAATAATAATAATGCCGCACTTCGTGTGTGGATTTTTGTTTCCAAGGTAGAGGCACTATTTCTTTAGCACTACACCCCTGCTTATAACACTGAATAATAACTTTCTTATCTCTTCCCGTTAGTGTGTTCTTGAATAACCATGTAAGCCTTATTAGCTACCGACAAAGCGTGAAAAAGATATGTCTTCTATACTTAAACTCTTTCTCTTACCAACCTCACACCGCTGGCTTTGTTGATTTCCTGGACTACAGTTCCTTCAATGTGGTACAAAGCTTGGAATCTATTTCTCTCAAAATGCTTGCATAACTTTACATTTTTCCACATTAAACTGACACTCATTATCTTGTCCATACTGATAGGCTATTTAAATCATCCTACAAGCTGTTTTAATTGGCATTAATCAACTCTCACCCTATCCAATTTTGCATAACTGCAAACAACTGATATTTCCCTTAAAATTGTTTCTTATTTCTTATATGATTTCATTAAGTTGAACCAGTCACACACCCAGGGTGTGGGCCAAGGGACCTTGTCCCCTGCCCCAAAAGTAAAATGTTAAAAAAACACTAGAAAAATTTCCAAAATCTTTTCCTAATTAAAATTAGTTTTTTTTTTTTTAATTTATTTATGTTGTGTCGTGTCGTCTATTTCTAAACTACTTATGAATTAGCAGTCAGATAAGGTGGGAATACCCTATAGCGCTTTGGAATCAGGGCTGCTGTGAACTGAAGGCGAAGTGTTGCTTGGGTAGACCACGCTCTACTTCGTTTGCCCAAGCCAGGCCTGAGATCACTGCAGATACTCAGTCATATGTCGTATGCAATGCATAGTGTGTATTCTCAAATCGTCTACTCAACTTGGCCCACCTAAGATTAAATCTTGAGTGCTCGGCTCCTCCCCACCCCAAGATTAAATTCTGAGTGTGCCACTAATTTGAACAGTAGTGTTCAAAGACAGTTTTGCAGCACACTACTAGGGACTTGCCCTATCTAGGATTCTGCTCTTACTAGTGTATATGCTACTTTTTGGTATCCCCACATCAGCCATCCTCATATTCATTTTTCCAGATTCATATCCATTTGTTCTATTATCTTGTCCACTCTGACAGGCTATTTAAATTAAACAGGTGGTATTCTATCAGATATCTTTGCAAAATCCAGCATGTCAGCCTTCCCTTTGTCCAACTTAACTGTCACTGTAGTGTGAAACATTAGTAAATTATTAAAGCATGACCAACCTTTCATAAAGTGATGCTATCTGTCACAGAGTGCCATGTTTTTATCAACATATAGAATTCTCTCTTTAACCAACTGCAAGAGAACTTTTATTTATTCTTCAGATACCAATTGGTCTGTAATTTGCTACTGCAGTCTCAGAGCCTCCTTTATGTATAGGATTTTTTTTTCTCCTTCTTTCCACTTCCTTGGGATTCACCAGAGGTAAGACTTACATGCATTGCCAGTTCCCATGCATATTCCTGAAACATGCAAACTGATGTCCCATATAATCTCACTGCTGTATTTACATTACGATTCCTCAGTCTTCTAAATACTTTCAATTCATGAACCTCTAGTTTCACATTAGTTTCTGTCACATCGGTAATCTCACTTAGTTGATGTACAACTCAGGTATGTAGTCCTGCTTAATAATATTACTCATCCATCTTACTGCTAGTTGATTAAATCCATTGTATTTAGAGATAGTCTAATATTGCATCTACCAGACACACTGTGATCTAGATTTTGTGCACTGCTGAAATCTTCCCCTTGCAGGCTTTTGTGTCATGGCACTGCTTCAAGCATCCTCCTAAGCCTGTTATAATCACCTCTCTTATAGTTCCTATAGTTCCACACATACCCCTTCATGACTGAAAATCCTAACTTTTACAATTTCCTAAGTCAAGAAATGATCGGTATCCAGAATCAGAGGGTCACTCTAGTTATGAATAGTTTTTCTGATCCTGTGATGAGTTCCAATACTCTCATATTCCAAATACTCTTCATCTCATGCAGACTCATGTAATTATCTCTCAGTATTTATACAAATACCATTTCCTGTCTGCCATGTGATCTTTCCTCTTTCCAATCTGTCTTTATAACTTGTATTATAACTAAATATCCACAGCTCCTGACAGGATTTATTTTTCTCACAGTTCCACTTGTTCTTGTCAGATGTCATCTCCTTCCAGGAAGTTGACTACCATTAGTTTCCACCATGTACAGTTTTGTGCTTCTCTTTTGTATTCTTCATAGGACAAAAAGGTCCAGTCCTTAATATTTCTCATCCAATCTGTTCTTTGTCTTACTCTTCTTCTTTTTCCTTGCATCACTAGAAGTGTTTTTTGTAGGGATTCATGCCTTAGTATGTGACCAAGGTAGGTGGTTTTCCTTTTCTTAATGGTTTTCAACAGATTCCTATCTTCTCCAATCATCTCTAATATTTCTAAATTAGTTTTTTGGCAGTCCATGGGACGCTAAGAATTCTTCTAAGGATCCACATCTCAAAGGCTTTTAGTTTATTTTCACAGTATTTTGATATTGTTCAGGTTTCTGCTCCATATAGCAGTGTTGACCATACATAGCATTTGGAGTGCCTAATTCTTGTTTTTGTGTGAATTTCCCTTGAAGTCAGAATGTTTTCATGCTAATGAAGGTTGATCTAGCAATTTCTGTTCTTCTTAATATTTCCTTATCACACTTTCCATTCTCTGTAATTAGTTGATCCAAATATATATAACTCTCTACTTGATCTAAAATATTTCCTCTGATCTTAATGTTTATATTGAGTACTTTCCCTTTTTCTCTTGTTACCAGCAAGGTTTTAGTTTTTTTGAAGTTGAAATTAAGTCCATATTTTTCACTTTGCTTCAGCGTCTCTTTTAGTAGGTTTTGAAGATCTTTTTTTATTTTCAGCTAGCAGTACTGTATCATCTGCATATCTTAAGTTGTTTATATTCCTGCCTCCTATGCTGACTCCTTTAAATTCTTCTAATTGCTGGAAGATATTTTCAGTATAGAGGTTAAACAATATAGGAGAAAGAACACAGCCTTGTCTGATACCTTCTTTACTGGGAATTCCTCTGGGATTTCTCCTGATATTTTCATTCAGGCAGTTTGCTCCCAATATAGATTTATCTGTATTCTGGTATCTTTACCATCTACTCCTAAATTTCTGATTAGTTGTTCGTGTTGTATATTGTCAAAGGCCTTTGTGTAGTCAATGAATCATAAGTAGACTTCTTTCTGCTTCTCCAGATATCTTTCTATAATAGTTCTGATGTTGAAGAGTCCTTCTCTAGTTCCTTTATTTTCCCAAAAACCAGATTGTGTTTCATTAATTTCCATTTTGATTTTATGTTTATCTCTTTCTAGGATTATATGTAGCATAACTTTTGCTATCTGACTGATCAGACTAATTGTTCTGTACTCTTCACATTTGATTGTCTTTGATTTTTTAGGTATTGGTAGGAATGTTGAGTGCTTAAAATCTTTTGGCAGGTGTCCAGTTTCATATATTTTGTATACAGTTCCACTAACCAAGAGATAATAATCAAGTTCAACTTGATTGTAGCCTTGTTCTCCAGAACTAATACCAGTGCTATAGGTCATGACTTCAATGGAGACTTGTATGTTATGGGTTATGGGAAAATAATGGGTTAAAGTACAATCCTGGGGATTGTACTTTAACCCATTATTTTCCTTCTTAAATGTTACTCTGATTTACAAATCTTTTCATTGGCTTGTTGCTGATAGTACACACCATTCCTTGTTTTCATTTAAGAGCCATGCTGTTTTTGCAGATCAGTGTTTAAAAGAATAGTTGGGGAAGGAACTATTCCAAAGCCATTATTTTAGCCACTGATCTTCTTGCCTGGTGCACATGCAGATAATAACCAGATTTCTAGGCAAAATCCAATTTTGTTTCTCAGAATGCTTTCTTTCTCTCTATTGTTCAGTATTACTTTTCTTCACACAGTTGCTTTTATTCCTTTCTAATAGGCATTCTTCTTTTTAATCATGTTTTTAAATTTGTTTTTAGGTATTTTTATGAGTATTGTTCTTCTGTTGAGCTGGTGACAATCATTCCTTGACTCTCTTTTTAATACCCAGTTGGTCAGCTCCACAGCATGGAGGCAAGCCTATTTTCAGCTCATTCCAAGAAAAGAAGATAAAAGTTTGCCATCAGATTATTGCATGCTCTCACTTTGTTCTTTGCAAACATAATGAAGATTATTAGCTTCTTTACTTGTTGGAGTACTGAGTTAATTAGTGATCATCATAAAGATTATGAACACTGTAGATCTACAGATAACCAACATTATCCACCTACAGACTTTTTTCCCAAGACATGTATGAAGAAATTTGTGTAATTTCTCATATTTGTAGATTTAGGGACTCAAAAACACACGTGTTAAACAGATTATTTTATTAATTACAAATAAAATAAACTTGACTTTTCGACCTCTATATCGAGGTCATCATCAGAAGAATACAACTGTATGTAGAACCAAGCTACATGCTCATGCTTTCTATATCAGTAAGCTAAATCTACGCAGTTAATAAATCTTTTTTCTAGCCTGGGGAAGGAAGCACAAAGGGTGACAAAAGAAAATGTTATGGAGAATTTACAAGGAGAAAGGCGATTAGTACACCCACAAGCAGTACAAGGCTCAAGCTAGGAAGGTTACCAGTGTTGGATTCTGATAATATAGAGATTTAAGTAATTATTATTTGCTTCAGAGTCCAACATGATCTTCCATCACAAAGGCTAGACTTGTAAATATTATTTAATGTAAACAACTTATTTTACAATTTAATATTTATATAACTACCTTTAATTTTATCTAATATTTAATTAATTAATCAAAGATATATGTATTAATAATGAAAAGACTGTATTAAATATTATTAATTAAGCTATTTTATTTATTACTATATTAATATTATAAGAACTTGTATTTGATAATTTAACTGCGCATTAATTAAAATGTAAATATTATCTATTTATTCCTATTTGTAGAAGTTTAACATTATGCAATAGCTCAATTTTATTATGTTTTGTTTTGTTGTCATGGGTATGTAAGTGAGCGAGTGAGAGTTTGGAACAGTGCGTGAGGAGAATGTTGAAAGTTTATTGAAAAGAGTTTTAGTTAAAGAGATCACGTGAACAATTTAGGTGGGAAGAACGGATATATAAGCAAGGAACGCTGAAAATATTGAGAGAAGGTAAAAGAGAAGGAGATAGATAGGAAACATAGAGAGAGAGAGAATTGGCGTTCCTTTGGAATTGGAGTATTCAGCATTCGGGGAATCAGAGTGCGATATTAGAGAGTCGGCAAGTCACTCAAGCAGCTAATTTAAGTCTACTAGTCGAGAAGCAGTTAGCTAATAAGTTGTAGAATAACAATTATAGCTATGAAAAGCAGCTGAGAGACTATTAAATAGACCGGCGATACTTGAGTTGAGATTTAATTTCAGCGCCGACCTTTCAAGGACATACGGAACCTTGAAGCAAAGTACGAAGTTACTAGAGAATAGTAGAGGCTGTAAAGTTGAAGTTTACCGTTAGCTGTGTTTAGAATTATAGTGCCTAAAGAATTAATTGAATGCCGGAGGAATGAACAACTGTGCATATAAAACTTCAAGTTAAGGAATTATTGTTTTACCTTAATTCATGAGTGATCAGTAGTGCTTCATGCAAGAACGTTTGTTTATGTGTATTGCGACTGATGATTAATTCAGTTTATTATAATAAATCTTCTTAGAAGATTTATTATAATAAAGAAAATTTATTTTAATAACTGTATGCAGTTTAAAATGTTTACGGTTATAAAAAGTATTTGTGTGTAAGTTGATGAAGAAAGAAGATTATCGGTAAGATTATTCCAACCATTAATATTCCTATACAGAGAAGTGTGCGAGTTTCATCCTAGAATTTCCCTATACTAACAGTAACTATTGCGGAGAATTAGCTGAAGTGTAAAATTAAAGATGTTTGTTTGTGAAGAGGTATTACTGCAATTTTTATTGTATTTTGGAATTTAAGGAACTGTGAGAAGACTGTATTATAGAGATAACAGATTTATCTTTGTCTGAGTCTGTATGATTGAACTTATCAGAGAAGCTAAAATGTTTGTGATATCTTAATTACTGATTTGAATTTGAGTGTAAAATTTGTGATTCTAAAATTAAATGTTTTTGTTAATCAAGGTTGTATTTTGCCTGAATCTCTTTTACTGCACCGTTCATAAAATATTCGAACTAAAGCAGGTAAATTAAGTAAGTTAAATATACTCGGCCAGTATATATAATAATAACATTTAAAGGAAGGGTAGTTGAGAGTTGGTTTATCTTCAATTCTTGAACTAATTCAGATATAAAGTGGCGCAGTCTTTAAATATAAATTTTCTTTATATTTGAATTAGAAATCAACTTACAACTTATCAATTAGTTAAGAACATCGTAATAGTAATCATGTCGGATCCAAGGTATAGATTGAGAAAAAGTAGGATCCAACACCAGCATAATAAAAAAAAAAGCCAAATCAGATTATGAGATCAAGGAGATTTTAAACAACTGGCTCACTAAAAAATTAAATTAATGAAAGCGATGTTTGTTGAAAATTAATATTCCTGTAAAATTGCTTGCAGAGAAAATCTGTACACAGCTGCTAGCCAAGGAGATCGAGGGTAATCCAAGAGAGTTCTTCCACTATGTGGCAAATAAAAGGAAGAATGACTGGAAGGATAACCTTAGTGGGTGCTGATGGTATTGAGGTGACCAGTTCAGATGTACTAGTAGAGTTACTGAGTGATCCCTTTTCAAAAGTCTATCACCCAAGTGAGGATATCTCTCTACCTGTTGCAATAACTAATGTGATAATTGAAGTTAATAAGTCAGAGGTACTCAGTATATTGCCGAATTTAAATGCAAACACTGCTGTCGGTTTAGATGGAATATCAGCTCTGGTGTTGCATGAATGTACAAAGGAATTCTGAACGCCCCTTACTTGGTTATTTAACTGAAGTTTGGACTCTGCTCCCTATGGAGTGGAAGGAAGGCAAAGTGGTTCCTTTGAATAAAGGTGGCTCTAAGACTGCGGTAGTTAATTACAGACCAATCACCTTCTCGGAAGTGGTTGTAAAAGTATTGGAAAAGTTGGTTAAGGACATAATTCAAGAATGGGTGGATCAGAATATGATACTCTATAGGGGTCAACATGGTTTTGTTAAAGGTCAATCCTACTTTACAATTTATTAACTTTTTATAATAGAATGACATCTGAGTTGGACAAGGGGAATGGCTACACAGTGATACTTCTGGATTTTGCTAAGGCTTTTTCACAGGATACCCCATGGAATACTGTTACACAAATTAGAGCAGATGGGGATGGATACTAAACCTGCGAATTGGATAAGGGAATGGCGCATGGAGAGATACCAGAAAATAGTGTATGGTGGAGCAGAGTCCAGGATGAGGTAGGTGACTAGTAGTGTGGCTCTGTGCTTGGGCCATTATTGTTTAATTTGTATATAAATGATATAGGAAAGGACTTGAAGGAAGATATTCAGTTGTTTGCTGATGATACAAAGTTGGGCAGTGCAATAAAAAATCACGCTGATGTTCAGAGTTTGCAGTATGATTTAAATAAGCTGGGAAAATGGGCAAAAGTAATGGATGTGAGTTCAATGTGGGAAAGTGTAAAGTTGTGCATTTTGGGATTAAAAGATTACCAGTTGTGTACCACATTGATGGAATGGTAATCCAAGACATTGATGAGGTGTCCAAGATAGCACATAGGATTACTTGGTATTGAAGAACACAGTAACATCCACAGATAAAGAGGTTATTATTCCTGTTTAGAAGGTGTTGATACTTCCACATTTGGATTACTGTGCTGAAGTCTGGTCACCTGGATTCCTTGAAGATGAGGAGGTTTTGGAGAGGGTTCAGAGGAGAGTGACTAAGTTGGTGGGTGATGTAAAAAATGCTCCCTACATTGATAGATTCAGAGCTTGGTTGATATGTGGAAGAGAGCGATTATAATAGAAACATTTAAATTACTAAAAGATTTTTATAAGATTGATGCAGGGGAAATATTTCAGCTGTGTGATAGTGATGGAAGAACAAGAGGTCATCCCTTGAAATTAAGGAAAAGTGTGGTTAACAAGGGTGTGAGAACTAGATTTTTTACCTGGTGGGTGATGAATGAGTGGAATGCATTGCCTGACTCAGTTGTGAGTGCTTCGTCAGTAAATGAGTTCAAGAATAGGTATGATAGATATTTTTTGATAGTTTGGGTCTTCTGACTCCATGGAGATTCCCATATTATAATAATAATAATAACTGCTGGCATTGTTTAATTAAATGGGTAATATTTTAGATATTGTTTTTTGTGTATTAATTTTCTCATAATCAACTAAGGTCATCTGTATTTCTTTTGAAATTCTCTTCTTTTTTTCGATATTAGAATAAAAATTGAAGCTATGCAATATCGACCTTCAGAAATTCATTTTGCTGTTCTAGTTTTTTGCACTCTACAATAAAGTTTAGTTTCTCTTTTAATATTTCAGAATATACTTTGTACCTGCATTTAGCTGACTAATTCCCCAATAGCTATTGCAATTATCTTTATTTACGTTTTTACAAATTGCAATAATCGGTGCTTTTTTCCATGAGTTCTTTGTCTGTAAATGAATTCAAGAAGATATATGATAGATGTTATTTTGATAGTTTGGGTGTCCCATGATGAGTCTACTGACCATGGAGATACCTGTAATAATAATAAATGCACTTCCCATTCCTGGCTCTATCTTCAGTGTTACCATATACAAGCTTATTGCCCAAATGCCACTAGCCATTGTAGATTGAAGGGTTTGCCACTCTGAAGTTTATAGCCATTGTCATTTTAACAGTTTGCTTACATGAGGTGGCTCAGACACACCACTGGCTGGTACTATCCTTTTATCTTTTTAATTAGCTAGCCACCTTTTTTCTCTTGTCATTCACTGCATGTGGGTGACATTCTCTCTTTAGATTTCTCTATCAATACTGGATTCCACATGGACTGTTGGAGCACTCTTGCATTGGTAGAGTTTAATGTACTGTTCCATTGTATGCATCAACCGTCTTTCCTGAGTAGCAGAACATATCTGCTACACTTAATGAAATTTTGCTGAATATATGGCATGTTTGTTTGGTTGTTTTGGATTTATGTCCAATGCAATACATAATATAAGGCCATGCATTGGTACTTATAGTTGGTTTATTCTGTTTTTTTTTTTTTTGGGGAATGAAAAAAAAAAAATTGTGTTTCAGGGATGAAAAATCCCACCATCTCTGTAACACTCACCAGTTCATCTTCAGTTTAAAAGCATTTATGAAGATTCCTTGTATCTTTGGCAGGATTTGACCTTGGGTCTCTCCAAATATGACGTGTTCAATTGCATATCTTTTCCTATGAAATAGCCCTTTTTTTACATGGAAAAATTTCAGTTTTAATTTATTTTCAACTGACATTCTTGTAATAAAATTTTATTACTGCTGGAAGCCCCAAAAATATACCTTTTTAATATTTCATTGATGGATTTTAGCATGATTTCTATGCATTAATAATGTGTGTGGACAGAACAGTACAATAAATGGAATATTAAAAAACATTTTAAAAATTATAATAGAAAAGCAATGTTTTCAGCATAATCAGTAAGTGGGTTTTGAAATGATTTTATTTAGCCCATGAATAGTGATGGAGGTTGCCATCTGTGAATTGAAGAGGTGCAATCAGTTTTCACCCTACTGGACATAGGGATCAAATGTATCAAAAATATACACTTCATATTCATATAATTTTTTTTCTATAATATTATTATTATTATTATTATTACGGGCAACTCCAGGGAGTCATTAGACTCATCGAGGGAGGCCCCAAATCATTTTCATCACAACTATTCGACATTCATACAGTATCTATCATACCTCGCCTTAAACTCATTCACTGTCACAGCATCCACCACAGACTCAGGGAGCGCATTCCACTCATTCACTACTCTAAAAGTAAAGAACCCAGCTCTAACACCTTTACTAACCACACTTTTGCCCAGTTTCCATGGATGTCCCCTAGTCCTCCCACAACCAGCCCTGTTCTCAAAAATATCTTCTGAATTAATTTTATATCCAAAGGTTATATTGACTTAAATTGATCCATGTAGTTATGAATGTATATACATGTTCTGGGTGGTACACGGGTTAATAAAATTTATATTTTATTTGGTGTATGTGGAATTATAATGCAAGTGATCATAATAAACTGAGAAAATGCATTTCCAAAAAATCAGCATGCATGGAAAATTGTCATAGAGTATATGACAGTAGTTACATGAAGAATAAATTGCACGGGAGTTAAATGGATGAATAAAACTAAGCAGGAGCTGTATAAAAAGAAATTTTTCTCTATCTATTAATGGGATAACGGTGATAACTAGACTCAAGCAGTACAAAAGAAAGTAGGCCAATAAAGTGAGCTATGTGGATGAGTTAGAGATATTAAAGCAATTGGATGTCTAAGTTTAGAAGTAATGATCTAGGTTAATTCCCCTAATCGTGTTGTTCAACTTGCACTTAACATTAGCAAGATTTCTATTTTCTGTAAGGAATCCAAGAAATTCTGTTATATAGAAATGAAGGTAGGGCTAATGCAACTAATTATAGACTAATTATTAAAGTAATTATTAAGATACTAAGACTGATGAGGGTCTGTATCCACAAGTAGTAGATGGCACTCTGATCTGCTGTAGAGATAGCGTTGCTTTCTTTAAAGTAGGTCTTGCTTTAACAATCTGTTCATGTTCTATAATGGAGTAAGAGTTCATGTATAGATATACTGTACTTCTGGATTTTAATATTAGTATTACTTCCACACTTCTGTGGAATCGGAAGACTCAGTCTGGCATTTTAGCAAAATATTTGCTAGAATTCCACATGAATCATTGTTATACAAACTCAGAGGAATTGAAATGCAAAATAGGCTTGTTTCATGAATAGTAGAATAGATACACATAAATCATGATACACATAATTTATGTGTATCATGATACTGAATTAACAAAATCAGAATAACCTCTTATACAACAGTTAATTAACTTAATGCTACCATAAAATTCTGTCTTTTATTTGTCATAAGAATTCAAGAGATATCATCATTATCAAATTCCTGCCATGTACCCTCAAGGGGTGTACAGGATATGATAGTACTACATGAAAATTTTTTATGAGATATTATTATTATAAAAATTAAGTGGATAATAGATCCAGCATTATTTCAAAGCCAGATGTAGAAACTATTAAAATTTCATAATAATAAGTTGGCCAGAGAGCTTACGGAAACATACCTGAAGCAATTACAAATGGCCCACTTTATAAAACATGAATGCTATCCAGGAAGAATTCACTTTTTATTTGGTACATTTTTTGATAAAGTTTCACTGGCCTGACAGCTGTTTTGAACTAGTTGGTTCTCTTCAGAGACCAGGCAGAAACCTTAAGAGAGCAAAAAGTCTCTTTCGATAATATGGAACTTGATTTTTATAATTTTTGTATCACTGAAATGAAGGTTTTTTGACTCTTTATTTTAATGATTCTATTTATTATATTTCCCTATTATTACTATTATTATAAAACATCACAATAAAGTATAACTAAATATATTCACTGTGAGCATGTTTTTTCTAATTGTAACATGTGTAAACATTAAAGTGTATATTATTTTTTTTCTTTCTTTTCAGCTGACATATAAGAAAGAAATTCTAGCCGGTTCTTGTTCTAATTTATTGATATCTAAACATGATGGAAATGTAGTATGAAGAAATCTTTGGCAAGCGGTTTAATCGAAAACTAAATTTCAAACCCTGAGGAAATGAAAGAGTTTGGAATATTTCATGATAATGAGGAACAATTTACACTTCAAGCATCACCAAATACACTTGAATGCTTGGATTCAGTGAAGCAACCTGATGTATTTTCCACTCTTAGAAAAGTTATAATCTGTGAAATGTGTGGGAAATCATTTTCACATTCTGGTGCTTTTAATGTGCACACAATCATCCATACTAAAGAAAAACCTTTTTCATGTCAAACATGTGGTAAATCATTTTCGCAAAATTCGAACCTTAAAAGGCACCAGAGAATTCACTCTAATGAAAAACCTGTTAAATGTAAAACTTCTGGTCAATCATTTACACGAGCAAATAGTCTTAAAGCGCACATGACCTTTCACATCAATGAGAAACCATTTATTTGTGAAATGTGTGGGAAAACATTTTTACATTCTGGTGCACTTAATGATCATGCAAGAATTCACACTAAAGAAAAATCTTTTACTTGTAATACTTGTGACAAGTCATTTACACAGCATTCCAGGCTTAAAACACATAAAAGAATACATACAAATGAAAAACCCTTTAAGTGTGAATTTTGTGATAAATCATTTAAACAATCAGGACATCTTAAAATACATGTAAGATATCACACCAATGAGAAACCATTTATGTGTGACAATTGTGGTAAATCATTTTCTAATCATTTTGTTCTTAAAGCACATCTTAAATTTCATAATAATGAGAATCCATTTATATGTGAAATATGTGGTAGAGCATGTTCAAATATGTCTCATCTCAACACACATAGACGAGTTCACACGCGTGAAAAACCGTTTAAATGTAAAACTTGTGATAAATCATTTTCAAAGTCCGGATCGCTTACAAGACATACAAGAATTCACACTAAAGAGAAACCGTATCTTTGTGAAACTTGTGGCAACTCATTTTCTGATTCCTCTTCTCTTCGAAAACACATACGAGTTCATACTTTGGAGAAACCATTCACTTGTGAGACTTGTGGTAACTCATTTTCTGAATCCTCTACTCTTCGAAAACACATACGAGTTCATACTTCGGAGAAACCATTCACTTGTGAAACTTGTGGTAAATCATTTGCACGTTCTTCCGATTGTAAAAGACACTCAGTTCTTCACTCTAACACAAGACCAAGACTTTTTGAATGTGAAACTTGTGGTAAATCATTTGTATATTCTGCTGATCTTAAAAGACACTTAGTTCTTCACTCTAACATCAAACCTTTTACTTGTGAAACTTGTGGTAAATCATTTGTATATTCTTCTGATCTTAAAAGACACTCAGTTCTTCACTCTAACGTAAAACCTTTTGTTTGTGAAGCTTGTGGTAAAGCATTTAACCAGAATGCACACCTTAAAAGACACCAAAGAATTCATGCCAATGAGAAACCTTTTACCTGTGAAACATGTGGTGAATCATTTTCAGGACTTTCCCATCTTGAAAGACATCTAATGCTTCATATAAACGAGTGACCTTTTGTTTATTAAAATTGTTAATAAGATTTGTTGAATCAGTGTCTTAACAAAGTACAGGATAAATTCTGTACATTACAAACTCTTTTTACCTGTTTTATTTGTGATAAAATTATTCCCTAACTTCTTGTCTTGATATTCATATAGGATTTTGAGAGAATTTTTTGATTTATTGAGCAAATATGAATTATTTCTAGAAATTTATATATACTTTAAAATATTTACAATAATATGAAATTGTTTTTAAAGAATACTCAAGGAAATCATTAATGCATATGACATTTATCATTGTGTCTTTTCATTTGGAAGATTGGGGATACTCATTATAATATTAATGATATTCTGACACTTGTAAGAATTTGGATTGGTTTGAAATCACCGGTAATAATTATTTCAAATCATCCTCAAAACTTGTTTAAAAATGATAACTTTATGAAATTGAACTTTTAAAAAAGTTATGTCTTTTAAATGTTGGCAGTGTAAATTAAAATATATTCACTTCACACTAATGATGAATGATTTTTATTGTAAACTTCATGTGCATTGGGCTCAAAGACCAGGAAAGCATATCTTGCTTTTCTGTTGTGAAAATTAATGATGTGAGACTATTAGAACACAAAAGTGTAGGATGAAAGAAATGAATTGTAGTGGCTGGAACAAATGATTTAAAAGGAGAAAAGTATGGCATGAGAGAAGACTTGAAAGAATTACTGGACGTAGCAAAAGAAAAGAGCAAGAGAGTTAAGATAGCGAGTCTTTTGCCACTGTATGACAGAATAAAGTTGGAAAGAAGGGCCATAATAGTGAATGACTCTATATGTAGGTTATGCAGGAGGATTAGTATGGAGTTTATGGATGTATGGAGTGAGTTTGACAGGTGAAAGGACTTATACAAGAAGGGATGGTTTGCATTTGAATGGATTTGGTGTTTGGAGACTGGAAAAATTATTGAATGAAGTGAGAGTGAATGTGCTGAATCAGGGAAAGTGGAGCTTTTGGAAGGGGGGGACCTGTTGAGTGGATATGCAGATACTAATGAGGCAGTTGGGTGTAAGAATGTGTATAATATGCCTGAGTTAGTACTGGTGGTAACAAACCAGAATGGAATAGTTAGTATAAGGCTTCAAGATAAGGGTAGGCCTAGAAGGCTTTTGCACTTTATGTACACTAATGGCAGGAGCATTAGGAATGAGCAGTTGGAATTTTGGGCCTTGGTTGGCTCATCCTAGCTGAAGGTTATTAGCATTAGTGAGACATGGCTAACAGTAGCTGATATAGTTAGTGGGTTAGAATGTAAAGGGTATAGTGTGCTCAGGAAGGATAGAAAGAAAAAATAGAGGGAGGAGTGTTTTTGATGATACCTGATGAACTGCAACCAAAGAGAATAGAAGTTTGACTTCAGGACAGCGAAAATAGCACATTTAAGGCTATCTGGTTTGAGATTGAGGCTAGCAGAACAAACTATATATTTGGGTGGTGCTACAGACCAGGGAGTGGAATAGATGATGGAGATAGTAGTATGCATCAGCAAATAGACTGAATGAGTGGAGGATAGGTAATTATTATGGGGGGTTTCAACTATGGTAACATTGATTGGAAGGAGGAGAGGATATATCGGAGGAAGGAAATGGATTTTATGCAGTTACCAAGGGATAATTACCTGAGACGATGTAATGGAATATACTAGTGGTTCGAGAATGATTGATTTAGTAATTGCATCTGAGAATTTGTCCATAACAAATATAATGTTGTCACCAATTGTTCAGACTGATCATATGGTCTTGACCAGGGAGGTGGCTAAATGTGTGGAATTTTCAGTTAACACAGTAAATGTGGCATTACCGGACTGGTAAGTATGACAAGCTTAGGAGATTGCTTCAGATAGTACTATGGCATGTAAAACTGCAATGGCTGAATATTGATAATGCATTGGAAGTGCTAAATGAGTGTTTGATGGAAGTAATGGTAGACTGCATTCCTAAAATCAGGAGAGTAAATCAAGTGGAAGTTAAATGGATGAATAACACCATTAACCATGCTACCAGTCAAGATGTCTACAGACGTGAAGGTTATCATGGATGCGAAGTAAGTGCATATTAAAATTGTAATACCATTGATATTACATTGAAATATATGATGGATACGAAGCACATGAGGATGTGTATTTGATCCATAATGGCTGGTAAGGTGGTTAAGCTGGAGCTGCAGAAAAACAAACAACTGTGGAGGGAATTTAAGGAGAAAGTGACCCGCATGTACGTGAACAGTACAAGGCGCAGGCAACACAGTAACTAGTGTGGTAAGAAAAACAAAAGCAGATTATGAAAGGAAGTTAGAAATGCAGGCTGAAGAGAATCCCAAACAGTTCTTTTGATATGCTGCAAGTAAAAGAAAAATAAATATACAGCAGAGTACTTTTAAGCAATGCCGATGGTAGGAAGGTAACTGAATTGGTCTAAATAGTAGAATTACTAAGTGAACACTTTGCAAAAGTATATCATCCAGGCAGTAATGTTGCAGAAATGAGGGAATCGATGGCTTATATGGGAACTTAGATGAAAGAAATGGAGGTGAGTAGCATATTACAGGTGAATATCTGTGGGATTGTATGGCATACCAGCTCGAGTCTTATGTTTGGTGGCAAAACAATTATCGGTGCCCTTCACCAGATTCTTTCTGTCTCAGCTCTCGGCTAGTTTTGAGGGGTGGCAAATAGGAGAAAATAGTTCCATTGCATAAAGGAGGCTTCAAGACTGTTGTTGCAAATTACTTACCGATCAGGAGTCATGAAGGTATTGGAGAAGTTGTTCAAGAGCAAAATACAGGAATGGATAGACTGAAATGGGATACTGCATGGGGGAAGCATGGTTTTGTGATGGTAGATCATGACTCAGTAACTTGCTCACATTTTATAATACAATGATGGCTGAATTGGATAAGGGTAATGGGTTTAGAGCAAGCATAGGTTCACAAACTTCTTTGGGCCACTGCCCACTTTGTAACACCCCCCCATTATATAAATTATATAAAATTGGGTTTATTTTTGTACAAATCGATTAGAAAAGTGGTTTTATATATTTCATATATATTTTGAAATGAAATATAATTATTATTATTATTATTATTATTCAGGCCTCCAAGGAGTCAAAAGACTCATCGAGGGAGGTCCTTTCTAAGACAAAGTCTGTCAAGACTCATCGAGGGGAAGTCCCCCTCTGAGAAACACAAAGTTTATCATACCACTCCTTAAACCCACTGACCGTTCTCGCTCCCACCACTCCATCAGGCAATGCATTCCACGGCTCAACCACCCTCCACACAAAGAAACCACTCCTTACCCTCTTGCTCACAGTTTCCTTTCGTAACTTCCAGGGATGGCCTCTTGTCATCACTCCTTCCCGCTGATCAACCAAGCGAAAGAACTCCCCAGTGTCAACCCTGTAACCACCTCTCAACAGTTTAAAAGTCTCAATCATATCACCTCTCCTTCTTCTATCCACCAAACTCTGCAGTCCACATTCTCTCAGCCGATCCTCATAACTATCCTTGTACAGTCCTGAAACCATCTTTGTCATCCGTCTTTGTATCCTTTCCACGGTTAATTTATCCCCTTCAAATCCTGGGGACCAAATCTGAGAACAATAGTCCAAGTGTGGTCTGATCAGAGACTTATACAACGGAATGATAACCCTCTTATCTCTGCAGGTCAGTGTCCTTCTCATAATAGCAGCAATCCTCTGTGTTACCTTCACCACCTTTGCAATATGTCCCCTAAACTTCAGGTTTCTATCAATCATCAACCCCAGATCTCTTGTCTCCCCTACTTCCTCCAGTATAACTCCTCCCATAGAGTATGCAGCATCCCATCGATGTTTCCCAAACCTCAAGACCTTGCATTTTGCTGCATTAAACTGACACCCCCATTCATTTGCCCATCTATCTAGCTTATTTAAATCCTCTTGCAGGGCTACCACATCTGCACTATTACTAATAATCCTTCCAAGCTTCGCATCATCCGCAAACAACTGAATATCCCCCTGCAATCCACTGGCTATGTCATTGATATAAAGGTTAAACAATATAGGTCCTAGTACTGAGCCCTGTGGGACCCCACTTGTAACCCTCTGCCTCCTGGAAACTGCTCCACCATACACAACTCTCTGATACCTATCAGACAGCCAATCCTGAATCCAGTTGACCAATCTGACATCCAGACCCATGTGCTGCAACTTAAATATCAGCTTATCATGTGGCATCCTGTCAAATGCCTTCGCCAAGTCTAAGAAAATTGCAGTATATGCCTTTCCCTCATCTAATGCTCTTGTAACTTTATTATAAAAGGCTAGCATATTGCTAAAACAAGAGCGTCCTTTCACAAATCCATGTTGATTCTCACAGATAACATTACCCTCATCTGCCCAATGCTGTACATGGTCCCTCACTACTTTCTCCAAGATCTTAACAACTACTGATGACACACAGACTGGCCTATAATTAGACACTTCCAGTCTGTTACCACCCTTATGCAATATAATGAATATATTTGCTACTGTAAACATAACCTATTATAACATACATATATACATGCCCTATTTTCTCATTGACATAGAAAATTGACATCTATTTCTGTCTGACATGGTAAATTTTCAAGTGATTAAATAATTGAAATAGAAAATTGATTAAAAAAATTGATCGTGTAAGACGGGCATAAGATGAATTAAAATGTAATATTTAAATTTTAAATGATTATCGCAAAATCACAAAAATAATTAATTTTTAAATATATATAATTAATTTCTTCTATAAAGTGCCACCAACCCCTAGACCGCCTGAACGTCCCCAAATGCTTCTGATCCCACTATAGCCCCCTCCACCCAGAAAGCTTCACCGGGGGGCAGTACCACCCACTTTGGGAACCTATGGTTTAGAGTGATACTGCTGGACTGCAAAGATCTTAGACAGGATACCACATTGAATTCTAATCAGTAAACTGCAGCACATGCAGGTGGATATAGGGTTGGTGAGATAGATGGGAGGGTAATCATGAATGGAGAGATATCAGAGAGTAGTTTATTGAGGAGTAGAGTCCAAAAGTAGGCTTACTTGTGTTGTGCTGCAGGGTTCTGTTCTTGGACCACTGCTGTTTAATTTGTTCATTAATGATATACGAAAGGATCTGAGATGAGATGTTCAGTTATTTTCTGATAATGCAAAGTTGGGTAGAGCAATAGTGAATACAAATAATGTCAAAATTTTGCAGGATGATTTGGGTCAGGGTTTGGCAATCTTTTTAGACCATTGACCCCTTCATGGAATCCTTGATCCCTCATCGACCTGCACTTTTAAGGCAGTATGCAGTTAGATTCTTGGCTACAAAATAGTTTTCATGTAATACACAGTGAACAGTATCCACATCAGGAATCTTTTTCTTGGAAAGGATGCAAATCCTCTAACAGCCAGCATATTGCTGGTACACCATCAGTAGCCACTGTGGTAACATTTTCTAGGGGAACATTAAGTTTCTTCAAATAATCCTCTAGGCATTGAAAAACTGTCTCACCTTTTGCTTCAGCTTTAAGGTAGTTGGCAAACAAAAACTCTTGAATAATGAACTTTAAGATTTGACTATTATACTTCACATAGGCCATGAGGATATTTGAACTACTAAACGTTGAAGCTCTGACCCCAAAGTTTTCTCCACATCATTGGTCCTCCCATCAATATGCTGGTTCACCAATGGTATGTAGTTTTTTTTTTATTATTGCTATATGAAGAGAGATACTGTATGATGCCTTCAGTCCTCTTTCATAATCTCCACTGGCAGGTGCTTTCAAAAATGTCTAAATTTGATCGTTTTATGATCTTTTCTTTCATTGCCTTAAAAAAAAATGAAATTAAGATCTTTGTTTTTCTTATCAGAGTGAACTCTTTCGAAATGGTTTTTGATCTTTGCAGGCTTCAGGGCATCATTCCTGAAAGTTTACACATAATATGCACACTAGCATTGTTTCATTAGTAAATGATGGTATAAATTCAAATTTTAAATATTCTTGCGAATACCGTAGGCACTTCTTACTAGCAGGGGCCATGATTATGGCACTATAACTTTAAAAAAATTGCACAGGAAATTAAGTTATCAGATCACTGAACACCATTCTGATGGCTATGTGCGATAAAGGCATGCTAGCCCTAATTGTCTGTTCTAGATGTCTTCATCAGGGAGAGAGTGCACTTCTCCCTTGTTGGCGATGCATGTTTACTAGGTGTTTATTGACCCCCATTTGCCTCCTAGACATTTTTCAACCCCAAGGGGTCGTTATCGAACACTTTGCGGCCCTTGAGTTGGATAGATTGGCGAACTGGGCTAAGGAGAATGGATGTCAGTATAATGTGGGAAAATGTAAGGTTATGCATTTTGGGGTGGAAAGATTATCTGCAGCATAACACATTGGTGGAAATGTACTCCAGGAAACTGATGAAACCAGAGACGAGTGTTAGTGGATAGGGAGTTAAGGTTTAGGGGAAACATTGCAAAAGTGGCTAACACAGCTCATCACTTGGTTACTGGAGAATACTTTGGCGAGTAGAGGCAAGCAGGTTTTGTTCCATTTTATCGAGCACTGATAAAAACCCATCCTGTCTACTGGGTGCCAGAGTTTTGTGGTGATGAGGAGGAGGTATTATTATTATTATTGTTCCGGGAAACTCCAAGGAGTCGACAGACTCATCGAGGGAGGCCCTAACATCATGTCTGGAACATCTATTTAACATTCACACAGTATCTATCATATCTTGCCTTGAACTCATTCACGGTCGTAGCACTCACAACAGACTCTGGAAGCTTATTCCAATCATTCACCACTCCAAGTAAAAAACCTAGCTCTAACACCCTTGTCAACCACGCTCTTTCCCAGCTTCCATGCATGCCCCCTAGTCCTCCCACCACCAGTCATATTTTCAAAAATATCTTCTGGATCAATCTTAGAAAAACCCTTCAGTAATTTGAATGTCTCAATCATATCACCCCTCCTTCGCCAACGTCCAATTTCTGCAACCCACAAATCCTCAACCTATTCTCATAAGGTTCATTCCACAGACCTGCTATCATCTTGGTCACTCGTCTCTGGACCCTCTCCACTTCCTCCCCATCACGAAGAAACCCTGGTGCCCATAACTGGGCACAGAAGTACAGATGGGGTCTTATCAAGGCTCGATACAGAGGAACAACAACTTGTTTGTCTCTGCACGTTAAAGTATTTTTCATAAGCCAAGTGATTTGGTGAGCTGTTTTAGTCACTTTTGCAATGTGTCCCCTAAACTTCAACTCCCTATCCACCAGCACTCCCAAATCCCTGGCCTCATCAATCTCCTGGAGTATGGTTCCACCAATGCGATATACTGCTGCTATTCTTTTCACCCCAAAGTGAAAAGAATAGCAGCAGTATATCGGCTAGGAAAAATAAATTTTTCCTAGCCGAGTCCTCCAAACTATCCAAATCATCCTGTAAAATTTTGACATCCTGTGCACTCACAATTGCTCTATCCAACTTTGCATCATCAGCAAACAAGTGAACTCTTCCTCTCAATTCCTTTCCAATATCATTGATGAACAAATTGAAAAGCACTGGTCCAAGAACAGAGCCCTGTGGCACTCCACTAGTCACAAGACGTCTTTTTGACTCCACTACTGAATAAACTACTCTCTGCCAAGAGTGTGAATGAGTTAAGCACAGTATGATTAGATACAGCACACATGTTGAATAGTTCTTGACATGATGTTTAGGGCCTCCATCGGTGAGTCTAAGGGCTGTGGAGTAGCTCGTCCTAACAACAGTAATAATACCATCTGTTTCAGTAGATTTCTTTCGTATTCATTCTTTCTTTTACTTGTAGCATGAAGATAAAATTCTTTTGGGTTGCCATTAACTTGCTGAGCCAGTTTTTTTCACTCAGATTTTGCTTTTTGTACAACACGTGACCTCTGGCCTCCTGCTTATGATTATAACTGACACCATTCATATGCACATGATATTCCTCCCACATCTTTTTCTTACGAATCTCTTGCTTAATTATATTACACATACACTTCACTCCTACCCTATATACGTCGAATTCTTGGGACATATTTTGTTATCGGATCATTTAAGTATTTTTAAACACTTCGTACGTATATTGTTGACATCCTTCCCATTCAATAACATACCATGGTACAGAACCCCAGCATACAACTCAGGTGGTCATAATTTCCTGCTTTGTAGTTAAGCATGTAACTTTATCTGAATGGAACATTCATAATTTTAGCCACTTCCGAAGTGGGTACCGTTTCATTACTGTCCTCAACTGGAGGCAGTATAGCTACTCCTTTGATTGAAACCTCTTTTTGTGCCCATCCTATTTATTTGGTTATGCATTTCTTCGTCACTTGGAGCCAATCCGCCAGGTCTGTAACAACACCCCAGTGTGTATTTAATCTTGTTATATTCCATCTCACACAAGATGTTTTCAAGTTCACTGCCGCATGTACAGAGATAATCAATTACCTGCTTACGCTTTTCTGTACACTTCTCTGTGTTCTGCATGACATACTGTATTTGGAAAACTTGCAGATCTCTGTTCTTATGCGGCTCCTTACTTATGAGAAGATCGAGCATGTGCAGACATCTACACATGCTCGATACATCCAAACTGGACGAACGCAAGAAATATAACAGACGGCTACTCAACACTTGTTATCATACACCCTAACATTCGAATAGTTGTATGTACTAGTGCAAATTCTAAGTTTAATTTTTCTAAAAAGCAAGGTAAAAAATTTGAGATTATTGGTGAGAAGGGATTCTGTTTACTGCACTAAAGCTAGGATAACTTGTTAAGAGACATAGAAGTTCCTCTAGTTTTTAAAGTTTCTTAGAGTTTCCATATACTATCGAAACTCTAAGTGCAGCAAGACTGAAAGCAAGGTCTTAACTCTTCCTGATTGCTGAACTGCTTTAACATAAGACATCCTTTTCTAAAATATGAAACCTACATGACAAAAAATTAAAATGAACTGCACACGAGCGCTATGCATATCAAGAGGATGAGGACAGAGTACAAATTTACTCACGTGTTTCTTGCTTGAATAGAAGAAGATGGTATTCTTTAGAGGAGAGAAAATAACGATGGCTCTTGTAAAAAGAAAAAAGCAGTACAGGGAATGATGAAGAAGCAGAAGGTTGGTTTGCTTAATTTCAAACTGGGGATGCTAAATGTATTTTAACCAATATCTGCTCGTTTTCTTATCTTACAGAAGAAAGTTGACACATGACTTTAACTAGTTCAAAATATGAAATATACACATACGAAAGCAATGCATCCATTTTGATAGCGGCCAATGATTTAAAGAAATATCAGTGAAAGTAAAATAATAATATTTGGAGTCACTGCTTCAGTTTCACACTATTGCTCAACAATATTGTCCTCCTTTTCGATACCCTTTCTGCATTGTTTAAGAATATTTCCAGCATCTTATTAGTAAAGAAATTCCTTAGTTTGTGTACTGAACCATTGTCTCATATCTGCTCTTGTAGTCGGACGTCTTATATATATATATATATCTCCAATTTAAGAAACCATACATCACAGATCCAACTTGGAGGTATGTGGAGGAAGTTTCATCATTTCAAATCCCAATATTGGGCTACTTAACTGCTCAGAGCCCTGTGTATTTTTATCTCTTGATTTGTGGTTTTGATATTAAAAAGTGCGCTAAAGAAGAAGTTCAACACTAATGTGGCGTGGCTTCGTTTTTGGTATTAATACATTTATTGTAGAATTCCCATATCATTACTGGCTTCCATGAATCCAATGCTCTGAGTCTTAATAATGAGTCTTCTATATATATATCTCCAGCTACTAATTAAATTTCTGAATCATTGGCAAATTTTAATCGATTAACTTCTCAGCTTGCTGATTATTGAAATCGCGGTCACCAGTTTTGATCATCCACTTTTTGATAGTTGCTTCACTAGAGAGCCATGGTTTCCGCTATTAATTTCCACACTATCAACATGGGGACATTTCAGAGCATTAAAAACTCGATTACACGGCGATTTTTTTTTTTTTTTAAGCTACGATAAAAATATAGACGACTCATTATTTGTGAATGCGATAACAAGAAATACAACATCGATCGTAAGTTTAGTTACAGATACTAAAATTGTCGACGAGGGAGGAAAACCAGATGCAAAATGCACACTTTCATAGGCTACAAACATTACAAGTACAGTGTGCTATCAAGCATTACTTTCAAAATGCTTCTCTTAATAATCTCATTATTCGCCAATATCGGTAGATGAAATGTAAAGCTGTTTGAACTTAAATTGCAAATTGCTTTTTGTTACATGTTCTCATTAATATACAGTATATATTACACTGCCCAAAACAATTAGGGAATATTTTAGTTTTTGTCCGATTATTATAAATTTTTGCAAATAATTATAACTATTGATACTTTATACATGCATAAATATTTCTTACTTATCGATAGTGTGTAATTGATGAGATATTGTTTAAATAATGGATATTTATTATAAATTTAACAAATTACGCATTTTAGCGTGAAATAATTTTAACAAGAATAGACAAAAACATTTTTGTTAATTTGTAATAGGGCGTATGCTCTCCATTAACAGCCAAAACAGCGGTACATCTTGATTGCATGGACCTGATAAGATGATCAAAGAGTACTTGTGGGATATTATCTTATCAGGATACTCCTGATAAGATAAGTGTTACTCTAAGTTATCATTGACAATTTTGCTTAAATATTACATAGTTTTGGTTTGATTTTCGTAGTTTAGTGTGTCTGTTTGTGTGTTTTTGGTATTATTTCAATTATTAATTTGATAAAATACGATAGAAGCGTGCACATAGCTCCAATAAGAAGGAAAATGGCGGCTAATAATAATGGTTCGCTATCTTTGTTCAATAACTGTAACATAAAGGAGATTATACAATGTACTATCTGCAAATTGTATGCTTTGCGGAGAGCGGTTGAAGTATGGTTAGATGATGATAATGGAGTGAATGTGTGTAGAAAATGTAAGGAAAATAAGGAATTAAAGTGTGTTTCAGGTCGTGAGTGATATTTTTGTCAAATATCAGAATGTAGAAAATAGCGATATGATAAGAAATTGCGAGGTTGTACCAGAGAGCTGTGAGGGTGAGAATGTAGAAAGTGTAAATGAAGGTATTAATACAGAGCAAATTAATGGTTTAACAGATAACAAGAGAGATGCAATGAGTGAGATCGTGCTGTTGAGTGGAGCGATACATATTGCAAAGCGGCAGCTGAAGCGTATGCACAAATGTCTGCCAAGTGTACCAACCAATAAAAAAAGTATGATAGGAAAAATAAGAGAATGATTTTGAATGTAAACAAAATGAAGGAGCGAGTGCTGTATGGAGATTCGTTAGTACGAGGTGTGATAGAGAATTTTACAAAATCATATCAAACTGGTGCAATGGTGACAGGTACGAATGATTTGAAAGGAGATAAAATGGAAATGATAGAGGACGTGAATGAATTGTTTTTGAGGTAGCAAAAGAGAAGAGTGAGAGAGTTAGGATGATTAATCTTTTACTGCAGTATGACAGTAAAGAATTTAGACGGAGGGCCATAATTGCAAATGACTTTATGTGTGGGTTATGCAGGATGAGTGGTGTGGAATTTGTGGAGGGTTGGAGTGAGTTCGATTTGCCATAGGATCTATATAACATGGATGGTTTGCATTTGAATGGATTCAGTGTAAGGAGACTTGAAAAAGTGTTGTTGAATGAAGTGGATGTGCAGAATTACTGCTAAGAGTATTACGAACAAGAAGGAAGAATTTTTGTCCTTCGTTGGCACTTCCAGACCACAGATTATTGGCATTAGTGAAACATGGCTGACTGAAGATGATATTGTTAGTGGGATTGAATGTGAAGGGTATAGTGTATTCAGGAATGACAGGGAGAATAAAATGGGGAGAGGAGTATTATTGATGATAGCTGATGAGCTGCAGCCAAGGAGAATAGAAGTTGATTTGCAGGATAGAGAAAAGAGCACATTTGAGGCCATTTGACATGAGACTGAGGCTAGCAGAATAAAATATACAATTGGGTGCTGATATAGACCAGGTGATGGAAAAGATGGTGGAGACAGTATGCATAAGCAAATAGAAGAAATGAGTGGAAGGAGGGTAATTATTATTGGAGATTTCAAATATGGTAGCATTGATTGGAGGAAGGGGAGGACATGTGGGAGGAAGGAATTGGATTTTATGCGGTTATTAAAGGATAACTATCTGCAACAGCATGCAATTGAAAATACTAGGGGTTAGAGAGTGCTTGACCTAGTAATTGCATGTGAGGATTTGGCTGTAACGAATATGACCACATTGCCACCAATTGGTGAGAGTGATCATAGGGTCTTGACTTGGGAGGTGGCTAAAGTGTGGAATTTACAATTAAGATAGTACATGTGGAATTATCGGGCTGGTAAGTATGACAAGCTTTGGAGTTTGATTGGTTCAATGCCATGGCATGTAAAACTGAAAGGGCTGGATGTTGATAGTGCATGAGAGACGGGTAAGAAGTTTTTGGAGGAGGGATTGGCTGACTGTGTACCTAGAGTACGAATTATAAATCAAGTAGGGATTAAATGGATGAATTACACCATTAAGCTGGAGCAGGAAAAAAAGCAACTATGGAGAGAATTTAAGGAGAAAGGTGACCTGCAGGCACATGAATGGTATAAAGCCCAGGCCAGAAGGGTAACAAGTGGCGTAAGAAAAGCCAAAGTGGATTGTGAAAGAACATTAGCCATTCAGGCTAAAGAGAATCCCAAACAGTTTTTTCGATATGTTGCAAGTAAAAGAAAAAAATGTATATGTATGGCAGATTGATTTTAAAGAATGCCGATGGTAGGGAGGTAACCGAATCAGTTGACATAGTTAGATTACTGAGTGAACACTTTGCAAGAGTATATCATCCAGGTGCTGACTTTGCAGAAATGGAAGAACCAACAGCTTATATAGGAATTGTGGTGAATGAAGTGGTAGTGAATAGTCTATTACAAAACCTCAATGTCAATTCATTTGTGGGATTGAATAGTATACCAGCTCGTGTCGTACGAGAAGCGGCTAAAGAATTGTCAGTGCCTTTGACCATTTTGTTTAATTCGGGTCTGGATTAGTCCCAAGAGGGGGGGAAAGAGGGGACAATAGCTCTTAAAGGAGGTTCCAAGACTGCTGTTGTAAATTACCGGCCGATCAGCATATCAGGAATTGTTTGTCACGGTCTTGGAGAAAATAACCCAAAGGAAAATACAAGATTGGATAGATGAAAATGGGAAACTCTATGGTAGACAGCATGGTTTTGTAAAGGATAGATCATGCCTCAGTAACTTCCTCACGTTTTATAACACAGTGACGGCTGAACTGGATAAGGGTAACGGGTTTACAGTGATTCTACTGGACCTTGTTAAAGCCTTTGATAAGATACCACATGGAATTCTAAACAGTAAACTGCAGCATATGAAAATGGATTTAGGGTTGGTGAGATGGATAGGAGGGTGGTTTATTCAGTAGTAGAGTCTAAAAGATGGCCTGTAACTAGCGCTGTGACGCAGGGTTCTGTTCTTGGATCGCAACTGTTTAATTTGTTCATTAACGATATAAGATAGAATCTGAGAGCAACTGTGCATCTGTTTGTGCATGATGCAAAGTTGGGTAGGGCGATAGTGAATGCAGAATATGTTAAAATCTTGTAGGATGACTTGGATATTTTGGAGCACTTGGCTAAGGAGAATGGTTGTCAATTTAATGTGGAAAAATGTAAGGTTTTGCATTTTGGAGTGAGAAGATTTTAGCAGCTATATCACATTGGTGGAACTCTACTCCAGGAGATTGACGAGGCCAGGAATTTGGGAGTGTTGGTAGATAGGGAGTTAAAGTTTAGGGGACACATCAAAAAAGTGGCAAAATCAGCTCATCAAATCAGTTGGTTGCTGAAAAACACTTTAACGAGCAGAGACAAAGAGGTTATTGTTCCTCTGTATCGAGCCATGATAAGACCTCATCTCGACTACTGTGCCCAGATCTGGTCACCTAGGTTTCTTCTGGATGGGGAGGAGATTGAGAGGATCCAGAGATCGTTAACCAATATAATAGCAGGACTATGGAACGAACCTTATGAGAACAGGTTGAAGATTTGTGGGCCACAGAAATTGGTTGATAGGTGGGAAAGGGGTGTTATGATTGAGATATTCAAATTACTGAAGGGTTTCTATAAGATTAATTCAGAAGATATATTTGAGAATAGGACTGGTAGTGGGAGGACTAGGGTCCATCCATGGAAGCTTGGTAAGAGTGTGGTTAGCAATGGTGTTAGAGCTAGGTTTTTTTACTTGGAGTAAAATGAGTAAATGAGTGAAATGTGCTGCCAGAGTCTGTTGTGGGTGCAATGACTGTAAATGAGTTCAAAGTGAAGTATGACAGATACTGTGTGAATGTTGAATAGTTGTTCTTGACATGATGTTTGGCCTCCCTCGATGAGTCTAAGGACTCCTTGGAGCTTCCCGTAATGATGATGATAATAATAATATTTCTTCACTCTTCTGTGAGAAGAATTTCGAACTCTTGAAGCGATTGTGGTGGCACCAGTCGAGCAGAAACTCGCCTACCTAAAGCATTCCAATCATGTTCGATTGGATTACAACCCGGTGAACAGGCAGGCTAGTCCATTCGTTCAACACCTTCTTCCTGAAACCACTTTTGTACCAAATTTACACGGTGTGGACGAGCATTGTCATCCATAAAAATGAATGCTTGGCTAATTGCAGCAGCATACGGACGAACTATAGGTTCGTAAATCTCATCGCGATAACTTTGGCTTGTTAAGGAATCGTTTCTTATAAAATAGAAATCAGGATGGCGACCTATACTTATTCTAGCCCATGCCATCTAACTCCCACGTTGATGTTGGGGTCTTTTATGAACAAACTGGATTATTTCTTGTTCCACTTTCACAACATATCAAGTCGGTTATGTGGTTGTAGTCTGAACCTGGACTCGTCACTAAGAAGTACACAAGCCGAATTCTCATTTGACCAATTGCGGTGTTCTTGTGCCAAATTCTTCGGGCCCTTTTGTGAGTTGCGTAAATGAAATACAAACCATTGGTCTTCAATCATATACACCTATGGCACTAAGGCGATTTCGTACTCTCTGTGTCAATACCAGCCTTCCTGTTACTGCGGCAAGTTCGCTTCGAAGTTGTGTTGCATTAATTGTTCGATTTCTTCAGGCAAGTAATGACAAATACTGCTAGTCTCTTGGAGTACTTGTTGTTGATGAGTGACCTTGACCTTGTCTTCGGCAAACATTTTCCGTCTCAAGAAAGCGATTCCAAAGTTGCGAAATTACGCTTTGTGATACATACGCACTGAAGCGAAAAATCGTGGCGTATGTATCTCAAACGCCGCAATCGACCAGTCTCTCTAAGCCATGGGAGTCTGTGATATCATGTTGCTCTGCCATTTTTAACAAAATAATGGGCGGTAGGAGACAAAAGTTTACAATTGAACTAACAATTATGCACTGTGGAAGTGCGCACAATAAGCATGCTTTTATACCCCCCACATGCTAATATGGCTAAGACACGTTTCGAGAGGTCTTAACATGATATATAACTGATATTTAAGAGTATTTTAAACTAAATGTGTTATAATTAGTAAATTATTTTTATAGATTTGTAATTTACAAGAAAACCAAATTATGGTTTTCTTGAAAATTACAAAAAAACAATTACGGGATAATTTAGTTTGCAGCTCTAGTTCAGAGTTTCATAGGGTAGTTAACGCGATTACCTTTCAGTTTATTTATTTTTTTAATTTTTTCCCCCAGAAAAGTTTGATAAAGGTTCACTTAAATATTTTTTACAGTATATACATTTCACTTTCGCTTCCACATAACCAATTCTGAAAAAAAAAAGTAATTTTGTTATGGATACATACTCTTTTTCTAAATACTGTTCATATATCATATATTTCAGTTTGGTACAGGATGATACAGAATAACTTATATGATACAGTGCAACACTCATTTTTAGATAATTATTTATAACGCACTGGAAGTGGCACTTGCATCCTCTGTGCTATGCCAAATGGAGATAGACTTGGTCTTCAAGTCTAGTCGCCTACTGGAGAAACTTTTTCTAAGCCTTTCTTTGAGTAGTTCCTGAGTTAGTCAATCTCTGGCACTGGCAAGCAGGTTTTTTCCCTGGAAACTCGGGGTTTTCATCCCGGAAACTGATTTTTCTATCCTTGGAGACCATCTCACCACATGCCTCTCCAGCTGAATCAAACAGGGTTTTCTCCAAGGGTTGCACTGAATCTCCAAGGTTTGGTTCATGTTATCAAACTCTTATTTTTTCTTAAATAATAATTATTATTTTGGGAAACTCCAAGGAGTTGATAGACTCATCGAGGGAGGCCCTAGCATCATGTCAAGAACAACTATTCGACGTTCACATTATCAATCATACCTCGCCTTTAATTCATTCATGGTCATAGCACCCACAAAAGATTCTGGCAGTTTATTCCACTCATTCACCACTCTCCAAATAAAAAACCTAGCTCTAACATCACTGCTAACCACATTCTTGCCCAGCTTCCATGTGTGGCCTCTAGTCCTCCCACCACCAGTCCTATTCTCAAAAATATCTTCTGGATTAATCTTATAGACACCCTTCAGTAATTTGAATGTCTCAATCATATCATCCCTTTTCTGCCCATCAACCAATTTTTGCAACCAACAAATCTTCAACCTGTTCTCATAAGTTTCATTCCACATACCTGCTATCATCTTTGTCACTCGTCTCTGGATCCTCTCCACCTCCTCCCCATCAAGAAGAAACCCAGGTGCCCATATCTGGGCACAATAGTCTAGATGGGTTCTTATCAAGGCTCGATACAGAGGAACAATAACTTGTTTGTCTCTGCTTATTAAAGTATTTTTCAGAAGCCAAGTGATTTGATGAGCTGATTTAGCCACTTTTGCAACGTGCCCCCTAAACTTCAACCCCATATCCACCAACACTCCAAAATCCCTGGCCTCATCAATCTCCTGGAGTATGGTTCCACCAATGTGATATACTGCTGCTAATCTTTTCATCCCAAAATGCATAATCTTGCACTTTGCCACATTAAATTGACATCGATTTTCCTTAACCCAGTCCTCCAAACTTTCCAAATCATCTTGCAAAATTTTGACATCCTGTGCACTCACAATTCCTCTACCTAACTTTGCATCATCAGCAAACAAGTGAACACTTCCTCTCAGATCCTTTCCTGTATCATTAATGAACAAATTGAAAAGTAGTGGTCCAAGAAGGGAACCCTACAGCACACCACTAGTCACAAGCAGTCCTTTGGACCCAACTCCTCAATAAACCACTCTCTGGTATCTCTCCATCAACCACCCTCCTATACATCTCACCAACCCTATATTCATCCCCATCTGCTCCAGTTTACTGATTAGAGTTCCATGTGGTATCTTGTCAAAGGCTTTGGCAAGGTCCAGTATAATCACCGTAAATCCGTTACCGTTATCCAGTTCAGCCGTCACTGTGTTATAAAACGTGAGCAAATTACTGAGGCATGATCTACCCTTCACAAAACCATGTCTTCCATTTTCATCTATCCAATCCTGTATTCTTCTCTTGACTAATTTCTCTAAGCACCTTGACAATAATTTATGATATGCTAATCGGTCGGTAATTTACAACAGCAGTCTTGGAACCTTTATGCAGTGGAACTATTTTCCCCTCTTTCCACTCCCTCGGGACTAACCCAGACCCGAGACTCAAAGTAAACAAAATGGTCTATGGCAGTGCTTCCCAAACTTCTGGATGTCAGAAGTTTGGGAAAAAATATAAATCGAAAAAAAATAGTAAAGAGATATTTTGTCTCTTACCGTTTGGTTCTGAAGACGATGTGGGCTGTTCTGGTAAAATATGAAATACTGTCCCTCTTTTTGTGTCTGTTTCTGCTTCTTCGGATTGTTCGCGGGAATGTTTTTTTATTTTTTATCAGCCACTTCTCCATCTCAGGGTTAAATTTTTTAACTTCGAATAGGTCAAATAATATCACCACTTACCAATACTGGCACACCACAGACTGATAACATGAAAGTAGTGAATATTACCTGAATAAGGGAATCCCCGGACCAGGAACAGTTTTCTCTTTTGTGACTTTTCTCCCTTTACGGTAATTAAGCCTAATGCGAAACAGACAGCAAAGGCAGGTTATTAAAACGTGCATATGATTGGTGCGGTATTAACAAAACATCGCGCAACCGAGAGATAAAAGCATAGCTGACAATTGAAATGCTAACTCTCTTCAACCGAATTCCATGTGTGAAACTGCCATAACATTCATTATATATATATATTACTTAGTTTTAACACTCTTAGGAATTTTAACACGTTCGGTTGAATTTTATTGCTGCCTTAGGAAATCGAACTCACACACATCTAATTAATAACAATAGTTTTTAGTTAGATACTGTGTTTGCCCATGCAACATATGGTTTTGTTTCAGTCTATACAGCGTAGTTTCTGTATGAGGGGAAATGTGATTGATTAATTAGTGTGTTTTTATCCCAGTTGTCTGTAATTGCACTATTTGTTGAGAAATACATTACACAGACTCCTCATACCTTATTCACTGGCATAATAAAAGTACTTGTTTTTATTGCCTCTGCAGTATAGTGGCTGTTAGGGAGGGGTACTGTTTACCACTGGAAGCGAGTTACTGTCTCCCCAAATGAACTTGTTTAAGCTTTTTTTCATGTGTGAAGTATATGCGAAACTTTTGTTGGTAACAGAAAACTAGCTCGGATGACAGTGATAATATAAAACGAGTTTTGATATGCATATAAAGTCAATATCAACAGTCCCTGATTACGAACGCGTGATGAAAGGTACAGGAAGATGTGGAGCTTCCCTGGAGAACATTCGAAGTAAATACAATTAACCACTGCTTTGAAATGAAACATATGAATAAACAATATTTACTAATATTCATTAAGCGCCGAAATATGCAGGAAGCAAAGTTTGTGAACCAACACCAATGTGTGAATTTTTGCATTAAAATATAAAAAAATAACAAAAAAGAAATAATAGATAATAAAAGTTAAATACGTTTCTTTAAAAAAAAATCTACTGTCTTAAAATATTTTAAATTTGTTTTCATTATTTCACGACCCCCCTGAACAAAACCTATGGCCCCCAAGGGGGCCGCGGCCCACAGTTTGGGAAGCGCTAGTCTAGGGTCCTGACAATTCTTTAGCCGCTTTATGTAGGACACGAGCCTGGTATACCATCCAATCCCACAGATGTATTGACATTGAGGTTTTGCAATAGACAACTCACCTCCACTTCATTCACCACATTTCCCATATAATCTATCATTTCATTCATTTCTGCAATGTCACCACCTGGAAGATATATTCTTGCAAAGTGCTCGCTCAGTAATTCAACTATATCAACTGATTCAGTTACCTCCCTACCATCAGCATTCTTTAAAATCATTCTGCGATATACATTTTTTCTTTTACTTGCAATATATCTAAAAAACTGTTTGGGATTCTCTTTAGCCTGCATGGCCAATGTTCTTTCATAATCCTTTTTTGCTTTTCTTACCACACTCGTTACACTTCTGGCGTGTGCTTTATATCGTTCATGTGCCTGCTAGTCACCTTTCTCCTTAAAATTCCCTCCATATTTTTCTTTTTTTGCAGCTGAAGCTTAATGGTGTTATTTATCCATTTAACCCAGTACTTGATTTATTATTCGGTCTCTAATTATACAGTCAGCCATTGCTTCATGCAAATATTTCTTAACTGCCTCCCATGCACTATGAAATTCTAGCCCTTGCAGTTGTACATGCCATGGCACTGAACCAATCAAACGCCAAAGCTTGTCATACTTACCAGCCAGATAATTCCACACCTACTGTCTTAATTGTAAATTGCACACCTTTAGCCACCTCCCAAGTCAAGACCCTATGAACACTCTCACCAATTGGTGGCGTAGTCATATTCATTACAACCAAATTCTCAGATGCAATTACTAGGTCAAGCACTCACGCATAGTCATTAGCAATTATGGCCCTCCTTCTATACTCTTCACTCTCATGCTGCAGAAACAGACTCACCATCCTAACTCTCTCACTCTTCTCTTTTGCTAACTCAACCAATTCCTTCACATCCTCTTAGCCATTTTGTTTCCTTTCAAATCATTTGTATCTGCTACCACTATCAATTCTTTCACCCACTGCTTTTGCATTCTAATTGACTCGCACCAGGTTGGTACGATTTTGTTAAACTCTCAACTAACACACCTCGTACTGAGGAATCTCCATCATACCCGTATTTTTTCTATCATACTTTTGCCAATTATTAGTCGGTACGCTTGGTAAACATTTTTGCCAAGGCTCCAGCTGCTGATTTGCCCTATGTATCGCTCCTCGTAATAAAGTGATCTCGCTCATTGCATCAGTGTCATCATTTTTATTCTCCGATGATTCATTCAATCATTCTGTATGTTTACCTTCATTCTCACTTTCAACGCCACTCTCACAGCTATCAGTTGCTACCTCGCAATTATCACCACATACCTCGCATATGACTGTTATCTAGATTCTCACTTTCAACAACGATATCACTCACATGACCTGAAACACTCTTTAAATCCTCATATTCTTTACACTTTTTTGCATACAATCGCTCCACTATCGTTGTTTATCCAGACCTGAACCGCTCTCCTTAGAGCATACATTTCGCAAATGGTACACTGAATCAAATCCTTTAAGATAAAATTTTTAGACAAATATGGCGACCTGGACGTTATCTTTGTATTCCTCTTTATGGGAGCCATGTGCACAAATAATCGTATCTATCACTTTACTATTAAAATACTCAAAAAATACACAAAAATCACCACATGCTAAAATACTAAAACTAAACAATTCTATGTAAATACTATGCAAATTCTCCAATTATTACCCAAAATATCACTTATCTGTTCAGGAGCTATCCACAAACACTACACACCATGTAGCCCTCTAGTGGAGGATATCCAATCTTTGTGTATTTTAGTCTACAGTTCACATCTGAGAGCTGCTCAACTTTTATTCGCTTAGAACTTTCTTACATGTTCTTCTTTTCAAAATGAAATTCAATTTTATCCTGCTCAAGACCAAATTGTGATCACTTCCAATTTCAAATTCTCTGGTGTCCTGCACTAGGAAGAAACATCACTATTCACAATAACAGTCAATGATACTTTTCTTATGCCTTGCCTCTTCTCTCCATGTGAATTTGTGTACATTTTTATGTTGGAACATAAAAATGTGTTAGTAATAACTAGTCCATGTCCTGAGCAGAAATCCAACAGGTATTTGACATTATTTGCTTTGCTCTTTACTACAAATTTTCCCAAAATATTTTTGTATGTCTCACAATCATTTCCTACTTGCTATTTAGATTCCCAAGGACCAAGTTTTCCTCTTTCACTGTCAGTTGATTCTCTAAGGCCTCAAAAAATCCCTCCACTTTTACGTTACTACAGTAGAAGCGGAGGAGTTTTTTGACCATAGGCATAACTTTTAAGGTCCCACAGAAAGTTGAGGGACCATAGGCACAAATAAGTCTCATTGTCTAGTTCCCCATTCTCATATTTGCTAACATCACTCTACTTGAGACTGCCTGCCATTCAAGATTAGCCTAGTATTTAGTGTTGAATACTATGGCTACTCCTTTTTCTTGATTTTCATTGCCTGAGTATAACATTTTGTATTTATTACTCAGAAAGATCTCACCAGTTTTTTTTTTGTTGTTGTTGTTTCAGTCACCCCTATTATGTTGATCTGGTACTTATCTAATTTCTCAGCTATCTCCATTTCTTTGCCATTCAGGCTTATGTTGATAGTACTGATCTTTAACTCTGGTGATGTTGAGTTAGGGTCTGACTTTTCACTGTTTGCCCTGGCGAAAACAACGGCGGACTTGTTTAACTGGGCAACGCCCCAGCAGGCATGAAATTCTGTCATGTTTTATACCATTTTGTATTTTGGTTTAAGCCAATAAGTAATAAGAATACAATCTAGTCGGCTAAATCCCAAATTTCCAGCCCATCCTCGTTCATTCAGTATCCAGATACCTAACAGGGTGCACCACGAGGTGAGGATTGGATATTAGTTCAGAAGCCCTGGTCGGTTCTCTGCATTTCTTTAAAGCCTATGTGGAGGTCCCTTCTCAGTTATACAGCTTTGAGCACCCCTAAAGAACACTGAGTAACTTTGAAAATTCAACTTCAAGAAATTTCTAACCTAACTTTATTGTAAATAATTATAAGGTTGATATGCATTTGTTCATATGCATGTAATTACAATATACAGTGATTTTCTATTGTAGGTTCAAGACTGGTTGATGGATGAATGGCTGGATTACACAGATGCAGTATGTAAATATAGTATAGTACAGTGGTATCTTGCCAATCCGAATCTCTTTAATCTGAACCCTCCAGTAATCCGAACTGCGGCTTGAAAGAAAAAATTATTTATTACATATTATTTTGCGCACTATTATTTTTATTTAATAATTATTATAACTATTATTATTTGATTATTATTACCGTACAGTATTTTTTTGATACTGTCGATTGTACGGTTATATTGTAGGTCTATTTTGATTTATTGTGTTCACGTTTGTTTTTTTATAGTGTACAGTACGTACTGTATTGTCGGCGTGAATCACCGAATTTGAAATTATATGATGTTACAGAATGAATTAGAAGACGATGATGATGATAAAGAACTCGAAGTAAAAAAAGTAAAACATGAAGAGGCAGTTCACAGTTTTAATGTGTATAGAATGGGCTAAGCAGAATGATATGCCATTCCAGCTCCAAGAAGAAGCATTCGAAAAAAGTTTAGCATTCAAGAAGCAAAAGAAAATCAGTGACTTTTACACAGAAATAAAAAAGAAACTTTTTTGTGTGTGTACAAGTGATATTTTTTACGCATATTAAGTTATGCACTGAACAATGCAATTTTATTAAATCAGAATCCTCAACAATATAGGTACATACAAAACTAAATTTTTTACTAAAATAAACGCGCGTACTGTATTCTTTTTTTAAAGTTTTACATTACCGTAGCTTTTTTTTTCTATCAGCGGGAGAAAATTCGCTAATCCGAATGAGCACGGTTTTTATTAATTCGGATTAATGAGATACTACTGTATTACACAGATGTAATTTCAATTTTAGTTTGCTACTGACTAATAATAAAAACAAGTTTTATTGTTGAGTATTATGAAGAAACACTGATACTTTAGCTAGTTAAGTCAACTAGTACAAGCTAAGGCAACTTGGGTGGGGATAGCAAGTATTGTATTCTTGTAAGCTCTCAGGTCAACTTACGAAACCTTCATTGTTTTATTCGGCTTTGAAATAATGTTGGATCTCGCATCCACTTTGCCTATATAAGTATAAATAATTTATTTCTGAAATTTCCATTTAATATTTTCGGGCTGCGGTTGACCATGGATAAGGGATATGACAAAGTTAAAAGAAGCATTTTATTTAACATATTAAAAGAAAGACAAATACCAAATAATATCCTAAAAGCTATCATAAGTATATACGAAAATAATCAAATACAAATAAGATTAAATCATGAGCTATCATATACGAGAGAGATAAACCAAGGGATCCGACAGGAATGTTCCCTCTCAGTAACTTTTTAATATTTACCTAAATGAAATAATAATAAAATGGAATAAAAATTTCCATCAAGGTATTAATCTTTCTCCTACTGTGAACTTGAACACTCTCCTTTTTGCCGACGACCAAATAATAATTACAAATTCTGAAGATAACTTACAGAAAGCTATTTTACATCTAAATGGGATAGCCAAAGATTATGGTATAATAATATCAACAGAAAAATCAAAAACTATGATCTTTAAAGGACAAAATCCAGTAAGAACTAAAATAGTAATAGATAACAAGATCTTAGAACAGGTGAATTCATTTAACTACCTAGGATGTATGATCACATATGAAAATGAAAAAGATATAAACCTAAAAATTGCAAAATATTTAAAAATAACAGGTGTAATTAACTCTATATTTAAACCAAACCTAGTTCAAAAACAAACCAGACTAAAAGTATACAATACATTAGCACTACCAGTCTTATTGTATGGAAGTGAAATCTGGACAATAAAACAAAAAGACAAACGAAGATCAATAACAGCAGAAATGAAGTTTATGAGAAAAACTGCAAAGTATACTCTATTTGATCAAAAAAGAAATGAAGAAATTATGAAAGAATTAAACCACGAATCAGTAATAGAAAAAAATTAAAAAATATAAACATAAATGAATGGAACACATTCAAAGAATGAAAATAGAAAGATTACCAAAATGAGCCTTAACGTACAAGCCATTAGGAAAAAGAAAACCAGGACGTCCTCTTAAACGATGACTAGGCTGGAACAGGCCACGCTAGGCATAAATCCTTGATATGCATGATGATGAATAAGGGAGGACAATGGTATATCAAAATATTAATTATAAAAGCATTAACTAACTTTTCTATATTTTGGCAATGTTACATTGCCATCATCATGGATAACAAAATAATGATATGAGCATGCAGGCATTAACACTGAGCAAATAACTTTGAAGAAAGGCAACAAAAGTCAGCCTAGACTACTAAATGGAACATCATAGTGTGCTAAACTGGGTAGCCTTGGCCATTGGGCTGAAGAAAGGAGAATTAATGCTTTCCAAATTTGGAGCAGTCATATGCACCCAAATTTAATGAGGTTTGGAAAGTTTTTCAGAGCTAAAGCCTTCGAGGAACAGATATTTTCATACTTGTATTTGCTACAGTGTAATAAAGTGGTTTTCTTCTAGTGTATCATGTGATGGGTGTCCAAAGAATGGTCAGTAAGTCATGAGTGGCTGTATTGGGGGAAGCAGATGTAGTTCTTGTGTTCAGAAATTCTGATTTTGGCAGTTCTGCCTGTTTGGCCACAGTAGGAAAGTTTGCAACTGCAAGGGACCTGCTAGGTCAAGGGAATGTGGCTGGTCTTTGGTGGAGTGGATAACCTGCCACGTTGCCAAGACCTATCCAGTTTTCTTGCAGTTTCAAACTGTCCTACAACAGCCATCAAGCCTACAACAACAAGGCAGGACTGCCAATATCAGAATTTCTGATCACAAGGGCTACATCCAGTTCCACCAATAAAGCCATTCAGGAATTGCTGACCATGCTTTGGAGACACTACAGAATAAGTCAGGACAATCTTGCAGCAAATACAAATATGAAAGGCTTTTCCTCGAATCTACCTTAGTCCTGAAAAACTTTCCAAACTTCAACAAATTTGGGTGCACGAGAGTGCCACAAATTTTGTTAGCATTAATTCTGCCTTCTTCACCCCAAGAATGAAAACTGTCCAATTTAGCCCACTATGGATTTGCCATTTATAACTCTAGTCCTGATGGTGATTAACTTTCTTCAACCTAATTTGCCCAGTGTTAGTGTCTGCATGCACATATAATTTTTTTTTTGTGATCCCCTGATGATGGCATTGTAACATTATTGCTGAAATACTGGAAAATATTAGATACAGTTTTTATAATTAATATTTTAGTATACATTATTATTTCTGAAAAAAATAAAGTTATGAGCAAGCAATGTATAAGCCTCCATTAGAATTACAGATGATAGGCATTATAAAAAAAACTTGTCCAGAGAACTCGTGCAATTTATTCTTATAATTCCCTTGTTATAAGAATTATAAAATAAAATATAAAATAAATGACCACTCTAATGACTAATGGTTTCATTGGAGTTTTCATGAGTTCTGAATATCAAACTCATTCAGACTTACGAATGAGTTAATGGATAGAAACATTAACTTGCAATTTAGAGGTAAATTATATTCTTGGGCACTGATTATTAAGATGGGTCGGGAACACTTTTAAGGAACCAGTTCCATGACTCCAAATTAAGAAACCATCATCAATATACCTTTCCCCATAATCTTGACTTTAATGGGAAGGAAATGATTGGTGTTTATCTTTAAAGGTTTATAAATATACATTTGCTAATACAGAAGATAATGGGTTCCTCGTGGCCTGAAGTTCTGTTTGTAAATAGTAATAATTTTTTTTTTTTTTTTTTTTTTTATTAACCTCTCCTTTATATAAATATATAAAAAAGGCAAGAGGCCACTACCGGTCTGGGTAGTGGCCCCTTGCCTTTAATACAAAGCATCATACATCTCCTCCAGGAGATGTGCTTTCCATTAAGGGTAAATATTAAGATTAGTGATAAGAGCTTATTCTACTTTTACCATGAGTTGCCTTGGTCTTGCACTACGTGCAGGGTCAGCTAGACTTGCAACACTTGCAGGCACAAACTTGACTTGTTTGTCTGTTTGCTTACTTGGGAAATGGATTAAAACCAGGTTTAAAATAGCTTGGTATCTTTTAACATTTATTAAAAAAAAAAAAAAAAAAAAAAAAAATCAGCTAACGCCTTTTTATTCCCGTATACGGGAGTAGGCGAGGCCATTTAGCCCTATCTAACTTTTGGAGACTGAGTGGGCAGTTAAATCTCCACTGGTACCCAATCAGAGACAGATGGCCCAAGGCTATCACTAATTAAGCGGTACGCAGTGAAGAGAGACGGCTCAAATGTGCCGCCATCTCGTGGTCTCTAACCCTAACACAATATATTTAATGTCTGAAATAATGTGGGTTCTACGGTCGATTTTCTTGAGTTTACAGGACGAAAAACCTGCTTGCCCGTGCCAGAGATCGACTAACTCGGGAACCGGTCGAAAAAAGGCTTAGAAAAATTTCCTCTAGTCGCCGACTAGACTCGAAACCAAGACTTCCTTCGTGCGGCCTAGCGCGGTGGTGTGCAAACGCCACATCCACTGAGCTACACAGGCTCTCAACATTTATTTATTATACCCAAGGTAAAACACTTTCTACATTTATATCTCCTCCTGAGATTTTTATTTAATCAGGTTAAAACACCTTATGGTAACTTGTTCTGGTAAAATACTTTTAAGCTCTGTATTACTAAAATCTTGGTATTGGTATTTCTAGCCTGGCTCCCACTGATGAGACCTCAATAAAGGTCGAAACCGGTCTGGGTAGTGGCCCTTTGTCTTTAATACAAAGCATCATACACCTCCTCCAGCAGATATGCTTTGCATTAAGGGTAAATATTAAGATTAGTGATCAGAGCTTATTCTACTTTTACCATGAGTTGCCTTGATCTTGCACTATGTGCAGGGTCAGCTAGACTTGCAACACTTGCAGGCACAAACTTAACTTGTTTGTCTGTTTGCTTACTTGGGAAATGGAGTAAAACCAGGTTTAAAATAGCTTGGTATCTTTAACATATATATATATATATTCAATACTAATCAGGTTATTTATTTTTTCTACATCAGCCATGGGAATGTTCAGAGAATTGTGTTATTCTGTAAATCCTCAACTAAAATTTGTTACTGTAATTTTCTTATTTAAATAATCCTAATAGTATATGCTGTATATTACTTATATCCAGCACACCTGAACTCTGAAAGAAAAAAAAAAAAAATTACGGTATTTTAGCCTTACGCTTAGATACATATATTGATGCCATCATGAAATCATCATTAAAATAACAGATATAAATGGTATATTATCTTCTTAAATAATAGTTAATAAAAAAATTAAAAAAATGTAAAATCATAGCATAGTACAATATGTAAAAATACAATGTTACTTAGAGTATGAGACCCAAACTTATAGTATAAAAAAAAGAAGATGCGGTATAAAAAAAATTTTCGCTTATAGAGGAAATTGCATAACATCTAACCTCACAACCATCAGTATTTAATCTCGGTTTTTGCTTTTAGTTCTGCCTTTAAATACACTATTGAATGAAATTGGGTTTAGTTCATCCAAATATTCCACACAAACAATCCTCACCAAAACTGAGAGGATCTGATTTTATGAAACTTGCCATGCTCTATTATCAAAGTCTGAAACTATGTAAATATTTATAACAATTTTAAACAAGTGTAATCAACTATATATCTTCAAGAAAAATTCATGCAGTGTAGTAGATCATTCTTTACTCATGTGAATTTCAATATTTTTTTATAACTACATAATTTTAAACTTGTTTTTTGAAATATTAATTCGATTAAAAAGACAATATTTAATGAATAATTTCCAAGGACTAACATTAATTTACAAAGAAGGAAGTTAAATCATGAAAAAAATATTTTAACACTTAACTCCTTTCTTTAATAAATGTCAACTTCCACTGCTTTCTATTATCTGTACTTGCTCAACTTCTAAAAGCCAACATTTCCTGAATGATTTTTAACCTCATCCCACATTCTCATAAAAGTGTCTTAACATACCCAAATTCATTTAACACCTTCCATTTAATTTACTTTCATTTTGTGCTACTTCAATTGCACTTGTACTGTTATTATACTTCATGAATTTCATCCTTTAAAATCGCTTCTGGTTTAGAAGACATTAAACATTTCTCTCTCTTTTGGTACAGTACAAAGATACTATAATCAATTAAGTTCCTTCTGAATTACATAAATCAGTCTTCCCAATACTTGATTTAGGACTTCATTTCATCTTTTATTATATAGATTCCTCCATTTCTGAGCTGATATATACAAATTTGTCTCAAAGAGAGAGAAAGAGTATGACAATTATAAGTGATTCAAGCATACATCATATTAGATAATGACTTTCAAGTTGGCAGACTTTAAAGCACACTTTCTTTGAGTACAATGCACATGAAGTTTACAATAAAAATCATTCATCATTAGTGTGAACATAATCAATTTTCATTTACACTGACAACATTTAAACAAAAAAGTTAAAACTTATTTAACTTTCAAAAAAAGTTCAATTTCATAAAGCAATCTTTTTTAAACAAGTTCTAAGGTTGATTATGAACAGTTATTTCTAAATAAAGTTATTTCAATTTAAATTTTTAAGTGTGAGAGATATCATTCATATTATGACTATCCCCAATGTTCCATAAAAAAAGACACAGTGATAAATGTGACATGCATTAATGCTTCCTTAAGTATTCTTAAAAAATAGTTTCATATTATTATAAATATTTTAAAGGTATATATCCCTAGAAAGAATTCTTATTTGCACAAACAATCAAAAAATTCTCTCAAACTCCTGCATGAATTTTAAGAGATGTTAGGGTATAATTTTATCACAAATATCACAGGGTAAAAAGAGTTTTAATGAAGAGAATTTCTTCTGTACTTTTCTAAGATACTGAACTCGAGAAATCTCATTAACAATTTTAATAAACAAAATGTCACTCATTCATATGAAGCATTAGATGTCTTTCAAGATGTGAAATTGATGAAAATGATTCACCACATGTTTCACAGGTAAAAGGTTTCTCATTCATGTGAATTCTTTGATGTCGTTTAAGATGTTCATTCTGGTTAAATGATTTACCAGAAGTTTCACAAGCAAAATGGTCTTGTGTTAGAGTGAAGAACTGAGTGTCTTTTAAGATCAGAAGAACGTAAAAATGATTTACCACAAGTTTCACAAGAAAAAGGTCTTGGTATTATGGTAGAGTGAAGAACTGAGTGTCTTTTAAGATCAAAAGAACGTGAAAATGATTTACCACAAATCTCACAAGTGAATGGTTTCTCCAAAGTATGAACTAGTACATGTTTTCGAAGAGCAGATAAATCAGAAAATGAGATGCCACAAGTTTCACAAAGAAATGGTCTCTCGTTGGTGTGAATTCTAGTATGTGTTTTTAGTGAACTGGATTTTGAAAATGACTTATTACAAGTTTTACATTTAAAAGGTTTTTCACGTGTGTGAACCCGTGTATGTGTGTTGAGACTGGACATACTGAAAAATGTTGTACCACAAGTTTCACACATAAATGGTTTCTCATTATTGTGAAATTTTAGATGTGCTTTAAGAATAGAATGATGCGAAAATGATTTACCACAAGTGTCACACATAAATGGTTTTTCATTGGTGTGATATGTTATATGTATTTTAAGATGACCTGATTGTTTAAATGATTTATCACAAAATTCACACTTAAAGGGTTTTTCATTTGTATGTATTCTTTTATGTATTTTCAGACTATAATGCTCTGTAAATGACTTGCCACAAGTTTTACACTTAAAAGGTTTTTCATTGTTATGTATTCTTTGGTGTTTTTTAAGAATGGAATTTCTTGTAAAAGATTTACCACAAGTTTCACAAGTGAAACATTTTTCTTTAGTGTGAATTCTTGCATGAATATTAAATGCACCAGACTGCAAAAATGTTTCCCCACACATTTCACAAATAAATGGTTTCTCATTGGTGTGAAAGGTCATATGTGCTTCAAGACTATTTGCTTGTGTAAATGATTCACCACATGTTTCACATGAAAAAGATTTTTCTTTAGTATGGATGATTGTGTGCACATTAAAAGCACCAGAATGTGAAAATGATTTCCCACATATTTCACAGATTATAACTTTTCTAAGAGTGGAAAATACATCTGGTTGCTCCACTGCATCCAAGCATTCAAGTGTATTTGCTGATGCTTCAAGTGTAAATTGTTCATTATTATCATGAAATATTCCCAACTGTTTTTTTCCCTCATGGTTGGAAACTGAATTTTCAATTAAACCTCTCACAAAAGATTCCTCCATGCTACTTTTCCATCATGTTTAGATATCCAGAAATTAGAGAGAGAGAACCAGTTGGAAATTCTTGCTTATATGAACAAAGTCCAGTCTGCTGAAAATAAAAAAAAATACACACTTTAATATTTACACATGCACATTACAATTAGAAGGAACAATGCTCACAGTGAATATATTTAGTGATGCTGTATTATTATAGAATATAATAATAGAGAAATAGAATAAATATAATAATAATAATAATATGGAAATATGACATATATCAGAAAAAAAAATGAAAAATGATTTCATTTACATAATAAAAATTACACTATAACATGGAAGCAAACTAATTTCAAGGCACTGTAACCAGAAAAGTAATTTTATTTCTAGATGTAATTTTTTTATATTTTATTTCTCTATGAAAATCTTTTTTATGTGCCACATAATAACATTACTTTTATACAAATAATAATATAAGCACATGACAGAAGATATGAATTAGACCAAAGACAGTTAATCTACAATATGCAGTAATATTAAAAATGGATGTTAAGGACAGAATAGAGATTATGTAGCATGTTTTCTTTTTAACTAGCCTGGTTATTTCAATGCCAAGTGCACTTTCAAAAATCTATATAAATTGAAAATTACTTTAGAACAAGGCTGTCTAATTTTTGGATGACAATACAACAGGTTCACAGCAGCTATATTTGCAAACTAAACAGAAGTTAAATATTTTATGCTGAATAACATTTATTATATGAATTCCTCTTGAATTCTTCTGACAAATAAATGACAGAATTTTATGGTAGCATATCAGGTTAACCTCATATCTTAGTTCAGTATCATGATACCTGTAGGTGAACCATTCTACTATCCATGACACAAGCCTATTTTGCATTCCAATTTCTCTGACTTTAACAAACTCATGTGGAATTCTGGTAAATACCTTTGGCAAAATGCTGGAATGAGTTTTGAGACTCCATACAGGATTGGAAGCAATTCCAATATTAAAATCCTTAAGTACTGTAGTATATCCAAATCAAGCTACTCCATTATACAGATTTTTAATGCAAGACATACTTTAAAGAGAGTCATACTATCTCTACAGCAGATCACAGTACCATCTACTATTTCTGCAGGTCCTAATCATTCTCTTTAAGTCCTTAATGATTGCTCTAATAATTAGTCTATAATTAATTGATTTAGCAATATCTTCATTCCTATATATTAGAATCATCTTGCTCAGGCTGTGCTCAAGTTGAAACAGCATTAGGGGCATTACACCTAGAACATCACTTCTATGCTGAGACATCAAATAGTATTAATACCTAACTCATCCACATGCATGTTTTCATTCACTCTGCTTCTATTAACATCCCCAGAGAAATAATGTCTAGCTAAAATGCACATTACATGAGAGTGATCACTCAATTTCTACTGCAGTTTCTAGTGCATCATTCCCATGAGTGATGCACTAGAAACTCATCCATTCCTAGTGCATCCAATCCTTTCCTACCATCCAAATTTCACTAAGGTTAGTCTTTCTTAGTTGTTCTTCCTTTTTACTTACTATTTCACGTTCATAGCTGTCACTTTATATGCCTACTTTTTTTTTTTTTTTATACTTCTCATGAGTGTAGCCATCACTCTTTTCATATTAATGGATAGAGATAAATTTCCTATTATTAATCTCTGGCTTAGATTTATTCATTCATTTAACTCCCATACAAATTATTCTCCATACACCTTCTCTCAGGTACCCTATGACTACTTTCCATACATGCTGAATTTTCAGAAATAAACTTCTCAATTTATTATGATCAGCTGCATTACAATTCCACATAGATTGAGTAAAATATAAACTTTAATAAGAACTGTATCGGCCAGGACATTTATATATGTCTATAATTACATGGATCCATTGAAGTCAATATAATCTTTGGATATTATAGAAAAAATTGATATGAATATGAAGCATATATTTTTTTCTATATTCCTATTTATTGTACTATTCTGTCGATCTGCATTATTTATGAATAGAAATTATGCTAAACATCCAAGCAATGAAACATTAAATGGAATTTGTTTTGGGCTTCCAGTAATAATAAAATTTTATTACAAGAAACTCAATTGAAAATGTATTAAAACTGAAAATTTTCCATGTTAAAAAAAGAACTAATTCATAAGGAAAAGTATACAACGGAACACATAGGATATTTGGAGAGATCTGGGTTCGAATCCTGTCTAAAATAAAGAATTTTCATAAGGGCTTTTCAATTGAAGATGAGTTAGCCAGTGTTACAGAGGTGATCTAATTTTTGCTCATGAAACTCAGTTCTTTTTCATTCCAAAAAAATGGACAAAACCACCTGTAAGTAAACACATTACCTTATAGTCTTTGTTGCTTTAGGCATAAATCCAAAACAACCAATAAACATGGCATATTTTCAGCAAAAATTCTGATTAATTTCTCTTTATGAGGCATTGTGAATGCTTTATCTGTTAATGGGTTAAAGGACAGGTATCATGGATTTTGTGGATGCATTGGGTATCATGTGGAGTCTTCTGACTCCATGGAGGTGCCTGTATTATAATAATAGTAAATACCACAGGCATGGTCTGCTACTCAGAAAAGAAGGATGCATACAATGGAACAGTACATTAAACTCAACCAATGCAAGAATGCTCCAACAGTCCTTGTGCAATCCAGTATTGATAGAGAATGCTAACGACAGAAAGCCACCCACATGATATGCAATGAATGACAAGAGAAAAAAGCTGGCTAGCCAATTAAAAAGATGAAAGGATAGTACTAGCCAGTGATGTGCCTGAGCCCACCTCATGTGAGCAAACTGACAATGGCTATAAACTTCAGAGTGACAAACACTTCAATCCACAATGGCTAGTGGCATTTGGAGAATAAATTGTATTTGATAGCCCTGAAGATAGAGCCAGGGATGGGGAGTGAATTTTGTCACCCTTTGTGCTTCCTTCCCCACCGTATGCAGCAGCTTTGTACAGATTGTACACGTCTGCTGCATATTAATATTCATGTACAAATTATTATTATTATTATTCAGGCCTCCATGGAGTCAAAAGACTCATCGCAGGAGGTCCTTCCTAGGAAACACAAGTCTATCAGATTGTACACAAATATTAATTTTCATCTACTTAATTTTACCTAGGCAACTTTTTCTTTTGGTAATGACATGCTCATGTTCAACATTTCTCAAAGATTTCACATTTCTAAAAATGTTGTGAACCTAATAAGACATCAAGAAGTGATCAGACAAAATTAAGTTGATCTCTGCTCATAAAGAGATTTGTTTATACTTTTTTCAGAGGGGGAGATGTAATTCTCACAAATAAGACTTCGTGGGATTATTTCTTTAATTAATTAATTTACTTTTATAGTGAGTCAGTTGTTAAAAATTTACCAGCACACTCTTGGTACCAACCCACTATGCCAGACTAGATCAAATTTCTTGTCAAAACTAATAGCACAAGTTTCTTCATACATTTCTTAGGAAAAAAAGTCTGCAAGTGGATAATGTTGGTTATGATATCTGCTATAGATCTACAGTGTTCATAATATTTATGGTGATCACCAATTAACTCAGGGCCTCCAATAAGTGAAGAAAATAATAACTTTTATTATGTTTGCAAAGACTAAAGTGAGAGCAAGCAATAGTTTTGATCAACTTTTATTTCCTTTTCTTGGAATGAGGCTGAAAACAGGCTTTCCTCCATGCTGTGGAGTTGATGCCACATGGGTATTAAATTTTGAATGAATCATTTATTTTTATTTTATTTTTGACAGGTTTTCAGCTGAATTGTGAACAGATATTTACTAGCAGTCTATAATAAATATAATAAGTAGTCTATAATAAGCAGTCTATTTTAAGTCTATAATAATGCTGTTTGCATTATTATAGACTTAAAAGAGAGAGAGAGTCAAGGAATGATTGTGGCCAATTCAACAGAAAAACAGTGCTCATAAAAATAAATTAAAAAAAAAAACATGATGGAAAGTAGAATGCTTATTAAGAAAGGAACTGTGTGAAGAAAAGTAATATTGAACAATAGAGAGAAAAAAAGCAATCTGAGAAGCAAATTCTGATTTTGCCTAGATATATGGATATTATCTTCAAGTGGGCCAGGCAAGAAGATCAGTGGTTAAAATAATATCTATAGGTCTTCACATAACGGTTCCTTCCACAACTATTCTTTTAACACCTGATCTGCAAAAATAAAAAGTTTGGTAAATGAAGACAAGGAATGGGTTGTACTATCAGGAAGAAGCCAATGAAAAGATCTGTAAATGAGAAAAGCATTTATGAAGGAAAATGATAGGTTAAACTACATTTCCCAACAGTCTACTATCATAGGTCTCTATATTCTTCAGATCTCTAAAGAAGCCATTATGACATATATCACTGGTATTAGTTCTAGAGAACAAAGTTTACATGAGATTTGTGGTCTATTACTGCTAATGGCAGGAGTGTTAATTTGTCTATTATTATTACGGGCAACTCCAGGGAGTCATTAGACTCATCGAGGGAGGCCCCGAATCATATTCATCACAACTATTTGGCATTCATACAGTATCTATCATACATCGCCTTAAACTCATTCACTGTCACGGCATCCACCACAGACTCTGGCAGCCCATTCCACTCATTCACCACTCTAAAAGTAAAGAATCCAGCTCTAACACCTTTACTAACCACACTTTTGCCCAATTTCCATGGATGCAGCAGTTGGGGAGCAAGAATGATTGCTGTTCAGTTTTAACTTTAGGGTTTATGCAGTGGAATATCTGACTGCAATGAGATAAATACAGATAGGTACATCTAAGGGAATTTGCACCATCACAGTCAGTAATGCCTCTGTATTATCTAACTGTCATTTCTTCAAGAGGCAAGTTTTCTGCATTTAGCTCTTTCAAGGCCACATTTAGATTTGATGGTTTGTGCAATTTGTTGCACGCTGAGAACGAAATTGCAGTCTTAGTGTGGAAACCATTTGTGATATGCTTAATTTTCTTAATTTTTTTCTCAGGCTTATTTCCAGATTTGTTGGAAAACCAAAGTCCACATATGATTCCAGGAGCTGACATGGTATTCCAACCATGGAAAAGTACAGAAGCACTTGGATGCCTAGCATCATTGTAATGCAAAATGAAATGAGGAGTAGTTTTTTTTTTTTTTTTTTTCCATTATTTTCCACTGAGCTCAAATTTATGTTCCAAGTTACTAAAAAGTGATCTCTGGTAAATCTTGAAGAACTGAAGGGATACAATAATCGAGTGGAACTTAATTTTATCTTTTGTTTAGTGGAACTGTGAGAAAAAGAAAAGCCAGTTGGGAGCTGTGGAAACTTAGTTACCAAGGAACAAGTTATAAAGTCTGACTGGAAAGATCACATATCAAGCAGGAAATGGAATTTGTATAACTACTGAGAGATAATTACCTGAGGCAGCATAAGATGGAAGAGCACTTGGGATATGAGAGTGTTGGATCTGATCACAGGATCTTAAAAAGCTATTCATAACTAGAGTGACCACATTCCCTCTGATTGTGGATACCGATCATTTCTTGACTTCGGAGATTGCAAAACCTAGGAATTTCAGTTATGAAGGGGTATAGCAAAAACTACAAGAGAGGTGAATATAACAAGCTTAGGAGGAAGCTTAAAGCAGTGCCATGACAAAAACCTCGAAGGAGAGAATGTCAGCAGTGCATGAATATTGATCAAGGTGTGTCTGGAAAAAGCAACATGACATTATATCTAAGGTAAAGATGATTAATCAAGTAGGAGTTCAATGGATGAGTAATATTATTAAGCAGGAACTAAATAATCAAGCTAAACCCAGTACTTCAAAATGGTTTAGTTGCTAGGTAACCAACCACTTTGCAAGTGGTACATCATCAAAGTGAGGTTATAGATGTGACAGAGACTGGTGTGAAAGCAGATGTTGAGGAACTGAAAGTATTTATAAGACTGAAGACTCATAATGTAAATACCGCAATGAATTAGATGGGATATAAGTTCATGTTTTACGAGAATATGCATGGGAATTGGCAATGCCTTTACTAGATTGCTTAAAGTAAGTTACCCCTCTGGTGAAACCTGACAAAGTGGAAAGATGGACAAATAATTCCTATATATAAAGAAGGCTCTAAGACTGCAGTAGCAAATTACAGACCAGGTATCTCATGAATAACTAAAAAGTACTGGAGAAGTTGGTTAAAGAGTGTGCATTTTGCAAGTGGATAAAAATATGGTACTCTATGAGAGATAGCATGGCTTTATCAAGGGTTGCTCATGCTTTAGTAGGTTACTAATGTTTAATAATACAGTGACAGCTAAATTGGACAAAAGGGAATGCCTAAATGATGATACTACTCGATTTTGCAAAGATGTTTGACAGAAGTGATACCAAAAAGTAGCACATGCAGGAGTAAGAGCAGAACAGAATCAGTGAGAAAGCAGATGATTAGTGGTGTGCTGAAAAGCTCTCTTTATGAACCACTACTGTTCAAATCATATAATCAAATCAAATCATACAAACGATATTAGAAATAATCTTACAGTAAATACTCAGTTGTTTGCTGATTATGCAAATTTAGATAGGGGTACGATAGTTAATTCATACCATGTGTAAAGATTGCAAGATGATTTAAATAGCTTGTTGGTATGGGCAGGTAATGGGTGTCAGTTAAATGTGGAAAAATGTAAAGCTATGTATGTAAATGTAAAGTTATGTATTTTGGGAGAAATAGATTACAAACTTTGTACCACATTGATGGAACTGTACTCCAGGAAATCAACAAACCTAGGGATATGATGTTGGTAAGAGAGAGAGAGAGAGAGTGGAAGTATAGAGAACATATTGCTAAGGTTGACAAGGCAGCTTATAAGGCTTACATGGTTATTCAAGGGCACACTAACAAACAGAGAAAATAATTTATTATTCATTGTTATAAGGTCTCGATACATCAAATCACTGTGCTCAAGTCTGGTTAACTGGGTTTCTTTGAGATGAAAGAGTAGTGGAATGGATTCAGAGGCAAGTGGCCTGTGGAATGCTCTTTAAATTATTTAAAAGAGTTTTGTAGAACTGATGCAGGGGAAATGTTTCAGCACTTGGCTAGATGGGGCAGAATTACATGCGAGAGTTACATTTTTCACTTGTAGAGTGGTGAATGAATAGAAAGGGCTGGCAGTGTTCAAGGAGGGGTTACAACAAATAAGTAGTGAACAGTTTTGAGAGTTTTTGGCTTAATGGAGGTACCAGTACAATAATAACAATGATAATAAATTAGACTGGATAAGAGGAGGGCAGCCTGATGAATATCAAAAAGTTGTGTACAGAGGACAGGAATATGCAAGATTTAAGGTAACCAGTGGTGTACTGTCCACTGTCATTCAGCCTGTTACATTAATGATATAGGGGAAGGATTTGACAAGTGACATACAATTGTTTGCTGATGATGCAAAAATAGGAGGTAATCAGAAATGCTGTTAGTATGCATTTCTGATTACCTCCTATTTTTTGAATGATTTGAATAGACTGGAATTGTGGGCATGGAAAAATGAAAGTCATTTCAATGTCAGTAAATGTAAAGTCATTCACATCAGCATGATTAGATATCCGATGTCGTATTATATTGTGGGATTATGCTAAAAACTGATGAGACTAGGGATCTCGGAGTGTCAGCTCATAGCAAGTTGAAGTTCAAGGACCATGTAGCATAGACTGCAAATACAACTCAAAAGATGATTGCAATTCTGAAATGAACGTTCATATATAAAGATAAGAATGTCATTTTGACTCTTTACAAGGCCTTGATGAGACCTCACTTAGAATACTGCACATGGTCTGGTCTCTATCGTGATTCTGATATATTGGATGCAAAGGAGTGTGTCAAAAATGACATTGGCATTGTGGAATACTGATTATGAAGACAAACTGAAAATCTGTAGACTGCAGACAGTAGCAAACAGAATTACAAGGGTTGATATGATTGAGAATTACAAACTTCTGAGAGGTCATATATTTCTATTGATGGAATTTTTCAATTTATGGAGAGTGGGGAAAGGACAAGTGGCCATCCTTGGAAGCTGAATATGAATACCACTGAGAATGCTGTGAGGGCTAGATTTCTGTCACAGGGTGGTGTGTAGTTGGAATGGACTGCCATTGGATGTTGTGAGTGCAAGCAGTGTGAATGAATTCAAGAATAATTATGACAACTGGTTCATGTAGTATGTGGCCTCTCTCAATGAGTCCCTAACATCCTGAAGGTCTCTCTTAATAATCATGATTACGATGGTGATTTCACTATTTGGGTGGTATGATATTATTATGCGACACCTCCAGGGAGTCCAAAGACTCATCAAGGGAGGCCACCTACTCTATATCTCTCTGTCTCCACCAACTAGAGTGAACCTCATCATCTACACCAATGCCATCTACTGCCCACCACAACCACTTACAATCCTTACCTATTTGCTCTCAAGTGCATACTGATCCTTTTGCAAAATGTCACGCGACCTGTAATCTTTTCATAATCATGCATTTATTACAGAAAGGATGGACTTTGGAAGACAGGAACCTTCGTCTGCTAAAATATAAATAAAAAGTTAATTGGGAATCTAGTTTCTGCAGTCCACTGGCAATCTCTGCATCAATACACACATACGTTACTTTAGTAAATTCAGTTCACCACGAAAATTAACATTCATTATCTGGATCGTCAGAATGATGAAACTAAATATTTATTATTATATCTTAAAATAGAGAGCCAAAAGGCTTCATTGATATGGTGATTATTATCACTTCAAACAGAGCAAAGCCGTCACTAAGATGCGTTTCTGTTCAAAATTATATTTCAGCGCCCCCATAACAGAGAAATTGTAAATTAAAATGAAATTATTTTCGAGTAATTTTTATTTATTTAGTAAATAAATACAATATATGCGTACGTGAACATAAAAATTAGAGCATCTAAAAAAAAATGTGTTTTCAATTATCACAAAATAAAAAAATCGAAACACAATTCAAACCTGCTTTGGCGCACCACTCATGAAGCTGCACGTACGTCAAAACAAAGCGGCTAATCGGTTGTTGAGTTTAACACGTTCATTGCCAATCACGCGATGCCAGTTCTCACCAAACGGCCGATCACGCGTTATCGCGTGGACGTCGATAACTAAATAAAAAAATAAAAAAAATTTGGCCACCACACGAAATTCCAATTTCCAGCTTAGCAATGAAAGTGTTAACGTCTGTGGGCTTCAAAAACTAGTTGATAGATGTATGAGAGGAGATATGATAAAGGCATATAAATTATTAAAAGGGTTTTATAGGATTGATACTGATAACATTTTAAAGACCAGTGAAGGAAGAGAGAGAACGAGGGGTCATCCTTGGAGATTGTGTACAAGGGTGGTTAACGAGGGTGTGAGAACTAGATTTTTTGCTTGGAAGATTGCAAATGGGTGGAATGCGTTGCCAGAGGTATGATACAATACCTGTCATACTACCCCTTAAACTCATTCACAGATGAATGCTTCATCTGTGAATGAGTTTAGGGGGGAAATGACAGGTATTGTGTGAATAACGGTTAGTATATCAATGTTGGGTCTTCCGCGATGAGTCTTTTGACTCCATGGAGGCACCTTTCATAATAATAATAATAATAATAAAAGCATTGTATAAAAATATACTATTATTTATCATCATCAAATGGCACCCCTCCTGATCAGGCGCCTTTTACGAGTACAACTGCAACCCCAACGGGGTGGCCCTGAATTCATATATACCTCAAGATCAGGAGTCTTATAATACTGCATTTCGAAGTTTCACATCACTGCATACACTGTCGTTACTGTTAGAAAATCTCTATAGCAATCAGAATACTTATCGCCTTGGGCAACATGACTTTCCTATTACTGTCTAAAGTTATTTACGTAAACTTCATCATTAAAGTTTATTTATAATATTCACGATGACTTATCCAGATGATAACAAGACATGTAAGATCGCCAGAAGACATTGGATACAAATGGTTCTTTTGTTTAGCCAACTAACTTCTGTATCTTTCACATCATTAAACTGAAATCGAGTTGCATTTGTCCGTTAATAAAATAAATATTTAGAGGACTTCTGTCTAAATGCTCATATGTTTGTCTTTATTATTATTAGAAAAAAGAAAGAAACCTGAAAAATATCAGCAGTTGATATATGAAAGTTTTATTTTTCATTTCAAAATCTGATTTATTGATGAACCGAGCTCTGATATATTCAGCTTTTATTGCTTATTATCATATTTATGCCTATTTGATAATCATCCAACAGGCATCCATCTGTTGGACCAACTTCCTTTGCAAAGCATTAATAATTAGATTACCTAAAAACAACTTTATTAAAGTTATTTTTAAATTTTTACGTAATGTATCGAATTCGAAATCCTTGCAGGACTTATCTGCAGTATAAAACGCATACGTGATCCATGTTTTACCTAATAAAATAAATTCGATTTCTCTTTAGATAGACCAAAGTATTAAAAATATTCGTTGAACCACGCTCATATTTTCTCAATTTTCAGAATCTGTAATTTTCATATGGGCTTATAATAAATTTTTACCTTTACCTTCTGTTCACGTGTAAATAATCATCATATAATTATTTTTTCCCTTCTCACGACTTTTGATTTTCCACGCATTCTACAATCTAACTAACACTAAATTCGTCCTCAGACATTATCGATTCTGTCAAACAGTGACTACCCAAGTAATTTCACTACTGAATTTGTAACATAAATTTCACTCAGTTATATTCCATGAAAAACTCTTATTCGGTAATCACAGATTAAATACTCATGAATGTTTTAAAAATATCAAAAAATGTTATGTTGATAAAAGAACCACAAAAAAGTCAGAGATAAATCAAAGAAAACAGATTTTTTACAACTAGCAGAAATTTAAATGTCAAAAATAGGAATTTTTTTTTCTTTTAAAAAGGAACTGGGAAATACAGAAACAAATATAGGTAGATTTGTTAATGATATACTAATCTAACTGGACACAAACTGAGAAGTTGTCATTTATAATAATATGAAAAATAGGAAAAAAACAATATAAACATGGAACTACAAAAACATTTAGATGGTCGTGATTTAAGAAAAAAACCAGAAAGTCTCGGAAAAAAGCACTGGTAATTCCAATTTGTAAAAATATGGAAATAAAAATTAGTGCAATAACTATTGGCGAATTCGTCTGCTAAATGCAGGTACAAAATATTTTCTGAAATATTAAAAGAGAAACTCAACCGTACTGTAGAGTGTAAAAAACTAGAACTTGGGGAATTAGTCGGCTAAATACAGTGCAAAATATATTCTGAAATATTAAAAGGGAAACTAAACTGTATTGTAGAGTGCAAAAAACTAGAACAACAAAATGAATTTCTGAAGGTCGATATTGCATAGCTTCAATTTTTATTCTAATATCGAAAAAAAAAGAAGAGAATTTCTAAAGAAATACAGGTAACCTTGCTTGATTATGAGAAAATTAATAGACAAATGGTCTCTAAAATATTAACCCATTTAATTAAACAACGCCAGCAATTAAAATCTACTCAAGATACATACGAGGGTAGTTTAAAATGTCTTCGGCTTATCAATGAAAATTCGAATTTATAATTTCAAAATTATTTTTATTTTTCAAAATAATCTCCCTTAAGACTAATATATTTATTCCAGCGATGCTCCAACGCCATTATCCCGTCCCTGTAGTGGTTTTCAGTAAGATCTGCAAAATACCCCTCTACAGTTGCAATCACCTCTTGATTCGAAGAAAAACGCTGACCAGCGAGGAAGAGTTTTAGTTTTGCGAAGAGACAGAAGTCAAAGGGAGGCAAATCTACAGAATACGGTGGATGTTCCAACAATTCTTAGTGCAGATCCCTTAATTTTTCCATTGCGAAAACACTTTTGTGGACAGGTGCATTCAGTGGTGTAGCTAGGGCTTTTGTCTCCCGGAGCGGTTCCTGAGTTTGTCGCCCCTCTCCACACACACCAAAAACACTACAAAAAGTCAAAACGACATATATGGAAATAAATTAAAACACTATGTTTATTTTTGAAGTAAAACTTTAATTTCAACATTCTAAAATGTTATTTTTCTTGCTTTTCTGTTACAAAAATCGTCGATTACATTGGCGAAGTCTGTTCATAGTAATATAGGTAATTCTTAATCAATTTTATTTAGAGAAACTCCTCTCATAACTAGCAACACTTACAGCAATTGTAAGGAAACTTCGCAGAAGTATTACAATACTTGGGAATGAGTTCTTGAGACTGTATTTTAGAATTAACTACAAAAGTTCAAAAAGGTTCAAAGTGTCGCCCAGGGCGGACTTCCTCCTCCGCCCCTCCCTAGCTACGCCTCTGGGTGCATTGTCCTGATGCAAGATGCTTTTTTCTTCTGCAAACCGAGGCTTTTCTTACGAATTTTTTCGTCTGGTCTGCTTAAAATCAGAAAAATATTCCCCGGTTAATTTTTTACCCTTTTCAAGATAAGTAATAAACAAAATGCCTTTAGTTTAAAAGACATTTTGTCTACCAAACACCAATGCCACGATCTTTCCTGCTGATGGAACAACTTTGTCTTCTTTGGTGGTGAACAACCGGCTCTGTCCACTGTTTTGATTTCTGTTTGGATTCTGGTGTGTAATGGTAAATCGAAGTCTTATCCATAACAATAAATCGACCCACAAAATCAATTTTATTCTTGTTAAAATACTGCAAGGACTGTTCAGAGATTTTCATGCGAGTGTGTTTTTGATCTGCTGTGACTAAGCGCTGCACCCATTTTGTGCAAACCCTTTTCATATGCAATTCTTCATGCAAAATGTATCCTGCACGTGCTTTTGAAATGCCTATAGTCTCAGCAATTTCACGCACTTTGAATCACCGGTCATCTAATACCATATCGTGCACTTGATCAATGATTTCTGGTTTTGTTACACTTTTTGGACGTCCTTCACGTGGATCACCTTCAAGGCTGGTACAGCCAAGTTTAAAGTCGGCAGCCCATTTCTCAATTGTCAAAAACGAATTAGAAGAGCACTCATAAACGTTTATGAACTTCAAGTGTCTTTCTTTTGGCATAAAATCTTCTTTTACAAAGAATTTTATAATTTTACGATTCTCAATTTCATCCATTTCAAGGGATACAGACAACATTTTTAATTCAGACAGCTGTATGAAACAAACTACCTGATATAGTGACTTGCAATTTTACATGATTGCTTATGACAGATGTACCAACTTAAAAAAAAAAAACTGCCGATAGGGTTGCCATCTGTGTTCGATGCTGAGAACTGTTCACACCACCCTCGTATATAGGGGAAAAATAGCAGCCAAATTAGAACAAATATATTGAAAGACTTATCAAGAGGATTACTGCCAGGATATAATCTATCACATCGACATGACATCATCCTTACGCACACGATATTCATCTTACACATCTTATACTTACGAATCTCTTGCTTAATGATATTACACATACATTTCATTCCCATTCTATTTATTCTTCGAACTCTAGGGTCACATTCTGATATCGCATCATTTAAGTATTTTTAAGCGCTTCTCATGCATTGTCAACATCCTTCCCATTCAATAACTGATACCACGGTACAGAATCCCAGCATACCTCCTCAGGTGGTGATAATTTCCTGCTTTATAATTCAGCATATAAATATGAATGGAAGATTCGTAAGCTTAGCCATTTCCCAAGTGACTATCGCTTGATTACTGTCCTGTAACCGGAGTCAGAATAATTACATCTTTAACTAAAACCTCCTGTGCCATAATAATCTGATACCTAACGCTTTTTGACCACGAGTTCCTTCTGTCACTTACTGCTTGATAAAGTTGCCTAACAACACCTCAATAAATTCATTTTCACTCTTCTCATGCGATTTCTTGGAAAACTTGCTAATCTCTGTTCTTATTTAGTTAGTTGTACGTACTAGTGCAGATTCTATAGTTAATTTTTCTAGGAAGCACTTTTAAAAACATGATTATTGGGGAGAACGGATTATGATTGTTGTACTAGAGCAAGGATAAATTGTGAATGAGTTGAGATAAAAATAAAGTGATACAGAAGGTTCCTCCCATTTTAAAATAATTTTTCAATTATTTTTAATTGAAAATAATTCAAATTTTTTTTAATATAATAACTCGGCTACACAGAGAATACAATTTTTCATACAATTCTACGTTTTTGTTGCATAAGACCATCCCAAAAGGACTATGGTTTCCAATACATGCCTGCACAAAGCTGAACACTCATTATCATCCACCATTCGATGTACTTTAATCTAATAATACTATTTCCGAGAAGCTACCATCAATTTATAGCCGTTGTTTTACAACGGTTCTCTAAACATCGAGATGTAAATGGAAAAATTCATCATAAAATATTATCGCCAGAATCACTTAGGTTACTATTTTTATTTGTAAAATTTTCGGGTAAATTTCAAAGCCATTGTCAACACAGTTACAGGAAATCTCTAAAAAGAACAACATTGTTTTTTACAATGAATTAACATTGGAATTGGCAAAGGAAATAGCTACTTAGTGTTACTGCTGGACTTTGTCAAAGCATTTGCCAAGATTCCACATACAGTAGTATTTTCTTACATAAATTGAAGCAAAAGGCAAGAGAGTGGCTGTTGAATAGATATCAAAAAGTAGTTTATAGAGAAGCTCAATCTAGAAAACGGGAGGTGACTAGAGATATGTCACAAACTTAGTACTTGGTCTTCTGTTTAATTTGTATATGAATGATATAGGAAATGATTTAACAGGAATTATTTAGTGTTTGCTGATGATGCAAAACTTGAAGGAAAGATAGTAAACAAAATTGATTTAAGATCCTGCAGGATGAAGTAAACAGACTGGGAGTAGGGGCAAACGTAAATGGCCATACTAAACTGTTGCCAGTTTAACATGGCCAAATGGCGTGATGCAGTTTGGGAAGAATATATCACAAATTGTGTGCTATATAGATGGAAATGAAGAGGGTGTTTGGATTACATTTTTTGTTTGGAGGGTCGTGAAGTGGCGTTCAGCGGTGGCTGTGAGTAATTCGTCAATGATTGAGCTCAAGAAGGGGTGTGAAAGTTACTATGGGAATAACGACTAGTGTGTTTGATAATTCATTGTCGCTGAATGAGTCTTCCGACTTCACTGAGATACACATATAATAATTATAATCAGTGCCCGCGCTAGGCTAGACGTCGCCCGCCTGCAAAGCTGAAATTGGCACCCCCAAACAAATGGCAATTTATTTATTTATTAATATTTTTGTCATAATCATGTGAAAATAATTTACAAGAATTTTTTGTAAATTTGTAACTGTAACTTTTTCTAACTGTAAATTTGCAGCAATTATATTCATCATCATGCATATCAAGGATTTAGGCTCAGTATGGCCTGTTCCGGCCTTTATATTAACTTACCTAATTATTATTACTTAATTCGTTTACAAAAATTTAAAGAAAGAATGAAACTTCATACTGCACCATTCATGAGATCCAAGACTAAAGGTGCCTATACACTCGACACATACCAGCTATTAATATAGACCATATTTACAATTAACATCTGAAACAACAAAAAAAGCTTTCATTGGGTTCCAATCACACTCACACAATGTCAGTCATAGAACTCAATAAACTGATTCACTAGTTTTGAATTCATCACCCGTTTGGCAGCATATTCCAGTCTTGAACAACTCTGTATGAGAAAAAGCTGTTCACGGAACTCTCCTGTGACTTGCATAAATGATCTATTGTTCTTTTTCTTACTAGGTTATTTTGACAAATTTCTCTCGTATCTGTTCTGTAAAACCTCATCGGCTTATGTATGTATCATGTCACCACTCCTCTGTGTATCACTCAGTTGCTGTAGCCTACATTTAGTCAATGTCATCTCACAGTTGATATCAATGATATACACATTTTAATCTATAAAAATTGAGTAAATATCGGAAGTTTATTTTGCACTTGGTTAGAGTATAATAAATTTAGTTTAATCCTTTATCCAAGTGTAAGCAAACAAAGTGTGCCTGAAAATATCTTCAAGACTGAGGTAAGGTGGTACATCCCTTGGCAACTCGTAGCAAAGTTGGAACAAGCTCTCATCACACTTTGTCTCAGTATCTCCCATAATGCAAAGCACATCTCCTTGCGGACATATATACTGCTATGCATTAAAGGAAGGGCCACTACCAAGACCGGTTTCGACCTTTATTGAGGGCTCGTCAGTGGGAGGCAGACCCAGAGTGGTGATACTAAGGCAGAAGCAACGGAGAGGTCATATTTACCTATACGAGTTGCCAACCGGTGTAACACCTTATTATTAAATTACTCTGGATTTAGAGAAAGATGTTGGAAGTTCATTTTGCACTTGGTTAGAATATAATAAATTTAGTTTAATCCTTTATCCAAGTGTAAGAAAACAAAGTTTGCGCCTGAAAATATCTTCAGGACTGAGGTAAGGTGGTACATCCCTTGGCAACTCGTAATGCATATACTGCTATGCATTCCCTTAATGCATAGCAGTATACATGTCTGCAAGGAGATGTGCTTTGCATTATTGGAGATACTGAGACAAGGAATGATGAGCCCTTGGTCCACCTTTGCTACGAGTTGCCAAGGGATGTACCACCTTATCTCAGTCCTGAAGATCTTTTCAGGTGCAAACTTTGTTTGCTTACACTTGGATAAAGAATAAAACTAAATTTATTATTGAGTAAATATATTTTGCTGGTATATCCATGCAGCAGTAACTCCTGGCTCTAAATTATTATCTCAAATAGAAGAACGAAAAAATAAATAAATTAAAAAAATCTAACACCGTAAATTCTGACAGGATGTATTCGTGGCTATTTAGTCCAAGCCATCTTAGTCTATCAGAGAATATCTTGCACAAGAATACTACTCTTTGAATTGCACCTAGGGAATTAAATAGAACATACAATGTCGCCATTTCCTGGTATTTAACCGTAACGTAAGGTATTATTTGTCTGAAATAGTAAGTTATCCAGTCAAATGCAGTTATCCAGTCAGTCATGATTTTTAAGGATTAAAAATCTCAGTTTCATGGTGTAATGTTCAGTTTGCATTATGAAACTAGCATTATGCCCACAAACGCCATTTCCAGAGCACTTTTACCGACCTGTTTTATCTATAAAAATAGATAAAAAGAATAGCAAAATATTCTTTCAAGTTATTGCGTGGATCAGTAACAAGCATCTTTCTCCCGATATGTAATCAAGAATAGAATGAATAAAGCGAGTAATAAAACTTTTATTACACAGCCAGAACAAGATATCATTCGAACAATTTGGTAATAATAAAAAATAATAACCAACTAACACCTTTTATTTCCTGAAAGGGAGTAGGAGAGGCCTAAAACCCTATCTGGGTTTCAGAGATTGAGTGAGCAGTTCATTCTCCACCGATAGCTGGCCCATGTCTATCACTAATTATAAGCTACAACCGATGAAATGACAGACGAACAAGTTCTTCTATCACTTCGTAACTAATCCTAACCAGGATATGTAACCGCTTGAAATAAAGTGGGTTTAATGGTCGATTTGAACCCAGGAGAAAACACCCGCTTGCCTATAACAGAAATCGACTAACTCGGAAATCAGTCGACGATAGGCTTAGAAAAAGGTTTTCCTCCAGTTGTGGACTAAACTTGAGCTTAAATCTACCTTCGGGCAGCCCAGCAAAGAGTAACAAGAGCCACTTCCAGCGAACTACACAGACCTCACAACAATTTGATCATTGATAGAAATCAATTCGGATTCTGCCCAAGAATCTAAGAATAGTAGCATAGTAAAACATGAATTATTCCGAGTAGTGCCATATTTTTTGTTCATATGTGGTCACTTCCTTGATGTTTAATTCTTGTAAATAGTTGGATAGCTTCTTTGAAATTATACCAAGTGCACTCAGAACGACTGTGATGACTTCGGTGTTAGAAATTTTTTCCAGTTCTTTCTTATTGATGTTGTTATCAGTGGGTCCTGCGATGTGAATACTCCAAACTTGTCGATGCTCAACAAATGTGATGTCCCAAAGGCCGATCAGTTTGTATTCTATAGTTCCAGAGAATTTTTGCTGTTTCGTTTTCAAGTACTGTCTCTATTTTATGCTACCATCAATTATCAGAAGTAGGAAAGCTATATTTTTTTCAGACATGCAATGAATTATTTTGGCAACTTGATCATAGCGGAATTTAATCAGTTGGGCTATCTGATGTGGGACATCTGATCATATGTTTAACAGTCTCATCTTTCATAATAGCAAATGCATATTATGACTGACGTTCACAATTTTTGCTTTGATTCCATTAGTTTTGTAATACCTGTTCTTGAAGCTGGAATAAATCCTTGTGTATCTTTTGTAATATATCCATATTGTAGTCATTACTATGTCTCGTTCATGGCAATTTTTCCCTCAGTATCTCGAAGAAATAGAAACTTACCTTGCAAGGGTTTATTTTTCCAGCGCAAATATCGGTTATTTTGTTGTACCCTTTTTGTAATCAGATTTATTTTACATTGCTTTTTAAAAGTATTCTTGTGATATGGCTCGAAGAATTTGCTCAGTGCTATGGTGGATGTAATTTTTCAAACTAAATTTTTCTTCTTCTTCTAGACCCTGTCTCACTTGCAGTAGATCTTGTCTATCTTTTCTTCTCGGTAGATACATCTGGTCAATATCACTTGGTGGATGACATGCGTGATGCATAATTATTAAATTTCGAGTTTTGCGGTCCAAATTCTAAAGGACTTCTTTTGTTCAGTCTATTATAAGAGAACCTGTAGTATTAGATCGGTGGTATAGCCCAAGAGTTCATGGGTCTGATTGTGTTTAATCCATTCATTTTTGTTTTTAGAATATCTATAACACTTGATGTGTTCTGCTGCTGCCTGTTGTTCAACTTTCGAATGCAGAATCTCACTGGCTTCAAATATTCCTAGGTATTTATAGAGTTCGTTAGCTGAAATGAAATCACTTCGATATATTTCTACTGATCAATATTAAAATTGCTAGCATCATTAATTACTCCTCTTTGAATAAATAAAATTTCACATTTAGTCCATGTGAAATTCCAGTTTGATGTTCTGAAAATAGGAACCGTATTTGAATATCTTGCGAGCTGGATAACAGATGACAATATATCTATGAAATTAAGAACAGAATTAAAAGAGCAAAAGTAACATTTTTCCAAATATACCACATATTAGGCAACGGAAATCTGAACAAAAAGTTAAAAGTAAGAATCCTCATGACAATGATCTGGAGCTTGGGAACATATGGATGAGAGTCCTGGACGATCAATAAGGAGAAGATGACTAACCGATTCAATGCGTTTGAAATGTGGTGCTTGATAAAAATGGATTGTATCAGTTGGACTGAAATAGTGAGTAATGAAGAGGTTCTTAAAAAATTCAAGGTAAAAGAGATAATATGGCTAGTATTAAAAGAAGAAAAATAGCATTTGCATGACGTTTGATGAGGGATTCTTTTGGAGAGCACCAAAAATAGTATTGCAGGGAACGGTGGAGGGAAGGAAAGGAAGAGGACGATCCTGATTGTAATGAAAAGACAACATCAAAGACTGGACGGGCAAAAGTCTTATAGAAGCAAGAGATAGAGAAGAATGGAAGACAATGGATGTTCATCAGCTACAACTCTTGCAAACGAGGAGGCCACATGATTAGATTAGATTTTGTTATGAATCTATTTACTATGCTATTTTCCATTTAATTTCAAGTCATCCTTATAAAACAGAAAGGAATTTGAATATTATAATTATGAATTTCATATCCACGTTTTGTTTTCTTCAAAATCATAGAAAGAGGTATGAAAGAAATGTTGAAGTGTAAGGGTGACAAGGAATCTCCTTCAAAAATTCCATGTTTAATGCTGATATCTTCGAATCGTTCATTATTCACTATTAAAGTTGTTTTCTCTGATTTCATAGCAGCACCCATGACTATTTGGAATTAGTAAACATAAGTTTTTGCAGATTTCAAATATTTCTAGTGATTTCAGTATCCAGGAGTGTGGGAAGGAACCAAATGCTATCTGGCAGTCTATCTATATAATCTTTAATTTTCATTTTTGAATTTCTGAGGATCATATTATCAATAAGGATCTGGTGTTTTGTTCCTCTGGATTTTTGAAAATTGCCTTTTTGTTCAATCGGATAAATAGGATTATCTTATAAGTACTGCTATACGGAATTTGCTATGATTGCAGTGAACATCTTAACTGTAGTTATTAGCCCATAAAGAGAAATGCACGCCCAGCTATCATCCGGACTTCCACTGAGTCTGACTGCAACAAATAATTAAATTCTTCTGCCATTCGATCATGTAGATTGGTTGCACGATTTACCCATGCAAATTCCATGTAGTTCGTTCAGTTTTTCAATTTTCTAGCTTGTGAACTGACTATTTCTTTAGTGATAATTATGTTTTGCATTTGTTTTTGTTTCATTTCTGAATCTATGTGTGCACCTCCAGAGCTCCGGCAGGATAGACGAAGTCGTTTGGTCGGAAAGACCTGGGTTCGATTCCTGTCCAAAATATGAGGAACCTTTATCTCTCTTTCGACTAAATGTGAGTTAGCCGATGTTATACGGATGTGGAGAGTTTTCAGTCGGAAACGCTAGTTTTTTTGTACGCCGGAACAGGCAAACCGGCCCCTGAACACACTCATCTACAGACATAGGACACACCATGAGGCATAGGGTTAACCACCCTATCCTCGATACCTTACAGGTTAAGTGAATAGAAATCCTCCACATTGCAAAGTAAAAGATGATGGAAGGAGGGAATAATAATAAGAGGAATCTATGTGGTTTTTTATTATGTTCCATAGGATTATCCCAGCTTCACGGCCAAAATTCAAGTTTCTTCCTTTTTCCAGCGAATGATCGTTTGCATTTGTATTTCCCTACAGAGATTGTAAGAACTGGAGTTAGTTCGACCGCCATTGAGTATTTTGTACATATTGGTCGATTCTTCCTTCGTATAGTTTAATTTTTTATGCAGTCACAATAATTCTTTGCTTTAGTTACTCAGTAACTTGAATAACTGTTTTCTTTACCAAATAATATCTAGTTATGAGTTTGTTTTTCATGCTATTATTTTCCCCCGTACTTCCTTAAGACGCTCTATGTTTCTCAGATCAACTCAAAGTTTGTTTACATTTCTTTTCAACGGGAATTTTCATGGTACAGATTGCTTCAATGAAAAAATCCGAGTTTCCAGGTGAAGAAACCCTGCTATCTTCGTATGAGCAAAATCCACTTTAGTCGAAAGAAACCAGATAAAGGTTCCTTACTGCTTAGACAGGAATCTAACCCAGGGCTTTTCGACCGAAGGGCTATACTGGCCACCTATACTGACTGAGCTACCGAGGCTCAGAAAATAGCATTATTCGTTCTGTATATAGTAGAGCTCAGAATTTCCACTAATATAAAATTAAAAAAGTAAAGATATTAAAATGATTACAAAAGAACATTAGTCAAAATTCTATGTTGACTCTAACGCTGCTAGACGAACATGAAAACTTGGTTTTCATGTATGTCTAAACTTTAGAAGACGTTGATTATCCCCCACATACAATCCCTCACAGATAAAATTGCAAGGACATTGTGTCAAGGGAATATAAACGTTAAATTCTGCCCCATCAGCAAGATAATGAATTTCCTGAATCCTCTCCTTCACTTAAACTACCAGGTGTCTACGAGATCAGCAGTAGCTGCGGTGTGCACTGTACAGGATAGACAGGCAGGTCGTTTCGCCACTCTAAACACATCAATTGGTGTTTTCTTCCGTTCTGTCAAGAACCGAATAAAATACATTAGGACTTGCAGCACAGAAAACTGAAATCAAAAATCAAGTATTAGGCAAGAAACAAAATGCTTCACATAGATTAGAGAATTTTCTGAAGAGTGTTCAAATAATCAGCTGGAATAATGGTACAGCCTCAGTATTATATGCGTACTCCTGAGGGTACACGTACAATACTATGGGCAACACTGACCTAGAAACTTTAAAATAATTTAAACGTGATTTGAGTGATTGCATGATATGCATTAATATAAATGAAAAAATCAAAACTAAAAAAAAAAAAAAATTAGCTGCCTTTTATTCCTGTATAGGGAGCAAGCAGGCCATTTTAGCCTTATCTAACTTTTCGAAGACTTACAGGGTTGTTCATTCTGCACCACTAGCCAACAGAACTCAGGAATAAACAGCAACTGATGAGGCGACAACTGACAAGCGCCATCATCTTGTGGTCTTTGACACAATATACATGTTGTGTGAAATGGATCTGGTTGTAAGTTTTATTTGCTGGTGATTAGTATAAATCAGGGGTCATCAACCTTTCACACAGTGCAGGCCGCATTAAAAATTTCAATGAAGTCCGCAGGGCCGCTAAGCTATACTGCGGTATTTAGAATTGTAAGATGCTTTCCAGATTCACAAGGAACGCTGTGCATTTGATACCTTTATATAAAATCCTATACAAATAAACAAACTCAGCTTTAAGAGAGTAGGTAGGAGTCAGGTTCATGATAAGTAAATGCAATCAATACTTGAAAAAGATAATTTAATGAAAAAAAAACATTCATTTTTTACAATATCAACGGGCAACTTGGCAATTTACCTTGACTAGCTTGAGACATTGGCATCAATGTAGGAAGTCGCTATGCGCAGAGTATTCTCAAGATGCTGGTCCGTAATCTGAGTTTTTGTCTTGGACTTCATTCTGGAGAACTGCTTGCATAAGAATGTGCTTCCTAACAAAGCGCACATCTTCAAAGCATTCCGGCGAAGATTAGGGAATGCGTCCTCAGAAATATAGTCTTTGTTAAATGTAAGCAAAGGCACATTGAATAATTTTTCACTCAAAGAAGACTTGTTTTGGAGTTCAAGCAGCTCCATTTGTACTGAGCCTGGTATTTTGCCAGCACTGACACTGAATGGCATTGAAAGTAAATATAAAGACTGTTGGTTATGAAAATCACTTTTCGTAACCGTTAGAGAACACAACATTCCATTATTCTTGGATAAGGAATGTACAATTTTGTGGTAAGTACACTACATAAACTTTGTTCTTTCAGAGGAATTCAACTCTTGGGTGTGTTAAACAGCTCACGAATAAGAAGCAAGGTGCTCAGCATTCTAACATAATATCTGTGGTTATCTTGCCATTTTGTTTGCACGGTATATTAGGACTAAATCTAATCCATTTTAAGGGGCTTGCATCTGTCTTCTAAGTATGAGCACCCTAGTCCTAGAAACTTGGGTTGTATGTCCCGGAAACTCAATGAAGTCGAATGAAGAACCCACATCATATCAGACAATAACACTTCCTGTTAGGTTCAGATACCACGGTATGGCAGCACTTGTTTGTCCATCTCTTCATCTGTGGCCACCTGTAATTAGTGATAATAATGGGCCAGCTATCTTTGATTGCTACTGGTGGAGAGTGATCTTTCCATTCACTCTCCAAAAGCCAGACAGGGTGAAAATGCCTTTGCTACTCCCTATAACGAAATAAAAGGTGTCAGGTTATTATTAAAATTATTATTGCACAGGCACCTCCAGGGCAATACTTACACTGTTCCCGAGGGTCTAATGCTCCAGGGTCACTCTATCGTTTGGGCCCTTAAATTGCCTCTAATTTTTTGGGATGCCTAACTAGAGCCTTGTGTGCCTGTGCATAAATACATCCCTGAAGGACTCCATCAACCCTGAAGACTAAACTATCCACACAATCTATAACATGTCTCCTTGAATCCCATTAACAAAGCACACACAACTAGATTTGGCAACCCATTCCACTTATTCACAACTGTCCAAGCAAAAAATCACGTCTTCACATCCCTACTGACCACACGTTTATTCAACATCCAAGAGTGACACCTTGTTCTGGCCTTTCTAAGCAAGTGCTGAAACATTTCCCCTGCATCAATTCAATAAAACCCTTTAAGCAATTTAAAGGTGTCCATCACATTTCCTCTTTTTCTCCTATCAAATAACTTCTGCAATCCACACACCCGACATCTAACTTCAAACCACTCACCATTTTGGTCTCTCACCCCTGAATGAATCACCACTTTCACATGCCCAAAAAAAAAAAAAAACCAGGACATCAGCCTTGAGCACAGAAATCCAGATGTGGACATATCAAATCCTTAAAGAGGAATAACAACTTCCATATCTCTACTTGTGTGTTCTTCAATAGCCACGAAATCTTATGGACTAACTTAGAATATATCATCTAAATTTTAACTCTTTCTTCACCACCACTCCTAAATCACTGACCTCTTCTACTTCGTGAAGTATTGTCCTCAATAAGATACACAGCTTGTAATGTTTATTCCAAAATGCATAATTTTACGTTTCTCCACACTGAACAGACACCAATTATTTTTTGCCCATAATGACATCCTACTCAAATCATCTTGCAAGCTCCTCACACCACCTTGATCAATTATTAATGTACCTAATTTTGCATAATCAGCAAACTGAATATTTCCTTTCGGGTATTCCCAATATCATTTATGCACAAAATAAACAGCAATGGTCCCAGCAGTGAACCTTGTGGCACACCATTTCACCTGAATTCTTCCCCCCCATATACCATTTTTGACATTTAACCAGCAGCCATCCTCTTATCCAGTCTTATCCATCCACGCTTGTTCTAATTTCTGTAAGTTCCATGCCATATTCTGTCAAATGCTTTTGCAAAATAATTATACTTTATCTACTAACTCAGCTGTTAGTCTATTATAAAGAAGCTAGTAAATTACTAAGGCATGAGCAACCTTTCACAAAGCCATGTTGACTGTAATCTTCCTTTTTTCGTATAGGCCTAGAGGCTTGTTACAAATTCATCCATCCTTTGGGATGGGTTGAGTTCCCATCTAACAAACGTCTTATGACTAATTATTTTTGCAGGTTTGTCACTTTTCTGCTGCATTCTTTACCGTATTCCGTGTGTTCACAGGGCTGGTTTGCATTCTTGGGTGACAAAAAAAAAAAAAAACCTACCTCCAGATGAGACCGGCTAATGACCTTTCGTCGAAAAAGACCAGATAAAGGTTCCTCGTGGTCTCCGACAAGAAGCGAATCCGGCACTTTCCGACCAAATGGCTTTGTCTGAGGCTTGGTGACATTACAGTACCATATTTTTTTATCTACCCATTCTTGAATTCTCTTTTGACCAATTCTCTAGTATTTTTACCAGCACGCCTGAGATACTGATTGGTCTATAATTTGCTACTGCAGTATTTGAACAACTCTTACAAAAGGGAATTATTTTGACCTATTTTTACTCCAATGGAACTCGAATAGATTTGAGATTTAAGTTAAAGAACCAAGTGAAAGACATTGCAGTTCCCTTGCACATACAAAACTCTTGCTGATATCCCATCTTATCCCTCAACTGTATTTACATGAAGATTCTGCAATATCCTAAGAACCTACAATTCATCTCCTTGTGTTTCCGCATTAGTATCTCTTGCACATGTTAAGCAATAGACGCACTAATATGATACACCTTTGCAAAATTGTCATTCAGTATGACTATTTTACTGCTTCAGTCACCTCCTGACCATCATCATTGATTAAGGATAATCTTCCTTAGACATTTTTCCTCTTACTTGCCACATAATGAAAGAACAAAAGTGGGATTCTTCTCCTAATCTGTTTGCCTTCCTTTTCCATGCTGGACAACTTTCTTTATATACCTCCATAGCATTTTCTTCTTTTGCAGCTCGTGCATAATGATATCACTCATCTAAGTTATACCTGATTAACCATCCTTACCTTAGGTATACAATTTAATACTGCTTCCTCTAGAATCTTAATCATCTCCCATGCACTACTAACATCCTTACCTGCAGTGTTTTATGAAATGGCAGATTAAAGCTTCTTCCTAAGATTGTCAAAATCGCCTGCCTTCTTGCTCCACATATCCATCCTTCTTGAATGAATATTTCTCATGTTTTACAATCTCCCAAGTCAAGATAGTGTGGTAACGTTTGTCAATCGGAGGCGATATGGCCACCTTAGTTGTGGATAGCTCTTCTGATTCTATGACCAGGTCTGATATTCTTCCAGCCCTATTCCTCTCCATCACATGCTGCCTCAAGTAATCATCTCTTGGTAGGTGTATAAATTCCAATTGCTTCTTGCCATGTGATATTTCTTCGTTCCAGTCTAATCTACATAGTTGAAGTCTCCCATAATAATCTCTCAACCTGTACTCCCTGGACTAATTTGGATGAATATCTTCCAGATCATCCATGCAGCTACCTAGACTATAGCAACAAGCTACACACCTATTTCCAGCTTTCCTCTTTACTAGTATCAGCTTTCATCTTGCTTTATCTGTTATCTTTGATTTTAAATCGTTTATAATCCATTCGTTTATCTCCCAGTTATTTCTTGTTTCTAATCCCCGACTCTCTTTTATTTCATGTGAGAGTTTGTGGGTTTTCTTTCACTAAATTTTTCCTTCCAGTACTCACGAACAGTACATAATTGCTACCCTCAAATATATGAATTATAATTTCGAATTGATATATTTAGCAGAATAGCTTAAAATTGTTCCATTTATATATATAAATAGAGAGAGAGTGGCACGTTAGTTTTGAAGTTTTAAATAAGTTGTTTGTTTTTTTTTAATAAAAAATAATCTCCAAGGTCTATAATTCATTATAATAATAATAATAAATAAAGAATAAAAAGTTATTCAATGTTTAAACCTCCTTTATGACTTATGGGCCACCCTATATGTAGTGAGAAGAGTTTATATAATTAAATAGTCTGCATAGCTCAATTGGAAGAACAATATATTGCGCCCTTCGATTGAAAAATGCCTAAGTTCGTTTCTTGTCGATATGAGAAGAATTTCTATGAGCAGTTTCATTTGACATTATTCATCCAATCTCATAAAGATGTAGCAGGGTTTCTTTTCAACCTGAGGTACAGACAAATTAGCAATCAGAACACACAATTTACAGAAGAAAAAAAAAAAACTTACTGGTTGCAATAAGAATGCGTTCATGGTAGTTGTGTGTAGTGCGAGAATTAAGTTGTGGGGAGAGGTGGTTAGATGTGAGTAGAAGAGTAGAGTACTCTCCCGTGATGAGTTCTTGGATGCATCATATAATAATTATTGTTAAAATAAAATAAAAAATAAATAAATAAAATAAAATAAAACGAAACAAAATAGTCGAAAATTAGGACTGCTTTAAAAATTAAAAGGGGAATCATGCACTCTCACCATTACACCAAAAGCACAAAACACAAATTACTTCTTTCATGGATATTTCATTACGTTTGTGCAAGAACTATATGTTCTCTGTGACAAGGCTATTTTATCTAATCCAGCCATCTGTAGAGGATACAAGGGGGTAAAATTTTCAAAATCATCTTACACATCTATACAAGTCAATTTTTGTGATCAATTTTTCTTTTCCTAATGGAATCAAATAAATTCCATTACTGGAAGGAAAAACTGCTTAACTGTGCCAGAGATCCACTTATTCTGGAACATGACAAAGAAAGCCGTCAGCTACTGGAACCAAACTTTGAACAGGCTTTCTCCGTGTGGCTGCAGGCTAGGGATACAAGTGTCATTTCTGCAAGCTACACAGGCACAATTTCAAATCTATTACTGGAATTATGCCATGTGGCAGGGTAGAATTTAAGATACACTGGGGTGTAAAATGCCTCTTACCAACAAACATATGTACATATGATTCAATTATGGTTTTAATGACATCATTTTTATAGGAAAAATTAATTGCATAATTGATAGTAATTGTTCTGAAGTTACTGGTGTCAAAATTTAATTAAACTTCCTATCAAAGATCTGTATTAAAAATATCAAGTCATTTCAGTTTTAGTTTTTGATCAGATCAATTGATCTAGAAATATTCAATGAACATAAAATTACATGTACAGTGCACCAATCAATAAATGGGTGCTAGTCTTATAAAACACTGAGTAACTTTGAAAATTCAACTTGAAATAATTTCTAACCCCAATTTATGTAAACAATTATAAGGTCGATATGCATGTGATTACAATGTAAATGGTGGTTCAAAATTCAACATACAAACTTTGAGGGGAGATAGAGACATCAAAAACAACCATATTCACATAGGGAAGCATGACCAGAAATGCCACCCGAGAGTGATAGGTGGTACTGTTCGCCAGAACTCCAGGTGAGCAATTGGGGCTTCTTGATTTAAGCTTTCAATGTTGTATGAAGAACATGAAAAGTTTTACTAACGCTGAGATGACAGACATGCACCTCGTTACCATATTATGTATTCAACTACTATTGAACTGTTCAGTTATGCCTAATAAAATTTTTTACACTACTTACTGCCTTTTGTTATTTCTGTATCTTTATGTCCCTGTTAGTACCTTCATGTCATGCTTTGCTATGTGAATACGGTTGATTTTGATGTTCTCTACCACATCCCCTCAAAGTTTGTACGTGGAATTTTGAACCACCCTGTATAATGATTTTCTATTGTAGTTGAACCTACAATTCAAGAATTCAGATTATTCCCTATGTAGTCATAATAAACTATAATTTTAGTTTGTTACTGAACAATAAAAACAAGTTTTTATTGTTCAGTATTATGAAGAAGCAACACTGATACTTCAGCTACTTTAGTACATGCTAAGGCAACTCACAAAACTTTCATAGTTTCTACAAACATTCGGCTTTGAAATAATGTTCAATCTCATATCCACTTTGCCTATGTAATTATAAATTTTTGATTTCTGGAATTTTACATTTAATATTTTTGGACTGGGTTTGACCGTGGATAAATGAAATGGCAGATAAAGGGGACCTACATTATTAATTATAAAAACATTAATTAAAACTTTCCTATATTGTGCCATCATCATGGTTAACAAAATAGTGTTATGTGCATGCTGGCACTAACACTGAGCAAATAAGATTGAAGAGAGTCAACAAAATCAGCTTAAAGTCCTAAATGGCACCTCGTAAAGGGATAAATTGGATAGTCTTCGCCATGGGGCTGAAGAAGGGAGAATTAATGCTTCCGAAATTTGGGAAGCTTTTCAGAGCTAAAGCAGATTCGAGGAACAGACTTTCATACTTGTTATTTGCTACAGTGTAATAAAGTGGCCTTCTTCTAGTGTACCATATGGTGGGTGTCAAAGGATGGTCAGTAAGTCATAAGTGGCTGTATGGGTGGAAGGAGATGTAGTTCTTGTGTTCAAAAATTCTGATACTGGCATTCCTGCATGTTTGGCCATAGTAAGAGAGTCTGCAACATCAAGGGGACCTGGTGGGCCTAAGGAATGGAGCTGGTCTTTGGTGGGGTGAATAATCTGCCACATTCCCAAGACTTAAGTGTTTCCTTGGAGTTGCAAACTATCCTACTACAAACAAATAGGCAAGACCGCTGATATATGGATTTCTAATCACAAGGGGCACATCCCGTTCCACCAACATAGCCATTCAGGAATTGCTGATCATGCTTTGAACACACACACTACAGGATACATTGGAAGGTCAATCTATTACAACACAGCAAATACAAATATGAAAGGCTCAAATCTACCTCAGGACTGAAAAACTTTCCAAACTTCAAATTTGGGTGCATGAGAGAGCCCCAAATTTCATTTACATTAATTCTCCCTTCTTCAGCCCAACAATGAAAACTACCCATTTTAGCCTATAAGGAGGTGCCACTTATAACTCTAGGCCTGGCATTAACTTTCTTCAACCTGATTTGCCCAGTGTTAGTGCCTGAACACATATTTTTTTGTGATCCTTGATGATGGCAATGTAACATTGTTGTTGAAATATTGAAAAGTAATAATTACAGTTTTTATAATTAATATTTTAGTATACATTATTATTTCTGAAAAAATAAGAGTTACAAGTAACCAATGCATAAGCCTCTCTATCAGAATTACAGAAGACAGACATTATCAAAAATGTTGTCCACAGAGCTCATGCAATCTGCTCTTCTAATTCCCTTCTGTTAAATTAATTAAATAAAATAAAAGATCACTCTAGTGACTAATGGTTACAATGAAACTATTATTGAAAAAATTATTGACATTATTCATCTGTCAACCAGATTACAATCTGATGTGAAAAGAATTAATATACTCACCTTAAAGGGATCCCTCAAAAAATTGTAAGGATTCTTTAGAAGTACAATCTATTCACTTCCTCGAAACTGCCTTCTTTTCTACATCTACCAAGAATAAATTACTCCGCTCTACTTACCAGGTGTCTATAAAGTGCCCTGTTGAACAGACTGGCCACTATGCTGAGAATAGAATCCAAGAACATTAGGACTGCATTGCAATTTTAGAATCTCATAAGTCTGGCCTGGCTTCTAATGCTATTGACACTAGATACAAAGATCTTTGGAAACAGACCAAGGTTTTACATTCCAACTGATTCAAATTTGTCTTTTTTCTTGAAACTTGTGAGACACTATGAAACTGTGAGAACCTTGATGCTCTGACTGTATGCAAGTTTTGGAAATAATTACTATTAACTGTTCATGTAATATACATATACGAGAGTGGTCTGAAAAGTTCTTGGCCTTGACCATAGATGTCCACACTATCAGCACGATTTTTTTTTCTAAGTTGGTACATCTGTCATAAGCATCCATGTGAAATTGCAAGTCATTTTATCAAGTAGTTTGTTCTATACAGCTGTCTGAATCAAAAGTGTTGTCTGTATCCTTGAAATGGATAAAATTGAGAATCGTGCGGCAATAAAAATCTTTGGAAAAGAAGGTTTAACATCAAAAGAAATTTATTCGAAGTTCATAAAAGTTTATTGGCACTCTTCTCCTTCATTTCTGGCAATTAAAAAATGGGCTGCCAAGTTTAAACATGGCCATATCAGCCTTGAAGATGATCCACGTGAAGGACGTCCAAAAAGTGTAACACCACCAGAAATCATTGATCACGTGCATTAATTCAATATTAATTCAATTAAAAAGACAATCTTTAATGAATAATTTCAAAGGGCTGACATTAATTCAGAAGTAAGTAAGTTAAATCATTAAAAAATATTTTAATACTATTTTCCTTTCTTTATTATTATAATACGAGCACCTCATGGAGTCCGAAGACTTATCATGAGATGCAATCTATCTACACAATCTATCATGCCTCTCGGCAATCTGTTCTGCAATCCACACACCTTCAATCTATCCTCATAGGGAACTTTCTACAGGCAACTCACCATCTTGGTCACTTGCCTCTGAATCCTCTCCACTGCTTCCACATCCCAAAAAAACTTAGGGGACCACACTTGAGCACAGTAATCCAGATATGGGCATATCAGGGCCTTATAAAGAGGAATTACAACTTCCTTATCTCTGCTTGTTAATGTGTTTTTTACTAGCCAAGTAATCTTATGTGATACCTTAGGAACCTTAGCAATATGTCCTCTAAACTGTATGTAAACCACCATCCCTAAATCTCTAGCTTCATCTATTTCCTGGAGTACAGTGTCATCAATGCAATAAACAGATTGTAATCTATTTATCCCAAAGTGCATAACTTTACGCTTACATTTCTCAACATTAAACTGACAACTTTTGTCCACAATGATAGCTTATTTAAATAGTCATACAAGCTCTCCACATCACCTGGATTAACTATTACTCTATCTAATTTTGCATCATGAGTAAACTGATGATGCAAAATGATGAACGTCCCTTATGCAAAGGAATAATTTTTCCCTCTTTCCACTCCTTTGGAACTCTACCAGAGCTGAACTTAAATTAAACTGCTTAGTCAAAGGCTTTGTGAGTTCTCTTGCACATTCTTGTAAAACCCCCCTAGCTGATATCCCATCTAACACAGCTGTATTTACATTGAGATTCTGCAATATTCTAAGAATCTTCAATTCACCCACCTGTGTTCCCACATCAGTGTCTGTCACATAGATTAAAGCAGCAACCTCACAAGGAAGATATATGCTTGTAAAGTGGTCACTCAGTAACTCAATTACTTTACCTGCTTCTGTCTCCTTGTGACCATCATCACTCATTAAGGTTAATCTTCCATAGTCATTCTTCCTCTTACTTACCACATAACAAAAGAACTGTATGGGATTTACTTTGGCCTGCTTAGCTAAATTCTTCTCATAATCAGATTTTGCCTTCCTTGCCATGCTGATCACCTTCTTGCCTGACCTTGTACTGTTTATGAGTTTGCTGGTCAGCTTTCTGTTTATATACCTTCTACAGCATTTTCTTCTTCTGCAGCTTGTGCTTAATGATATTACCCATTCATCTAACTCCTACCCAATTAATTCTCCTTACCCTAGGTATAAACGGTATTATAATTAATACTGTTTCATCTAGATGACCCTTAACTATATCACATGCACTAATAACAACCTTACTCTTCAGAGTTTTATGCCATGCTACAGATTTAAGCTTCTTCCTAAGCACATCATAATCACCTACCTTGTAGTTCCACAAATATTCCCTTCTTGATAGAATATTCCTAATGTTTTACAATTTCCAAAGTCAAGACCACATCGTTAATAAACTGTCTGTCTCACACTGCTTTCTATTCTCTTTACTTGCTGCACTTCTACAGGCCATTATTTTCTGAATTTTTTTTTTTTAATCTCAACCCACATTCTCATAAAAGGTTCTTAACATCCTCAATTTGTTTTAACACCTTCCATTTAATTTTCTATCATTCTGTGTTATTCCAATTGCACTATTATTATATTTCATGCAATTCTTCCTTTAAAATCACTTGTGATTTAAATAATTATTAAAAGTAATTTTAAATCAAACTAAATTCTTAAGTGTGTGATATATCCTTCAAATTATAATGACTGTCCCCAACGTTCCATATGAAAACACACAATGATAAACGTCACATGCATTGATGCTTTCCATGGGTATTTTTTAAAAATAGTTTAATATTATAAATAATTATCAATGATTGTAAATAATTTAAATTATATATAAATTCCTGGAAATAATTCATATTTGCACAAGTCAAAAAATTCTCTCAAATTCCTGCATGAATTTTAAGACAAGAAGTTTGAAAATAATTTTATCACAAACAGCACAGGTAAAAAGAGTTTTAATGCACAGAATTATTTCTGTACTTTTTTTTTATGAGACTGAACTAAAGAAATCTCATTAACAATTTTAATAAACAACACGTCACTCAATTATATGAATCATTAGATGTCTTTCAAGATGTGGAAGTCTTGAAAATGATTCACTACATGTTTAAATTCTTTCTCACTGGTATGAATTCTTTGGTGGGCTTTAAGTCTTGAATACCGGTTAAATGATTTCCCACAAGTGTCACAAGCAAAAGGTCTTGTGTTAGAGTGAAGAACTGAGTGTCTTTTAAGATCAGAAGAACGTGCAAATGATTTACCACAAGTTTCACAAGTAAAAGGTCTTGTGTTAGAGTGAAGAACTGAATGTCTTTTAAGATCAGAAGAACGTGAAAATGATTTACCACAAGTCTCACAAGTGAATGGTTTCTCCAAAGTATGAACTAGTATGTGTTTTCGGAGAGAAGAGGAATGAGAAAATGAGTGGCCACAAGTTTCACAAAGAAATGGTTTCTCGTTAGTGTGAATTCTAGTATGCGTTGTTAGTGAACTGGATTTTGAAAATGACTTATTACACGTTTTACATTTAAAAGGTTTTTCACGTGTGTGAACCCGTGTATGTGTGTTGAGATCTGACATATTGAAAAATGTTCTACCACAAGTTTCGCATATAAATGGTTTCTTGTTATTGTGAAATTTCAGATGTGCTTTAAGAATAGAATGATGGGAAAATGATTTACCACAAGTGTCACACATAAATGGTTTCTCATTGGTGTGACATGTTATGTGTATTTTAAGATTACTTGATTGTGTAAATGATTTATCACAAAATTCACACTTAAAGGGTTTTTCATTTGTATGTATTCTTTTATGTATTTTAAGACTATAACACTGTGTAAATGACTTACCACAAGTTTTACACTTAAAAGGTTTTTCATTGTTATGTATTCTTTTGTGTATTTTAAGACTGGAATTTGTTGCAAAAGATTTACCACAAATTTCACAAGTAAAAGGTTTTTCATTAGAGTGAATTCTTTGGTGTGTTTTAAGACTGAAATTCTGCCAAAATGATTTACCACATGTTTCACACGAAAAAGGTTTTTCTTTAGTATGGATGATCGTGTGTGCATTAAAAGCACCAGAACGTGAAAATGATTTCCCACATATTTCACAGATTATAACTTTCCTAAGAGTGGAAAATACATTAGGGCACTTCACTGCATCCAAGAATTCATGTGTAAATTGTTCCTCATTATCATGAAATATTCCCAACTGTTTTATTTCCTTAGGGTTGGAAACTGAATTTTTAATTAAACCACTCACAAAAGATTCCTCCATACTACTTTTCCATCATACTTAGATATCCACAAATTAGAACAAGAGCCAGTTGGAATTTCTTGCTTATATGAACAAAGCTCATTCAACTGAAAAGAAAGAAAGAAAGAAAAAAAAAATAGAATATACCCTTTAATGTTTACACATACATCTTACAATTAGGAAGAACATATGCTCAATGAATATATTTAATGATACTGTATTATTAAAGAATATAATAGTAATAACAGGGAAATATAATAAATATAATAATGATATAGAAATAAAATATATGTCAGAAAAAAAATTATTTCATTTATATAATAAAAATTACACTACAACATGGAAGCAAATTAATTTCAAGGAAGAAAAGTATTTTTTTTAAAGTAATATAGTAATATAAAAAAGAGATGTTAAGTATAGAATAGAGATTATGGCATGTCTTCTTTTTAACTAGCCTGGTGATTTAAATGCCATGTGCACTTTCAAAATCCATATAAAGTGAAAATTAGTTTAGAACAGTGCTGTCTAATGACAATACAACAGTTATGTTTGCAAACTTTAAATATTTTATGCTAAATAACATTCATCATATGAATTATTCTTTAATTCTCATGACAAATAAATGACAGAATTTTATGGTACAGTTAAGTTAATTAACTGTAGCATATCTGTTTAACCTCATTTTGTTAGTAGATTATCATGATAAATGTTGGTCAGCCATTCTACTATCCATGACAAGCCTATTTTGCATTCCAATTTCTCTGAGTTTCTATAACAATTCTGGTAAATGCTTTGGCAAAGTTCCACAATGTGTCTGCATATTCCATGGAGGATTGGAAGCAATATTAAAATTAAAATCCAGAAGTACAATGGTATATTCATTCTGCCTTCCAAATCAACTCTCACTCCATTATAGAACATGAGCAGATTACTAAAGCAAGAGGCACTTTAAAGAACACCATACTATCATTATAGCAAATCACAGCACCTTCTGGTTGCAGGCCTAATCATGCTCTTTAATTCCTTAATAATCACTGTAATAATTAGTCTATAATTAGTTGATTTGGCACTATTTTCCTTCCTGTATATTAGAATTATCTTGCCATTGTTCCATAATAGAAATCTTTCTAATGCTGAGCTCAAGTTGAACAACACCATTAGGGGTATTACCCTAGAACATTTATTCTATGCTGAGGCATCCAACAGCTTTAATATCTTTAACTCATGCACATGTATGCTTTCATATAGTTTGCTCTTCTTAACACCCAGAGAGTTAATGTCTACCTAAAATGCATTTTACGTGGAAGTGATCACTCAATAACCCAGCCATTTCTAGGATGCAAAATACAATAAATAAAAAGGAAGAACATAGTTGTTCTTCCTTTTTATTTGCTATTTCATATTCCTCATCATAGCCATCACTTTACATGTCTCCCTTTTTTTTATGCTACTCTTTGAGTGTAGTCATCACCCCTTTCATATTAATGGATAGAGATAAATTTCTTTTTATAAAGTTCTGGCTTAGTTTTATTCATTCATTTAACTCTCATGCAACCTATTCTTCATATAACTTCTCTCAGCTATCCAATGACTCAGTGGCGCACCTAGGGAGGGGGGCCAAGCCCACCCTCAGAAAAAAAAAAAAAAGAAAAAGGAAGTAAACACTAGAAAATTTTCCAAACATGTTTTCCTAATTAAAATTCATTTTTTTTTAAAATTTATGTTGTGTCTTCTATTTTTATGAATTAGCGATCATTGCAGATGCTCAATCATCATAGGTCGTATGTGATGCATAGTGTGTATTCGTAAATCATCTACTCAACTTCCCCCCCCCCCTGAAGATTAAATTTTGAGTGCTCAGGGTCCCCTCCAAGATTAAATCCTGAGTGCACCACAGCTATGACTACTTCCATGCATGCTGATTTTTCAGAAATGCAGATTCTCAGTTTATTATCACCTGCATTACAATTCCACAAAGACCCAATATCCAAAAATTATATTGAAGTCAATATAACTTTGGGATATTATAGAAAAAAAAAAACTGATATGAATATAAAGAGCATATTTTTGATATATATATTTTCTATATTCCATTTATTGTACAATTCTGTCCATATCCATTATTTATGCATGGAAATTATGCTAAACACCCCATCAATGAAACATTAAATGGGCTTTGTTTTGGGCTTCCAGCAGTAATAAAATTTAATTACAAGAACCTCAGTTGAAAATGTATTAAAAATGAAAATTTTCCATGTAAAAAAAGGGCTATTTCATAAGGAGAGATATACAATGAAATACATGGCATATGTGGAGAGATACATACTAGTTGAATTCTGTTTAAGATACAAAGAATGTTCATAATGGCTTTTCAACTGAAGGTGAGTTAGCCAGTGTTATGGAGGCAATGGAATTTTTCCTTCCTGAAACTCAGCTTTTTTTTTTTTTTCATTAAAAAAAAAGGAAAAAAAAAAACAGATGTAAGTACAAATGCATGGCCTTATAGCCTGCGTTTCTTTGGCCATAAATCCAAAACAACCAATAAATATGGCATATTTTCTTCAAAACTTCTGATTAAGTTCTTTTTATGAGGCCTTGATATGCCCACATCTGGATTACTGGGCTCGAGTCTGGTCCACTGGGTTTCTTGAGGATGAATTTGGAGAGAATTTAGAGGAAAGTGACCAAGATGGTGAGTGGACTGTGGAATGTTCCCTATGAGGATAGATTGAAGGTGTGTGAATTGCAGAAGTTGGCTGATAAGAGAAAAATTTATAATGAGGGTATATGTTACAAACATTTAAGTTGCTTAAAGGGTTTTAAAGGATAGACAGGGGAAGTGTTTCAGCACTTTGCTAGAGGGACCAGAAGAAGGGGGATTATTACTGGAAATTGAATAAAGGTAGAGGTATTAGGACTAGATTTTTTACTGAACGTTATCAATCAGTGGAATGGGTTGCCAGAGTCAATTGAGAATGCTTTGTCTATTAATGGTTTCAAGGAGAAGTATGATAGATTGTGTGGATAGACTGGGTCACCCATGATGAGTCTTCAGACTCCATGGAGGTGCCCATATTATAATAATAATAATAATAATAATAATGAGTATCACAGACATGATCTGCTACTCAATAGAACAGTATGTTAAACTCTACCAATGCAAGAATGCTTCAAAAGTGCTTATACATTCCTGTATAAGGACCACCCACAGACATGCAGTGAATGACAAGAAAAAAGCTGGCTAGCCCAATAGTGCATTAGGTTCCTCTGAGGCCCTAGATGAAATTTTGTTATAAGACCCTTTTGTAAAAGTGTTTTTTTTTTTAATTAAAAAGACAATAAAATCCTTAAAATAATAAAAGTTTTTCTTTATTTATAATTATTTATTTAATTTGTCTAGTTAGTATTACAACCTACAATGTTAACTTTTGTGCTTTGAAATCTGCAAATTGATCGATAATGTTATCATAATTTAACAAATTATGACTATCATTTTCTATAAACATTATAGATAAATTATTTAAATGAGTCTTCTGATTCAAAACATCTTTTCATTTTAATATCTTCCTAATTTTTTTCCTATATGCAATAAAAAAATCAGCTAACACCTTTTTATTCCCATATAGGGAGTAGGCTAGGCCATTTCAGCTCTGTCTAACTTCTGGAAACTGAGTGGGCAGTTCATTCTCCACTGGTAGAGATCAGAGATAGATGGTCCAAGGCTATCACTAATTAAGCGATACACAGTGAAGAGAGATGGCTCCACAAGTGCTGCCACCTCGTGGTCCCTAACACAATATATTTAATGTCTGAAATAATGTGGGTTCTATGGTCGATTTTCTTGAGTTTAAGGGACGAAAAACCCAAGTTTCCAGGAGAAAAAACCTGCTTGCCCATGCCAGAGATCGACTAACTTGGGAACTGGTCAAAAAAAGGCTTAGAAAAATTTCCTCTATTCACCGACTAGATTCGAAAGCAAGTCTTCCTTCCTGAGGTCAAGCACTGTGGCGTGCAAACATCACATTCACTGATCTACACAGGCTCTTGCAATAAAAAAAATAAAATAAAATAGAAAATAAATATTAGCTATCTATAAAACATATTAGAAAATAAATAAAAAATAAATGTTCACTAAATTTTTTGAGGCATATTATCTTTTTGCTATGTAATTTTTGAGGGTCCTCAAGACAATGAGGCTCTAGGTATGCACCTAGTGTGCCTATGGTAATATGCTACTGGGATAGCCAATTAAAAACATAAAAGGATAGTACTAGAGAGTAGTGTGCTCCTTTTATGTTTTTAATAAAACATAAAAGGAGCACACCACTCTTCACAAGGATGGGGAGTGCATTTCGGCAATTGTTGTGCTTCCTTCCCCATCCAATGCAGCAGATGTGTAGAGATTGTCTCTGCTAGCAATTTTACATGAATATTAATTTTCAACAAACATCTGCTTGATTTTATCTAGGCAACTTTTTCTTTAGGTAATGACACGCTCATGTTCAACATTTCTCATAGATTTCACATTTCTAGAAATGTCGTGAACCTAATAAAGTTATTACACCAAGAAGTAGCACAGGCAAAATTAAGTGGATCTATGCTGTTATAAAATTTGTTTATACTTTTTTTTTCTTTCTTTTTTTTGGCAGGCACGGTTGTAATTCTTACAAAGAAGAACCCACTGCATCATTTCCTTAATTAAGCAATTTATTTTTTTAGTGATCCAGTGTTAAAATTTACCAGCACACCGTTTGTACCAGCCCACAACACCAGACCAGTACAAATTTCTTCAAAATGTCAAACTAATAGAAGTTCCTTCATACATTTCTTGGGAAAAAAGTCTGGAAGTGGATAATGCTGGTTAGGAAATCTGCTTTAAGTCTACAGTGTCCATAATATTTATGGTGAGCACTGATAATCTCAGGGCTTCCAATAAGTGAAGAAGCTAATAATCTTCATTATATTTGTAAAGACTAAAATGAGAAGAAAAGTAATACCGAACATCAGAAAGAAGCGATCTGGGAAGCAAAATTGGATTTTGGCTAGAAATCTGGGTGTACCAGGAAAGAAGATCAGTGGTTAAAATAATGTCAATGGAAAGGTCTTCACATCATAGTGAAGAAGGGAACTATTCTTTTGAACTGTGATCTGCAAAAATATCAAGTTTGCTAAAGGAATGGGATGTACTATTAGGAATAAGACAATGAAAAGATCTCTAAATGAGTAATACTAAATGAGCAAATGATTAGTAGCATTTATGAAGGAAAATGATGGGTTAAAATACGCTGCCCAACAGTCTAGTATCATAGGTCACGGTACTCTTGAGATCTCTACAGAAGTCATTATGTCATAAAGCAGTGGTATTAGTTCTGGGGAACAAAGCCACATGAGATTTGTGGTGTACTATTACTGATGGCTGGCATGTTAATTTGTCTATACAGAAGTTGGGGGGGGGGGGGGGGGAATTGCTGTTCAGTTTTAAATTTAGAATTTATACAGTGGATTATCAGACTGCAATGGTTTAAAAATAGATAGGTGCACCTAAGGGAATTTGCACAATCACAGTCAGATAATACAGTGGCATTGTCTGACTGTCATTTGTTCAAGAGGCAAGTTTTCTGCCTTCAGCTCTTTCAAGGCCATATTTAGATTTGTTGATGGTTTGTGCACTTTGGTGCAGGCTGAGAATGAAATTGCAGTTTTAGTGTGGAAACGATATGTCATATGCTTAAGTTTTTTCTCAGGCATCTTTTACAATCTGTTGGAAAGCCAGGGTACATAAATATGATTCCAAGATTTGACATAGTATTCCAATCAAGGAAAAGGAATCACTAGGAGGTGTGAGATCCTGAATGGAGAACTTTTGAAAGGAAATTATTCATTCAGGATTTAACATGTTAAATCTAACAACTTAAGGAGACACCTGCACTCCAGCAGAAAATAAAGAAAATTGTTTGCTATATGTGAGAATATATATTCCTTATATGTAATTTACTGAGATTTATTGCCGTCTAACTGGAAATCAAAATAGAGAATTTGTATCAGAAAATTATTAGTTTCATTAAGGTATCTAGTATGCTGTAAATTACTAGACAAGTTGTAAGTAGCAGTTCAAAGGTCACATGCGAGCCATACAAGTTGAGTGTAGGGCCAGAGGTAACAGCATATGTGGAAGGTGACGTTATCATGCTTTCCACGAAACAGCACTCCAAGAGCAAAAGGAGAGTAAGGGATCAACTTAGGGGCATGAACGAAGAGGGTCATGAGGAAAATACATTGTGAAAAAGAGGGCACACGAAGTGGGAATATAAGGATATGCATGCCATTTTATAGGACTTTTTTTCTGGCTTTTCTTCTTGTTGATCCTTTGGCTAGTGGTTTGAGAGAGACGTGCGTCGGTGCAGTGATGTCAGACAGCAGGCCTTTTCCTGGAGATGCTTGAGAGATTCTATGCAGAGCTAATCGTGAGATATTGGCCTCTGCAGAATCGAGCCCTCGCTGAATGTCCCATCGAAAGGAACGGAGAAAATTTCCTTAGACGCGGTAACAGAGACGTGCATGTCCAGTAGCAGTTCAAGGACAGCATAGCCACAAAGCCAGGAGCAGAGTCAGCCTAACTGGAAGGTAACCAGATCCTACACGTGGAAGGACCTGATATCCGGAAAAGAGTCAGTAAAGTAGAGAATTTTATTATATGTCTCAGTTATGTTAAAAGAAAGAAAATCGTGTGTAATAGAAGAATGTGGACAATTAACTAGAGAACTTTAGTGAGAATTATTATTTGGAGTAGCTAGCTTCCATTAAACAAAATTGTCTGGAAGCGATTACATATATGAGTGTGACTGAATTTGATAAGTGAAGCTGAAGATATAATACTAAGTTAGTTCGGAAAGCATTTAATTGAATGTCATCAGAACGTATAATGTGTAACTAATGAGTAACTTGTGGAAAAGGATTATAGTTTGTGTAGCAATGTGTTCTATTTTCCTTATCTAGTTTTGTTCAGCATTTTCTGAACTAACTTAGTATGAATAGGATTAACTTAGTATGTACTGATTTCTCTTAGCATGAATTTATTTGTATGAATTTGAGATCATTGAATATATGATACATCATAGTTGTAAATGTCTTCAAATCCCAATAAATATGTTTTATTACTTATGCCTGAGTTATGCATGATTACGAGATCAAATTACCACTTATAAAAATTGAACCTAGGCAGAAAGGAATAGAAAGTGTTTAGAGATAGATTACAGATCACAACTGCTAACTGAAATCTATATGCCGTAACAAAGTGTTTATTAATATGTATATGCCTAAAGTTCTAGGAAAGTCCCCTTGAGTAAGAGTCCCTTCTATTATAGGATACTGGCTGGCGCAGCTTTAAAATATAAATTTGCTAGTATCTGAAAAGGAGACAATCCATAGATAGAAATTTCGTAGGTCTGAGTGCAGAATAGAGAATAGTGATTATAGAGATAATAAAGGTTAGAAAATAGGAGAAAGCAACGACGTAACAGAGGCCTAGCAACATTGCAATGCAAAAGGAAATGAGGGTGGGGAGTTTTTTTATTTATTTTTTATTATTGTTATTCCATTATTTTCCACTCTGCTCAAATTTATGTTCCAAGTTACTAAAAGGTGATCTCTGGTAAATCTAGAAGAACTGAAGGATACAATGATCAAGTGGAAATTAATTATTATCTCTTGGTTAGTGGAACTGTGAAAAAAAGAAAGCCAGCTGGGAGCTGTGGAGATTTAGTTAACAAGGAACAAGTTGTAAAGACAGACTGGAAAGAGGAAAGATCACATGGCAGGCTAGAAATGGAATTTGTATAACTACTGAGAGATGATTACCTGAGGTAGCACATGATGGAGAGTACTTGGGGCATGAGATTGTTTCTTGACTTTGGAGACTGCTGCAAAATGTAGGATTTTCAGTCATGACAGGGTATACGTAGAACTACAAGAGAGGTGATTATAACAAGCTTAGGAGGAAGCTTGAAGCAGTGCCATGACACACAGAAGGAGAAGATGTCAGCAGTGCATGAAATATAGATCAAGGTGTGTCTGGAAGAAGTAATATTAGACTATCTAAGGTCAAGAGAATTAATCAAGTAGGAGCTAGATGGATGAGTAATATTATTAAGCAGGAACTACATAGTTGAACTGAACCAAGTAATTCAAAATGGTTTTGTTACTAGGTAACCACTTTGCAAGGGTACATCATCCAACTGAGGTTATATATGTGACAGGGACTGATGTGAAAGCAGACCTTGATGACTTGAAGGTATTTAGAAGACTGAAGAATCTGAAGAGATTAGATGGGATATCACTTAAGTTTTATGGGTATATGCATGGGAACTGGCAATGCCTTTACTTGAATGCTTAACGTATGTCTTACCTGTGACAAATCCTGAGGAAGTGGAAAAGGGGAAAAATAATTCGTATACATAAAGAAGGCTCTGACTGCAGTAGCAAATTACAGACCAATTGGTATCTCATTCATATATAAAAATGCTGGAGAAGTTGGTTAAAGAGTGAATTATGCAAGTGGATAAAAATATGGTACTCTATGAGAGATAGCATGGCTTTATGGTTGGTCATGCTTTGGTAATTTACTAATGTTTTATAATACAGTGACAGCTGTTGAACAAAGGGAATGCCTACATGATGACACTACTGGATTATTCAAAGATGTTTAGAATAAATCATGGAACTGTTACACAAATTGGAACAAACGGATATGAATATGGAAAACTGAATATGAGGACGGCTGATGTAAGGATACCAAAAAGTAGCATACGAAGGAGTAAAAGCAGAATCCTGGAGAAAGAAGGTGACTAGTGGTGTGCTGCAAAAGTCTGTTTTTGAACCACTACCGTTCAAATTACAGATGATATAAGAAATAATCTTACGGGAAAATTCAATTGTTTGCAGATTATGCAAAACTGGATAGGGTAATAGTTAATTAATATCATGTGTAAAGCTTGCAAGATGATTTAAATAGCCTGTCAGTATGCGCATGATAATGGGTTGGAGATATGTAAAGTTATGCATTTTCGGAGAAATAAATTAGAAGCTTTGTACCACACTGATGGAACTGTAATCCAGGAAATCAACAAAGCTAGGGATGCGAGGTTGATAAAAGAGAGAGTTGAAGTATAGAGGACATATTGCTAAGTTTAGAATATAACTTATAAGGCTTATATGGTTATTTAAGAGCACACTAACAAGCAGAGAAAAGGAAATTATTATTCATTGTTATAAGGCCTTGATACATCCACAATAGTGTGTTCATGTCTGATTATCTGGTTTTCTAGGAGATGAGGAGGTAGTGCAATGGATTCAGAAGCATGCGGCCTGTGGAATGCTCTTTAAATTACTTAAAAGAGTTTTGTAGGACTGATGCAGGGCAATGTTTCAATACTTGGCTAGATGGGGGCAGAAAGCCATGCAGGCTTTTTCACCTATAGAGTGGTGAATGAATTGAAAGGGTTGCCATTGTTCAAGGAGGGTTACAACAGATAATTAGAAAATAGTTTGGGTCTGCTGTGAGTCTTTGGCTGAATGGAGGTACCCATACAATGATAATTATAATGCTGGCGATTTCTATTTGGATTGTGTGATATAGAAAATCAAGCATCAGGGATAACATATCTATTTTTTTACCACTGAACATTTATACAAAATTGGATTTCAGCAGTTCTCAGAAACAGTCCAACTCATCCCATCAATGCACATTTTAATTGAAGCGTTTATTATTATTATTTTCTAGCTGAAGCCTAGTGCACTCGAATGGCAGATAAAATCAAACAAAGTCACCTACAACCATATACATATTATTTCATATTACTATTTCACGTTTGCAAATCATAATTCAAAACTGACTATTTTCATTAGACAAACGCAAATTTTACTGAAGATAAAATAGTCCAACCCATATTCCGCTGCCATCTAAAAGTAATTAACTGGTTTATTTATTAACTACATACATTTTGATTAAGCAAAATAACCTCACTCAAAAGGCTAACAATGATTACCTATTTGTTCTCTGATCCGTTTGTAAAAAGTCACACGACCCGTAATCTTTGCATAATCCTGTACTGATTACGGAAAGGATGGATTGTGGAGACGGAGACCTTCGTCTACTATACCAGCGCTTCCCAAACTGTGGGCTGTGGCCCTCTTGGGGGCCGTAGGTTTTGTTGAGGGGGCCGTGAAATAATGAAAACAAATTTAAAATGTTTTAAGACTAAGTAGATTTTTTTTTTATTTTAAAAGAAACATATTTAACTTTTATTATTTATTATTTCTATTTTGTTATTTTTTATATTTTAATGGTAAAATTCACACATTGGTGTTGGTTCACAAACTTTGCTTTCTGCGTATTTCGGCGCTTAATGAATATTAGTAAATATTGCTTATTCATATGTTTCATTTCAAAGCAGTGGTTAATTGTATTTACTTCGAATGCTCTACAAGGAAGCTCCAAATCTTCCTGTCTCGTAATCAGGCACTGTTGATATTGACTTTATATACATATCAAAACTCGTTTTATATTGTCACTGTCATCCGAGCTAGTTTTCTGTTACCAATAAAAGTTTCGCATATACTTCACAGATGAAAAAAAAAGCTTAAACAAGTTCATTTGGGGAGATAGTCTCTCCCTTGCAGTGGTAAACAACACGCACTCCCTAATAGCCACTATACTGCAGAGGCAGTAAAAACAAGTACTTTTATTATGCCAGTGAATAAGGTTTGAGCAGTCTGTGTAATATATTTCTCAACAAATAGTGCAATTAGAGACAACTGGAATAAAAACACACTAATTAATGAATCACATGTCCCCTCATACAGAAATTATGCTGTATATATAGACTGAAACAAAACCATATGTTGCATGGGCAAACACAGTATCTAACTAAAAACTATTGTTATTAATTAGATGTGTGTGAGTTCGATTTCCCAAGGCAGCAATAAAATTCAACCGAACGTGTTAAAATTGTAAATGTGTTACAATGGGTAAAAGTGTTAAAACTAAGTAATATATATATATATATATAAATAATGAATGTTATGGCAGTTTCACATATGGAATTCAGTTGAAGAGAGTTAGCATTTCAACTTTTGATAACTTTTGTGGCTTGATGGATATCAATCCCATGGATTCTGATCCCTTCATCGCTATGAAATAGACTTATATTATAGGTTAGCGAGCACTTGGCTCACCCTGTTTAGGGCAATGTGGAAGCGCCTGAGCCGAAAGGCAGTGCAGCTTTCGGGCGCTTAGAACTCCTGAATGAGTTGCTTGGAATGAAAAGCTGCTTAGGTGAAAAAGTAGCGGTAGTGTTACGAAGTAATGTGGAAATATCTGGGATATCAGCATCGAGATGCAGGAGAGCATGTCATTTGTTGATCATGGAGAAGATGACTTGAGCATTCCTGAGGAATTTCTTAGTGTAGGCTTGGCTGGGGTTCATCTTGCTAAAGGCTATTAGCATCTCCCCTAGTGAGGCAGCAAGAATCTGTGCAGAATTTTCACCGTAAGCTGTCAAGGATACGGGTAAAATCCGCGGAGAGACCGCAGAAGCGTATGTTTTATCGGCGGGAACACTCCGCACTGTGACTTCCGGCGAAGGTTTCGTGTCTTGAATCTCAGTGGGCGGAGCCAACGCCGCTCTTGTCTTCCGTAGGTTAGATGGGTGAATTGAGCAGCCTTTAAAATTTGCTGGATGGGGGCCGCCACAATTCGCACATTTAGCAGGTGTAGACGATGATTTTGTGCAAGTGTGCGAGGGATGGTTGTCACCACATTTTACACACTTGTAGTCTGCTTTACATAACTTTTGTGCATGCCCAAATTTTTGGCAGCGGTGGCATTGACCGGCGGATGCCTTTCTTCCGAGTGGTTCGGTCTTGATGACTAAGTTGCAGACTATAGTAAGGTCGTAAATTTGTCTCTGATCTTTACTGATCTCCACTAAGACCAGAGGCATGGGGCGCTTGTCTGCGCGGTACATGCGCGAGATCTTAATTGGTTCAAGACCTTGTGATCTGAGGTCAGTAGCTATTTCATCAGTTGTTATGGTTTCTGCCAGACCTCTGATGACTACCTAAAGGTTTTTTTCACCTTTCAGTTGGTAGGTGTGATATGGGACTTTCTGTTCATCCATAAGTCTGGTGAGCTGGCGGTAGTCCATTTCTCCTTCGGGCTGTATGCGGACTCCATCATCGGTGTTTTTAGCTGATGAGAACTTGATGTTATTGTTCTTCGTCGTCTCTGCAAGTGACGACCAGTTTTCTTTAGCTCTCAAGATTACTGGCGGAATCCTCTCTTTGGGCTGTGTCAATGTCCCTGTTCTTTCATCAGCTAGCTCTGATGTATCCATTGGAGCTGTAGTTTCCGACGTCTGAGGTATTATTTCAGGATCTGTTGCAGGGGATTTTTTCTTTCTCTTCTTCCGTTTAACTTCCTGAAAGCCACTGGAGTTTGAAAGAGAGATGTCTTCAGTTGTTATTGCTGGCTCGCAGGCGTTGTCATGTGAAGGGTGAGGAAGTTTAGAGGGATGGGTATCCTCTGTCTCCGCTTCAAGGATCTGGTGTGCTCCGATTTTATCTGGCCATTTTTTATGTAGCAAGTTGCCTAAATCCCTGAATAGCGTCAAAAGTTCCTGAAAATTGAGATCATCGAAGGACTTGTCCATGGCTAGGCTTATGAAAACGAAATAGAACTAAAAAGTCTTACCTGCTCTGCTTATCGAGCACGAACCTACGGTACAGTAGTAAACTCCGAATCCTCCGGGCCAAGATCGATAATCAAGATCATTATTACCCATCCGCGGAGAGACCGCAGAAGCGTATGTTTTATCGGCGGGAGCACTCCGCACTATGACTTCCTGCGAAAGTTTCGTGTCTTGAATCTCAGTGGGCGGAGCCAACGCCGCTCTGGTCTTCCGTAGGTTAGAAGGGCGAATTGAGCAGCCTTTATAATTGGATGGATGGGGGCCGCCACAATTCGCACATTTAGCAGGTGTAGACCGTGATTTTGTGCAAGTGTGCGAGGGATAGCTGTCACCACACTTTACGCACTTGTAATCTGCTTTACATAACTTTGTGCATGCCCAAATTTTTGGCAGCGGTGGCACTGACCGGCGGATGCCTTTCTTCTGAGTGGTTCGGTCTTGATGACTAAGTTGCAGACTATAGTAAGGTCGTAAATTTGTCTCTGATCTTTACTGATCTCCACTAAGACCAGAGGCATGGGGCGCTTGTCTGCGCGGTACATGCGCGAAATCTTAATTGGTTCAAGACCTTGTGATCTGAGGTCAGTAGCTATTTCATCAGCTGAATGGTTTCTGCCAGCCCTCTGATAACTACCTTAAGGTTTTTTTCACTTTTCAGTTGATATATGTGATATGGGACATTCTGTTCATCCATAAGTCTGATGAGCTGGCGGTAGTCCGTTGCTCCTTGAGGCTGAATGCGGACTCCATCATCGGTGTTTTTAACTGATGAGAACTTGATGTTTTTGTTCTTCATCATCTCTGCAAGTGACGACCAGTTTTCTTTAGCTCTCAAGATTACTGGTGGAATCTTCTCTTTGGGCTGTGTCAATGTATCTGTCTCTGTTCTTTCATCAGCTAGTGCTGATGTGTCCATTGCAGCTGAAGATTCCAACGTCTCAGGTATTATTTCAGGATCTGCTGTATGGGATTTTTTCTTTCTCTTCTTCTGTCTGACCTCCTGAAAGCCACTGGAGTTTGAGAGAGAGAGATGTCTTCAGTCGTTATTGCTGGCTCGCTGGCGTTGTCATGTGAAGGGTGAGGAAGTTCAGAGGAATGGGTATCCTCTGTCTCCACTTCGAGGATCTGGTGTGCTCCGATTTTATCTGGCCATTTTTTATGTAGCAAGTTGCCTAAATCCCTGAATAGCGTCAAAAGTTCCTGAAAATTGAGATCGTCGAAAGATTTGTGCATGGTTAGGCTTACGAAAACGAAACAGAAAACTAAAAAGTCTTACCTGCTCTGCTGATCGAGCACGAACGCCTTATCGAGAGTCTCGATCTCTAATCATCAGTATTAAATCAAAACTTTATGTAATAACTAGAGCGCTGAGAAACACGTCTGTCAAATTCCAATTCTCATAGATCACTCACTACGGGATCAATCCCTCTAATCATCATCAAAAACTCAGCCCTTCAAAACACCTTCTCAGCATTTCAACTCAATTGTCAGCTATGCTTTTATCTTTCGGTCGCGCGATCTTTTGTTAATACCGCACCAATTATATGCACGTTTTAATAACCTTTGCTGCCTGTTTCGCGTTAGGCTTAATTACCATAAAGGGAGAAAAATCACAAAAAAGAAAAATATTCCTGTTTCGAGGATTCCCTTATTCAGGTAATATTCACTACTTTCATGTTGTCAGTCTGTGGTGTGCAAGTATCGGTAAGTGGTGATATTATATGATTTATTCTACGTTAAAAAATTTAACCCTGAGATGGATAAGTGGTTGATAAAAAATAAAAAAAAAATCCTGCGAACAATCAGAAGAAGCAGAAATAGACTCAAAAAAAAAAAAAAACACACTACTTCATATTTTACCAGAACAGCCCGCATCGTCTTCAGAACCAAACGGTAAGAGGCAAAAAATGTAATATATATGCATTTGATTTTTGCAATATTCGCTGTGTATGTTTTGTATTGAATATAAATACAATAAATATTATAATAATATATTTCTCTATTACGATTTTTTGAGGGGGGGGGCGTGAAATATTTTAATTTTTGCAAAGGGGGCTCTGACATCCAGAAGTTTGGGAAGCACTGTACTATACTATAAAAAAAGTGAATGGGAATCTAGTTTCTTCAGTCCACCAGCAATTTCTGCTTGAATACACACACGTTGCTTTCAGTAAATTCAGTTCGCCATGAAAATTAACATTGATCACCTGGACCATTAGAATGATGAAACTAAATATATACTTTTTCACTAAAATAAAGAGCCAAAATATAAATATATACTATTATAATAGCAATGAATATGGTGATTGTCACTTCATACAGGGCCACCACGTAGATAAGAGGCACCTTAGTTTAAAGTAATATTTCAGCGACCCCCATAACATAGAATTTGAAAAATAATAATTTCAAGAAATTTTTATTAAATTAGTAAATAAATACAAGTTATACATATGTGTATATAAAAATAGAACATCTCAAAAAAAAAAATTGTTTTCAATTATCTCAAAAAAGTTACAACACAATTTGACGCACCACTCAAGAAACTTGGCGTCAAATCAAAGCGGCTAATCGGTTATTGAGTTTACTGATCATTTTTTATTGCCTTACAGGTTATTTTAAGTCGTACAATCTATGTAGGAAAGTTTTTCTTCGTGAATAAGAGCATTATGTAAAAATTTATGATTATTTACCGTCTTGAAATCGTGACCCTCTTGATCAGGCCCCTTTGTGCGGAGCACAATCTAAACACCCGCGCAGGGCGACCCTGACTTCATGTATATCTCAAGATTAAGAGTCTTATAATACTGCTTATAGCCTTATAAGCAGGAGTCTTATAACATGTATTATAATATAACAGTCTTATAACATACTGAGTTTTATAACTTTCAAAATCTGTAATTTCTGTAATTAAGACATGTAATTTTCTTTCGGTTTTATAATAAATAATTCATTATAAAACCAAAAGAAAATTACATGTCTTAATTATAGAAATTACAGATTCAGAAAATTATTTCTTTTACCTTGGGTTTACATGTAAATAATTCATCTCATACTTATTTTTTCCGTTCTCACAATTAGCCTCTCACGACTCTTGATTTTCCATGCATTCTACCAAATGTTAACTATCACTAAACTGTTCCTCAAACATTATCGATTCTGTGAATAAAAGTAACTACCAAGTAATTTCGCTACTGAATTTTTAACACAAATTTCACTCAGTTATATTCCATTAAAAGCTCTTATTCGTTAAAAACAGATTAAATACTGATAAATGTTTTTAAAATATCAATAAATATTATGTTAATAAAAGAACTGCAAACAGTCAAAGATAAAAGAAATGAAACGGTCTTTTTACTACTAGCAGAAATATAAATCACAGAACAGAATTGGGATATACGAAACAAATATAGGGAGACTAACTTGATACCTGCGCTTCGTTACGGAATTTAACTACTATAAACCATTTTGACATCAATAAACTTTCCTTTGATAGCAATGGACAATTTAAATTTAGCACAGCTATCCTATGTCAGGCAACACTCTGTAATTATCAAAAGTCATGGTTTCATCGAATGATGACCAACACCACATTCGTGTTCAGATTGAAATTCCCTTTAATTTGATCCTCACATTATATTTTTACACATTTTGTGCATAGAATACGAAATTTATAGATGTTTGATATTTATAAATAACCAAAGTATAATATATCTGGGTATATAACATTTTTTGTTTTATAGATTGTTATTTTTGTTTTTTGAATTGGTTTTTTTTTGTATAATGGCATGGTACCCGTGCTTCTCAAAGCTGTTCACAAAAGTAAATGAAAACTAATGAAGAAAAAGTATATATAGTTTGAATAAAGTGAAGCATGTTGACGCATAAAAACGATGAAGTGAAATTCAAAATATAATATTTGATGAAGAAATAAAAAGGAGAAGATTGTACTGAAAAAATAACGCGAAAAATAACTTCGACGTTTTTTCTCTACTTAAGGACCTCTTTGTAGACAACATTCGTGGTTCTACCCTCAGGTGCTACGATCACCAGGCTGCTGGGTGGGGTGAGCTCACTCTAGATCAGGTGATAGAACTGCCCATACGAGAAGCAGTCATCTCTCAAGCAATCCGTTAAACCTTCATCGACTGCTCCCTGGATCTTGTTGATGGCCATAGCAAAGCAGACCTTGAGGGTGGGGGGGAACTGCAGTCTCTTGAACTCGAAGGGGTACTCTCATGGTATGAACATCACTTCCCGAGCATTGCCGGTGAACTTTGTGGCCTCGATGAATTTCCTGTGTAGGGCATTCAATCGTAGCCTGGTGCCATTGCAGAGTTTGGGCTGTTGAGGTTCGGCAGCAACATTACTGGAGACCCCATATGTTCTACAATTTAAAAACCGAATACTAGGCTACTTACCTGCTCACAGCCCAGATGTGATGGGATTTTTATTATTTGATTTGTGGTTTTGATATTGAAAACTGTGCTGAAGGAGTTCAACTCTAATGCGGCGTTGTGGCTTCGCGTTTGGTATTAATATATTTACTGTAAAATTCCCATATCGTTACTGGCTTCCAGTTACTTTTATTTAATCCAACGCTCTAACGGTATTTATATCCCCAGCTACTAATTAAGTTTCTGACTTATTAGCACACTCCTCAACTTACTGATTATGGAAATCACTGTCTACAAGTTTTGGTCATTCACTTTATGGTTGGTCATTAACGTTAACTCCACCATATCTATCAGTCGATTCACAGTACTTAAAACTACAGTTGCTTCACTACAGAACCATGGATTCTGCAATTAATTTCCACAGCATCAGCATCGAGAACATTTCAGTGCATTAGAAACTCGATTACAGTGCGATTTTTTTCAAGCTGCGATAAAAATGTAAAAGACTCATCCGTGGTGAATGCGATAACAAGAAATACAACATTGATCGTGAGTTTAGTATACAGATACCAAAATTCTCGATGAGGAAGGAAAAATGAAACTAACTGCACACTTTCCTACGCTGCAAACCTTACACGTGCAGTGTGCCTTCAAGCATCGCTTTCAAAATTCTCCTCTTAAAAATCACATTACTCAGCAGTATCAGTAGATGAAATGTAAAACTTTTCGAACTTAAATTGTAATTTGCTTTTTCTCGCTTGTTCTCATTAATGTACAATATGTTAGTGTTTTTTTTTTCGTCTGATGATTCACAAGTAAAAAATAATAGAAAAATTCACTAATTCTTTTATTCATATAGCTCTTTGACCGATGACTATGGTTTTCAGAGTATGCTTACTCCCTTCTGGCCACTCACTATCATTTGCCATTTGAATTACATTACTGACCTTCGTCCATAGTAACATATTCACATAAATAACGGTTTTTGTAGATAATAACTCGCATTTAGATAACAACTTTTGTCATACTACACACATGCACAAGAAGGAAAGTGGTTCCCGAAAAGCTCAATGTATCTCTTCATAGGAGTTTTTTTAACACGTTGTTTGTGGCCAGGTACTGGTAAATTTCGTTTACAAGTAAAATGCCATTTCATTTGTAAATGGAAACATCTCTACTTTTCAGCACATATTCACGATGAGCACAAGTTATTAGTAAATCAAGAATTCAATGAAGATCTTGTGCAGGCAAGGATGCATCTCGTTGTCCAAAATCCTAAAAGGTATACATCATGTCTGAAATAGTGCGAGTTTTACATTCAGTAATATCTTGAATAGTAGGATTAAAAGCAGGTACTCGAAACTAAACCATACTTGCTCATGGCCAAAGATTCACTAATTCGAGACCTATAAAATATTCAACAAATCGGCGACTAGAATCAAACCTATTAATACCATTTTCATATTTTATTATTTTGTATGATGACACAATGATTGTGATCCCCTTTTATGGGGAGGTAGGGCACCATCTTATCCCCCCCTAATTTTATCCTGGCTCGAGACTGCGGGAGGAAAACCCGAGATAAACTAGGGAGAAAAACCTGCGGTCCATGCCCAAGACCAGTTAGCTTGGCTATGTTTGAGAAAGATCTTAAGCTCCTTGAGTTCGATTCTAGCAACCAAATTCCTGGGAAAGTATATGGTTGTGAACCCCATAAACACCGGGCTGACTGGGTGGACATTTCCACATAGCCACGCAGATACTAGATGGTTAAAAAATTCACTACTTTGTATCCCTTTAGCTTTTATCCACTAGTAAGACTTTCGGCCTAGATTAACGCGAAATGCTTGTATTTTGTTCCATGGTGCTTCTATTTTAAATCAATTGAAATCGCTAACATTAGTCGATCCCTGACATGGGGAAGAGGGTTTTTTTTTGTCCTTAAAATTGGGATATTTTTCTCGTAATCTCAAGAAGCTAGAACCCACACTATTAAAGACAGCAAATCCAGTTTTCAGATTAGGGACTATGGATGGCGGCTCTTGTCAGCTGCCTCTCTCTCTCTCTTTCTTCACTGGATGCAAAAGAATATCCTTATGATTAGGGATAGTCTTTGGCTAGCTATGTCTGAGCGGCTAACAGTGAAGATAACTACCCTCTCATTCTCCAAAATAAGAAAGAGCAGCACTGCCTGCTCTTTATAGGGTAATAAAAAGGATTAGGAATTTTTTTACTAACATTGCTGTATAAAGAACTCATGTGTTTCATCTTTTCCCCTTGTTTTTATAGCCTCTGCATCAAATCATGATATCCTCATCTAACCTAACACTGACTAGAGAAACTTTTCTTAATCTTTTATTCTACTGGTTCTGAGTTACTCAAAATCATGCATCGGCATGTAGAGTTGTTTTTCCCAAGAACTCAGGTTTCTGATATCAAAAAATCGACTGTAAAACAAATATTATTATAAACAGTGATTCAAGTATTAAGTGGCTAGGAGGTGGAATGTTGGTAGTCATCTGCTCTGATCTGTTTCCTGAAATGCTGTGAGTTATTTATAGCATGGACTCACTGTGAGAGCTTCAAGTATACAGATTCGCGGTCTATCCGTGTTTAAAAAGTTATTTAGTGGTAAAGATGTTGTTCCTACTCCTTTCTTGGAACAAAGGGCATTACATTTTTTAATTAAGGGGATAATAAATCCCTCATTATTTCAAAGCCGAATAAGAAACTCGAAATCTAAGAGTTTCATGCCGAATAACCTTTGGCAAATCCAAGCGTAAGTCAACGCCTGGTTGTACAACACTAGGGCAACTCGAAGTAAAGGTGGAGCAAGCTTCGATCACTGTCCTTAATATTTTCTCATAAGGTAAAACGCAACTCCTCAGAGATGCATTACTGTTTTACATTATGAGGGAAGGTCAGACCGGTTTCGACCTTTATTAAGGTCTCATCTTTCTGGCGATTCGTATAGTAAAGTATCTAAGCTCTGTTCACTAAAACCTTGGTATTATCCAGGTCTACCTACTCACTGATGAGACCTCAATATAAGTAAAACCGGTCTGGGTAGTGATCTTCCCTCATAATGTAAAACAGTAATGCATCTCCTAGGAGTTGCGTTTTACATTCTGAGAAAATATTAAGGACAGCGATCGAAGCTTGCTCCACCTTTGCTCCGAGTTGGCCTAGAGTTGTGCTACCAGGTGTTGACTTACACTTGGAATTGTCGAACGTTCTTCGGCATGAAACTCTTAGATTTCGATCTTCGAGTTTCTTATTCGTCTTTGAAATAATGAGGGATTTATTATCCCCTTAATTAAATAATTTATGTTGCTGAAAAAAAAAGGCCTTTTGCTCTTTATTGTAGTAAATAAAGGGCATTAAATTTATATTTAGTTGTTGTTTTTTTATCTACTTCGTGTTCAATTAAACTGTCTACACTGACCATTCACTCTATATTTTATCACATGCTAAAACTTCAATATTAATTGCAATTTTAATATATTATTTACTGGCTATTACTAATACACTATGCTACCAGAAGTATTTAGACATCTAATTGTATTAAAAATGTTAATTGCAATTTTTAATTGCAATTCTAGAACCAATTGGGACCACATTTGGACTGAATGAGAGCAGCTTTTTTTTTTCGGAGCATTCTTTCAACCAATTTCCGATGGCTCACAACAGGAATATTCTTTCATTTCTCGCGATAAGTCGTCCCTATTGATGCTGATGATTGCCGGTGGTCCGGAGCGAATTTGGCATTCTAATTGTATCGAAAAATGTTCGATGGGGGTTGAGATCTGGACTCTGAGCCAGCCAGTACAATACCTCAACCTTGATTTGTGGAACCAGTCTCAGATACACAGTGCAGTATGGAATGGACCATTGTCATGCTGAAATATGCAAAGTTCGCTACCGAAGTACTTCCACAGCGTGGGAAGCATGAGGTTGTCCTGGTAGCAATCAGTGATCATGGTTTTGGGCACATCCATCAATGGACCAAGCTGCAATCAAATAAAACAACTCTATACTGAGTCTCCACCAAACTTGCAGTTCGAATAATGCAGTCTTGCTGGAACCATTGGTGTAATCTTCAGATCCAAACATGATCCTTAGAGGGAAACGTTTGGAAGCCTGATTTGCTGCTCTATAAAATCTTTTCCAATCAGTTACTATCCAAGAACAATGTGAAAGTTACCACTGATAACGTCGTTTGGCAATGGAGTGATATGTGGATTGTTCGCGGCAGCTCTGCCATGGTAACATAAGGCATATAATTCTCTATAGACAGTTACTCATGGAGAGAGGAAAGCGGAATGTTCGAACATTCTAACGCAGAGCTACTCGATCTCTGTCAGAGTGTCAGTAGTCTCAGAGGGCTTTTTCCTGATGTGGGAGAACAATCAATTTTCGATCTGCGAATGGCGATGGATTTTAGTATACTGAGACTGGCAGCAATATCACGGACAAAAAAGACTACCGTTATGACAATCAGCTACCTTCGTACGTTGGAGATCTGTCGTTTCAGCTGAACGCGGCATCTTGTTGTCGAGTATTGTGCAAAGAGGCACCACATCCCATCTTTTATAACCGTAATTACGCAGACACTCCCTGAATATTTGCATGGCACGTAAGATGTTCAAATCCATTTGTTAACATATATATAGTGAATTCATTAAGAGCTATTCAATTAACAAAGCATTGTACCCCCCCATCTACCTCGACAATTGCTTTGATACTCTAGAACTTCAACTCACCAAATCCAGAAAGTTATTATAGCTACCAAAGCATATAGGATGAATTCTTACAATTCCACAAGATTTCTTCACAACGAATTTCACAAAATTGTTGTTCTATGACATCCCACAGATGTTCAATAGGAAATCAAGACATTGTTGACTTCTCATTTAACATAAACAATTATGTTCCTGTAATTATTTCAAAACACAATATATCTTGTAAGATGCCATGTTAAACTGCTGAACATGTACATAACAGAAAAAATGGACAATATGAATGTATTTACTTTATCACTAACAGGTTACAGAATTCAGGTCTTGTTCTGATCTCAAAGGACACGTTACGGATGTTATGGAAATATACTGAAACGGCAATCACTCGTTATAGTCTTTTGGGAGAAATTACTGCACAGTGTAATTAGGGGGAATATACTCTGGCACTGTATATTCTGCAGCAATTAGCTTAAAGTATGATGCTGAACTATACAATTAATCCTTCTCTTTGGATGAGCTGTTTTCAAGCACACATAAATTCACAAGATGATACCTTGATATTTTCTATTTATCACACCATTCTGACTAAGTTATTGTTGCATAAAATCTTCCCCAAACAGTGGCGTCCAAGGTATGCCTGCACACAGCTGAGACCACTATCATCCACCATTTGAAGTACATTATTCATAATCTATGATCACAGCAAACAAATACCTGAAAGATCATTCCATTTCCAGGAGATCTATCATCCATCTAAAGCATTTGTTTCACCGTGGTTCGTCCAAACATCGAGATATAAGTGGTCGATTTCATCATAAAATATCATCATAAGAATCACTTATCTTTAATATTTTTATTTGTAAAATTTTAGGCTAAGTTACAACTATTGTGAACATAGTTATAGGGAAAACTCTAAAAAGAACAACATTCTTTTTTATAATGAACTAACATTGGAGTTGCTAAAGGAAATGGGTACTTAGTATTATCGCTACTTTGGTAAGGCATTCGACAGGATTCCACATAGAACTCTCTTACAAAAATTGAAGTAGAAGGCAAGAGAGTGGCTGTTGAATAGATATCAAAGAGTGGTTTATGGAGGAGCTCAATATAGGAAAAGAGAGGTGACTAGGGGATGCGGCACAAGGCTTAGTACTTGGTCTTCTGTTTAATTTGCATATGAATGATATAGGAAATGATTTCACAGGAATTCTTCAATGTTTGCTGATGATACAAATCTGGAAGTAGAGATAGTAAACAAAGTTGATGTGAGATCATGCAGTATGAAATAAACACACACACTAGGAATATGGACAGAGGTTTATATATATATTAGAATGACTGTAAGTTTAACATGGCCAAGTGGCGTGGTGCACTTTGGGAAGAAGAGATCACAAATTGTGTGCTATGTAGATGGAAATGAACTGCAGGAAACTGGTTAGGCCACAGACTTGGGGGGGGGGGATTGTCAGGATTAACGTACAGTTCAGAGGGCATATTGCAATCGTCGCCTAAACAGTACATCAGAATTTGTGGTTGCTGAAGAACACGCAAACAACAGGGTGAGGATAAAGAAGTAATTGTTTCCCCTATATAAGACTTTATTAAAGCCTTATTGTCTGTGCGTTATGAAAATTAGCTGGGGCCAAAAAGAGTAGGCATGATAAAAACATGTGTCATTAAAACTTAAGTTATTTGAAGATTGAAACTCCTGCATATACTGAAGACTTTTTCAGTACATTCAGGAGGAGAGACAACAATGGGTCTCCCATGGAACCTGTGTAAGTGTGTGAGGTTAACATGGGTGTTAGGATTACATTTTTTGTTTGGATGGTCATGAATTGGTTTCCAGAGATGATACCTTGTGAATACTTTGTCAGTGAATGAGCTCAAGGCAGGGTGTGACAGTTATTGGCAGAATGACTAGTATGTTTAATAATGGAGTATCGCTAGAGGAGTCTTCCGCAGGGCCGACCATCTCGGGGGTTCAATGCACCCGGGCCCCACGACGAGTGGGCAGTCGGTACACGTTTGCAGAAAACGTATTATATTTCGAATGTGTTTTCTTTTTTTTTGTTTTCCTGGGCCAAAATTATTTGCAAGTAAGAGGTTGTACGATACGTTTATTTAATCCTTTAACTTTTACCTTTGAAAAATATTTTAGGGCCACAAAAGTTTTTTTTGCACACGGGCCTCTTTATAGAGAAGGTTGGCCCTGGCCTTCCGACTTCACTGAGATACTGATCTAATAATTATAAGTTGAAGGACAAGAATATCATACTGCACATTTCATGAGGTGCTAGACTAATGCTGCATAATACACTCCACACACACGAGCGATTAATACGCAACATATTTATCAGTAGCGTGGCGTGCCCATTTCGGTTGGGTGTGCTGTCACTGTTTATGCAATCCGCGCATTTTTATTTAGCTACTTGAATACAAATTCTACCCCGTGGTTTTTCTTAATGAACTGGTTAATAACATCATAAAAAGTTGGTTGTAACTTAATCTTCCATCAACTTTATCATTCACCATCATCTTCTCCAGCCTGTCATTTTCTCGCATATGTCCGAAGTATCACAATTTTTGGTGATGATCATTACTTCGAGGGAGCAATCTGGCTTTACTCTGTCTATCACTGATTTATTGGTTTGCTTTGCAGTCCGTGGTATTCTCAATAAGCATCTGGAAACCCATAATTCAAAGGCATCTATCTTCCTTCTTTCACCCTTACTCAGTGTCCAAGTTTCACATCCACACACTATTCCCTGTTTCACAGGGAATACCATTGCTTTCACGATTCTGATTTTTGTGGTGAGGCTAATATCTTTAAAGATCTTGCTTAGATTTGTCACTGCTTTCTTTCCGAGTAATAATTTTATAACTTCTTCAGTACAATAACCATCATCAAATTCCTGCTATGTACCCTCAAGGGGTGTACAGGATATGACAGTACTACATGAAAAATTTACATCATTATTAATTTCCTATCTACAATTTTCCTCCAGATCAGTCTGTTACTTGTCAAGATTCCAACATTATCAGATCTTATTTCTATCGTCTAAGACACGTTGTACCGTATCAATCCACCTACAGGGTGTTCGGAATAAATTTGACAGTTTCGTAAGGAAAAAGAAAATCTTCTTTGTATCTATTAAATTTAATGAATTGACAAAAAAACATTACAGGCAGAGTTAATTACAATACTATCAACAAGATTTACTCAAAATAACCACCATTAGCATCGATCACAGCTTCAATTCTGCTTCGGAACCTCGAACAAGCTGATGCTACAGTCTCCCTGGGAAGGGCCGCAAAAACTGTTTTAATTTTATCCATTAACTGGGCTTTTGTATTACTGGAAGTGCGATTGGTGTCTTTTTCAACTTCGCCCCATACAAAATAATCCATGGGGTTAAGGTCCGGGAATTTGGAGGCCAAACATTTGGACTGGTGAAGTCGTAGAAATTTTCAGACAACCATTTTTGACTTTTCCCAGAGGTGTGGCAAGGGGCCGAATCCTGCTGCCATACATACGGCCTACCATTGGCTACCCTTGTTATCCAGGGCTTGACTACAGTTAGCAACTCCACGAACAAAGCCCGAATTCCAATGCCAGGGTTCTTCAACACCTGTTCCTGCAGATTTGCGAGGAATTCTGCTGTATGAACGCAATCAGATCGTCTGCTAGGGATCTTTCTTCTTGCTACATCCTCGTAGTCACCATTGCAAGTCTCTAGTTCATGCCTGATTGTTTTTACTGTATTCAGGGAGCATTGGGCAGCAGTCGTAATATCCTTATTTTGATGGCGGGCACGAATCATCATGATACAAGTTATTCTCTTCCATGATTCAGGTGGGTTCCAGCTATCCATCCTTTCTGACATCTTGTATATGAATGAAGAAGGGTCCAAACTTTTAAATGAAGAGAAGTGTGTGTTAATACATGTAACTTACGGAAAAATATAATTAATTAAAAATATGTCAAATTTATCCCGAACACCCTGTATATCTTGGTCTTCCTCTGGGTCGTTTTGCTGCCAACCTGGCAGAGAACACTTGTTCTGCTAATCTTTCCTCGCCCATTCTGTTTAAGTGACCATACCACCTGAGATTAGCTCTGCTAACTTATTCCTGGATGCTGACAATGTCAAGTTCTTTCCTAATATCCTCGTTTTTAATATATTGCCATTGATGCCATCTGTTCACACCTATAATCTTTCTCAGGATTCTCATATCTGCGGTCTCTAGTCTTTGGTCAAGTGTTTTACTTCTGACCCAGCTCTCAGATCTATAAGTTAAAACTGGTTTGAACACTCTCTTGTATACAGCTAATTTAGTTTTCCGACTAATTTCTCTCTTATTCCATATGAATTCATTCAATTGACTTCCCACTATACCAGCTTTGCTGATTCTGTTGTCTATTTCTATATTTAATTTACCATCTTCAGTAAAAAGCGTGCCTAAATAGCTGAAATGTTTTACTTGTTCCACAGGTTCTCCATTCACAACACAGTTGACATTTTCAATGATTCTGCCTATTTTCATTGCCTTTGTCTTTTTATTGCTGACCTTCATACCATATCTATTACAACAGCTATTCAATTTAGTCAGAGAATCTTGCAGACTTGTAGTGGATTTATTTAGAAGTATAACATCATCTGCATAAAGCAAAGAGCTGACATTAACATCTCCAATTTTGATATCATGTTTAATACCACTTTCCTTCATAATGTGATCCATATAGATAATGAATAACAGAGGGGATAATGTACATCCTTGTCTCACACCAGATTTAACATTTAACCACCTTCCTGTACTTCCTTCAATTCTAACTGCTGACTTACAACTCAAATAAAGACTAAGTATTGCTTGATATAATGCCCCATTGACACCATATAACTGCAGCGTATTGAATAGCTTCTCTCTTGGCATCTTGTCATATGCCTTTTCCAAATCGACAAAACTTAAATACAGATCTTTGTTACATTCCCATGCTTTCTCGACTATTTGTCATAAAGTGAAGATCTGATCCTGACAGCCTCTGTTTGGCCTGAATCCAGCTTGTTCTCCACCAAGCTTTTCTTCCACAATTCTTCTCAACCGTTTCTCAAATATATATTGCATAGATCTTGCCAGGAACACTCAGTAGGGAAATACTTCTGTAATTCTCACATGCAGTTTTATTTCCCTTTTTATATATGGGTACTATGAGAGCTCTACTCCAATCATCAGGAATTCGTCCCTCTGTCCAGGCCTTCTGAACTATGCAGTGGAGCCACTGTAAGACTCTTATACCACCATACTTCAGCATTTCTAGTCGAATATCATCTATTTCTGCTGCCTTTCCACATTTCAAGCCTTTGATGGCTTTTTCTACTTCAAGTAAAGATATGTATTCCTGACTGCATGCCTGGTCAGTGTTCTTTAGCACTGTGCTGTCATCACTGCTTGTTTCATTTATCAGTTTTTCAAAGTAGTTACTCCATACTTCAAGGATATCTTTTTCTCCCGTTTTCATGTCACCTTTATCATCTCTAACTCCTTTTACAGCACACTTTCCTTCATTCCGAAGCTTTTTCAACAACCTCCAGAATATTTTGCCACCTTCTTGATATTTATTTTCTATATTCTTGCCAAAGTCCTCCCATGACTTTTGTTTAGCTAGTTTTACAGCGTTTAGCATTCTTGCATTTGTCTCTATATTCTCTAAGAGCACAAGCTGACTTACTTGACAGTAACTTTTGATATGCTTTCTTCTATTCCTTCAGTGCCTCTTTAACTTCCTGTGTCCACCAGGGAGTTCTGATTTTTTTATCCTTACAGACAAAATCACCACATGCCTCTCTGGCAGAATCAATCAATGTTTTCTTGAGAGTTAGCCACTGAATCTCCAAGGTTTGATTCCTGTTCTCAAACTCTTTCATTTTTTCTTCAATAATCTTTGTGTATTTTAGTCTACAGTTCACATCTGAGAGCTGCTTAACTTTTATTCGCTTTAAATAGTACAATACAGTACAATAGTACAAAAAATAGTACAGTACAATAACCATCTTTATCAATTTGGGATCCTAGGAGCCCAAAATTGTTAACTGCTTCCATTTTCTCCCCATCTACTTCAAAATCATTAAGTTCACATGTTGCCATAACATTTGTATCTTTGGAGTTAAGTTTAAGACCATATTTAGCACTTCTTTAGTCTAGGAATTTCATAATAAGTTCCTCCAAATCTTCTTTGAATTCTGCTAATAAGGTGGTATCATCTGCATACCTCAAATTATTATTTTTTCCACTAATTTTAATTCCAGCTGGACTCCTCCAGCCCTGCCATTCTTAAAATGTATTCGCTGTACAAGTTAAACAGGTACAGAGATAAAATACATCCTTGTTGCACCCCTTTACCTATTGTGAAATACTCAGTTTCTCCAAGATCTGTTTGGACAGTAGCTTCTTGGTTCTTGTTCATAATGAAGATTCCTCAGAAGGATAATGAAATGCTCTGGGACTCCCATTGTTCTTAACACATTCCAGTTTCACATGATCTACAGAGTCAAAAGTCTTGCTATAGTCAAGGAAACAAAGATAGACATTCTTCTGATATTCCTGTGCTTTTTCTATTATCCATCTCACATTGGCGATTTGATTTCTTGTTCCTCTGCCTTTTTGAAATCCTGCCTGTTCATCTGTCATTTCTCTTCATGAATGGCTCCAGTCTTTTTTGAATGATCTTAAATAATACTTTACTTGCATGAGAAATCAATGCTATAGTTCTGTAATTATCACACTCTCTTGCATTGCCTTTCTTCAGTAAAGGTATATACACTGATTTTTCCCTTTCCCTAGGCCATGTAGTTCTGATTCAAATTTGCTGACATAGAGCTAAGAAAATTATAACTGCCTCTTCTTCCAAGGCTTTGGGCAGCTCAATGGGTATTCCATCTCCTCCTGGTGCTTGCTTACTGGATAGCTGTTGCAGTGCCCATCTCACGTCACTCTCCAGTGGTACTGGCTCCTGTGTATAATCCTGCTCTTCAAATTTCTCAGTAATTTTGGAGTCCTTTCTGTAAAGGCCTTCTGTATAATCTTTCCAGCTTTCTTTGATGTCTGCAGAAAAGTAAACACATAAGATATTGTGTTTACTTTTCAATATTGTCAGCTTGGCACTAAAGTTCCCTGTTAGTTCTCTAATCTTATTGAAAAGATCTCGTTTTTCCTTCCTTGTTTTGGTCTTCTATTTGTTGGCATTCCTGGTTCAAGTATTTTTCCTTGTCTCTTCTGGCTTGTCATTGAAACTCTGCATTCAAATACCATACTTCTTGCAAATTTCTGGCCTTCATTTTTTCCCGTTCCTCAGCAGTTTTGATGGCATCTTCTGACACCCATTTGGGCTTCTTCTTCTTCTTACAAATTGGTCACAGGTCAAACTAGTCAATAAAAACAGCTGTCAGTTGTAGCCATTTGTTACAAAGCATACCAATGAACGAGCATAAAGATTGTACCACAGCATGGCAAAATTGGAAATTTGACACTATTATTATAACATAATTCGAATTATTTGCTGTTCTACAAAGCTGTATAACTGAGAGGAGACCTCCACATAGCCTTTAAAGGAAACGGAGAACCGACCAGTGCTTCTGACCTAATGTCCAATCCTCACCTTCTCGTGGTGCACCCTGTTGGGTATCTACTTAGATACTGAACAAACGAGGATGGGCTGGCAATTTGGGATTTAGCTGACCAAATTGTATTCTTATTGGTTAAACCAAAATAAAAAATGATGGTACAACATGACAAAATTTCATGCCAGCTGGGGCGTCACCCGGTTAAACAAGGCCCCAGTTGTTTTCGCCAGGGAATAGGCGAACAGTGAAAAGCCAGCTACTGGAACAAATCTGAAAACAAACCCCAACTCAACATCACCAGAGTTAAAGATTGGTACTATCAACATAAGAAGCCTGAATGGCAAAGAAATGGAAGCTGAGGAATTAGATAAGTACCAGATCGACATAATAGGAGTGACTGAAACAAAAAAGACCAAAATTGGTGAGATCTTTCTGAGCAATAAATACAAAATGTTATATTCAGGCAATGACAATCAAGGAAAAGAAGGAGTAGCCATAGTATTCAACACAAAATACGAGGCTAATCTTCTTGAATGGCAGTCAGTCTCAAGTGGGGTAATGTGGACAAATATGAGAATGGGGAACTGGACAATGAGACTTATTTGTGCCTATGGTTCCACAGAAGGTTCTACTAAGGTAGAAGTGGAGGAATTTTTTGAGGCTTTAGAAAAAGCAACTGACACAATGAAAAAGGAAAAGTTGGTCCTTGTTGGGGATCTAAATAGCAGAGTAGGAAATGATTGTCAGACATACAAAAATATTTTGGGAAAATTTGGAGAAAAGAGCAAAGCTAATAATAATGGCAAATATCTGTTGGATTTCTGCTCAGGACATGGACTGGTTATTACTAACACCATGTTCCAACATAAAAATGTGCACAAATTCACATGGAGAGAAGAGGCTAGGAATAAGAAGTCTCATTGACTATGTTATTGTTGATAGTGATGTTTTCTCCCTGGTACAGGACACCAGAGTGTACAAAGGATTTGAAATTGGAAGAGATCACTATTTAGTCTTGAGCAGGATAAGATTGAATTTCATATTGAAAAGAATAACATGTAAGAAAGTTTTAAAGCGAATAAAAGTTGAGCAGCTCTCAGATGTGAACTGTAGACTAAAATACACAAAGATTATTGAAGAAAAAATGAAAGAGTTTGAGAACAGGAATCAAAGCTTGTAGATTCAGTGGCAAACGCTGAAGAAAACATTGATTGATTCTGCAGAGAGGTATGTGGTGAGGTTGTCTGCAAGGATAAAATAATCAGAATTCCCTGGTGGACACAGGAAATTAAAGAGGCAGCGAAGAAATAGAAGAAAGCATATCAAAAGTTCCTGGCAAATAAGTCAGCTTGTGCTCTTAGAGAATATAGAGATAAATGCAAGAATGCTAAACACTGTGTAAAACTAGCTAAACAAAAGTCATGGGAGGACTTTGGCAAGAATATAGAAAATAAATATCAAGAAGGTGGCAAAATATTCTGGAGGTTGTTGAAGAAGCTTAGGAATGGAGGAAAGAGTGCTGTAAAAGGAGTTAGAGATGATAAAGGTGACATGAAAACTGGAGAAAAAGATATCCTTGAAGTATGGAGTAATTACTTTGAAAAACTGCTAAATGAAACAAGCAGTGATCACAGCACAGTGGTAAAAAACACTGACAGGCATGCAGGCAGGAATACATATCCATACTTGAAGTAGAAAAAGCCATAAAAGGCTTGAAATGCGTAAAGGCAGCTGGAGTAGATGATATTCGACCAGAAATGTTGAAGTATGGTGGTATAAAAGTCTTACAGTGGCTGCACTGCATAGCTCAGAAAGCCTGGACAGAGGGACAAATTCCCGATGATTGGAGTAGAGCTCTCATAGTACCCATATAGAAAAAGGGAAATAAAACTGAATGTGAGAATTACAAAGGTATTTCCTTACTGAGTGTTCCTGGCAAGATCTATCCTTTTAGTAACAAGTTAAATATATCTGAGTAATCCACTAAGATGTGTCTAGTGATTCTTGAAATTTTTAATTTAATTTTTTTTTTTTTGTTTAGTCCAGTTCTTATTTACCAGCAAAACGATCATCAAATTATGCATACTACTACTATGTCAAAGTAATAATTTTAATATAAACCGAGATAATTACCCAACATTTCAATCTTCATCATTGGTGTACTCATACAAGTGTGTGTGCATATTAAAGTCATGATTTATGTACATATGTGTACACACACACACACAGACAGCCTGGACTACAATCCACTGTGTCACAAATTTGGTCAACCATTAAGACTACTCGCTTAACCTTTGGTAGAAAAAAAAAAGGTTCAGTATCACTTATTTGGTCAGATTGACCAAATGGGTGATATTGCATGGATTGTAATGTACAGTGGCACACTCAGGATTTAATCTTGAGGGGGGGGGAGGCAGTTGAGTAGACGATTTGAGAATAAACACTACACTACATACAACCTATGACTGAACATCTACAGTGATCGGCAATACATGATACCCGTGATCTCCATTGGCCCGGCTCGGGAAAACGAAGTAGTGCTTGGTCCACCTTGCATTCACAGCTGCCATGCTTCCCAAGAGCTATAGGTTATTCCACCCTTTATGTGACTGCTAATTCATAAGTAGTATAGAAAAAGAAGACACGATGCAACATAAATTTAAAAAAATGAATTTTAATTAGGAAAAGATTTTTAGAAAATTTTCTAATGTTTTTTTCTTTTTTCTTTTTCCCTGGATGTGCCACTAGTAATGTAGCTTGTCTCTCTCTCTCTTCACATAGTGAGTTGCCCAGGTATGATACTGATAAGTTGAGACAGTGAGCAAAGATTATGAATGATATGCTAATGGAGTTATGTGAGAAGAAAGGAATTCATTTTGTAAATGTGTGGGATGAATATGACATATAGATGGAGCTGAATAAAAGAGATGAGTTATATTTAAACAGATCTGGTGTGAGTTAACTGGAAAAACTGTTGCTACAAGAAAGATAATAAAGGAAGTGTATAGAATACCTGAGGAAAGAAGAGATAGTAGTTGTGATGTGATGTGGAAGAGCAGGAGAGTAGGTCAGTAGAGCTTATGAATGGAGAAGTGAGTGGCATGAATGAAGAGAATGAAATAGAAGGGACACAAGACAGGCAGACAAGGAAATGAGAGAATCAGGTTCAAGAGGGAGACATTGTGAGAAGTATGGATGATAGATAAAAGAGTGGATGTGTGCATGTGCAAGGATTGAGATGACCAAGAATGTAAGGGCAACATTTAGGTTAAGAGAAAGGAATAGTGGGGGAAGGGAGGAATAGAGGAGTCTTATCTGAGATGTAGGATCGATGAAGCTAATTATAGAATTAGACATGAGCTGGTACATATGTTTACAACTGTCAGAAGTAATCAAAATACAGGGAATGGAATTGTAGTGTTGATAGAGTTCATTCATTCATCCAAAAATTGTCAGAATAAGTGAAATATTGTTGGATGAGAATTGCATTCGGGGGAGGAGTACTGTATATGGTAGCAGAAGAATTATGCCCACGTGGAGATGAAAGGAGCAGTGGTTTTCAAGCAGTATAGTTGAAGTGGATGTGAACAGGATGCAATATCTAGTTGGGGTGCTATTATTATTATGTGACAGCTCCAGGGAGTCCAAGGACTCATTGTGGGAGGGCACACTACTCTACTTTGCTAAATACATCTCATCCTCTCCACTACTGCTTAATTCTCCAACTTTGACACTACTACCATCAACACCATCTACTACCCATCATCACCAACATTTTTTTTAATCTGTAAATTGCATGTGTTCTGAAAGCTGATTTGTTTGTAAGTGGGACGAAAAACCCTGCTACCACCATATGAGATCAGCTAACTCATTTTCAATTATAAAAAGCCATATAAGGATTCCCTTCATCCTATTATTATTATTATTACATGACACCTTGAGGGAGGGCACCTACTCTACAACTCTGTCTCCACTCACGCCTCAATCCACTAATGCCATCTACCGCCGACCACCACCACCATTAGTATTTCCACAGACAATCACAAACATCCATGTCCATGGCGGGATTCGAACCTGCAGCCTCATGGCTGGAGAGTGGATACGTTAACCACTTGGCCAACCAGGCTGACAAAATATTATTTAACACCTCCAGGGAGCCCATAGACTCATCATAGACACCTGCTCTACAGCTCTGTCTCCACCAGCTGACCACAACTACATCAATGCCATCTACCACCAACCACCACCACTGGTATTTCCACAATCACAGACATCCATGCCCATGGTGGGATTCGAACCCACAGCCTTTTGGCTGGAGAGCGGATACGCTAAGCACTCGGCCAGCCAGGCTGGCATCCTATAGACCTGAGAGCAGCGAGAAGAAAATGTATAAGCAAATTGGTCTAGCTAATAAGAAAAGGGTGTCAGCATAGGTGATTTTAATTAAGGTAATATAGATTGGAAGTAGTCCAACTGGAAGTGGGACGTAGAGCTAGATACTCGGATTGGCTCAGCAAGTGCAATATTGTGGAAGCTTGGCCTTTCAGTAGTATTGAAGCAGGAGTTAAGCCAGATGGCAAAGCTGGCTGTCTTCAATACAGTCTATGTCCCCATCCTCACCTATGGTCATGAGAGTTAGGTAATGACCGAAAGAATGTGGACACAAATCCAAGCAGCTGAAATGAGGTTCCTTTGAAAGGTTGCAGGCCTACAAGACTCAACAGAGTCACAAGTGACTCTGCAATTTGGGGAACCCTCAATACTCAACTGTTGCTTCTCCGTATTGAGAGATCACAGTTACATTGGTTTGGGCACCTGGTTAGAATGCCACAAGAGAGGCTTCCCCCAGCAGGTCCTCCTGCCAAGCCAGAGCGTGGGAGGCCATGTGGAAGGCAAAGGACTTGCTGGATAGATTATATCCAAAACCTTGGGTGGACATGTTTGGGAGTCCCACCAGAACACCTGAGCTTGGGGGTAGAGGATCATGACCATTGGAAGTTCATCTTGCAGCTGTTGACCCCACAACCCAGTTAGGAAAGGTGGGCCTTGAAGATGAATGAATGAAAGATTGGAATGAAGAAACAGCATCAGGACAAAGAGAATGACTGAGTTTTTGAGGGTCAACTTCACGTAACAGAGAGTATGCAAGGATCAAAGGTCTCAGATCTGATTAGCTCCTCAGAAGATGTTAATGCAAATCAAGATGTCAAGAGCTTCCATAGCACAAGTGGACAGCACATTGCGTCCTTCAATTGGAAAAGGCCTGAATTTGATTCTCGTTATGACAAGGGAAATCTTCATAGGGGCATTTTCATTTGAAGGTGAGTTAGCCAATGTCATATGGAGGCAGTAGGGTTTTTCTCCCTGAGACTCAGGGTTTTCATTCTGCATACAGCCAAATTGGTCATCGGAAAACACACAATTTACAGACAAAAAATACTGTTGATGGAGGTGATGGATGGTAGATGGTGTTGTCGATGATAGTTGTACAGTGTGTAGTGGGAGAATTAAACAATAGGGAGAAATGGTGAGATGTGTGGAGTAGAGTGCCCTCCCGCATTGTGTCTTTGAAAGGGTCGCATAATAATAATGTTAATAAATCTTCCTTCCATTATTGAACGTGTCCATGAAGTGATTACTTAGGTGGTGACCAGCCAAATACGTACTTCTGTGAGAAAAGGATATACATGGAACTATAAGACTTGATTATGACAGGTTGAAGAGACAGCTTGCAGTTATATCATGAATGAGGAATTGGATGGAAAGGAGATCAATGTTCCTTGGAACATGCTGGCAGAGTCAATGTCTGAATATGTTCCTGAATCAAAGATAGGTGTGAAATGGATGAGTGAATGCAGAGATGAGGCATGTAATATGGAAAGGAGGAGGCATTATAGAGGTGGCACAAGATGAGTGGTAATAGTCAGTTCCATGAGTATGAAGCTGCTTGGTAAGGATAGAAAAAAGTGCAATATGAGTAGCAGTTAGTTAACAAGGCCAAAAGAAATCCTAGGGAATTTTTCTAACACGTGGCAGGAGAAGGAATGATTATAGATTGATGATATTGGTTAGTGAAAATGATACAACAATAACTACCGAGAAGGATATAGTAGAAATGTTAAATGAGAAATTCATAAAAGTATTTCATCCTTGTCAGTGTAACATCAGGAAGAAATTCAGAAAAGTGGAAAGGAAAAAGAAGCCATTGATGTAAGCAAGCAGGAGGAATGAAGTAGAAAACATGATGTCAATAAGACTAAGACTACATGACATATCACCATAAGTGTTGAGGAAATGTTCCTGGGAGTTGAAAACAGCATTAACACAACTCTATAACTTGAGTCCTAGATTGGGCTAAGCTGTAATGCAGTGGAAAGAGAGTAAAACTGTTCCAATTCAAGAAGAGGATGATGGGACTATGGTTTCAAATTATAGGCCAATTTGTTTGTATGGAGTTGACTTCAAGATATTAGAAGTTGATGAGGATCAGAATTCAGAATTGGGTTGTCAAAAGCAGCATTATCTTTGGTGGACAGTTTGAGTTAGCTAAAGGAATATGGTGTTTTGACAATCTGTTTACTTATTATAGCAAGGTAACAAATGCATTTGCAAATACTATGCATTTGTGCAGTGGTATATTTAAATTTTGTGAAAGCTTTTGACAGACTGCCAAAGAACAAGGCTGGCAATTAAACTGGAACAGATGGGATTGGATAGTAGCTCAGTGCACTGGATTGGAGACTGGTTGTCTGATAGGTATCAACAAGTATATGAGGGTGTGATATTCCAAAGTCACTACTATTGTGCACCAAGAGTCTGTTTTCAGTACTGTCGACAGGGTGTAGCATAGAGACAGCCTGCCTCACGGCGCTGCTTAATAAGGGCACTCGTTCAGCTATATTGCCATAGGTGCCTTCACTACGCTAACAGGAATTGCTAGCATAGCAAGTGCGGAAAGACATTTTTCCGAGCTTAAACTGATTAAAAATTATTTGCGAACAGCAATGACCCAAGAAAGATGGGTTGATCTAGCAACTGTATCGAATAAAGGCGGACATAGCTTATAATTTAAATTTAGAAGAGCTTATAAACCATTTTATTGCGAGATATCCCCATAGAGCAAACATTTAATTAATATTATTATGTAATCATTTTGCATTAATGTTTCTCTTGCAATAAAAACAAAATAGCAATCGGAGATTTTCTTATATTTTTGTCTTATAATCCATCAGGGGAGATATTTGTTTGCCTCAGGGCACAATCTAATCTGGCAACGACTCTGTATTTTGGAGATGATTCTGCTTAATCTGTATGTGAATGGTATTGAGAAAGCCTTGAATGGCAATATCCAGTTGTTTGCAGATGATGCAAAGTTGGGAAGAGGAGTGAACAGATGTCATAGCCTTGTAAGCAGATTTGAATACATTGGGCAAATGAGTGGGAATACTAGTTAAATTGGCAAAGTGTAAGGTTTTAAAATTCAGAAGGCAAAGATGAGATGTAAAGTACATAATTGGCACTAACACATAGAAGTAAGGATGTTATGACTTCATCATAGAAGGCTTATCAGAATGCATGTAGATTGCTTTGTACAAATTTGGTCACATGGTTTCCAAAAGGATGAAATGTTGGAAAGGGTTCAGAGACAACTACTAAGGTTCTTTCTAGTCTCTTGAATGGTGAATATAAAGACAGATTGACAGAATGTAATTTTCACAGTTTAGTAGATAGGAGGTGAGGGGGGGGAGACATAATTGAAACATACAAATACTTGGTGAGAGGTTATTAGTAGATTACTGCAGATGAGATTTCTCATAAAACAGGTGGGGACAACAGAAGAGCAAGAGGTGAACCCTGGAAGCTATATAAGGAGGTGTGAGCAATGGATGAAGAGGTTTTTTACACAGAGAGTGGGGTAGTTGGAATACATTGCCCAAAAGCATGATGAATGTGAAGACAGTTAATGGTATGAGGAGCTGTGTGTGTAGGTGATTGGGAAAGGGGTATCCCTGCAATGTGTTTTGTGTCTGAGGAGGACTAATAACTGTGTACTCTAGATGATGACCTTAATATGAAGGTCAAACATTGGTAATTATTTTGTTGATGTTAAAATTATTACTTTAAGTCAGTAGCTACCTCCATAATTTACTATAATGAATGATCACCATGTAACTATGACAGAAAGGCTAGATAATCTGGTAAATGGCTTATTAATTTCGGTGATATTATGATGTAATCAACACATATTGTTAAATGAAATGTTGAGCAAAATAAAATCCTTGAAGTTATATTTGGTTTGGAAACAATGAAGATTCATAATATCCTTTTATTAAGTAATTTTCTACTACTAGATTACAGCTTTCTATGCTCTTTCTTCACTGTTGGTTTTTCAAAAATACAAAATGTATTGTGACAATTACTATCAACCTAGTGCATTACAATATAGTGAAGCTTCACATCAACAGATAGTGCATATACAGATGAATGCCACAAGGCATCTCGTATTATCATTATACCAATTGTAGTATGCATACACACTTTCCTGGCCTGCTTGGCCAAGTAGATACTGTTTCTGCTTTCATTTTATAGGCAGTGGGTTCAAATATCTCTGTAGTATATGTGTTTGTTATATGTCTTTAAGGTAGCAGATGATTTTCATGTACCAATTTGCTTAACATCTTGAAAAAGTACCATGTTTGGTTTCTATAGTAGTGATCCTGAATCATCTAACTTATAGCTCACAAATTTTACTAACATGCTATAATTTCATAATCACTTGTGAATGAGACTGGAAATATGAAATAAATTTACATTCTTCATACATTACATAAAGTAATTAGAAGTTGTTCTCTTTTAATTATAAAACCAGTTTACTATGAGCCACTGATGTCAAGCAGACAGTATAAATAACATTTTGTAAAACATGATTGTATTTATTTTTAAATGAGGCACTATTCAGATTTAAAAAATATATTAAATAACTTCATGCAATTACACTCAATACTGATTATAGGGTGATCATAGGAGCAAAAACAACTGTTTCAACAGCTAAAGTTTCATTAAAATGAATTTCCTTTAGAATGGTATTCATGTTATGGAACATTGGTCAGGAGTATATAGTATTTTGCTATATGAATGTTTTTTACTGTGAGAGTAACTGCTTTTGAGGGAGAAGAGGGGAGGTAGAAGCACTATGATTCAGTAATGACTCGACTATATTTAAAATGTTCGTATTAAATAAATGATTAAAAAAAAAGAAAGAAAGAAATGTAAAAAATTTAAAATTTTTCTCTGGAATGATATTTTCTACCCAAGGATATCAAATATATTTTTCATTAATACCCAACAAACAGAATGACATAATTCAACTGGAAAAACTGTAGCAGCTTGCCAAAAGGAGTTTGTGATGATTTTTATTCAATATTAGTGTGTCCAATATAACAGAAATCATGTGGTTAATTGTCATATAAAAATATGCCCATTCATTATATTCTGCAGAAGGAAAAGGTCAGGAAATATTAATGCAAAATCATGTACATTTCCTGAAATATTTTAAAATGATTTATTAATTTTAAATCATTTCCCAGGCTTTTGAAATGATTGAACAAGCATAGAAGTTTAATCAGGATAAATGCTTGTTGAAAGTTTATTTTTCACTTGGTCAGACTATAATAAATTTAGTTTAATCCTTTATCCAAGTGTGCACAAACAAAGTTTGCGCCTGAAAGTATCTTCAGGACTGGGGTAAAATGGTACAACACCGGGCAACTCATTGCAAAGGTGGAGCAAGCTACCAACACTCCTATCTCAGTATCTCCCATAATGCAAAACACATCTCCTTGCAGATATGTATAATGTTATGCATTAAGGGAAGGGCAACTACCCAGACTAGTTTTGACCTTTATTGAGGTCTATTCAGTGGGGGCTAGGCCTAAGTGGAGATACCAGGCAGAAGCATTATTATAGTCTGACCAAGTGAAAAATAAACTTTCAACATCTTTCTCTAAATCCAGAGTAATTTAATAAAAAGGTGGCACACCATTTGGCAGCTCCTATAGGACAAGATGACCTTGCTAATGCTTCTGTCTGGTATCTCCATTTAGGCCTGGCTCCCACTGAAGAGAACTCAATAAAGTTCGAAACTAACTGGGTAGTGGCCCTTCCCTTAATGCATAACATTATACATATCTGCAAGGAGATGTGTTTTGCATTATGGGAGATACTGAGATAGGAGTGTTGGTAGCTTGCTCCACCTTTGCAAGGAGTTGCCTGGTGTTGTATCACTTTACCCCAGTCCTGAAGATACTTTCAGGTGAAAACTTTGTTTGCACACACTTGGATAAAGGATTAAACTAAATTTATGATAAATGCTTGTCTTTTAAGAACTCTCACTTGTGAAAAAATGAGTTACCAAAGAAGTCACAACAAAACAGAAAAATGAGAAAGCAATTTACCATAAGTTAATAGATAAAATACTTCAGTTTTCTTGCGAAAATAACTCATCACAATTTTTCAATAGTGTGAATTCTTGTTTGCATACCAAGATATGAAACTTGTGAAAACAAACTGCTTGATTTCACACATAAAATGTTCTCATTAATGTGAATTCTAATGTACACACTTTAACATCACAAACATGAAAATCATTTCCCTCATTTTCCCACATAAGGTTTCTCATTAGCATGAACGCTTATGTGCTTACTAAGAACTGAAACTGCTGAAAATGATTTACCACAAGTTTCACAGATAAAAGGCTTCTCATTAGTATGAGCTCTTTTGTGCACTTTAAGGTTATATGCTTGTGAAAATAGTTTCCCACAAATTTCACAAATAAATTGTTTTGCATTAGTGTGAAGTCTTGTGTGCCTACTAAGATTCGAAAGCTGGAAAAATGATTTACCACAAGTTTCACAGACAAATGCTAGCTCACTGGTGTGAATTCTTCTGTGTGATTTAAGATGGTGAGATTGAATGAATGATTTACCACAAGTTTCACAGGCAAAAGGTTTCTCATTAGTGTGAAGTCTCTTGTGCTTATTAAGAGTTGAAAGTTGTGAAAATGATTTACCACAGAATTCACATGCAAAAGGCTTTTCATTAGTATGAATTCTTGTATGCACTTTAAGATTACATGCATCTAGAAATGATTTGCCACAAATTTCACAGCTAAAAGGTTTCTCATTGGTGTGAACTCTAATATGCTTATGAAGACTTGAAAGCTGTGAAAATGATTTACCACAACTATCGCAAGAAAATGGCTTCTCATTAGTGTGAATCCTCATATGTACTTTAAGATTATAAACATGTGGAAATGATTTTCCACAAGTGTCACAGGAAAAAGGTTTCTCGTTAGTGTGAACACTTATGTGCTTATTAAGAATTGAAAGGTGTGAAAATGATTTACCACAGTTTTCACAGACAAAAGGTTTCTCTTTAGTGTGAATTCTTGTATGAGTTTTCAGATTACCAGCTTGTGAGAATGATTTGCCACATGTATCACAAACAAAAGGTTTCTCATTAGTATGAATACGTATATGTTTTGTAAGAGCTCCAATGTCTGAACATAATCTGCCACAGGTTTCACAAGTAAGGCATTTCTCATTGCTGTGAACCCTTGTATGTGTTTTAAGAAATCTATCTTTTGAAAATGATTTACCACAAATTTCACATATAAAACTTTTCTGCGACACAGAGAGTGATTCAGGATGCTTTGCAGATTCCAAATATGTCAGTGAATTTTGAGATGCTTTCCATGTGAAGCGTTTCTCATTCTGAATTAAATGTTTCATATTCTCTGAGGTCAAAACTGTATTTTCGAGTAATCCCTTTTCAAACTGTTCTTCCATATTACTTTTTCATCATGTGTAGTCTGCAGAAATAAACTGGAAATATTCAGCAGAAAAATTGGATGAGGATTAGTAGAATTTACCACAAGTAACCTATGAGATGGTTAGCTGAAAATAGGAGGGGAAAAAACATTAGTTCAATGAACATATTACATATATAAGAAAATATTAGAAAAACTTATTAAAAATAAAATATTAGCAAGACCTTTTTCACATTTCATAATATTTTATGACAATATCACAAATCTAATATTATTATGGGAGCCTCTTTTATTAAAAAAAAAAAAAAAAAAATTACAAAGAATAATACTGTAGTATAAAACATCCAATATATTTTGTCTGTCTAGTATTCACGAAATGTTGTTATCTGTTGATGTTAAAATTCTAGTTGAGGTGCACCTTCTGCAGCACAACCATTAAAAAAAACAAAACAACAAAAAAAAAAAAAACAGAAATTTTAGACACGTATATCTTTGGTTGGGAAGGCTTGAATTCATATACACTATCTATCAATAATTGTCCAGACTCCTTGTTATTTGAAGTTATGGAACATTCCAGGTTTGTTAATGACATAACAGGTGTACAGTATTTCATCATAGAAGTTGAATACAGGTTTATGGCAACATGAAATGAACTCATGTCCATATGTTCCATTGCTGCTCAACTGAAGAATCCAAAATCAATTGTTGGCGATGTGATCAAGAAATTGAAATATTTTGGTATTGCTAGTGCAGGAAAACACCAAGGGCAGCTGCCGAAAATGACTAACAGGGACAGGAGGTTGTTAAAACAGGCAGTAGACAAACACTGGCTACATTTACTGTTTACATACTATTTACTGGGTTTCCACAGAAGAGCAGCAGTGTGCAAGCTGAACTTCTCAACAACAAACAAGGTGGCTTGTCTGGCCTGGTGCAAAGAGCATGTGAACTGAACAACTGACCATTGAAAAATGGTACTCTGGAGTGATGAATCAAGCTTCACCTGTTTCCAGTCTGATGGCAGGGTATGGGTGTGGAGGGAGCCTGGTGAATGCTTGTTACCACAGTGTGTTGTACCCACAGTAAAGTTTGGTGGTGGTGGTGGAGTAATGGTGTGGAGTGCATTCAGCTCTTCCATGAAGGTAGGGTTCAAACCATGATATTCTGGACAATCAGGTGCTTGAATCAGGAATGGTATGAAGAGACGGGTGTTAAACGACTTCCCAGGCCTATGCAAAGTCATGACCTCAACCCCATCGAACACCTGTGAGATGAATTGGAGTGGGGATTGAAGTCCAGTACAGCCCATCCTCAATATGTTGCTGAACTCAGTGCTGCTTTAATAGAGGAATAGAGATAAATTCCACCTGATGTCTGCTGCATATTGGTGAAAAGCCTTCCTCAAAGGGTGCAGGAGGTGATGAAAGTCAAAGTTGGATATACCTGATATTATTGTTTACCTGCCAGTATCAATTGTAAATTGAAGTGTCTGGACAATTATTGGTAGATAGTGTAGTATGTACACAGGAAACATTTATGTGTATATATCAACTGCAAATGAGTTAGTTAGTCACAGCTTGAAAAAATAAAAATAAAAAACCCAAACAATAAAGCTTGCATCTGAAAGATATAAACGAATATGGAGAAAGAATTAACTGACCTGTGCCAGTAACTACTAATTTTAGATAAAGTCAAGTTTCTTGACTATAGTAGGTTATGTGATCTAATACATACCTTCTTACTAATTTCCAAAATGGTATAAAAATGCATTATAAAATTTATGATGTATTTTTAGTTTAGAAAACCTGTGTTAGCAGTAGACCTCCCGTGATGAGTCTGACTCCATGGAGGCCTGAGGATGATAAATATATCTCATCTTCCCACAACATACAGACTCAAATGCCCAATACAACAATTAATACACAATGTTCTTAAAGTTATCAGTGATCCCTTTGTCTGCAAACAGCATGTATTCTCTGACTGAGCTGTTTGTCTTTCAGGAATGAAAAACTAGTTATGGGGAGAGAAGGAAAAAAAATCATTATGTTGGTTACCTCATCATTGCTTGAAAAGCCTTTAATAGGTCTGTACATCCTAGGCAGGATTCAAATCCAGTTCTTTAAAACCAAAACGATTGTCCTTGTTTTTATTTAATTCATATGAGACACCTTATTGTTGTTTTAATAAATTGGCAAACATTGTTCTTGTTTCTCATTTTAGTTTCATATATGAAACGAGAAAAAACGTAACAATTCCTTGCTTCTGAATTTATGATTTTTTTTTTTTCTTTCAAACACGTAGAAAGTGCTTTATACTTTCGGTGCCATAATTTAGTAACTAAGAAACTGCAATTTTCTCTGGACTTCTGTCAAGAGATGAAAATGAATCAGAACAGCTGTCAGACGTCTCAGTGAAATTCTTAAACAAATTTAAACATTGAAACACCCACATCATAACGCTAATTACGGATATAGACCATATTGGTCTGTTCCGGTATCATTATCTATCCAATATGTATATATCACTGAAACATCTTATTCCAAAAGGCAGTCTTTTCCTATTCTGTCAACCACTTTCAAAATTTATAATTATTATTATTTGACACCTCCAGGGAGTACAAAGACTCATTGAGGGAGAATTGCAAAAGAAAACACAAAAACTGCCTGCTAGTTTTACGGAAGACTGTATTGTGCTAAAAATATTTTCTTACCAGATGTATTCTATTTCTTCACAGTAAGATACACTAAGCTGCTTCTATTATTACTTAAAAGGGCATACAACACACGCAATTCAATTTTTTCTAATTACTACATAATATCCCTAACAAACCGAAGTACTATGTCTGTTTGCGCTGTGTGCAACAAATTCCAAACTGCCACCTATTTACTGAAATCCCTGAAATTAGAGTGAATTATAAGTGATGAAAATCAAAAGGCAGAAAATCTTAAGGATGGGATATTTGTACGGACACATGCCAAATCGCTATTTAGCCAGATATTATTACTAGTTGATCCAGGGATCAGCAGCCATCGTTAATAGATATCAATGTCATAAATACTCTTATCTATAAAAAAATAAAATAAATCAAATAAACAGAATAGTAAAAATTATGTTCTATTAATAGATCCGTGGATCATTAAAATATTGTTCAGGTATGTTATTATTATTATTATTATTATTATTATTATTATTATTATTATTATTATTATTATTTAGAAGAGAATGATAACAGAACAATAATAATGATCATTAAATTAAGGATGATCATTATTTTACAACGATGACCAGTAGTATAGCTAGAGCTGTTGTCGCCCCTGGCGATCCCTGAGTTTGCCGTCCCTCTCAATAAACACCAAAAATACTACAAAAAGTCAAAACGACGTATAGGGAAATAAATTAAAACTCTATGTTTATTTTTGAAGTAAAACTTTAATTTCAACATTCTAAAATGTGTAGCTAAGTAGATGTGGCGTTTGCATACCACAGCACTTGACCGCACGAAGGAAGATTTCTTGGTTTCGAATCTAGTCAACGACCAGACGAAATATTTCTAAGCCTTTTTTCGAGCGGTTCCGGAGTTAGTCGATCTCTGGCAAGGGAAAATGGGTTATTTCTCCCGCAAACTCGGTTTTTTTGTCCCGTAAACTAAAGAAAATCGTCCGTGGAACCCACATTATTTCAGATATCAAATGCAAATGTTAGGGTTAGGGACCACGAGATGGCGGCACTTGTTGCCCCGTCTCCCTTCATTGCGTGTCGCTTAATTAGTGATAGCCTTGGGCCATCTACTTCTGAATGGGTACCAGTGGAGATTGAATTGCACACTCAGTCTCCAAAAGTTAGATAGGGATGAAACGCCTCACTTACTCCCTATATACGGGAATAAAAAGGCGTTATCTGCTGGTTTTTTTAATGTTATTTTTCTTGCTTTTCTGTTAGCAAAAAAACGTCGATGACATTGACAAAGTCTATTTCATAGTAATGTAGATAATTGTTAATCAGTTTTATTTAGAAAAACTTCTCTCACAACTAACAACACTTACAATAACTGTGAGGAAAATTCGCAGTAGTATTATAATGTTTGGGAACGAGTTCTCGAGGCTGTATTTTAGAATTAATTGCAAAAGTTCAAAAATGTTCAAAGCACCGCCCAGGGCAGACTGCTTCCTTTGTCCTTCCATAGCTACGCCTCTCACGATGACACATTTATTTACACACACACACACACACACACACACACACACATATATATATATATATATATATACATATTGTTAGGAATCACGAGATGACGGCACTTGTCTATCTCACTTTACTAGATGATTAAAATTGGTGAGAGACTAGTGAAACCTTATCAGAGGAGTATCAGAGGACATACCTACAGAAGATAGCCGCCGATCTCGTAGCGCTGGTCATGTAAAGCAGAATATAAATGCTTAAAATGCGGTGAGAGCCGCCCCACAAACACCTGCACCAAGCCAAAATCTACTCTCATCCAGCAAACTACAAAGGATATATGCGACACTCAAAAAACAGACGATCTGCCTCCTCTACTAGTCTACAAAAACCAGTAGCAGTAACTCCAGCTCCTCAACCCACCAGAGGTCGACAAAATACGACAAAGAATAAACTACCACCTCAGGCTCCAAAAAGTTACACAGGATAAAATCGACATCACGTACTCACTGTAGGGAAATAAGAGCGTTAGCGGAGTGGAAGATGGCGCTGTGCACTTTCGGTTCGGACTTTGTAAATGTGTACACAGCGACAGAAAAGATAAAGTTGCCCAAATGGCCCCAGCAGACTGCAGATGGTAGCTTATTATATGTATAAACAAATGCCAGGAACATTAGGAACAGAGGGGTTGAGTTTATTTATTCAGTGAAGGCGTTGTAGCCTAAGCTATTTGGCATTAGTAAAAGCTGGCTCTGAGAGTCACGCGTAGTAACTGAAATCAAGTATAAGAAGCAAATACTATTTCGATTTTAAAGGGTTAATCGAGTACAAATACTATACCGTCTACAATTACTAAGCTAGCTACAGAAGTAGGATTCAGTTTCTTGGGAAATGAAATGCACCCCCAAACTATCCAACCAAGATACTCTAGTGGTGTGTTTTTACTAGTAATCATTATGGGTGGCTTAAATTATCCAAATATTGATCGAGTAGCAGAGACACTCGTGATAACAATGTAGGAGAATTTACTGAGCTGTGGGAAGATCTTTCTCAAGCAGCATGAGAAAGCTGGAACTTGAAGTGGAAGAGTGTTAGATTTTAAGCCTGTCTTCACGAGAGGTCTGAGTTAATGATGTGACTGTTTTGCCGCCAGTTTGTGCGGCGAGTGATTAGATAATACTGACCTAGAAAATAGCAAAGTATGTAGATTTTTTATATATATTTTATCGCACATACGACAGAGATAAGGACCTATAGGAGATCAGATATCTAATACTTGAATTGGAAGAATATCAGCAGTGCACGGGAAGCTTTAAAAAGATGATTAAATAATGAAGTAGCTGAGTATGTTTCTTCAGTTCGCAGAACAATTACTGTGCGAGTGATAATTAAGCAAGAGATCCCAAAGAAGAAGACGATGGGGAAGGAATACTGTCAGAATGACAATATTCCTTCTTATATAGATCATTGCAATATATGACGAGCAAGCCAGAAAAATTACGGATATTGTAAGAAAAGCTAAGTCGGAAAATGAAATGAAATTGGTTATGCAGGCTAAATCATCTCAAAAAGAATTGTATCGTCACGCTTCAAGTAAAAGAATGAATGGGGGAAAACATTAATGAATGCTGACCGACCCTATCATCAGAAGCTGATTCGATTGTTCGAGAATGAACGCAGATTTTACCAAAATCTGTCACAGTATGTATGCAACATTGAGCAGTGTGCTAAGTCGTCACTGGAAAATGACTAAGAGGAGCATGACATTGAGGTTTAAATGCGGTTGCATAACAAGGTTTAGGAATTCGTTAAAAGGGCCTATCCATTTAACCGAAATGGATAGGCCCTTAACATGTTTGGATAATTTGAGTCTCATCTCAAGAAAGATTCCAATGAAATGGACCCCGTTTAGGGTCGTGCAAAAAACGGATGTGTTTAACTACCGACTTATCAGTAATTCTGGAGTAGTGGCAAAGATTTTAGAGATGTTGAAAGAACTTGCATACAGAATTGTTTGACAGGAAAGCTATATACTTTGGAATGAACGGCATAGTTTTATTAAAGGAAGGGTCATGTCCAAATATTTTGCTCACATTTTATACTAATGTTTCCATTGGAATAATAATGGGAGATCGTACCCTTCGATTGGAAAGCATCTGAGTTCGATTCTCGTCGTGACGACAGGAATCTTTATATCGTCTTTTTCAATTGAAGGTTAATTGGCCAATATGTTTTGTTTTCTTTCTTTCTTTCCTTCTGGTTCCCAACTATCGGAATTTCATCCCTTATTCAGAAAATCGGCCAAGATAATACTATTTACAGACGAAAAATACTCTTGATGATACTGATGGATGAGCAGTAAATAGTGCTTTGTGTTGATGGTAGCATTATCTTTGTGTAGTTGGAGAATTAATTACAGCGGAGACAGTGAGGTGTGTGTGTGTGTGTGTGTGAGATTGATATATAAACTATTGACTTGGAGAAGTGGGCAGCTGACAGCATCTATCCGAAAGTAATATACTTCAGGCGAATTTACCAGATTTAAATTAACAAGGGGTGTACCCCAGGTATCAGTCTTTGGACTATTCTTGTTCAATTTAAATATTAAAGAGAGATGATGAGAGGAGATGTTGAAATGTTTGCTGATTATCCAAAGCTATGTAGAACTGCGAGAAAACGATAATGGCTATCCATTGGATGATAGTAAGCATAGAGTTATGCACTTTGGCATGAAGACATTTCCTACATATTACATTAGTTGGATTATCCATGAAGAAACCGAGGAGATTAGAGATTTTTAACTAGTGCTAGAGGAATTTGAAGTTTTAAGGTCACATAACAAAGCTTGCATATGCAACTCAGGAGATAATTGCCCTGCTAAAATGAACGTTAACGTATAAGGGAAGCTTATTTTCCTCGTAACCACCTATCCGGCCATTATGGATAAAATACGCATCCTCATACGCTTCGTATCCACCATATATTTCAATGCAATATCAATGGCATTACAATTTTAATACGACTTCGCATCCATGATAACCTTGACATCTATAAACGTCTTGCCCGGGCAGTGGTTAAAGGCCTCCATGCGACTGTATTTGAAATATTTGTTTGGCAGAATTCGTCTCCTGAATTCCAACGGAATAAAGAGTAGAAAACATTCAAAGAATAGTTACAAAGATGATATCATTTTATGGAATGTACGCTACGAGTTCAAATTCAGAGCATGTGGTCTGCCGACACTTTTAAATAGGATGAAGTGCAGTGACATGTCTATAAACTATTCAAATGGTGATATATATCAGTAGAAGAAATTTTTGGATATATGGAATGTGAGAAGAGTACAAGGACATACACACGGAATTTAAGCTTATATATGGTTAAGAAAGGAATGACAGCTGGATTCCTCTCTCCCATAGTAGTGGAGCAGTGAGTGAGTGAGTGGATTTGTTTATTTGTTTGTTTAGGTGTAAATCAAATGTAAATGAGTTTAAGAGAAGATATGAGAACTTGAGTAGGTGATGTATAACCTCTCTTGATGAGTCTTCGAATTCCTGGTATTATCTAATACTAAAAATAATAAAATCATCAAAATCCTTTTATTCCCTTATAGGGAGTAGGCAAGACCTTTTTTTACCCATGTCTAACGTTTGGAAACTGAGTGGACAGTTCAATATCCACCAGTAGCCAATCAGAGGCTGGCCTAAAACTATTAACAGTAATAAGAGGCATTCGATGAAGAAATGACTAAAAAGTGTTGCTATCTCATGGTTCCCAACTCAGTACGTTATTTTCTGATACAGTATGGGTTCTACAGTCGATTTTCTAGAGCTTATGGTCGAAAAACCCTTTCGAAGCCTTTCTTTGAGAGGAAGCCCTTTCGAAGCCTTTCAGAGGATGCAAGCGTCACTTCCACTGTGCTATACTGGCAGTACTACAATAATATCAATAAAAGTTCTTTTGTTAGTACTGCATGTGTAGCACAGTGGAAGTGACGCTTGCATCCTCTGTTCTACATCGCTAAACAAAAGAGGATTTTATTATAAAACCATCTCATCATGCTGCACACAGTCATGTTATGCACTAATTCCTTGACTATGGCTCTTACCCAAATTCCACAGCCCTAAAATCATGCTTATTATTTGTGGAAGGTTTCCCAATATTCTTCATTTCCCAATAATCTCAATTAGAAATGTATACTTAAATCAACGCCTAGATAAAGAGGGAAAATGACATCAATCAATTTTTTATTTTAACCTTACTCAGTGTCACTTTTTACATAGTATACGTGACTTTGATGAGTTTTATTTGTTTCCCTCAAAAGTTATTGTGATTTTCTCTTTGTTCCTTAAGCGGTGGCGAGTGTATTACAGACTTGTTTTGCTCCCATACAATGCTATGGTTACCTTTGTAAAATGTATTCGATTACATTTTATAAATAAAATAAAAAATAAATCAGCTAACGCCTTTTATTCCCTTATAGGGAGTAAGCGATGCCTCTATACCCTGTTTAGCGTTTGGAGACTGAGTGGGCAGTTCAATCCCCACCGGTAGCCAATCAGAGATAGCTTCCCCATGTCCATCACTAATTATAGGCAGCTAGCGATGAAGAGGCTGGCAAACAAATGCTGCCATCTCTTGGTCTTCTACTTCTTCATGTAGCTTCCTCAGTGAGAGGGTGCAGCACTATGTCTTTCCAGTTCTCTGTGTTGGTGGCTTTCCTTTTTGTTTCTGCATAGCCATGTGATCCTGTCCATGATCTTCAAACCATGTCCTTCGTTTTTTGCCTCTTGATCCTTTTCCCATAATTTTTCCTTCAAAACTGATAGTATCCTCTGTCCTGCTGAACCTCTCAGTACATGTCCTGCCAATCTCATCTTTCTCTGGATCATTTCCTGTAATAAAGATCTCTGTGTTCTCATTCTCTGTAGGACATCTGTATTTGTCACATGTTCTGTCCATGGGATTTTCAGAGATCTCCTATAGCACCACATTTCAAAGGCCATTATCTGTTGCCTTAATCTCTTCTTGAATATCCAGGTCTCACTTCCATATGTGAAAATTGGCCCACTCATATTGTTATCATTCTTTTCTTTGTCTCGATACTCACAGAACGTTTGAGCATCTCTTGGTACCTAACCCTAACAGGATAAGTTACTGTCTGAAATAATGTTGGTACTACGGTCTAATCAATAATATTGAGTTTAAGGGACAAAAAACCCGAATTTCTGGGAGGAATAAATCAGGAAGATTCAGCGTGTTACGAGTCAAATTTTATATTCTTATCCTAAGTTTTCTACAAAACCATCACTATAAACCCACAATAAAAACAGTTCAATAAATGGACAATTTTATTTCAGAGCTCTACCTCTTATTCTAATCAACTTCTACAGCAGCTTCACCATAAACCAACAGGAACACATTATTATAGAATGAGAGCAAGCTGCTAAAATATCACGTTCCCTTAGTAAAGCCATGCTGTTCATTACAAAGTAGACATTCTCTGTCAATCCATTTCTGAATGTGAGCCCTGACCAACTTTTCCAAATTCCCCCCCACTCCTGAGATACTGATTAGTCGATAGTTGGATGCATTGGTCTTTGCACCGGTTTTGCACAGTTTTTGCTTGTGCAATGGGATTACCATACATTGTTTCCATTCTGGATGAATATTTCCTGTTCTGATGCTGAAATATTATAGCCTAGTCAAAGGGCTAACCAGTTGTTGATTATACAGTGTGTGCAACAGCTCTACTACTTCTCCCTCATACCCTAGAGCAGGGTTTCTCAAACTTTTTCTACGATAGAACACTTCACAAATCCTGAAATTTTCATAGAACCCCTCGGTTATTTTGTATTTAATAAATAATTGGTAATTTAGCTGATTTTATTATCAATTATTAATTGATAATTAATATTAATTGATAATTAATTATTAAATATTAGTTAATAAGTAATTATTAATTAATAATCGATAATTAATTGTTAATTAATAATTGATATTTAATTATTAATTAATAATTGATAATTAATTATTAATTAATATTTGCTAAGTACTTATTAATTAATATTTGCTAAGTACTTATTAATTAATATTTGCTAAGTACTTATTAATTAATAAATACTTACCTATTAATAATTACTTAAATAATTATCAATTCGTAATTAACCATCAATTAAAGTTTAATTTAATATCTGGTTAATTTAATTGATTTGATTTAATTAATAAACCATTAATTAAATCAATGAATAAACCAAATAAGAGTCAATAAACCATTATTAAATTAATAAAAGTCAATAAGCCATCATTAAATTATTTTGTGCTGATTTTCATTGATATATCCTATTCTGATCACCAAATATATTTATAATATTATTATAAGTACTTACGTGTGCTTTTCCCCTCCTTTTGTACATCCTGGAGATTTTTGTAGACTTGATGACTCACTAATCTGTTCCGTCACAAACACCTTCAATAAGAGATTTCTTAACACCAAAATTAAACAAAGCGCCTTGTCTCTTATTCATATTAGAAATTAAATCTGTATTCCTATTATTTTTAAAAAATCACGGCACTCTGGTTTCAGAACAAGCACTTACACACTGTAATACGAACTTGCGAAGAAAGTATTCAGTATTACTAGATTTGAGAACCAGATACAGACTACCTTGATCTTCAATTTCAGTGGAAAAATTTTCTTTTTACTTCCTTGCTGATTGGTCACTGACATTTTCAACACAGATGTTATTTTGTTCAGTTTTGAGAACATGCCGCCCATTGTTGTAATCGGCTTACAGGCAATTTTTATGATCAGTCATAAACGCCGGTATTCTCTTTCCCGATTGTTGAAAGATTTTGACGTGTGAAAATTAATGATACACAGATGTTATTAGGCGTTCTGGGTCTGAGCTTGTCGACATATTCACGAATATTATTCTCCTCAGAATATTTCTACTATAAAATATTTATTCAGGAAAAATGCCTAGAAAACTAAAATGACGAATTCCAGAACCTCTCGCGGAACACCTATTCATCTTCCGCAGAACACTAACTTTCCGTAGAACACAGTTTGAGAAACTCTGCCCTAGAGTTTCTTCATCGAGTGAATAGGTAACAGTGAGCTCAATGCTCCATACACCAGGTTGATATCTTTTAGCAAAATGGGCACTCATTAGTTGAACAACCTCTTCTGCTTTTGTCCCTCTCACACCATCTGCATTCAGTAGAGTTATTTTTTTTAATTTATCCATTCTTTTACTTGCAGCATATCGATAGCGTTCTCTAGGGTTGGCTTTAACTTGCAGAGCCAGTTTCTTTCCATACTCTGATTTAGCTTTCCGTACATTTCAGCAGATCAATTATTTTCTGAGTTACATTTCATAAGTATTAAAAGGACGATGGTGTCTCTTGTTCTCTACAGATCAGAGTACGTCTAGGATCGCTTTGTAGAGCAAATCAGGCTTGTACGGTATTGTTTACAGACGAGTCTGATTTTCTCTACACTTGTGAGTGTATGGCAAATCTTGTTACTATTTTGGCTTCCTCCGTTTCAGCAATGAATTTTTACGCGTATCGCATGATGCTACGGATGGAAATCTATGTAGTGCATTGATACTGACCATATCAATGCACTACATAGATATGGTCAGCTCATTAATCAATACTGGGTTGACATTATGCTAAAATTGAGTCCGAGCGTCTCAGATACATACGTTTAAACCAAAGTAAACGTCGGGTAGAAAATTATATACATCTCCGCGATGCATTGCGCGCTGATGAAAATGCTCTAAACATTGGCCAAATTCAAATATTGCCTTCTTTTTTTCGTGAGAAGCCCCATTATTTCCACGAAAAGACCTAGGATGCAATGGTCTTTGTTGGGGCATATGGTGCCACTGACCTTTTCATTACCTCCACATGTAACGGTGGCCAGAGGTTTTGAAAATTTGCTACTCAGTGATAAGACGTATGACAGTCACGTCATCATTGCAAGAGTTTTCAGGAAAAGTTGATGAAATTAATGAATCTTATCCCAAAGCACAAGATTTTTCGAGAGTGGAGGTGCTATATGTATTCAGTAGAATGGCAGAAAAGGGAAATGCCACAACCTCCCATATTGATTTGGTTCAAAAATGAAATCAGGAGACATGAAATCGATTCCATTATAAGCGCAAAGATACATTCTTCTCAATATGACAAACTGCTCGTTATCATAACGAAACATATAGTGCACAGTTCATGCTAGCCTGTTCATCCAAACTCGCCATTCCCGATGTCAAGAAAGTGCACGAATATATATCCATGATCATTTATTAACGAAACGTAAACAAGTGAGAATCGATACTCACTGTATCGTTGACATACTCCTTCTGATAGTGGCCGAATTGCAACCTACATAATAGCCAATGAACTTTTGAAATTGATAATCGCCATATAGTGCATTAAAATCCAGTGTTTTACGATCCTTTAATGCACACATAAATGTTTACATTTGCAGTTCTGTGAAATCCATCAAATATGTATGCAAAAATATCAACAAGAGCTCAGACCTAAACATTTTGTTTGCAAAATGAATGTAGCGAAGTAGATCGATACATCAGTACCTCTGAAACCGTTTGGGTGATTTTATCTTTTGATATTCATGAGCACCACCATCATCTCACAGTTCATTTTGAAAATGGTCAGAGTATACTTTACAGCAAATAACGCACTCAACATAGTGGATGAACCAAAGGACACAAAATTAACAGCCTTTTCTGAGATATGCATCGAATATAATTTTTTTTTTTTTTTTTTTATAATTTTGTCAAAACTCTGAACTAAGACGAGGTACCTGCATACTACACCTGGCATCAAAACAAATTTGAACGAAGAAGAGAGGGTGCCAACGTGGATGGTTATCCTGGTGGAAAAAAAAAGAGGGATGCCCTAGGTCGTGATTTTAGTGTACATCCCAATAATGCTGATTGCTTTTTTTTTTTTTACAAATGCTATTGATGCATGTGAAAAGACCAAAATCATTCAGCCAGATAAGAACAGTAAATGGTGTAGTACATCCGATGCTATCAAAAGCTGCTATCAAAGCCTTACATGCATCCATACCAGGATGCATTTAAGGCTTTGAATTTGATAGAAGATGATTTTCACTGGTCCGGTTTTCTTGGCGATGCAATAATTTCAACATCACTGTCATTTTTGGAACTTTTGTTCTCTGTAATGTTGGATCACTGCAACATGAATGACCATCTATCGCTATGGTCGACTTACAAAAATCATTTTTCTTAAGATGTTGTAAGGTATTCTTAAGGTATCTTATGGTATTCTTATGGCATTTCCATGGAGTCCGGGGACTAACTGCAGGAAACCCAAATCGATCATCACATACACAAATCCTATCATGCACCTCTCCTTCAATCCATTAACTGTCAGTGAACTCACACCCAATTCTGGCAATCGGTTATACTCACTCACCACTCTCCATGCAAAAACAAAAAGCAGGTCCTCACACCCTACTAATCACAATCTTACACAACTTCCACAGATAGCGCCTGGTTTTCTAACTGTTTTCATATATGAAAAATTTCACTTTCATCAATTATATAAAATCCCTTTAATATCTTAAAAGATTCATGTCCCCTCTTTTCCACCTATCAACCTACCCACAAACCCTCAACCTATCCTCGTAGAGAGTATTCCACAGATTGTCACCACCTTGATCACTCATATCTGAATTTTTTCTACCATCTGTTAGTCCTCAAAACAACCAGGTGATCAAATCTGTGTGCAGTAGTCAAGATGTGGCCGAATCATACCATTATGAAGATTCTCATTATGAATAGCGATAACATCTTCCTTATCTTCACTTTTTAGCGCGTTTTTTAACATCCAAGTAATTCGTTGGGCTATTTTAGTAACTTTTTCAATATGTCCTCTGAACTCTATTTGTCCTTCATTATCCCCAAGTCCCTAGATTCATCAATTTCCTGCAAAAAAATACCATCAATATGATACACCATGTGCAACCTTTTCAATCTCAAGTGTATAACCTTACATTCTGCAACACTAAATTGACTCATCATCCCTTGCCCACAATGTAAATTTATTTATATCATCCTGCAGGATATCTACATCAGCTATATCAAATATTGCTCTCCCCATTTTTGCATCGTTAGCAAACAACAGAATATCCTCACCTAATTCTTTCTCTCTGTCACTGATATAAAAATTAAAGAGTAGTGGCCCCAGTACCGAATCCTAAGGTACTCCACTAGTCACCATCTCCTAGACCACACTCCACCATACTCTGGTGTCTGTCAGCCATCCCCCTATTCATGCTACCAGCCCCATATCCATTCCCATCTTCTCCAGGTTTTATAATAGTTTTCCATGTGGTATTCTGTCAAGTGCCTTGGCAAAGTCGAGCAGTGTCATGGTGTAGCCATTACCTTCATCGAATTCTGCTGTCACTTTATTATAAAATGTGAATAAGTTACTAAGACTACAAAACCATGCTGCTCACTATGGAGCATTGCATTCCTATCCATCCAATGCTGTATTTTACTTTCACCAAATTTTCCAATACTTTAACAATCATTCCCAATATATTAATTATTCTGTAGTTTGCTACCTGTCTTGTGGCCACCTTTATGCAATTGTACTATCTTACCCTCTTTCCACTGTCTTTGAACCCTGCCAGAAATGAGACTTAGACTGAACAACGTCAGAGGCAATGCCAGTTTTCTTGCACATTCCTGTAGTACATGGGCTGATATGCCATTCACTCCCACTGCCATGTCTACTTTCATATTTTTTAATATGCTGAACACCTCCTGTTCATCTACCTCAATTCATCTCTGTAACATCTGTAACATTAGCAAATGTAAAATCACCACCTGGATGATATACCTTTGCAAAATGATCACTCAGCAACTCAACTATTACTTTTGGTTCAGTCACCTTCTACCATGAGCACTGCTTAGTCATTCTACCACAGCCATTTTCCCTCGTACTTGCTACATAACGAAAAAGCTCTTTCGAGTTTACTTTGGCTAATTCTCTCTCATATTCTGATTTTTCCTTCCTCTCCATATTATAAGCACTTCGTACTGCTCATGAGTATGCTGATCACTTTTTTCTTTCTATTTCCTCCACAAGTTTTTTTTGCAGCTCTTGCTTTATATCCCTACTCATCCATTTAATTCCAACTTGGTTTATCCCCCTAACATTGGGTATGCATCTGATACTGCTGACCTTAAGCAATCTCTGACCACTTGCATGCACAACTGACATTATTTCCTTGTAAATTCTCAAGCCATGGCACTGTTACAGGAGTGGGGTGGAATAACTGTTCTTTTATGCTTTTGATTTTCGACAAGGGTGCTCAAGGGTCAAAGCTGTATAACTGAGAGGAGATCCCACATAGCCTATAAAGGAATGAGGAAACTGAGCTGGGCTTCTAACCTAATGTCCAAACCTCACCTTCTCAATGTGTACCCTGTTAGTTATCTACCCGGACACTGAATGAAAGTGGATGGACTGGCAATTTAGGATTTAGTCAACAAACTGTATTCTTATTAGCTTAAACCACAATGTAAAATGATGGTACACATGCCGGCTTGGGCTTCGCCCGATTAAACAAGGTCCCCGTTGTTTTTGCCAGGGAACCAGGGCTAACAAAGAAAAGTCAGCTACTGGAACAAATAATGAAACAAACCTCATCTGAACATCACCAGAGTTCAAGATCAGTACCATCAACATAAGAAGCCTGAATGATAAAGAAATGGAACTAGATGAGGAATTGGATAAGTACCAGATCAACATAATAGTAGTGACTGAAACAAAAAAAAATGAAAAAAACTGGTGAGATCTCTCTGATTAATCAATTAAAAAAATGCTATATTAAGGAAATAACAATCAGGGAAAAGGAGTAGTTATTCAATCCTTTCTTTTAGTGTTGCATGGTGATCAGTATTCATTTAGAAATTATGGATTTTAAAATCGTATTCTAAATAACTATATTCATTTCCCGACGTTTCGACCTTCAATATGAAGGTCATCTTCTGGAGGACATATATACATATATATACAGGGACAAGCTGAGTCAGACATAAGCTAAAGAAACAATGATTTGATCACCGGTTATTCTACTGGCATGACGTCTGGTGCGAAAAATAAATACAGATAAAATTACAAATTAATTGATTATTTAGAAACTACATCAAAGTTAAATTCTATTTAAGATAACATTAAAGAAACATTTTCTTATAGATAGTTTTCTAACAGTAACAATGATGTCCTATTTTTGACATCACAATTGTTATATTAGATTTAGGATTCAGAATTATCTACAGTCCTGTTTATAGTTAACTCTCAGGGAGGAAGGTTCCATGGGTAGAATATATGCCTTCCATATACTTGGGATTTTTTCAGACCATCATTATTATTCAGACTAGGATGGTTGATAAGAATCTCATAGGATTTCTCATAGGATTCCTTAAATTTGCGTTCATACCATGCTTTGGTGTGATGTAAACAACTAGTGCTTTTCCAGTCAATTCTATGTAAAGTGTTCAGGGCATGATCAGAAAGGACAGCTTCACAGTAGTTATATTTAATGTGTCGCTTATGTTCCTTTAGATACAAAATTAATAACAGAAAAAGGAAGGAGTGGGTCTTTGGATGAGTTCAATAAGCTTTTTAATTTTGCAGGAGGTTCAAAGGTGGCTTTGAGGTTGTATTTCTGTAGTATTCTGTTTATTTTATCTAATGTCCCTTTAATGTAAGGAATGGTTATAGTTTTATTGTAGTCTGGTTATCTTTTTTTCTTTTTTTTAAGGTCTTGTAGAGAATTTTGTTAATAGTGTTTCGGCTGTAACCCTTTTTTTAATTTATTTAAAGTTATCAGCGATACTTTTCTAAAAAGTGGTTTTGGTTTCGGAGAAAGTGTCTTCATTGCTTGGATACCGCCCTCATTTTTTCAGACTCTCCATTTGCATTCAAACAGTTACAATTTCCAATTTGCAATGGCGTTAATGAAATCCCAAGATAGAACTTTTGATATGCAGGTTTAGATTTAAGAAGTGAATGTTTCGGATACTGGCAGTTATATGTATTATGTTCTCGAGTTAAATAATTAGGCCTGGGAATTTAATTATTTTTGTCGATGATGATGATGAAAATTCTGTTTAGAAAGGAGTGTTGTAATGTTCACAATTGTGCACCACGAAAGCACCAGAGAAGTTGGACAGCTACTTAACATTTTGTTAAGAATAACTGATTGTGTTGAAAGTGAAAGGGGTCAAATATTATACCGCAGATATTACTAAAATAAAACATTAAAATGTAAAAAACAAAAAAAAAAAATGAAAGCAAGGAAAACTATGTAATGACGTTAAGGCCCAAGGTTCAAATATTATACCTCAAATATTACTGAAATGAAATATTAAAATGATGTTATTATTCTTTGTTTGTCTTTTTGTTTTATTGCCCAGATTTCACTTCCATACATAAGAGAAAAACTGCAAAGTATACTCTATTTGATCACAAAAGAAACGAAGAAATTATGAAAGAATTAAACCAAGAATCACTAATAGAAAAAATTTTAAAATATAAACATAAATGGATGGAACACGTTCAAAGAATGAAAATAAAAAGATTACCAAAACAAGCCTTAAAGTACAAGCCATTAGGAAAAACGAAACCAGGACGTCCTCTTAAACGATGACTTCTAAGGCTGGAACAGGCCACTCTAGGCCTAAATCATTGATATGCATGATGATAATGATGATGAAATTTAAAATGTAAAAAAAAAAAATAAATAAATAAAAAATTGAAAGCTATGCAATGACAAATAATAAATCCCAAGGACAGACACTTAAATAAATGCGTTTAGAATTAACACAGCCAATGATAGTTGCAGGTTCTTGAGTCAGCTGTCGTGAAGTTCAGCTTGGCGAAGTGTGCGGGCTGAGCTAGTCTTTGCATAATTCAGTCATGGGATAGAGGAATTGCAACGTGGTAAAAATGTAGTAACAGAAATTGGCTTACCTAAGTTAATAGCTTATTCTTCATAACATATCGCGTTTCCGTACCTTCCAATAACTACATCGAGATGTTTCGTTAATTCTAATTACATATAAACTTCTCAAACTTGCAAGTGCTGGATTAGCTTACACTCAGTCTCATCTGCAAAAAGAATGTGTTGATAGCTTAGTGGCAGAGGCTTTGCCTCTTACTTGATTTCAACAAAAATAACGAACAGCAGAACTGCTACAATTAAGCAAGCGAAACTTCGTGGAAGATTTCTTTGCATCTTAAATCGTAAATATATATATATAGGAACAGGCTGAGAAAAGAATTAGACAGATTGTCACATCATAGGTAATCGGAGGAGGCAATGCCGATCACAATAGACCACCAGAATTCTCACTACCTATCGCTTAATCTCCCGTTCCCCGTTCATTTGTAAGCTGAGAAATTATTTCGTGCATGCAGTTCTGTAATAGTGAATGAATTACAACCAGGAGAAAATACAGTACTTCAGATTGAGTTACCTTCATTAACGCAGATGGGAATAGATAGTGTATCCTCTGTTCGATGCATCAAGATGTTCAGATAAAATAAGCAGTCTACTCTTACCACTGTTGAATTTGTTGACGCTTAACCTCCTGAAAGTACCAGGATTATGGATTATGTGAAGACAACGAACATTAGTTTTTGATTCTTTACTACATGAGTTTTCACACCCATTCAGATTAATCATGATATAGTAAAAGACAATTCCAAATGCTTCACTTATTTGGAAATGCCAATTTTGTTCTTGATCGTTTATATCAACAGTAGTAGTTCCATGATGATGTATAAGCACACATCTTGGGTGCGGGATTAAGTATCACGAGAAAAAGGATAGGGAAATGTCTTTGCTCTTTATAGGAAGTTGGTTCAAAAAATTTTTAGCTGAATTGTACATGGATGTTGACCAGCACAACACTAATATTTCTAAATTTAAGGAAGGTTTAGTTTGGTTTATTTAGATTTATGGCCAAACAACTCAGGGTTTGAAGCCATTTAAGGAAGGTGAAAGGATGATAGTGACCAACTGGGTGTCATGGCACATATATGGAAATAATTATAGAGAAGCCATTCGAAAGCAGTAGAGCATCTATAGGAAAGTGAACCCCCCCCATCTCGTTCAGACTCCCTTAAGCAATAACTCTTTTGAATGTAATGAAGCATTCTGATGGTGGTTGTAAGTACACAACCCCATATGTGAGAACAATATTCTCAGGTTGGGCTCCGTGAAATTTATAAATTGTCAGATGTTTTGCAGATGAGTACCGAGCTCTTTGGAGATTGAAGAAGCTATGGTCATGATGTGTATGTGCCAGAATAGGCTAGATGTGTCAACCCAAAAAGAGATACCTGATCATGGCAGCAAACTATTGCCAACAGTGAGGAAGAGTGAAACACGTTTCTCCTTCTGAGAAATGAGACAGAACTGTGTCCTGTTGGTTAAAACTCACCTGGTTATTCTTCTTCCACTTGCAAATGGGATAGATTGATGTTTAAAGGATCAATTATAGAGTATCTTAAATCTCTCAAGCAATGCTAGGTTTTCATGTTGGAAAAGAATGATGGGTAGGACTGTCCTCAGAAAAACCATGAATAGGAGTGGATCATTGATGTACACAAGGAAGTGTATATGAAAATGCAGTGCCCTGGAGTACTTTTGCATTGAAAAATCTGATGAAAGGAAACTATCCAATATGATATGCAATGAATGGTTTGAGAGGAAGCTGGCAATCTGCTCACAAAAATAAAAGGAATAATATGTTGGTAGCATGGTATGAAGCCTTGATGCCAGACAGGATAAAATCCTTGCAATCTATTACCTTCACCACCTGTTTCTAAAGGTGTGGACTCCCTGGAGGTGTCACATAACATAATATATTGTGGAGGAAGACTGGCAGAATCCAGTGTTCACTTAGTAAATGACAAGCTTCCAAGTAATGATTTCAAGATCAAGAGCAACCACTTGAGTTTCTCCAAGTTACTTCTCTATTGTCAGTGTTTACCCAACCAGACTCAATGTGTTTATATGTGATAAAGTTTAAAACACAAAGAATCTCTTTGTGTTTTAAACTTTAAGTTACCTGTTACCCCTGATGATGTAAGTCAAACGACTTACGAAACTTGTCGGGTCTTTTATTAATTCATTGTTTTATATAGCTTATTAAAAAAAATGTGGTCCAATTACTGGAATATACCATGTGAAAATTTATGTTTGATATGATTTCTTTTCTCATCTCTATCATGGTTCTAATCTTTCTTTTCATTTTGCTATCACCATCCTTCGTCGGCCCCATGGTGGCTCATTTCATAATGATTAATGAAAAAACAACAAAACACAAAGAAAATCAAGAAAAGGCACTTCAAATTCAAGCAGGTGTCTGCACTGAGCAGAGGCTGATGCTCTACACCTTACATCTTAGCCCACAGAGCTCGTCGTTGCCGGTTTGGGAAACAGTGCATTTTTTGTTTGGGAATTGATTGTTTGAGATGCAAGTTGTTCGACAACCGAGGTTCCACCGTACCTTCAGAATTGGGGCAACTCGTGCAAAGGTGAACCTCATCACTTTCCTTAGCATCCCATAATGTAAAGCACATCTTGCAGACATGTATAATGTCTGCAAGATGTGTGCATTATGGTGTCACTACCCAGACTGGTTTTGACCTTTATTGAAGTCTCTTCAGTGGGAGCAAGACCCAGGGGTGATACCAAGGTTGAAGCAATGCAGAACTCATATTTCCATATGCCAGTTGCCAAAAGGTGTCTCTTTATTATTAAATTACTTTGGATTAGAGAAAGATGTTGGAAGTTTTTTCCACTTGGTTAAACTAAAAATTATATATTTAGTTTAATCCTTTATCCAAGTGTAAGCAAACAAAATTTGCACTTGACGTATCTTCAGGACTGGGCAACTTTTAGTAGATTACTAAAACATGATCTCCCTTTAGCAAATCAATGCTGTCTATCAAAGATAATACCACTGTCGTCATCCCAGTTCTCACAAGCTTCTCCAACACCTTAACCCTATTTCCCTCTTACATCTCTACTTTGTAAGGACATAACTCTTTCTCTATCATCAATAGCACTCCCCCTCCCTTTTTACCCTTACTATCTTCACAAAACACATCATATCCTTCCATCTCTATTCCTGTCATGATGTCATCCTCGTCTCACTTATTCCAACAATTTTTGGGTGAATAGATTCAATTAATGCAACCATTTCATCTGCCTCGTTTCTTACACTTCTAGCATTTGTATACAAACACAACAGCTCATTCCGGGATCTACAGCTAGTTTGACTGATATCATGGAGAAATCACATTTGATGTGATTTCTCCATGCTCAACTGGAGCCATTTCCCTTTGTGCTTATTCATTTGAGAATCCTCTTCAAGTGCAACTGCTTCCTCTTGATCTCAGGTAATTCCATTCCTTTCCTGTTTCTAGCAATCATTACCCAGATTTCTTGTCTTCTCCTACTTCCTCCAGTACAGCTTCTCCTGCAGAGTACAGCCTCCCATCGATGTATCCCAAACTTCAAGACCACCTGTCCAGTTCATTTAAATCTTCTTGCAAGGCTACCACCACCTCTGCACTATTACTAATAACACTTCACAGCTTTTCATCTGTAAACAACTGAATATCTCCCTGCAATCCACTGACAATGTCATTGATATCAAGGTTATACAATACAGGTCGCAGTACTAAGCCCTGCTGGACCCACTTATATATCTCCTTCAAAATAAATTTTCCTTTTCTTTAATCCAGCTCATCTATTTCACTTAACTCAAACCAGTTAGAGAGAGTTGGCATAACTTGTTTTCAAATAGTTCATATAGGTGTACTAATCTGTGATAGTTTAAGTTAAAATACTAGCCAAATATTAGCTATCAAGGTTTTTTTTTGTCATATCTTATGCTATGCAAAGAAATGCTTATTTCTAATTTGCATTATTTCTATTATTTATTATCATGTTTACACCACTATTTGATACAAAACCTAGTGAAATATAGAAATAACCTGGAACAAATTATACTTGACAAGAAATTATATTCTTGTTTTAATCCTTGTTTTAATATGAGAAAGTTTTAATGTGATGCATCTTCCCAGCTAGGCTACTATTTGAAAATCCAAGCAGAAATAATTTCTGCATGGATTTTCAAAACGCTGAGATTTCCTTTCCCCTGATTAGTTAATTTCCACTGATAACCTGGATTTTGCTTTAACAGTGTCAGTCACTGTTAAAGCAAAATCTAGGCCTGCTAATCACTTTTCTCCTTCATATTTCCTTCTTAATGATGATATACATCTGCTTAACTTCCACCTAATTAATCTTCCTGATCTTTGGTTAGTAATATGATATGATATATTCCATAAATATCTCTTGACCATTTTTCATGTACTACTGCATGCGGATTCCTAAGTGTGTTATAATCACCAGCTTTATAGTTTTTGATATACCCCTTCATTGAAAATTCCACATGATAAGCCACCTCTCAGGTGAAGGCTGATAATTTATTAAATGAATGCAAAATGGTTATGGATAAATTTTCTGATGCTATCACCAAATGCAATACTCAAACTCCCTTCTACAATACTCCGTTTTTAGGTAACTGTCTCTCATTTAAAAAATAGATGAAATAAAAATGTAATAAGATACATGGCTGGATGGTTGTTCAGAATTAACAGTTAAATTTAAGTCATATGTTAAAATGTATAAACTGAATGTACTAATTATTTTTTTAAAAAATGTAACTATCAACAAGCATATTAAATGCAAGATGAGACCTTAGATGAAGTTTTACAGGTCTCTCCTTTTCAAATTATTGACAACTAGTAACAATTTCAAATCAATTTCATGATTTCATAACTAGCAAAATGTTTTACTGAAATTCACAGATATCAATGTGGATATGACAGAATTTTGCATTATGACATTTTATAGAAGACAGATTATATTACTTTTAAGTGAGGCACTTTAATGATTTCAAAGATTTCTGAATATGTCAAAATGAATTCAAACATAGAATGTTTTACCTATGGGAGCAAAAAACTTTTAACTTTGATATAATTTAGAGCATTCTTATCTATAAAGTCTATAAAAGAGAGTGAGAGATCACAAATGTTTCTCAATAGAATATTTGTTCACAGGATACCAGTTATTTCAAATACATTCTTGAGTGTCCAAGCAACAACATAATCAAGTCCAACTTAAAATTTTGTTGGCCTACTGTAGTGCGAGAATTGCTTACTGTAATGATTATTATGCTTCCATAATATAATGTTCAATACACGATTTTGTATTAATACTTGGTTACTGTTTTTAAAATATTTGCTATTCCTTTCAGATTCGCAGAAAAAAGTCAGGTCAGTGCAAAATCATGATTAGTGTAAATTATTGTGATATTACACAATGAACATTCTCATTAGGATGAAAGCATACTTATAAAAGACTAGAAGCTTCTGAAAATGATTTACCACAAATTTTAGAGACAAAAGGATTCTCACTAGTGTGCACTCTAGTGTGTTTTGTGAGAGTTCCAATTTGTGAAAATGATTTTCCACATGTTTCACAAGTATAAGGCTTCTCTTTAGTGTGGACTGTCTGATGTCTTCTAACATCTGAAAATCGTGAAAATGATTTACCACAAATTTCACAGTTATAACATTTCTCATTAGTGTGAGTTTTTGTGTGTTTTGTAAGCAGTTCAACTTGTGAAAATGACTTTCCACATGTGACACACATAAATGGTGCCTCACTGGTGTGAAGTCTTAGTCTTAGATGTCGTTGAAGATTTTGGGAGAATGAAAAAGATTTTCCACAAGTTTCACAGGTATAACAATTCTCATTAGTGTGAGTTTTTGTGTGTTTTGTTAGCAGCTCAACTTGTGAAAATGACTTACCACAGGTCACACACATAAATGGTGCCTCACTGGTGTGAAGTCTTACATGTCTTTTAAGATTTTGGGAGAATGAAAAAGATTTTCCACAAGTTTCACACATGAAAGGTGTCTCATGAGTGTGAAGTCTTGCATGTGTTTTAAGATTATGAGAATGTGAAAATGATTTACCACAAGTTTCACAGATAAAAGGTTTCTCATTAGTATGAACTCTGGTGTGCCTATAAAAATTTGACACTTCTGCAAATGATTTACCACAGGTTTCACAAACAAATGGTTTTTCATTAGTGTGAATTCTTACATGTTTTGTAAGAGTTCCAACTTGTGAAAACGATCGTCCACAAGTTTCACAAGTAAAAGGTTTCTCATTAGTGTGAACCCGCATATGGATTTTAAGAGTTCCAACCTTTGAAAATAATTTACCACACATTTCACATACTAAAGTTTTTTCTGCAGTGAAAAGTAATTCTGGTTGCTTTGTAGATTCCTTATGTGGGAATGACTTTTCAGAAGAGAACAGTTTTTCATGACTCTGAAATGAACATTGTTTTGCATTCCCAAAAGGAGAAACTGAATTTGTAGTTAACTCTTTCTGAAAATATTTCTCCATATTATGTTTCCGTCATGTGGAGACAGCCAAAATTTAGAGGCATCAACATTATATTGGAATTATTCAGCAGTAAAAATTGGATGAGAGCTAGGTAGCATTTACACCACATAACCTGAAAATGAAAAAATCATTAGTTCAGTGTTTACCCAATTAATTAACAATAGAATATTGATATATATTAAAATTGATGATTATTAGTGATGCCTCTTTTATTGAAACTTTGCTAAATATAATACATATCCAGTACACAACTGTAATGGAAGTCTGAATTGCAATCACTGTATAACACAGCATAGTCTATGGTTGGTAAATAAGTGTGTTAAAGTCACAAGACAAGATACTGGAGTTAAAAAAAAAAAAAAAAAAAAAAAAAAAAAAAAAAAAAAAAAAAAAAATAGACATACATGTCAGGTGCATCCATCACCAATGCAACCAACTTTGTTTGTTGTGTACAACTCATGATTATAAACAGAATAATGCAAGACAGGTGAAACAACCTCCCACTGATAAAACTACAGAATGGAACAGAAAGTGGATGCTCATGGGTGTATTTGACACGTGATATCATAATAAAACATGTGAGCGCTGATTGATGACTCCTGCCTATGAATGACTGTAAACCTATGATACAGTAATACTGCTGGTAGGCAAGAAAAGCAAAGTTGGCTTTTTTTTTTATTATTCTTTTTTTTATATTTTTTACATAATCCAAGGACCAAATAGAAAACTTTTTTCAGCCACCTACCAATAAGCAAGATAGTGGTTATATACATACACACACACACACACTCTCTCTCTCTCTATGGATGATAAATTCATCTCCCATCTAAGGACATTCCATGCCCAAGGTGAGATTTGAACCTGTTACTCTAAAACCGCTAGATTGATTTGTGGTTTTATTGTGTAAAGACAACAAATGTCATACTACACCATGACACAGGTTACAGCAGCATACACTACAACCCTATACCTGTTAAACATGTACACACAGGAATACATGTAGGACATCACCTATTTTAAATGACTGGCAAATTCATCAGAACTCAATTCAATGAAACACCTGTATGTTTAATTGGGTTGATTGTACACAGTCTTGCCATTAATGCTGTTACAACTTCTGCACACACCCTCATACTGCCCACAGAATTGCGAGAGCTCGGTTTCCATTAGCGGCACTGTGCACAGCCAACATCTGTGTGTTTATCAGTAGAGAGAGAGTTGTCTAGCTGCACTTAGCATGTAGTGAGGAAATTATGTAGCTGTAATAGCATTTCAGAAGTTTGGAATACAGCCACCTGTTATTTTGAACATGCTAAAATCACTTGGAATCAGTAGGATGTTTGTGTATTGGACTATTAACCATTATAACTATACAGAATACATATCTGACTATGCTGCATGAGGACGTAACAGCTTGTGAAGACTGTGAAGGCATGCCTCCACCATAATCCTGTGAGAATGCAGAAAGTGATGTTGTGAGAGGTGAACGTGTTGTAGAGAATGATGTCACATGTACTAACTGATGACCTGCGGGGTAAGGGCCCATTGTTGTTCTACTGGACAGTTCCTAACACCACAACTTACGTGGCAGAGGGTGATCCATGACAATACAGATATATTTTGGCTGTTCCTTGAGCATGATCACCAGTCAAGGTACTAGTTCAATGCATTAGTCTAGTCTGTACCTGGCATCTCAGTTCATCCCAAAGATTTCTGAGCTGAGAGTGGGAATGAGTCAACTGTTTTCATATTACTTTCTTGACTTCTTTCACAATAATGTGAAAGAAGTCAAGAAAGTAATATGAAATTAATGTGATATATTGTTGAAAGAAACATAGGTCTATAAAATACTATTAAACTGGCACAATATAGGAAGCATCACATAGACTTCAGCAGTCTAGGCACCACGACCAAAGGTACAAAGTTCATACCTGTACCAAGAAAAACTTGGTATGGACTTGTGAACTTCTATGACATCCACACTACCTATTAACATGAAAGAAGTATAGCATGATTTTTCACTCCATATTATGAAATAATACACTTTATAGACAATTTGCAATGTTCTTTAAACCAGTATAGTCTGTGCTATCAAATGTTATGGTTGATGTCTGGCTTATGTTCAAATGTTATTCCAGTCACAAACCATTTTCTTCCAATACAGGACATTTTTTAATGTCCTCTTTATTTGCTTTTCTACTACTGCTATCTGCAAAGAACATAAGTCATCTGCAGTATTGTATCCATCACATTCTATCCTAGCAAGCATATCATTCTCTGTTAACATGTCTCATATATATGAAACTGTAGAACAAACTTTACCTTTTTTATGACACTTTATTATGGTTTTTCTGCATACTTATCAAAAACAAACATAAATTGGTATGCAATTTTAACAACTCGATGAATCTAGGACTACAACTAAATATCTCTGGGATTTTAATGCAACAAATACTTTACTTTTTTTTTTTTTTTATCCTTTTCAACCAAAATATAATAGTTGTGATGCAGTTAAATTTTGCAAACCTGCATTACTGTTTAAATTGGAGTTCATCTTGGATTTTCAAAAAAGTGGGTTGGACTACAAAAAAAACACATTATTTTTTATTTATTTATTTTTTTTTTGTTCTCTTCTGTACATATGCATTATGAGGAAAATTGAACTGCTTTTTTTATATTCCATATATAATTTCTGTCATTTGGGATAGTGTGCAACCTTCTGAGAAGAGGGACTTTTAGCAGTGGATTCTGTCTTTCTTTTAAAAAAAAAAAGTTCTCCATCATATTGTCTAGATTTACTAGCATACTCACATAAGAAATATCAACACCATCCTGACCACACATTCTTAATAGGATAGTAGATCCCATCAAAAGACCAAAACAGATGGGATCCATTAAAAATTTTAAAATGGAAATTAGACAACACTTATCTAAACCTAAGGTTCCATGGAAGGGTAGAACAGTAGAAGAAATTTTCAAAGAGAAAATCAGAGAGGCAGTTAATATAAAGAAAGGGGAAAAGGCTATTCTTGTTGGAGATTTTTTTCAGTGATTTTTTTTTCTTTATCTGAAACTTTCTTCTACACCAAGGTTTTGCAAAGCCATTCAATAGAATACCACATGACAAACTGATAGAACTGAAAAGAATGTGAATAGATAATCAACTGGTGATGTGGTTAAACGAGTATTTAGGCTTAGATGCTGGTTTGCAATTATGTTGTACTTTAATGGAAAAATAATCAAACAACAGGTTTAATCAATTTCAGTCACAGAGTCATCATTAGGAATTCAGGAATTTGTGTGTGTTATTACAATTTTAGCATTGTATTCCTGATGATGTCTGTATGACTGAGATGAAATACAGAAATCAATTAAACCTGTTGTTTAATTATTTTTATTTGTGCTGTAAATTATTCCATTAAAGTGAACATTGGTGATGTGGTTATAGGCAGCGGAATATAAGAATGTAATGTCTTGAAAGAGAAGGGCAACAAACAGTACACTATAGTGATCGCATCTCTTCATGAATAACTGTTATTTTACATATCAATGATATAATTCAAGGTTCAAGAGGAGATACTCAACTGTTTGCTGCTGCTGCTGATGATGATAAATTAAGAAAAGCAATAGCAGTGAGTTCTGATGTGATGCTATTACAACATAACTTGAATAGATTGCTTCCATAGGAATAAGGATGGTAGTTCAAATGTTGTCAAGTGCGAGACATGCATTTTGGCAAGAGGAGGTCAAATAAGATGCATTTAACCTCCTCTTGCCAAGATGTATTTGACCTCCTCTACAAACATGGCAGCCTAGTAGTTGTCTGGATAAACAAGGTCTGCATATCCAACTGAGCAAACAGTGGTTAGATTGACAAGTCAGCTACTGAAAGAAGTGCAAAGAGTTAAACTAGCAAGAGATATGCCATCAGTAGGAACATGGAATGTCCATACTTTATGGACTCCTGAAAATTACTTGCTTTTCACGAAGATAGTGATACTGATTTGATCCTTGAATTAGCTTGGACTTGCACTGGGCAGAACCACAGGAGATGAAAGAGACTGGGCATAGTACAAAAACATGAAGTAGGGATTAAATTTCTCAGTAAAAGAGGAAGAGAAGCATTATTAAGATACAAACCAGTAAATGAAAGAATGATAATGGCAAGATTTGCAGCAAGGCCATTGAACATCACAGTAGTCCAGGGGCAATTCATCCACTTTGGAAAGTACTGAAGAAAAAATAGTTATTGGAAGTAATCTTGGAATCAATGCCAAAGAAAGATATATATATATATACTGATTATTGGAGGAGATGGAATGCCAAAATTGGAATGGATGAGGAATGGGAAAGAATAATGGGCAAATATGCATATGGTGAAAGCAATTAAGGAAGAGAAAGAATGCAAAAAGACAGCAGAAAGTAGACGTGGCAGTCATTTGATGGAAAAACAAAGAACATGCTAGCATGATACTTGTAAGCAAAAGATTGGCCATACACTCCAGCAGTTTGAACATTTCAAGGAGCACACACACACACACAGAACACAATCATACCTTAGTAACTGCCAATATTAAGTTGAAACTTAAACAACAAATGAAGGCAAAGTTTCAGAGTCAGAGTGGTGTCTGCAATCTAGAAGAAACAGTCCCAGAGACAGGAGAGACAAAAGAAGAGTTGGATCTCACAAGGGAAAAAAAAAAAAGGAATTAAGATTAGAGATATTTCTGTGAAAATAGAAAACAGTACAGAGTGAAATGCATTGAAGTGAAAAGGGCAGCAGAAGAAACAAACCAAGGTAATTAGAACAGTACAAGGATATCATAAATACTATGGTAAATACAGAACAAGAAACATCATCAACAAATGGAAGAGACAACTGGACAAGATATACTATTCAGAGTTACATATGACACATGGAGATGTTGAGATTGAAAAGAAGTTAATTAATGAATTAAAGGAAATATCACAACAAAGCACAGAAGAAAAACAGATATACTGAGAGTTAAGGTTGCAAAGGCAGTAAATTGTCCCAAAACCCATAAAAACCTCGGGAACAATGAAATTACTAGGGAGATGCTGAAGAATGGTGGTGGGGTGATGACAGATGAAATAATATCCATTCACAAAAGCAAAATGGGCTGCAAAAATTATAGAACCATTGCTCTAAGAGTCATGTGGGAAAAATACTTATATTAACAGAATGAATTAAGGAAACTAAAAGAAGAAAATCTAGAAAATGAGCAATCAGGATTCATAATCATAAGACACAGGAGTACTGCACACCAAATACTAATGTTGAGAAAGCCTCTACATAAAAATATTCATGCCTGCTTTGTTGACTTTTCAGAAAGCATTCAACAGTACAGATCAAAAAGTGGCATGCACTATACTTGAATCTTATAGAGTTGACAGGAACTTGAGTCTATTGCAGAATATCAATAATAATGCAGAGACTGTTGTGGGAAAATGTGGAGAAACAAGAAAATGGTTATAGCCAACAAAAGACAAGACAAGGAGACTAAGCATTTTTATCATGTGTTGGGAAAGATTATTATATACTCTCCTTTATGGGTGTCATAAAGAGAACATAAGGGGAATTTCAGTTCAAGGTACAAAAATCAATAATTTATGTAGGTATGTAAGCATAGCTATTCTACAGTGACATAGCAGAGGGTCATGAGTAAAAAAGTAAGGACCCATTTTTTTGCTTAGCAAGTGGTTAGTGGAATACATTGCTTGATGGTGTGATGAGTACAGGAAGAGTGAATTTAAGGTGTGGTTTAAAAAGCAACTATTTTTTAAAACAATAATAAACTCAGAATCAAATTATTGAATCTAATAAACTATTGAACGAAGTTAGATAAAATGCAAACTTTTCCTGTAGTACCATCATAGTATTCTACACACTTCTTGAAGGGCACATATCAGGAATCTGATAATTAATGAATAAATTACTGATGATGTAAGAACTACAATGAGGAACACAAATGAACTTCAACCATGTCATGTAACTTCCATTATCTTGGGTTTGCCAAAAGTGCATATGATAGATATACTATTAAGACTGATCACTGATACAGATTTACATCTGTGATCTGTAAAACAATTATATAATTATACTCTGCTCTCTTACTAGAAACCTTCAATTCTAAAAAAAATTTAGTAATTTCAAAAAAACAAACTTCACTTCTCCAGTATTTCCACATTATAAGCCTGTATACTGTTTCTTCAATCATGACAATTCCTCTAGCAGATACCTTGTAATAAACTGAATTTAGTCTCTACGAGCATTCAAGCATACAAGCAGGTTATTTCACACAGAACGTAAAAATAAAAGATACTACACAATACGTTCTCCAACCCTTGCAATTACATGATGGAATACTCAGAAACACTTTTATTACTTGTACATTTGATAGTTCAGACTCATTGCAGAGGAGATTTTTTGCTTACACGAGCAAAAAAAATCAAGTCTTCAAAGGATGACTGTTATTCTTTTCCATTTTTCCACAGTTCTTCTTTTCTACCTAATGAAAAGAGGAACAGTGGTAACAACCTTCGTAGCCTTCATGCAACTTCGCCAAAGTCAAAACAGTCATCTGGCTATGTTATATAGTGACTATTTCAGTAAGGAAATACCGTGAGTAGACATATTACTTACAATTATAATAATGGAACTTTATTTACAGAATTAGGCCTTACAAAGAAACATGTGAAATGTTACTTCACTCTCCTAACTTAAACATATTCGATGGTCTGTCTATCCCCTTTGTGGGAGATAGTACTCTATAAATCAGCTAATCTTTCCTAACTTTCATAATTGTACACACACACACACACACACACACACACACACACACACATTTTTTTTTTTTTAAATAAGTTTAGGAAATTCAAAGACAGTTTTTAGTTATCTTACTTTAGCTACTTAAGTGGCGCCTTCTGAATATATCAGTTATTGTTTAATTAGCCTTTGTACTTGTACTGATGATGCCTGGGATACTCAGGTGAAAATTCTACTAATAAAGACTATTCTATGTGAGTTAATTCCATTATTATAATTGTAAGTAATATGGTGACTATTTTTTTGCCATTTAGTCCAAATACACTACAGAATTTATTTTCAGGAAACAATTAACAATTTATATTCAAGGATAAATTAACTTTAAAGGAATACCTACTGTACAGAAGGCTATGTGGAAGTATGAAAAGAAACTGGCTCCATGCTAAAGAAAACCCAAAAGAATTCTGTTGTTACGTTGCAAGGAAACAAAAGAATGAACACACAAGAATAATTCTCATCAATGTAGATGGTAGATGCAGAAGAGATCGACCAACTAATGAGTTCCCATTTTGTAAAAACTCTCAACATGGGGGATATTCAACATTAGCACTGGATGAAGAAATTTAGAAGTATGAAGCAGAGGTACTAGGGCTGATGCATGAACTAAAGAATTTGGCAATAGAGACTGACAGGATCTCAGCATGGATGCTAAGAATGGTCAAAGACACAGCCAGCTGAACTGGCTGTGCCTTTGACATGAGTGTAAAATTTGAGTCTCAGAGAGGGATGGTTCCACAGGTATGGAAAGAATATATAATTCCATTGCAAAAGGGTGGAGGAAAGACTGATGTGTCTAATTATCGATCTATCTTTTGAGTGGTGAGGAAGATTTTGGAACTCTGTCAACCCATTTCTGCATACAGAAATGGGCTGACAGAGAATCTATACTTTGTAAAGAATAGTATTGTTTACAAACAGAAGGTCATGTCTGAGTAACTTCCTCATGTTTTATAATAATGTGATAATTTGGTTAGACCAGGTGGAATAGATAACTCACAATACCTTTGGACTTTGCTAAAGCGCTTAACAGGATTCAGCATGTAAGACTGTTGTATAATTTGGAAGATATGGGACTGGATTATAAACTAGTTATATACATCAAAATGTGGTGCATGGGGTATGTGAGTCTGCAAGATTTAACATGGCCTACTGTTATTGAAAATGATTTTATAGGAGTCATACACTATTTGATGATAATGGAAAGATAGGCAAGGTAATCAGGAAGGCAACTGACATGCAGAACTTGCAGAATGATTTGAATAAGTTGGAATTATCGGCATGTGAAAATGCTGAATGCTGAATTGTGAATTAGTAAATGTGAAGTTCTGCACTTTGGTGTAATGAGATATGTAATGGTGTATTATGTGTGCAATGGCAGGTCTAGTTCTATATTGTATATATTATATCGGCAGGATTATGCTTGAAGAAACTGATCAGTCTGGGGATCTGGGTTTTTATTTGATAGGAGATTGAAGTTCATGGGCCATAGTGCAAACAACTCAAAGAATAATTGCAATGATGAAATAAACACTGACATGCAAGAATAAGAAAGGTATTTTGCTTCCTTAAAAGGCTTTGATGATCTCATCTGGAATAATGTGTACAGATCTGGTCTCCTGGTTTCTGAAGTGATACTGATACAGTAGAGAGAAAGAGAGACACAGTGCAAAGGAGAGTGTTAAAGATATCAGGACTGAAATGTAGATGAAGAGAGAGAGAGATTGAGAGTGCGTGTGGACTGCAGATGCTAGCAGACAGGAGAAAGGGGATGATATGGTAGAGATCTACAAACTTTTGAAAGTGTTATACACAATGTTCCCTCTAATTTTTGCCAGCCATATGTGCATGAAAAATCCTGTGCACAAGTTTCTATTCTCAGACTCAATGTGTGTAACATAATATTTCTCGAACAGATGTTGCCCCTTTTTTTTCCATCTAGCTATAACCTGTAAAATTGCAAGCACTAAAGTAATTCACTGAAATATGCATAGCTACAAAAAGTCCATCACTGTCTGCACTAGCTAAGTGACTGTACTTCTATACAGTGAATACGATAAACAAATATGCCTCTGCAACTTGCTAACATAAGCAACAGTTTGCTCATGCAGTGCACACTAAAAGTAACTAATTCGAGTGTATTCAGTTGGAAATGGATTGAGTAATATTGGAGTGGAGACACTGGAAGAATTACTAAATAAAATACGTAACAAGTATGATCTCATCTCCCTTTCCCTCTTTTACCTTGAGGTGTCGAGGGTTTATTAATCATCAGACCTCAAACTGTTCACAGAATAAGGTGGTCAGCCCTACGCATCCTATGTCTGTAGTGTTGAGTTCTCAAGGCCAGTTTGCCTGCTTTGTGGGATGAAAAACCCCAGGATAAAATGGGGGAAAAAACCCTACTGTCCACTCCCAAGACCGGCTAACTTCCAAAGTATGAGAATTTTTGTTTAATGATCATAGCCTACGCAGCTCAGTAAATGTGGTGTTTGCACACCACGGCACTTGACCATATGAATGAAGACTTGTTTTGAATCTAGTCGGTGACTAGAGGAAATTTTTCTAAGCCTTTCTTCGACCGGTTCCCAAGTTAGTCGATCTCTGGCACGGGCAAGCGGGTTTTTTCTCCCAGAAACTTGGCTTTTTCGTCCCGTAAACTCAAGAAAATCGACCATAGAACCCACATTATTTCAAGTATTAAATATATTGTTAGGGCCCATGAGATGGCAGCACTTGTTGAGCTGCCTCTTCACTGCGTGCTTAATTAGTGATAGCCTTGGGCCAGCTATCTCTGATTGGGTATCAGTGGAGATTGAACTGCCCACTCAGTCTCCAAAGTTAGATAGGGTTAAATGGTCTTGCCTACTCCCTATACAGGAATAACAGGGCGTTAGCTAATTTTTTTTTTAGAGATATTTGTGGATGTGATATATTTGTGTTCACCACCTTACCGGCCATTATAGATGAAATATGCATCCTGATATGCTTCATATCCGTCATATATTTCAATGTAATATCAATGGCATTACAATTTTAAAATGCACTTCACATCCATGGTAACTTGGACGTGTATGTATATATATATATCCTGGCCGGTAGCATGGTTAATAAAGGCTGGAGGGTAAATCAGCCCAAGAAGAGAAATTTAATCTTGTTTGGAAATCTGGGTATTACTAAAACTGAAGTGAGATCTTTCTTGACAGAATAAGCCATGCCTGCATTTTAGTAGCAATGAAGTTGACAAAGTGATTCTCATCCCATCAAAGCATGGTAGATTTAAGCACAGTTATAGAAGAGCATGAAGTTCAAATGATTATGCACCTGGGAAATCTAGGTATTACAAAAATAAAGGGAAATGAAGTGAGATCCTTCTTGATAAAATAAGCTATGACTGCATTTTAGTGGTACTGAAGTTGACAAGATGATTTTCAACTCACCAAGCATGGTAGATTGAAGGCACAGTTATGGAAGAGCCTTAAGTTTAAATGATTATGCACTACAAGTCAAATGAAAAGAGGTATAGATTGTCCTGTCATTCAATTTGAGTGATCCATGGGATAAAATTAATGTAGAGGAGAGTGGGATAAAAGTACAAACTCTGTGGTGAAGAAATGTCATAGTGGATGTTTTCTGCACTCTATCATCACACATTATTTACTTCACTGACAACCATTTGCACAGGATAAGGGTCAGACCATAAGATGGCAGTTTTGAGAGCAGGCATTTGCATTTGATTCTCATGATGATGATGAGAAGAATCTTTACAGATACTTTTTTTTTTATTCAAATGAAGGTGAGGTAATCAACCTCATATGGAGGGAGCAGATTTTTTCTTCTGGAAACTGTTTTTTTATACCAAATACATGTCAACAGGCGAGAACACACACAATTAACAGACAAAAATTCTACCAGTAAACATTATATGCACTGTGAATGGTGAATTGTCTTGTGTAGATGCACTACTGCAATAAGTTTGTGCATTCCATGGAAGTAACACATAATAATTTCAAGAGTGACTTGTGTCTAAAGGTAAAGTGAGCGTTGATGGCTAGATCTGCTACTAATCAGCAGTAGTGGGATCCATATTACTTCACTAATTAACAAACCTCCAGGTGGCAAAGATGGATTAGTGAGGTTGTTGATTAGGTTCTCCACGATTTTTCAGAGAACTGAAGTGATACCATAAAATATCACGAGTCTTGTGAAGGTGTAGAAATTTTGTTTGCTTCACAACACTCAAGCTGCCTACATGATGATAGCAATTGTCTGCTGAATTCTCTCTCTCTAGTCTTAGTTTACTGATAACTTGGGCTCACTATCAGCAAAGGCTATGGAAAGACTGGCTGCCAAGTTGTCTTCAGATAGTTAGAGGGCTAAATGATCCCTGCCTACTCCCTTTGGGGAATATAGAGTATAAGAGGATTTATTTATATATTTCTTCCACGTATAATCCAATGTTTGAGAAGTAACTAAAACTACAGAATTCTAATTTTGTCTTTCAACTCTTGAAGTCAGCTTTGGTGTGTATACTTTTATGCAATGCCACAGAAAAATTCTAACAGTGTGTGGTTGCAACTGTGAAGTGGCTGGAAATTGGTCCTTTCTTACCCAACTACACAGTGTTAGAATTACCAGTGCTTAACAGATTTATCATTCAATGTATTAGCACAGAAGATTCACCTAAATTTCTGTTCCAAACAATGAAAGAGTTTTTTCTTGAACTGCAAACCATCTTGACACTTACTGATTAGAATGGTATGGGTGCACATGCATAAAATCTGAGTAGGTGAGTTGTTAACAAGTTGGTGTGAAAAACATTCCCAAACATCTATGCTTAGAGTGGAATTTGAACCTATATCCTGTTACTTGAAGAGTGGAATGCTTTCTTCTTGGCCAACTGGACTGGCCCAAACCAGTATTCATTGATGAAAGTCTGTATGATATATTTAAATATTTTAAATCTTATACCATTCAACTCTTGCAGATACTGACTTATAACATTTACTCCATGGATTAATTGTATTAATAGTAGTGGTCAGTATATCACCTGTTCAAAGCTCCTGCAGGTAGTTATTTTAATGCTCTGGAAACACTGCTAATTTGATATGCTATAGATGAATTTTCACTAATTTATCATATTTATTCCATTTAAAAAATTATTACATCTATAATTCAGCATTCTTCATTATACAATATAAAAAAAAAGTGAAGGTCTGCACTTATGCAGACCTTCACTTTTTTTTAACGAAATTGTCAAATTATTGGAATAATTCATATTGTGTAAATATATCTACAGAGAGTAAATTAAAAATAAGATGGCTAGTTAGTTGTTTGAGATTAATGAAAAGAAATAACAAACCATTTAGCAGCTGCATTATTATGTGTTCACCAGCTGTTTTCATTAATTTATGGAAGGTAAAACCCAGTCCCAATCAAAGACAGTTAAATTCACTTCGGTTGAAAAGGCTTAAATAAATAAATAGCAGCATTTTCATATTTTTATTATTATAATAATGTAATTACTGAATGCAATATTTCTGCACTGCAAAATATTTTTCAGCAATGTATGAAAAACTTCATTTTGCAAAAATAAATCATAAACTAACAAACTGAAAGACATTAACAGCCAGCAAAGACCCAGTGATTGAGAAGTGACAAAGCTTAACTGGACTACCTTCTTCACTATTCCCCCCCCCCAAACACACACAAACAATATTTTGAAGTCTGCTAGATACTCACTTCATCTGCCTCACTACTCTGAAACAGCTTTCCTCACAAAGTGTTTCCTTACAACAACAACTTCCAGCTTCCCAAGGGGAAAAACAGAAAAAAAATTTCTTCTGCTTTAACCTTCACCTACTTGATACTGAAGTATTACGAGTTCTGCATCATCTCACACATGTGGAACTGAGATTTAAAAAAGCCTGCAGTACTATAGATGCATGCCCAGCATCATGCTACAAGCAATGTTGAAAAATAACTATGGTATTCATAATTCTTAATAGATTTTCACTTATTGTTTCATTAATCAGTAACATGTCTCACTATTTTTTAGTTTAATAATTTTATGCCTTTTTAAAATTCACAGATATTTCAGACAGGATAACATTTTCCAAAGACATTATGCTAGTTTTAAATGAACTACATTAATGATATTTTTAAAAAAAATCTAAGTGATTTGATGTACTTTTTACCTGGAAATGAACAAAAAAGTTTGTTAATTAGCTTTCAACATGTATTAAAACATTCATTTTTAAAAAAAGTACATAAGTTTCTCAGTGAAATAACCTTTTGTCAATAAATGAGGTGGACATTTCAATTCCTGTACACTAATTCCTTGTTTACATAAGTTTATCATCTGCATACCATACTACTGTGCAAGTATGACATTCATGTGAATTTCACAAAGGGAGGGGAAATATTGCTGGTGTAAAATCAAGCAAATTTTATCAGCATGCTTATGAATGAATATACACTAACTACTGTGAATTTTTATGTCATTTAAAGATTCCACTTTGTGAGAAGATGAGATTTTAAAAAAGCATCAGGTTTTTGCATTCACAGTTTCTGAGTGGTGTGTATTCTTCTGATATGTGATGTTAGATGATGAGAGTAGGTGAACAATTTACCACAAATTTCACAGGTAAATGGTTTCTCTTTAGTATGAATTCTTGTGTGCTTCTGAAGATTGCAAGGTTGTGAAAATGATTTACCACAACTTTCACAAATAAAGGGTTTCTCATTAGTATGAATTCTTGTATGTATTTTAAGACTATATGCTTGTGAAAATGATTTCCCACAAGTTTCACACATAAAAGATGTCTCATTGGTGTGAAGCCTTATATGTATTCTAAGAGTGTAAGCACGTGAAAAATGTTTACCACAAGTTTCACAGATAAAAGATTTCTCTTTAGTATGAACTTTTATGTGCTGATAAAGATTTGATGCTGCTGAAAAGGATCTGCCACAAGTTTCACAAGTGTAAGGTTTCTCTTTAGTGTGAACCCTTAAGTGTTTCTTAAGATCTGACACTTGTGAAAATGAATTACCACATACTTCACAACAGTAAGGTTTTTCTTTGGTGTGAATCCTTAAGTGTCGTCTAAGATCTGAAACTTGAGAAAATGATTTACTACAAATCTCACACGTATGATGCTTCTCAGCAGTGTGAGCTCTTATATGTTTTCTAAAAACGCGAGCTTGTGCAAATGACTTACCACAAGTTTCACACATAAAGGGGGTCTCATTGGTGTGAAGTTTTGCATGTATTTTAAGATTATTGGGATGCGAAAAAGATTTACCACATGTTTCACAAACAAAAGGTTTCTCATTACTATGAACTCTTGTGTGTTTATAAAAATTTGAAATGTCTGAAAATGATTTCCCACACATTTCACAGACAAAAGGTTTCTCATTAGTGTGAATTCGCATGTGTGTTTTAAGAATACCAACTTGAGAAAATGATTTTCCACAAGTTTTACAAAGATGATGCTTCATATTAGTGTGAACCCTTGTGCGATATATAAGATAACAAAATTGCAAAAATAATTTACCACAAATCTGACAAAAGTTTTCTCAATAGTAGAAAGTAATCCAGGATGCTCTGCAGATTCCTGGCATGACTGAATTTCCAGACGTTTTGGACATTAACTGTTTCCCATGATTGTGAAATGAACTTTGTTTTATAATCTCAAAAGAAGAAATCGAATTTGCAGTTAACACTTCCTTCAGAGGTTTCTTTATATTACAATTCCATCATGCAGAGAAATTACTGGCTTCACAGTATGCTGGCAACATTCAATAATAAAATTCTGATGACAGCTATGTAGAATTTACATCAAGAAATCTGTAAAAGAGAAAAATTCATTAGTTCTGTGTTCATCCAACTGATTATGCTTATTAATGAGAATGGATGAAACTCATATTTTGTTCCAATGTTTAGAGATTACTGTTATTTGCTGCATTTAATCCTTATTCAATATATAAGTAAGTAGGCTGAAACTTAATATAGTATAACTCAATTAATGCCCAGTTCTTTACACCTAATGACAGACACACAATGAATATCAAATGCTTTAGAAGCAATTTCTCTTATTAATTCTGAAAATAATGAAAATTACAAAAAATACAACGAAGAACAAATCACATCGATGTGGCAAACAATCTTATGCATATTGCAAATCAAATAACAGACCAAGCTTATTTTGTTGTTATCTCTCTCTCTAATAAGTTGACATTCAGCTCCCCCAACCATCCAGCTGGCCTGGTTGACCAAATGGTTAGCATATCCACTCTCCAGTCAAAAGGCTGTGGGTTCAAATCCTGCCATGGACATGAATTTGTGATTGTCTGTGAAAATATTAGTGGTGGTGGGTAGTAGATGATGCAGTTCGCTGTAGTTGGTGGATTGAGTGGTGGAGATGGAGAGGTGTAGAGAAGGTGCCCACCCTCAATGAGTCTTTGGACTCCTTGGAGGTGTCAGGTAAAAATAATAATAATTACCTATGAAAAATTTTCTCCATAGTATCCAACATCACTCCTCATTATGATAATATCAAATTAATTATTATTAACAATTTACTTGTATCTGATTTAAATTAAAATGCTAAGAAATTATATTCTTGTTCTATTACTTGTATCTGGTTATCATGGAACCACCAAATGCAGTGAGGGAAGTCATACTCAACCATCAGTATATTATAGGCTTGATAGATGTCCCATATATATGGGACTGTCCCGTATTTTATGTCAAATTTTGCTGTCCCTTATTGTACTTATTTGTTGTTATGTTCCATTGAGCCATTCGAGGAACATACACTTTCCATTCAGATTTGTCCCAAGCCATATCGTTCAGAATTTCCTGGTGCATTCCAGTTGCTTCTTTAACTCCATCCACCCATCTAATTCTTGGACTTCCTCTTCTCCTACTTCCATCAACTTTAGCAAGCATCATCATCATCATCTTCTCTAGACTGTTATTTGCTTGCATAATATGTCCAAAGTATGACAATTTTTGCTTGGTGATCATAGCTTCGAGGAAGCAATCTGGCTTTATTTTGTCTATCACTGATTTATTGTTGCAGTCCATGGTATTCTTAGTAAGCATCTCCAAACTCATAATTAAAATGCATCTATCTTCCTACTTTCACTCTTTCTCAGGATCCAAATTTCACATTCATACAGTACCACAGAGAATACCATTGCTTTCACGATTCTGATTTTTGTTGCGAGGCTAATATCTTTATCTTTAGAGATCTTGTTTAAATTTGTCATTGCTTTCTTTCTGAGTAACAATCTTCTTCAGTACAATACCCATCTTTATCAATTCGGGATCCTAGGAGCACAAAATTGTTAACTACTTCCTTTTTCTCCCCGTCTACTTCAAAATCGTTAAGTTCACATGTTGCCATAACTTTATCTTTCTTTTTTTTGAGGTTAAGTTTAAGGCCATATTTAGCACTTTCTTCTTTAACTTTCATAAAAATTCCTCCAAATCTTCTTTATATTCTGTTAGCAAAGTGGTACCATCAACATACCTCAAATTATTAATATTTCCTCCACCAAGTTTAATTTCAACTGAAGACTCCTCCAGCCCTGCCATTCTTAAAATGTATTTGCTGTACAAGTTAAACAGGTATGGAGATAAAATACATCCTTGTCGCACTCCTTTACCTATTGTGAAATATTCAGTTTTTCCAAGATCTGTTCGGACAGTAGCTTCTTGTTCATAATAAAGATTCCTCAAAAGGATAATGAAATGCTCTGGTACTCCCATTGTTCTTAACACATTCCACAGTTTCATATGAGTCAAAAGTCTTACTATAGTCAAGGAAACAAAGGTAGATATTTTGATATTCCTGTGCTCTTTCTATTATCCATCTCACATTGTCGATCTGATTCTAGTAATTTTACTTGTAGGGACAGCCTAATGTCCCATACTTTAATGAAAAGATAAAATTATGAATATTACGTTAAGCAATTATAATTTTCAATATTCTTTTCGAATAATCCAACTTAAATTGATTTCTAAGCCATAAAAACTGACAATTCAAGGAAATTAATTGAGTTTACAGAGGCCTCTTTAATCAGTCACTTTTTATTTAGCATAAGCATTTTATTTATAATTCTGTACAGATATTGCATGTGCTTATTTACAAACAGTTTTTATGTTGACATTGTGCAGTGTGGTATCGGTACAGGGATGTTATTTCAATAACTATTAAAAAATAATATTTCACTTTTATTCAAATGTGCAATATTTGGTTAATACATAAAACATAATTAAAGGTAAATTAATTTTCTTTATTAATTATACAAAGGTAAATTAAAATTTGTTTCTTTTCTTAAGCAAGCCCTTAACAATGCCAAAACGAAAGTGTGTTTTTAATGATAATTATCCGAAAGAATGGAATTTTGTTGCAAAAGGAAAACATAATGATGAAGATGAATACAAAATCTGGAGAGGAATGTTTAATATTGCACATGGGGTACAATCAGATATTATGCTCAGAAACACAAATTGAACATTTTGAGTTCCAAAAGTATTGAAACTTATTTTGTGAAACCAAATACTGGCAATGAAAAAAAAAGATTATTGCTGCTGAAATAATTATGGCATTTTATGGCATAAAGCATCATCATTCTTTTAATTCAAATGATTGCAGCAGCAAACTTTTCCTATAATATTTTCAGATGCACCAAAATTGTCCCATATTTGGAAAACCAAATACTGGACATGGGTCACCCATGTCCCGTATTTGGTTTTTCCAAAACCTGGCAATTCTAGTCAAACTATTACCATTCATGGCTCCTGCAATGCATTCAATTTACCCACCCCTCTCCATATATAAAATTTACTCACTCCCTTGTTTACCATGCTCTTACACAACTTCCAAGGATTACCCCCATCTTAATTTCCCCCCCCAGTTTATGTATAATCACCACAGTATTAATATAGAAAAATCTCTCACCAACTTAACTCTCTATCACATTATCTATTCTTTGCCTATCCACTAAACTCTATAATTTATGTTTTCTTTAGCATTCCAGAGTTGCCAAATATTTTCTTAGTAACTTGTCTCTGAACCTGCCAGTATTTCCCAATCACAACAGAAATCAGATGATAAATTTGAATGCAACACACCAGATATAGCTTGATAGAACACTGTACAGTACAACCATAACCTTATATTTACTTGTCAGTGTCCTCTTTATCCTTGTAACAGTGCACCATGTGGTCTTCTCAATTATTATTCTCTTTGAATTTCAGGTCTCTGTTAATTCATGCTCTGAGTGGTGGTTGAGATCAGAAATCTCAACCATTATCCAGAGTTGAGTCTCAACAATACAGTATAACATACAAAGCCTCGTGTTTCTACACACTGAAGTGAGAAACCTTGTACGTATCAACATAACATAGCAAACACATTCATACAGCCAAAATAAAAGTCTAATGAAATCTGGCACTTGATACCAACATCACTCTCTATATTTAAATTATAACTGATTAACTAAATATCCCTTGTTAATTCGTTAGCAGTATTAGGAAGTTGAAAAGTAGTGGCCCAAGATCAGACGGTAAGAAGCAAACCACTGGTTATCATCCCTTTAATTCCATTTCAAGCTTGCCTGTTTATTTCCTTTTTCAGAGATGTTGTCTCGCATATACAACTTGATGTATCTTTCAGACAACTATAAATTCAGGTTCTCTTTTGAATGATTTTGAACTTCTTATCTCACTATTTCTAAACCTCGCATGATTATAATTCAAACCTGGTCAAAGATTTCACATCTAACTCATCCCATGATGAAATAACTTAAATATAATTAATTGCATCAATAACAACTTCAATGTTTGTATTGTTCTTAACTGCACAATCAAAGGTACAAACATTCAAATTAGAAAAATGAGATTCACTGGTATCTACAATGAGTCTCTATATGGAGGTGTAACATTAAAGAAAAGAGATGATCATTTGCAAATGATCATCTCTTTTCTTTAATGATCAAATATATCTAGTAAGTTGCAATCAATGTTCCAATCAATCATGTGTTTTTGATTGGTAGCCTGAACAGTGTTGACATTTTGGAGTACATTTCATGAAACCTTTATTATTAACAAAGTAACAACAGTCTGACAATCTTTAACAATCATTAAAATTCTATGAATTGAATCATTTTCAATATTAGATAATCCACTCTGTCAGCATAACCAAATGATTAACTAATATGAACAGTGGAATAGGTTGCAAGAGTCTGTTATGGTTGCCATGACTGTGAATGACTTCAAAGCAAATTATGATAGATACTGCACAAATGTTGGAAGTTCTTAACATGATGTTTAGGGCCTTCTTTGATGAGTCTAAGAACTCCTTGGAGATGCCTGTAGTAATAATAATAATAATAATAATTTAGCAGGATGACATATATATGCGGAAGCAATGGCCTTACCTTCAATACTGGTCATTATTACAACAAACCTCCATGGACTCAGACTCATCACAAAGTCTCACTCAGGAAGCAACATGGCTGGAATGTCAAACACATTCCAGCCATGCATTCTACTCATTCACCCTGTTCAAGTAAAAATCTACTCTTCACTCCCTTTATCACCTTTATAAAACTTCAAAAAAATGTCTATGGATCTATTATTCCAGTATGTATTATTTGGTTAAAATATTCCCATTAAATTAAATTTTTCTATCATATAATATCTTTCTTGCCTTGCCAGTAAACTCCACAATCTCCCCATAATCAACATTTCAGAGTATCGAAATCACCAAAGTAACTTCTGGACCACTTCAGGATGTGCATATCACAACAGAAATTAGGTAACCAAATTAAAGCACAGTAATTTTATGTGTGGTCTGATCAGTGTTTTTTTTACAGTGGCACAACCACTTCCTTATCCCTACTTGTTAGTGCATGTTTCTTATTCAGCAGCAATGCATTTACAGTCTTTGTAGTGCTTGTAATGCACCCTCTGAATTTCAAGCTGGCCTGGTTGACTGGGTGGTTACAACCAATAGGTTGTGGGCATGGATGTTTGTGATTTCTTTTTAGGTGGTGGCTGAATTTCATTGCCCCTGGTGCAATGAAATTCAAGACCACCACTCTGCTTATTAGAAGCCTGAAGTAACTTGAAAGTTCCATGTTTGGTCTCTAGAGGAGGATTTCTGGACCAAGTGAAAAATGAATAAAAATACAAAAATATAAGTAAACTCAATAAAAAAAAAATTATAGCTCACCCACGGTATGAACATACTATAAGTTTTCAAAATTTATGAAAAACATCTTGAGGGTAGGGAGCTACATAAAAAATAAAAGAAACACTATCAAACAATCCTAGATCTCAAATATCTTCCACAAATGCAGTATACATTTACATGCCAATGTGCAACACCCAGCACACATTAAAATTAAAACTGTAACCCCACTCATCTGTCCATGCTAAAAGTCTATTTAAATTAACGGAGTAACATCAGCATCATACTGTATATTTTGCCTCTGCAACATGCTGCATCACAGCAAAAAACTGAAGATCATTTGTCAATCCACATGAAATATTGTTAACAAATAACTGAAATGGTAAGGAGAATGAGAACACCTATGTATGATGGGACACCTATAATTTCTGGTGTCCCATCATACATAACTTGCTGATATTGCAATCTAACCAATCTATTATCCATCATCATCTTCCTCATAGTTTGTACAAGTTATTTGGTCATCTATCAAAAGCCTTTTGAAAAGTCCAAGAATATCACTGTATATGAGTCTCCCTTATGCAACATATTAGTCAGCTCACCACAAAATGCAAGCAATAGACTGCTGAATCAAGAATCTACCCTTTGGAGAGCCAAGACTGAGAAAGAAAATTTAAAGTGGAATGATATAATAGAACTTTACATCACTCATAAGTCAGATGGAGTATAAACACAATTTATGATTAATTCATGCAAATCCAACATCATTGCATTCAGGTGAAGTATTTTGTTATGGGAAAATATGGATAATGAGCCCCACTCCTCATATAATCCTCACATAAGACCTCCAAACTTCAAATTGTTCCCAAGTTGAAAGAACTACTCTAGGTTGAAAGAACTACAAAGTAGTTCTTTCAACCTAGTCTTATAATCACTGACTAGGTTCTTCTAACCCGATTTATCAAGCACATCAACAACAAAAAAGGTTTGCTGACAGGAATACATAATTTACTTAAATATCATGCAGAAATTTGGTGCAAAGGTTTCAATCAGAAGACATGAAAAAAATCACTCAAGAGAATAAATTGCAAATATCAAGAACATCCTACTTGGTATTATTTTGATCCCAGACATCATGATGTCAAGAGTGGCTGTGTGAGCAATGCTTCATGAGAAAAGAAACTACGCTAAGTTTTAACCTGAATTTTCGAGAGAAAAGACACATCTGTAATCGGTTTTTCATGAAGGAGAAATTTAGTGTTTGGGGAAGATTAAGATGGCATACTGGCAGGCACATAAGTAACTGATGTGATAGCAAATGTTTTAGAATCCATACCTGTTTGAGATTAAAATCTCTGTGGAAAGTAGTTACATGACTTCAATTTCCTGTCTCTCCAAACTATGTGTTGCACAACTGACAACATATATTGTATCGATTAATTACATTTTATTATCATACTAAAATTAGCACTGATTGTTTTGAGTTTGAAATGGTAGGAGGATTACTTGAGTTCATTCCTTCAAAAAATGGAGGTAAGGGATTGCATGAATCAACAAAGCTGGTAAGTAGGAAGTCAACTGAATAAATTCATATAGAATAAGAGAGAAATTAATCAGAACACTAAATTAGCTGAGCTGTATACAAGACAGTGTTCAAATCAGTTTTAACTTATGGATCTGAGAGCTGGGTCAGAAGTAAAGCACTTAACCAAAGACTAGAGACTGCAGATATGAGAGTCCCGCGAAAGATTAGAGGCATGAACAGATGGCATCAATGGCAATATCATGTTAAAAAAGAATATTAGAAAAGAACTTGACATTGTCAGCATCCTGGAATGCATTAGCAGAGCTAATCTCAGGTGGTATGGTCACTTAAACAGAATGGGCGAGGGAAGATTAGTAAAACAAGTGTTCTCCACCAGGTTGGCAGGAAAATGACCCAGAGGAAGACCAAGATATAGATGGATTGATACGAAGTCTTGACAAGTGACAGACTGATTTGGAGGGAAATTGTAGATAGGAAGTTAGTAATGCTGTAAATTTTTCACGTAGTACTATCATATCCTGTACACCCCTTGAAGGTACATGGCAGGAATTTGATGATGGGATTGCGTGATAGGAAAATTTTACTTGTTCAGGGTATCAGTATCATAAATACTGCTGCCTCAGAGAGACCCAACATTTTGCAGTTCGGTAGGTTTTAAGGAACATCAGTATTCGCAGTATTTCTTACTGGTTATGTATTCTCTTACTTCCAAATGGCTGCAATGCTCAGAACTAACTTCTTTGCTTAACCTCTTGCAATGATATCTCAGTAATCCTCGTACCATTCCAAATTCGCAACATTCAACGGTCATTATAATCATCCAAAACGAGCATATTCAAGGAAATGTTTTGAAGACACATTTAACATACAACTTACTATTCTACAAGAAATACATATTATGATGTTTTAGTTAAAATGTTTTGCTTTTTTGAGATTTCAAAAACATCTTTCTAAAACCGACGATCGCGCCGCCTTGCATTATGAAAACCAAGCACATTCAATTTTCGATTCGTGATTCAGAAAACGTCATGACACCTACATTTATTATCATTAATATTATACAGCAGGGTGACCAGATTTTCAAAACAAAAAAAAAAGGGGGGGGGAGGATCATTTTGAATTAGTAATTAAAAAAAGGGACACTTCTGAGCAGCACAGCCAATAGCACTAATGTTCATTTCAAACCCTTTGTTGATTATTCAGAGACACTTGTGACATGAAATTAGGAATTATAAACACGTTAGCACAAGAATATTTTAATGTTTGCCAAATATTTCAGTCTGAAACTAACAGACTATCCTCAGTGGCTTGGTAGGAACAGTTTTTACAAGATTGAATACAAACAATTGATCATTCAAAAGTAGAACGAGCCGCGTGATGTTACATTGCTAAGCATTAAAGAGAGGTAAATTTCATCAGAGTGATGAATAAATTATAGGTATTAATTCACAATTTCATATAACAATCTTAATTTATAAATTCAATTAAACATAACATTAGACTAATGTAAGAATTAGAAGGTCTCAATTAAAAAAAAACAACAAAACTTAGTGTGTTATCCGGATTAAACTTTCCGATATTCTTCACAACAAATCCGATAAGTCCGGATTGGCGTAACATGGGGACACGAGCCACAACATTCTCTGGTACAAGACTCGCCTTCTATACTAAGACGTCGCTATAAATTCGAACGTCTATTCAAAGAGAGTGCTGAGGCGTTATTTCAACGCTCTAACGTGAATCAAAATGATTGTATATCCATGTCAAAAATATGGGAAAGTTTAATCCGGATAACACTAATTTTTTTTTTTTTAAACTGAGACCTTCTAATTCTTGCATCATTCTAATGTTTTGGCTTCGTCAAATGCTGTTTTATATCAGAACGACCTCCATGTTCAACTGAAAAAAAAAAACCGAACAACACACAGTACATTGAAACTTGTTTGTTGTTTCGTTAAAATTATTATTATTATTATTATAGTTAACAGAGACCTCCAGGGAGTCAGAGACTCATCTAGGGAGGCCACATACTACACACACACCAGCTATCATAATTATTCTTGTATTCATTCACACTGCTTGCACTCAGAACATCCAAGGGAAATCAATTCCAACCACGCACCACCCTCTGAGAGAAAAATCTGTCGCTTACACCCTTCTTGGCAGCCTTCATTCTCAGCTTCCAAGGATGCCTTCTCATCCTTTCCCCACCCTCCATAAATTGAAAAATCCCATGAATTGAAATCTTTTGTGAACCTTTCAGCAGTTTGTAAGTCTCAATCATATCACTCCCTCTTTCTCCAATTTGCTAGTGTCTGCAATCTACTAATTCACAACCTGTCTTCATAATCAGTATTTCACAATCATGATATAATTTTTAACACTCGCCTTTGTACTCTCTCCAATATATCAGAATCACATCAGAAACCAGAAGACCAGACCCGCGCACAATAGTCCAAGTGTGGTCTTATCAAGGCCTTGTAAAAAGGCAAAATAACATCCTATAACATCCTTATCTTTACATGTGAACGTTCGTTTGAGCGTTGCAATTATCTTTTGAGTTGTATTTGCAATCTTTGCCACATGGCCCCTGAACTTTAACTTCCTATCTGTTAACACTCCAAGATCCTTAGCCTCATCAGTTTCTTCTAGCCTAATCCCACCAATATAATACGACATTGGATAGGTAATCATGCCAAAGTGAATGACTTTACATTTTGTGACATTGAACTGACACCAATTTTCCCATGCCCACAATTCCAGCTTATTCAAATCATTCTGCAAGGACTGCATATCAGCAGCATTTATGATTACCCTGCCTATCTTTGCATCATCAGCAAATAACTGTATGTCGCTTGTCAAATCCTTCCCAATGTCATTAATGTACAGATTGAATAACAGAGGACCAAGCACTGATCCTTGTGGTACACCACTTGTTACCTTAAACCGTGCAGACTCAGATCCCCTGTATACCACTTCTTGATATCTGTCAGTCAGCCATCTTCTTATCCATGCAATGTTGTATAACCCAGACCCATTTTCTCTAATTTATGCAGCAATCTGTCATGTTGTATTCTGTCAAAAGCCTTAGCAAAATCCAAAAGAATCATGGTGTATCCATCCCCCTTGTCTAGTTCAATGGTAAGATTGTCATAGAATGTGAGCAAGTTGCTAAAACATGACCTTCCCTTAGTAAACCCATGTTGTTCATTGCAAATTAGAGATTCACTGTCAACCAATTTCTGAATGCAGGCCGTAACTAATTTTTCTAAAATCTTCACCACCACTCCTGAGGCACTAATTGGTCGATAGTTTGATACATCCGTCTTTACACCACCCTTACGTAATGGAATTACCATACATTCTTTCCATTCTTGCGGAATCTTCCCTGTTCTGAGACTTATATTAAATATCCTGGTCAAAAGAATGATCAGTTCAGCCGAGCACTCTTTCAGCACACATTCTGATATTCCATCAGTCCCTATTGCTGAATTCTTATTCCCTTTGTGCAACAGCTCTAATACCTCGGCCTCACACACCTGCGTTTCTTCATCTGGTGAAGAGGTAACAGTGAGCTCAATGTTGCGTTCACTAGGCTGATAGCTTAAACAAAATGGGCACTCATTAATTGAACAACCTCTTCAGCATCAGTAACGCTCATTCCACCTGGATTTAGAAGAGTTATTCTTTCATATTCATTCTTTCTTTTACTTGCAGCTATCGATAGAATTCTTGTGGGTTGTCTTTCGCACGCACCAGTTTCTTTTCATAATCAGACTTTGCTTTCCGTACAACAGTTGTGACTATTCTAGCCTGCTGCTTATAACGTTCATAACGGACGTCATCCTTATGCAAACGGTATTCCTTCCACATTGTCCTTTTCTTACGAATCGCTTGCTTAATAAGATTACACATCCATTTGACTCCTACTCTATTTATTTTTCGAACTCTCGGGACACATTCTGATATCGCATCATTTAAATATTTTTTAAATGCTTCCCATACACTGTCGATATCCTTTCCATCAAGCAACCGATCCCATTCCACTGAACTCAGTATACTCCTCAGTTGGTCATAATTTCCTGCATTGTAGTTCAACATGTAACCTTTTCTGAATGGAACATTCATAAACTTAGTCACTTCCCAAGTGAGTACCGTCACCAGCTGGAGCATGATCACTGTCTCCAACTGGAGGCAGAATAGTTACGTCTTTAACTGAAATTCCCTCTGTCTGACACTATAATCAAATCTAGCACTCTTTGACCTCGAGTTCCTTCTGTCACATGCTGCGTGAGGAAGTTGTCCCGCAACAGCTCAATAAATGCATTTTCATTCTTCTCATGAGATTCTAATGCTACGCAATCAATATTTGTATAATTAAAGTCTCCCATTATGATTACTCTTTTCGCGCTCACCTTTTCAATCTAATGATGCATTTCTTCATCACCAGCAACCGATCCACCAGGTTTGTAACAACACCCCACTGTATAATTTGTCTTTTTAGATTCCACCTCACACCAGATGGCTTCAAACTCACTGCTACGTGAAATATTGTTAGTGCTATTACTACATTCATAGGTCTCAACTCTAACTGGATTTAAGTCATCCAATATCATTAGCAGCATGCTCCCTCTTTTCTTATCAACTCTGTCTTTCCTAAAAAACTGTACCCATGACACTCGATACCAGTTACTAGGTCTGATTCTGATAGCCAGGTTTCACTAATTCCTACAATCTGAAGTCACAACATATTGACTAAGGCAATAAACTGTACCCCTTTGTTTCTGATACTCCTATAATTAGTGTACAGACATAATAATCTACCTTCATGTTCTTTAGTATAGCCTTGTTTGCAGTCTGCCTGACTCAATTGGAAAACTTGCAGATCTCTATTCTTCTCTAATGCTTTACACATGCACACATATGATTGGTCCGAACCGGACGAACACAAACCCGAAATCGTTCTCACCTCGTCAACATTCCCATGACAAATTCCCATCATTAACATAGTATATACCATTTTCGCTCTTACACTCACATTCACATCATTCCTCCCTTTATAATTTAGTTTCCATGACTCTCTGTGTTAAGTCTCATAGCAGTTAATAGTTTTTCCAGACTCCTGATACCAAACGAATTCAGGTATAGGCCATCCCACTTATACAATTCCAATCTTCCCTCAAACTCACTCCACACATCCAAAAACTCACATCTATTCCTTCTACATAGCCTATGCATTGAATCGTTTGCCATCATAGCCCTTCTTTTTGATTCATTTTTGTCATAGGGAGGTAAAATACTAACGATTTTCACTTTCTCATTCTTCATTCTCGCCTCTTCCAGCAACACTTTCATGTCCTCTCTCATACTGACTGAATTTATCACCGAGTGAAACTACACTTCCTTTCAGTATGATAAAATCTGGATGAAATATCACCACTCACAATATATACTCGCTTTAATTTTCACAATTACTAACAGACCGGCATAATAACCAAAAAACAATGGTACAGTAGACCTTGTTACCGTCCAGATGCAGCAGTTCTGCCACTGGTTGCAGCATTTTCGTCCTATTGCATAGAGAGTGCGTTCATAACTGCTGATAATTATCATAGCACGCATGCTTTCGATCTCAAGCTATTACATGTCACCAACAGAGACATTATTCTTTCTATATTTGAACATACAAGAATGAAGTCATGCCAGTAATTCAAAAAAGGGACAAAGCAGGATTAAAGTTAATAAAAAAAGAATAATTAGTGCCTCGTTAAGGTTTTTTTGGGACAACAGGACCAGAGTCTAAAAAAATGGATAATCCCGTTAAAAAGCGACATCTAGTCACCCTATTATACAGATATATGCCTCCGTAGCGCAATTGGAAGAACGACGGTACATTGCGCCCTTCGATTGGATAAGGCTTGAGTTCGATTTCCGTAGTGACGGGAGGAATCTTTATATGGACTTTTTCAGTGGAAAAAGTTTATGCAGTGGAACTATTTTGTTTTCTTTCCACTTCGATGGCATCCTCCTATTACTGAGACATATATACAGCTTGGTCAGTGGATCTGATAATTCCCTTATACTTTCTCGTAATTCTCATAATACATGGGCCGATATGCAATCTAATCCCATGGCTCTGTTCATATTGAGGTTCTGCAATATTTCAAACACATTCACTTCTTCAACCTATATTCTCCTATCAGTCAATGCCACATTTGGACAATGCCGCCATCTAAGTTCGGTACATCCCACAAGATACTTACTCAGTAATTCAATTACTTCGTTTAGTAATGTTACTTCCCAACCACCAGCACTTTTTAAAGTCATCCTTCCACAGTCATTCCTCCTTTTACTTATCCCATAGTGAAAGACCTCCTTAGCGTTTGCTTCGGCCTCGTCAGCTCACTTTCTCTTACAATTAGCTTTAGCCTTCTTTACCACATCGATCATCCTTCTTGCTTTGACCTTATACTGCTCATTGGTATGCTGATCACATCTTTCTTTGCAATCCCTCCTCAACATTTCTTCATGTGCATCTCTTCCTTAATGAAGCTATTAATCCACCCGACTCCTACCTCATTTATACTTCTTACTCTAGATATAGATTAAGATATTGCTTTTTTCAAACATACTCGACCTCTTCCCATGTACTAACGACATCTCTCTCTTCTCCATCATTCTTATGCTATTGCTTTGCTGAAAGCTGTCTTCTCAGCTAGTCATAATCACTTGATTTGTAATTTCAGGTATATTCCTTTTTAATACAAAATTCTGCAGGTATGACATATGTGGAATTTTCTTCATATGCTAGTAAAGCAGAGGCAGCATAGCTAGATTGGTCAGCGGTAAGTTCTCTGATGCAATGATCAGATTCAGTACTCTTGAACCTCGTGTCCCCTCCATTACATGTTGTCCATAGTTGAAATTCCCCATTATAATTAGTCGACTTGTACTCATCATGCTAATTTGCATGTCATCAATACTCGCCCGTGTACCCCCTGGATTAAAACCGCAACTAATTACATATTTAGCCTTGTTGGCGTTTATTACAAGTAGCCTCAAATGAATTGCCATCTGAATCCCTGCCCCTCAGATGTACTTTTCTCTTTTTGGATTTAACAACTGCAATCATCAGAAATCCTCCCCATCCTTTTCATTCTGTCCTCTGAAGACACTATATGTCCTTTGAATTCTATTCATATGACCATAACATCCTCGGTGAACAACGTCTCACTAATGCCTATAACTTTTGGTCAAGTTGTATTAATGAATGCAACGAATCTTCTCAACCTTATTTGGAATATTTCTGGCCATAGTATACATAAACTGCAATAGCCCTTATCCCACGACTTCCTTTACACCTGGTGTTACTTAGACGACTAAAATTAACCTGGGGTGCTACATTTTATATCATGTGATCACTCTCCCTCTTACTAACCTCTAGGTTGCCTGGATCCACTCCCACCTACATCACCCTAAACATTCTACTTTCCCTGACTTTGGACACTTCAAAGACTACGAGTACTTCTGAATTCTCAATGAACAACACCTTCTCAAGACTCCTGACACCAAATCCATTTAAACGCAATCCATTCACCTTATATAAATCGTTCCTTCCATCAAACTCCTCTACAAACTCCACAATATTCCCCTGCACAATCTGCGCATGACCCACTGCACACTCTCAGCTCCTCTATCATACTATAACAACAAATTCAAAAATGTTACTTTCTCCCTTTTCTTTTTCGCATGCACTATACTACACTTGCCACTTGCTAAATCATCTGAACCAGCCAAAACTAACATCTTCTTCATCATAACACCATCACTGACATCCTTTATCTTAGCTCCAGTTTTGTCGCACTCTCCTCAAGGACTCCTTGTATCAATGAATGACCTTATAAAAATTCTTCCTTCATTCTTTCAAAAACTTTCAGAAATATTCGATCTGGAAACTAATTATACACGTCATCAACTGATCAGACAAACTGCAAAGAGCTAATTGGATTATGGCGTTTAAACAGATTAGTGCGGTGTCATACTATTTTATAAGTTTTTCAAAGACCTATATTTTTTAATTTACCTGTATACTATATGCATTATCTTTTGCCAAAAAAAAAAAAAAAGGTACTGTTCATTATACATGACTTTATGCATGATATTTATGCATATTCATTATACATGACTTTATCTTTTGTGGTCAAAAAGAAGAAACCCGTTGATATTTTTTAGCAACTATAGCTGTAGTCCTTAGGAAAAGCTGTATGGCCCATGTATAATTAAGTGATATTCTTGTGCCAGCTTAGTTTAGATTAGCTACCATTGGTGATTGAACTATCGCCTCAGTCTGCAAAAAGTTAGACACGGCTAAAAGGGCCTCACCTACACCCTATAGATAGAAGATGATCAAGCGTGTGTTGGACCTTGCGGCCGCCAGAGGCCCCATGCTCGGAGGAAAAGAAAAGAACAAAAGGGGCTTTATTCGACATCTGCACTTCAAATTCTAAAAAAAAAAAAAACCCTGTAGTGGAAGTTACAGTTATTTTTAGGAGCCCGTTGGAATCATAATGCCTTATAATTTCCTTCAGGCTCACTGTCTATAGGAGATTCTAAGTCATTAGTGGATATATTTCTTTTTGTGGAAATTGTGTAGCATATCTGGATTTTATCTGTATCTATGTGAGTAAGCATTTCGACAACACGTGAGATTCAAAACGAATCAGGTTTCCAACTTTGTTATTTTCTAGAAGTTGTAATGAAATAAGCTTCCCCTCCCCCTTTTTTTTTACCGCTAAAATTATAGCCAGGAGATATAAGCATTAATAATGTTATATACTACATTATGTTAATTTTAAATAATTTAGTCTAATTTAAGACCATAAAAAATAATAAAAACAACTGATTTTTATTTATTATTATTATGCGACAGCTGCAAGAAGTCCAAAGACTTATCGAGAGAGGGCACCTAATCCTCATTTTTCGTTCCCACCACTTAATCCACCAACTACAGCGACCAGCAACTAGCACAATCATATACAACAACCATCTATTGGCCGCAGCTAGTATTTTTGTCACTAAATTGTGTTTGTTATCAATGCCGGATTGTCTATATGAGAGATGAAAAACCCTACTACCCCCGCATGAGGTCGGCAAACTAACCTTCAATTGAGGGGAAAAAAACATACAAGGATTCCTGTCGTGACAATGAAAATCAAACTCAGCCCTTTTCAATGGCAGGGCGAAACGTACGTCGTTCTTTCAATTTCGCTACGGACGTGATAACATTAAGTTTAATTTTAGCTAAGTTTATTTTAATAAATTTAGTTTAATCCTTTATCCAAGTGTAAACAAACAAAGTTTGCGCCTGAAGTATCTTCAGGACTCCAACATCTTTCTTTAAATCCACAGTAATTTAATATTAAGGTAAGACACATTTTGGCAACTAGTATAGGCAAATATGACTTCTCCATTGCTTCCACCTTGGTATCACCACCTGGGGGTCTGGCTTCTACTGATGAGACATTAACAAAATTCGAACCTGGTATAGTAGTTGTCCATGCAGTATTCTGTGAAATGCCTTTGCAAAGTCCAGTACTATCATTATATATTCATTTCTCTTATCTAATTCTTCTGTCACTCTTTTATAATATGTGAGTAATTTAGTAAGGTGGGACCTACCTTTTACAAAGTCATATCGTTCACCATAGAGTATATTTTTCACATCCACCTATTACTTTACATCATCTTTTACCAACTTTTCCAATATTTTGACTTCCAGTCCTGACATATTAATTGATCTAAAATTTGCTACTTGTGTCTTGAAGCTATCTTTATGTAATGGAATTATCTTACTCTCTTTCCACTTCCTTGGAATTTTGCCATAGCTGGGCCTTAGATTAAACAATTTCATTAGTGGCACTGTCAATTCTCTTGCACCTTCGCATAGCACATAGACCAACGTGCCATGCAGTCTTACTGCTGTATTTACATTGATATTTTTCAATATGCTGAGTACTTTCTGTACATTCATCACCATTTCACATCAACAACTGCAATATCTCCACTTGGGTGATTCACCTTTGCAAAGTGATCACTCATCAATTCATCTTTTTTTTTTTTTTTGCTTCTGTGGCCCTTCCACCATCATAGTGATTGAAGTCATTCTTCCACAGTCATTCTTCCTGCTACTTGCTACATAAAAAAATGGATTTACTGTTTGCCCGCAGTTGAGAGAGCTGTAGCTGGCAGAGTGGTGAGAAGAGTAATTTCATGTTGAAGGGGGGGGGGGGGGAATAAGAAATGCGAATTGGTCACCAATACTGGAAATCATGCTTTCTTGTCTGCCCCGGTACTAGCTTGATTTTTGTTGTCGCTTCTTTTGCATTGATTTTTTTATATTTATTTGTATGATGGATCCAGTATCTTCAACAGGTTTTGGTTTTAATCTTTTCAGTAGCGCATGCAAAAGAATATTGCATAATATGCTGCCACAATATGCAATATTCTTAGAAGGCAGATTCATTGTTTCAAGTTCTCAGGCCACAAAACGTGCAAGTGAAATTGAAGGCTTATCGAAGTCGACTGTTAAAAGAATACATAGGGAATCAAAATGGTGAAGATCCGCGAAAATTTAAATCTCAGATTTAAATTGATATGCAGATTTAAAAGGATTTCATAAAGTTATTTTCTTTTCACAGTTTTATGCATGGTTTTGTTAAAGAGTCACAGCAAGTCATATATAATTAATCGGTTTAGGACATTAAAGTGTCTGAGTTCTGACAACTGCAATACTTTTAGAATGGGCATGTGCATTTGAAAAAAATCTATGTTGTTCTGTATAATAATAATTATTTTTATACAAAACTTTCTTAAAAATAAATATCGCTTACAATATTTTTTTAAATTATTTTATATCGTTTATTTATTTATTTTTATTTTTATTTTTGTTAATGCAAAATGTATTGTTTCACAAGATTCAAGCATTCTGCAATAAATTCATTTTGTGAGTCAGGGGACGGGTAATAAACATGAAGCTGCTCACTCCTTTACTCTGACTCCTCTACAATTAGCACTTGTTCCTGAAGAATGGAGTCCCACCCAGAGAGCAGTTCAGCGAGTCCTAAAGTTTCCATTGTTTGAATCACCAATTCGATCGGATGAACTAGTAAATGCTAGACCGTGTTCTCCCGGAAACTCAGGTTTTTAATCGTGCATACAGACAAATCGGCTCTACAGAAGACACACAATTTACAGACAAAAAATACTAGTGCTGGTGGAGAGCAGTAGATGACGTTGATGTAAATTATGATGGAGATTTGATATAGTGGTGGAGGGTTGTCGAGTAGTTGTCCTCCCTCGATAAGACTACTGACTCCTTGGAGGTGTCACAAAATAAATAAATAAATAAATAAAAATAAATAATAATAATATACTTGTAGTTTTTCAATAGTGTTTCAGCGCCATATTACAAAACAAACCGTATTACGGATTATAATTTCTACGAATTTCTATTTCTATAAAACTATGTAGGCTTACACAAAATGTGAATGCTAGTCTTCACACAACATATTCAAACATTTGCTGATATTCCAAGAAATTTCCAGCTCCCCTACTCTGGCTCAAGGCCCCATTTTTCACCCCAGAAACTGCGCTCCACGCTCTCATGTGCTTGCCGTAGTGCTACGTTACTTAGATATTGTACGTAACTTGTCATGTTTGTAGGCATTCAAAATGGGAACTCAAACTTACGCGAAAGTAAATTTACTTGGTGCAAAATTGTTCCATAAGTATCCAAGGCATCCTCGGTGCGTTAACAATTGAACATAAACTAAAATGCAATAACATAATTAATTTTAAAAAGCCCCACTAGATTGCATGAAATTTGCTGACAGTAAACAGTCAGCAAATTCCAAATAAAAAATTAATATAATAAGATAATAATCAAGAATTCACAGATAATTGATACGATACCATTTCTTATAAAGGAGATAACCGAAAGACGTCAGATCTGTTTAAATTTGGGTGTTGTAGAAAGACCTCACAGTTCTCTTTGTACATTGTATAGCGCCTCCGTAGCACAATTGGAAGAACGACGGTACATTGCGCCCTTCGACTGGAATAGGCCTAAGTTCGATTCTCGTCGCGACGGGAGGAATCTTTATCTGGTCGATTTCAATCGAAGGTGAGTTAGCCGATCTCATACGGAGGTAGCAGGGTTTTTTCTCCCGGAAACTCGGGTTTTTCATCCCGCATACATACAAATCGGCCCTTCAGAACACACGTAATTTACAGACAAAAATTACTAGTTGTGGTGGTGCTGGAGGTGGGCGGTAGATGGCGTTGATTCGTAGTAGAGGTTAGGTGTAGAGACAGTTGTAGGTGTCCTCCCGCGATGAGTCTTCGGACTCCTTGGAGGTATCAGGAATAATAATAATAATAATAATAATAATAATATTGTATAGCCATTTTACAAGGAATCGACTTTTTTGTAAAAGCTTAGTTTTCTTCTAAATAATCTTATGTTTATTCGAGATGGCATGTTATGCTAGGCGAGACTGTTCTGGTTCTTTATACTGGATGTACGATTTATATTCATCTATATACCTCCCGAATTTAAACAGATGTGATGACCTTTGGTTATCCACTTTATGTGATATATTATTGTATAAATCTTCTGTAAATTCTTGTTTGTTATCTTATTACATTAATCAAAAAATTAATTAATTAATAATTGGAATTTGCTGACAATCTACTACCTTACACTGTACTGGCGCTTTTTAAAATTAATTTATTGTTATACAAATTAAGTGTATATTATTTTTATTACTATTATTACGGGCAACTCCAGGGAGTCATTAGACTCATCGAGGGAGGCCCCAAATCATATTCATCACAACTATTTGACATTCATACAGTATCTATCATACCTCGCCTTAAACTCATTCACTGTCACAGCATCCACTACAGACTCAGGGAGCGCATTCCACTCATTCACTACTCTAAAAGTAAAGAACCCAGCTCTAACACCTTTACTAACCACACTTTTGCCCAGTTTCCATGGATGTCCCCTAGTCCTCCCACAACCAGCCCTGTTCTCAAAAATATCTTCTGAATTAATTTTATAGAAACCCTTCAGTAATTTGAATGTCTCAATCATATCTCCCCTCCTCCGCCTATCAACCAATTTTTGCAACCCACAAATCCTCAACCTGTTCTCATACAGTTCATTCCACAGACCTTCTATCATCTTGGTCACTCGCCTCTGGATCCTCTCCACCTCCTCCCCATCAAGAAGAAACCTAGGTGACCAAATCTGAGCACAGTAGTCTAGATGGGGTCTTATCAAGGCTCGATAGAGAGGAACAATAACCTGCTTGTCTCTGCTTGTCAACGTATTCTTCAGCAACCAAGTGATTTGATGAGCTGTTTTGGTCACTTTTGCAATGTGTCCCCTAAATTTCAATTCCTTATCCACCAACACTCCTAAATCTCGTGCCTCATCAATTTCCTGGAGCAGGGTTCCACCAATGCAGTAAACTGCCGCCAATCTTTTCACCCCAAAATGCATAACCTTACATTTTGCCACATTAAACTTTTAAATTATTAAATCCTACATTATTTCAAAGTTGAATATATATATATATATATATATATATATAGAAACTACAAGAATTTCGTGCCGAATATAGGAACTATAAGAGTTTCGGTGAATCCAAGCGTAAGCAGCCTTTCAGGACAGGGGTAACTCGTGGCAAAGGTGGAATAAGGTCTGATCACTTTCCTTAGTATTCTCCATGATGCATAGCACATCTCCTTGCGGACATGCATGATGCTATGCATTATGGGAAGAGGGTCACTACCCTAACCGGTTTTGACCTTTGTTGAGGTCTTGTCAGTGAGAGCCAGGCACAGATGTAAAATACCCAGGTTGAAGTGATGCAAAAGTCATTTTTCCCATACGAGTTGCAAAAAGGTGTCACATTTTAAAAAGTACCAAGAATTACTGAAATAAAAAAATGAGCCAAGGGGCTTCACTTCAGCGATGCAAAATTATATAAATTAAGTGGATATTGAATCCAAAATTATTTCAAAGCCGAATATATCTAAAAACTACAAGAGTTTCATGCCGAATATAGAAAGTATAAATGTTTCGGCAGATCTAAGTGTAAGCAACCTTTCAGGATAGAGAAAACTCGTGGCAAAGGTGGAGTGAGGTCTGATCACTTTCCTTAGTATTCTCCATAATGCAAAGCACATCTCCTTCCAGACATATGATGCTATGCGCTATGGGAAGGGTCACTACCGAGACCGGTTTCGACCTTTGTTGAGGTCTTGTCAGTGGGAGGCAGACCCAGATGTATTTTCCATCTGGGTCATTCTCCCACTCATGTGCTTTTGTGCAGAGGTGGTCCCTTTCCTTGAGGTATGAGAGGCTCTGCTTGGGGTAGGTTTTGCCTGTCTCTGAGTGGAGCCACCGCTGAGATTATCGCTCTCTCTGGTGGTGGGGTAGAGCCAACGCTGAGAAGTTTTTCTCGGTGAGTAAGCCTATCACTGAGTGGAACAACGCTGATTTGGACGGTCCTTCGGTCATTCGTAGGAAGTGGTCTGGGGGACTGCCTAAGTTTTAGAGAGGTTTTTACTTAAACAGCACCTCAACAAGGTCGAAACCGGTCTGGGTAGTAACCCCTTCCCATAATGTATCATACATGTCCGCAAGGAGATGTGCTTTGCATTATGGAATATACTAAGGAAAGTGATCAGAACTTACCCCACCTTTGCCAGAGTTGCCCCTTTCCTGAAAGGTTGCTTACGCTTGGATCCGCCAAAATTTTTATAGTTTCTATATTCGGCTCGAAACTCTTGTAGTTTCTATATATATTCGGCTCGAAACTCTTGTAGTTTCTATATATATTCGGCTTTGAAATGATGTTGGATTCAGTATCCACTTAGTTTGTATAATGTTGCACGAAGCTCTTTATTTCATTAATTTATTGTATTTAATTTGTGGTAATGTACTCAGAATGGTATTGATGTTCGGAAAATTTTACATCGATTAAATTTACTTACACGTGGGTTTTGAGTTCCCGTCCGTTTTTAATTTCTACAGACAAGATGATAACTTACGTATCTATTTTGAAAGAGGATATCCATCTTTTGTACGTCGATTTCCTAGTTTAATTTTAGGTAGTTTACGTAGTTTTCAGATCACGCAAACGGTAAGTGATGCATATTGATCTGTCGATGTTGAGAGCGAGGAAACGACAACAAATGGAACTTAAAATTTTAACGCAGACAACCTCCTAAACCTGCGCTGGTTATAAAACCAAATATAAAACTTCGTTAGATACCAAAAAATAACCAACTAATGTACCGACAGACGCAGCCATACAACAATTCGCAAATGAACGAATGAAGTCTATAAATATTATAATAAAACAATATGCACATGGGAGCTATACAAGTTGTAAAATGACAGGCTGCAGAAAATCTGGATTGATCAGAAAACAGGTATATTTTTAATACATACCACTTTACATTACTGTTTTCCAAATTGTTGTAGTGTTAGTGCAGAAGGCATTCCCATGGAAATTTTAAAATTTTCATATGCTGTTACTAATTTAAAATCTGGAACAATAAAAAAAAAAAATGGTGCTCTTCAATAGGTTTTGAAATATCAGACTTTGAAAATGGACTCTTTCCATGCCAAATGTCTCCAAATATTTACTGTACTAACATCAACATCAATAGCCTCTGTATGCAGGTAGCCTTGTAAATACTTTATTATTATTATTTGACACCTCCAGGGAGTCCAAAGACTCATCCAGGGAGAGTGTGCCAACAGCATCGAACGAATTTCCCCTTCCAACTACTAACCATGCTCAAACTTACTTAATTGAGCCATTAGTAGCAGAGGCTCTACCAGTCGACCAACCTTTGCAGGCATACTTCTCATACAAACTTTTTGCATATGCTTATGTATAGGATTGAAACAAAAGTATAATTTGACTGTTATAATTTACTTGATGACCAAGTGAAAAAAAATTTCTACAATTATATATTGTCACTCTTTCTCTGTTCCAATGCTCAACATGCTTCATTCCTGGAACAGTTCTTCCTAATTACTTATTCTCGTGAATATTCAGCAGTCTGTATGTGGCCTGATTGCATTTTTGTTTTGTCATATCTACAATAATCTTAGTATGACCATAGCCATCTATTTTTCCCTTATTGCTTCACCTCCTGGAGTAGCTACACCAATATAGAAATGCTGCATTCTGTTTGCAATGGCCAAAAACAAAAGTTTACTTTGCAACAATGGATTGATTGTAGACTCATCTACCAATACCTTATTCAAATTCTCCCTAAAGTCACCACATTAGAGATTTCTATAGACTCTTGCAAAGAAGATATAACATATACTCATTGAACTGAAAGACAGGCTGGCCTGGTTGGCTGAGTGGTTAGCATATCCGTTCTCCAAACAACAGGTCATGGGCTCGACTGCTGTTGTGGGCATGGATGGTTGTGATTGTCTTACCTTGTGTTCTGCTATATCAAAAGTTATAGCGCAGTTATGACTTTTGTTGGCCTTGCACCATTAAATTCATCATCTCACTTTGCCTTGAATACAGTGCTAGAGTCTAATCTTTAAAGGTATCTGTGGCATGATTATAAATGACAGTACAAAATATCTGCACTTTCATTTCATTAAAGTTAATTACTGTGGTTATTGCATAATTTATTATTTATAGTGCTAGTACTCATTATCCACTGGCAATGCATTCACTTTTTTCTTTTTTTTTTTTTACATTTGGTTCTGTGGGCAGGCTAGGGATTTTTTTTTTTCTATTTTTCTATTTTTTTTTCTTTTTGATTTTTTATTTATTTTTTTAAGTTTGGAAATCCTGCTCTAGAGACCAAACACAGAACTATTGCAAGCCACCACTTCAGGCCTCCAATAAGCAGGGTGGTGATCTCACACTGGGCAATGACATTCATCTCCCACCTAAAGTCAATCACAAACATCCATGCCAATGGCAGGATTTGAACCCACATCCTGTTGGTTGGAGAGCTGGTATACTAACCACTTGGCCAACCAGACTGGCTACCAAGCAAAAAATCTCCTTTTCACCTCTTTACTCACATGATCTTTGTATGGTTTCCAGGGATGACCTCTCATTCTTCCTATACAATAATTCTTCTGTATCAATTTAATAGGCTTCTCTCACCAACTTATACATCTCAATCATATTATCCCCCTTTGCCTATTTGCCAATTTCTGAAGACCATTTCCTCAATTTATCCTCATGTTCAATATTCCAGAATCCTGAGTTTGTTATTCACCTCTGAACTCTCTCTCCAATGTTTCCTTATCACCAGTATAGCCAGGTGACCAGATCTGTGCTGAGAAATAAATGAGGCTTAATTAGCACTTTATTATTATTATTATTACCACCCCAAGACCCTATGGAGTCAAAGACTCATCAAGGTGGTCCTTTTATCACACACACACACAGCTCATCATACCTTGTTTTAAACACATTCAAACTCTTTGCAGACACCACATTCTCAGGCGAGGCATTCCAATCATTCACAACTCTGCACCAAAAAATCCTGCCTCGCACACCCTCTTTATACAGCTTCCAGGGATGACCTGTGGTTCTCCCCTGATCTCCCACTATTCTCTGTAAAACTTCTCCAGCATTGATCCTATAACAGCCCCTTACCAAATTGTATCATATCTCCCCTCTTCCTCCTGTCTACCAGACTCTTCAAATTACATTTTCTCAATCTTTCCTCATACTTGACATTCCAGAGGTCAGAAACTACCTTAATCAGTCTCCTTTGGACCCTTTCCAACATTTCTTCCTTCTGAAAACCCGGCAACCATATCTGGGCACAATAGTCCATGTGTGGCCTAATCAAAGCCTTATACAATGGAACAAGAATCTCCCTACTTCTACACGTCAGTGTCCTCCACATCATTCCCAGAAGCCTTTGTGTTTTCTTCACAATTTTGGCGATGTGTCCCCTAAATTTTAGATCCTTATCCACTATCACTCCCAGATCTCTTATTTCCTCTACCTCCAACAATATATTCTCACCAAGCATAAATTCTACATCCCATCTTTGTTTTCCAAATTTTAAAACCTTACATTTTGCAACATTGAATTCATATCCTCATTTCCGTGCCCAATCACTCAATCTATCCAAGTCTTGCAAGGCCACAACATCTTCACTACAATTTATGGTTCGTTCCAACTTTGCATCATCTGCAAACAACTGAATATCTCCATCCAAATCTTCGCCAATATCATTAATATACAAGTTAAATAGTAATGGCCCTGAAACAGACCCCTTGAGGCACTCCACTAGTGACTTTCCTTTTCCTGGATATCACACTCCCATACACAACTTGTTGATACCTATCAGATAGCCAGTCTCCAATCCAATGCACTAATCTAATATCCAACCCCATCTGCTCTAGTTTGACTGTCAACTTATCATGAGGTTCTCTATCAAAACTTTTGTGAAATCCAAGTATATTGCTGTGTATCCTTCTCCTCTGTCCAAGGAAGCAGTCACTTTATTGTAATAAGTAAGTAGATTACTAAAACACGACCTCCCTTTAGCAAATCCATGCTGTCTATCAAAGATTATACCATTGTTGTCAACCCAACTCTGGATCCTAGTTCTCACAAGCTTCTCCAACAACTTAACCACAATACCCGACACACAGATAGGCCTATAGTTTGATGCTTGAGTTCGATCACCTCCTTTATGAAGTGGCACAATCTTGCCCTACTTCCACTCCTTAGGAACTTGACTGAGTGCAAGACTCATATTAAAAAATATGTCAAGGCAGGTGTCAACTTCCTGACACATTCTTTCAGAATACGTGGTGATATATTATCAAGTCCCACAGCCTTATTAACATTTAGTTTACTCAACTCCCCATACACCTGTTGTTCACCTACAATCAGTCTCTCCTCCCCATCATCAACTGCTCTCAATCCCTCTATGAAGTCACATTCACGAGATTGAAAGATCTTTATGAACTGTTCATTAAGTATCTCCACCACACATTTTGCATCAGCTGTCTTTATACCATTTCCTCCAATCAATGTCATCCTTCCATAATCATTCTTTCTTTTGCTGGCTACATATCGAAAGAACTCCCTTAGGATTCTTTTTGGCTTCATTAGCCAACTGCTGTTCATACCTCTGTTTAGCTATCCTCACCAACCAAGTCACCCTCGTTGCTTGGTCTTTGTAGACCTCATGGAATTGGTTATTTCCACTTCTCTTATGCTGCCTCCACAATGCCCTTTTTCTCTGTATCGCATGCTTAATCTCTTTATTCATCCATCTCGCATCTACCTTATTTAACCTTCTCACCCTTGGAATACATTTAGACATTGCATCTACCTTATTTAACCTTCTCACCCTTGGAATACATTTAGACATTGCATCTACCTTATTTAACCTTCTCACCCTTGGAATACATTTAGACATTGCATCTACTTAACAGTTCTTGAAAATCCCCCAAGCTGCATTGATCTCTTTTTCAGCTAACTCCTCATTCCACACTACACCCGCAAGCTGTCTCCTGAACTCTTCATAATCACCCCCCCCCCCTTGTAGTTCCACATATGCCCTTTTCTCACAGAGGTCCTCTCACTGCTGGCAACCACCCAGGTAATCACCTCATAGTCACTCTCACCAATTGGTGAATGATTTGACACCTCATTTATAATTACATCCTCTGATGAGATGACCAAATCCAAGATCCTCAATCCTCATGTGCCCTCTGTTACATACTGTCTGAGGTAGTTATCCTTCAAAAACTCAAGAAACTCATTTTCTTTACTTTTGGTTGCTATCTCATCATTCCATATTGCCATAATTAAAATCACCCATAATGATCACCCTTTTCTTATTTACTTGACTAATTTGATTGTGCATTTCATTATCACCACTGTCCATATTACCTGGTCTATAACAACATCCCACCAAGTATTTGATTCCATTCAACTCTATCTCACACCATACTGCCTCAAAACCACTGGCACTGTTTCCCTCTTGCATCTCTTCTTTATATGGACATAACTCTTTCTCTATCATCAATAGCACTCCCCCTCCCTTTTTTTCCCCTTCTGTCCTCACGAAACACATCATACCCTTCCATCTCTTTGGTTGGAAGAGGATGACATCCTGTCAGGATGTCATCCTCTTCCAACCGTGTCTCACTTATTCTGACAATTTTTGGGTGAACAGAAGCAATTAGTGCAACCATTTCATCTGCCTTGTTTCTTATACTTCTAGCTTTTGTATACATACACAACAGCTCATTTCTGCATCTACAGCTAGTTCCACTGATGCCACTCATTCGATGTGATCTCTTCATGCTCAACTGGGGCCATTTCCCTTTCTGTTTCTTCATTTTAAAACCCTTTTCAATTCCAACCGTTTCCTCTTGATCCCTGATCATTCCATTCCTTTCCTGCCTACACATGCTCACCTCCTCTTAGAGCATCCACCTTTCTCATGCTGTGCACCCCTGTCCACCCTGAACCTCCCCGTTTCCCTGCTCCTCTTGCACAGCCATGCTCTCATTTTCTATACTCATACCACTCACTTCCCCATTCATAACCACCTCTTCAGTCTCTCCTGTCTTACTCTCCCGCTCTTCCACATCACTTCCCACTCAATCTGATTCATTCTCTCTATTCACTTCTCTACCTTCCAGTAGCAGTCTCTCCAAGTGACTCACACCATAACTACTCAAATGCAGTCCATCACTTCCATACAGCTCACTTCGTCCCTCAAACTCATTCCACACATTAACAAACTGTACTCCTATCTTTTCACACATTTCAGCCAGCATATCATTCATAATCCTTGCTCTCCACCTCATTTCACCACAGTCATACCGAGGCAACACACTAACTACCCTTCCTGTCACACTATTCTCTTTTATCCTTCTAAGCCTCCTGATATCCATTCTGACACACTCTTTGTCCTCTCTCAAATTATTCGTACCTATTAATATTATTAACTTTTTTGCTCGCTCCTGCCTCATATCCAATGCTTCAGTCACTCTACTTATTTTAGCGCCTGGAAAACATACCTTGTGCATTTTATCCTCCAGCACACCTTTAATAATGGAGTCGCCATACAACGCCACTTGCTCATCTTTCATTAACTCTTTCATGCCATCATTATTTATTTTAATAGTTTTTACCTCAATTTTCTTAATTTCATTCTGCATCCATTTAATTTCTTGCCTCATCCAATCCATTTCAACTTCCGAATCTCGCGACACATTATCATTCAATCTTTCTAACTTTCTAACTCTCGACCCCCTCTTCTCACTTTCACTCTCATTCATCCTTCTTTGTTTCCATACTTTCGGTCCAACTTTCGCTATCATTCTCCCATTTTCACACTCATTCATCTTTCTTTGTTTCTGTACTTTCAGTCCAAAATGCATCGAACTTTCGCTATCATCCATTCTTTCGAATTTTTTCACTTTCGATTTCTGCGTCACACCATTTCTAGTTTCATTTGTTCTCTCAATTCCACCACTCTCACCTCACTTTCATCCCTTTTAACATCCGTTATGGTTAAAAATCGCTCTTTTTCTTTTTTACTGATTTTTTAACATTTTTTCGCCTCTCTTTCTCACCATCCTTCTCTTCCAAATGTGCACTCATTTTCCCGGTGACAATTTCGCTACTAACTCTTTCTGTCATCAATTTCATATTTGCATTCATCAATTCCGTGTTCAGGTCACACTTTGCACACACCCTCTTTCCATCCTCACCAAATATCCACAAATCATTTATGTAATCGAAATAATACATATAACAGACCTCACACTTAACGAAACGACTGAAATCTAAATTAAAGTCATGGAATGACAATGCCGCCGCCATTTTTTGCAGGTTACTAAGTCTAATAATAACGATTTCATAATTAAGTTTTGGCAAAAAAAAATCCCCTACACTAATAAAACCGGTAGCGCACAACGTTTACAGCCTCTCTTACTCAAACAATTACGCATATATATTTAATTATTCCTAGAAAACTTATCTCAATCAGGAGCTCTTCTTATACATGTCACTGCGCTTGATTCACGAGCACCCTCTCACTTTATACAATTGAACTATCACTTTCTTATTTGAAATGTCAGTGTTTTTCACATTATAGCAGCACTTTTTTTGGGTAATCCTTATAGCTTTTGCAATGTGTACCCCGAACTTCAGTTCCTATCCGCCAAGGTACCCCAGATCCCTTGCCTTCTGCCTGAAGCAAAGTTCTTCCAGTGTGGTAGGAGGAAACTTTATCAGTGTGATGAGAGGAAACTTAATGTGAGCTGTTTAAACTGGAGTTGAGCTAGCTGATCTCATACAGAAGTAGCAGAGTTTTTTCTGCTAGAAATTCTGATTTTTCATCCTGCATATAGGCAAATCAGCCATGGGGAACACACAACTTACAGACAAAAAATACTGTTGTTGGTATTAGTGGATGGTAGGTGCTATTGTGTGTTGATGGTAGTAGTTGGAAGATTAAGTAGGGGAGATGGTGAGTTGTGTATAGTGGAGAAAAGTGCCTTTCTGCGATGAGTCCTTGGAGGCGTCACATAATAATAATCTTCTCTAGCCAAACAGCATAAGTTTACACTGAGCAACATCGAAACCATATCCCCATTCTTTAGACTAAAGCAGCAACTTATTCAAATCTGCTTGTAACCACAACACATCAGAACTTCCTGACACTGCTCTTAATAATTTATCATCAGAAAACAACTGAATATTTTATTTAACACCATGAATTATTTCATTGATATATGATTAAACAACAGTGATCCCAGAACAGAACCACTCATCACCTTCCTTTTTCAGGAGATTGCATATCCATGCACAACTTGCTGGCTCTTGTTAGTTGACCATCCCTGTAACCAAGCTACCAAATGACTCTATTCCCATCCTGCTCAGTTTCAAAAGTAGCTTATCATGCAGTATTCATTATATCAAATGTTTTAGCAAAAATTCAAGTAAATAACTGTATAAGCATCTCCTCTGTCTTATACACTTTCTATTCCTATTATAAAGTGTAACCAAGTTACTAAAGCATGACTTCTCCTTAATAAACCCATGCTTCTCTCGAAAGATTTGTATTCTCTCACTAACCAGCCTCTCTAATACCTTCACTACCCACTTAATGTACACATTGGTCTGTAGTTTGACTGACTTGGATTGTTGTTTATACATTGGCACTAATTTTTTTTTCTTTACCCTCTTCTGGGATTGTTTCTGTTGCCAAAGATTTGTTGAACAACCAAGTAAAGAGCATTGCCAACTATTTTGCATGTTCCCATAATATACATGGTGATATCCCATCCAGTCCCACAATTTTATTATTGTTGTTATTATTATTACGTGACACCTCCAGGGAGTCCAGGGACTCATCTTGAGAGGACCCTCTACTCTACTTTGCCTAATACATCTCATCCTCTCCACTACTACTTAATTCTCCTACTACAACACTGCTATCAACCGTATCTATTGCCCATCATCACCAACAACAGTATTTTTTGTCTGTAAATTGCATATGTTCTGAAGGCCGATGTGTCCATACACAGGATGAAAAACCTGAGTTTCCAGAAGAAAAAACCCTGCTACCTCTGCTAACTCACCTTCAATTGAAAAAGCCCATATAAGGATTGCCCTCGTCATGAAAGAATTGAACCCAGGTCTTTTCTAATTAATGGGTGCGATGTTCTGATGTTCTTCCAATTGTGCTACAGAGGCACAACAATAAGGTTATTTAATATTCTAAACACTGCCCATTCTTGAACTATTAGTCTTCTGTCCTCCTTTCTATTGCTCTCAACACTACTCTTAGCTTCCCCCAAAAAAACATGAAATAACTAATGAGATGCTCATTGAACATTTCCACTATATCTTCAACATATGTGATTTGTGTTCCACCTGCAGCAAACTGCTTTTCATATGCACTCTTTCTTCTACTACCAACATAACTATAGAATTCTCTATAGTTATGTTGCTGTACTGATTTAGCCAGTCTGTCTCCTTTCATATGCCAATTTCTTTCATTACTAGACTTGTGATCTTCCTAGTCTGTACCTTATACTCCTCATGCTGTTGATGCCCTATTCGTTATATCTTCATATAACATCCTCATTCTCAAAATCAATATGCATTGTAATCAAGCAGAAAAATCTTTCAGCCAGTTTTTAATAATAAGGTGATACATCTTATTTCTACTAATATATGGAAAATATAACATTTCTAAGGCAATTGATGTAAAGTCAACATCCTCTACATACCAGCAAGCTAGTTGAAGTTACTTTATGCTTATGTTTGGATATAATATTAAAACAACAATATAATTTGTGAAGTATAATGCACATTGTAGCCAAGTGTAAAAACTTTCCATAACCATCTTATATATTAGCGTGTGGCTAATTTCTCTCTTAATCCATATAAATTTTATTTAGTTGACTCCCTACTGTACCAAGTTATTCTGATATCTATTTCCATATATAATTTGCCATTTTCACTAAAAAATGTGCTTAAATAGTCGAAATGTTTTACTTGTTTTATATTTTCCCCTTCCAGGATGCAGCTGATGTTTCTATTCCTGCCAGTTACATTTTTGGTGATTTTTCATACCAAATTTATCATGGCTATTATTCAATTTAGTGAAGGAATCCTGTATACTTGTACTGGATTTATTTAGGAGAATAACATCATCTGCATAAAGTAAAGAGCTGAGATTAACATCTCCAGTTTTGATATCAGGAATAACGCTACATTCCTTCATAATTTGATCTAGGTAATGATGAATTACTAGTGTTCACCCTTGTCTTGTACTTTTTTTCAACAAACCATGTTCCTGTACTACCAACTTAAAACTAAATGTGGACTGAGTATTGCTCTGTGTAATTTCCCATCTACTCCATATATTATTATTATTATTTGTCACCTCCAGGGAATCCAAAGACTCATCGAGGGAGAGCATCTATTCTACAACTCTGCTTCCACCACTCACAATTCACCAACTGACCTACACACGCCATCTACCACCACCGACCACCACCACTAGTATTTCCACAGACAATCACAAACATCCATGCCCACGGGAGGATTCGAACCTGCAGCCTCTTGACTGGAGAATGGACACGCTAACCACTTGGCCAGCCAAGCTGGCAAAATAATTAATGCCAGCAGCACCCAGGGTTCCCAGGCGGTCACCTTCCCAAGTACTAATTTGGCTCAGGTTTGCTTAACTTCAGTGATCAGACGAAAACTGGTGCTTTCAAACCGATCTGACCACTGACTTCAACAGCTTTATTTTTAGACAGAGAAATTAGCCAAAACTTAAAGGCTATATTCTCAGGATTTATCATCTGTTTGTCTTAAATTGAAAATCTGATCTCTTGTTTGTCTTAAATTGAAAATCTGATCTCTTGTTTGGCATAAACTCAACTTCTCCAAGTTAAGCTGAGCCACTGTACTAACATACTACAGTTTTATAATAAATTTAGTTTAATCCTTTATACAAGTGTTAGCAAACAAACTTTATTAACACAACTTGCAGACATGTATAATGCTATGCATTAAGGGAAGGGCCACTACCCAGACCGGTTTCGACCTTTATTGAGGTCTCGCCAGTTGGAAGCAGACCCAGAAGTGGTGATACTAAAGCAGAAGCAATTGGAGAGGTTATATTTACCTATATGAGTTGCTAAAAGTTGCACCACCTTATTATTAAATTATTCTGGATTCAGAGAAAGAAGTTGAAAGTTTATTTTCCACTTGGTTAGACTATAATAAATTTAGTTTAATCCTTTATCCAAGTGTTAGCAAACAAAGTTTGCACTTGAAGTGTTTTTTTCAGGACAGAGGCAACTCGTGGTAAAGGTGGACTTCAGGCACATATTTGTTTGCTAACACTTGGATAAAGGATCAAACTAAATTTATTATAGTCTAACCAAGTGGAAAATAAACTTTCAACTTCTTTCTCTGAATCCAGAATAATTTAATAATAAGGTGGTGCAACTTTTAGCAACTTGTATAGGTAAATATGACCTCTCCATTACTTCTGCCTTAGTATCACCACTTCTGGGTCTGCCTCCCACTGACGAGACCTCAATAAAGGTCGAAACTGGTCTGGGTAGTGGCCCTTCCTTTGATGCATAGCATTATTTTCAAAAAATATTTAGTGGATGCAATGTCTAAATGTATACCACGGGTGAGAAGGTTAAATAAGTTAGGTGTGAGATGGATGAATAAAGAGATTAAGCATGCAATACAGAGAAAAAGGGCATTGTGGAGGCAGCATAAGAGAAGTGGAAGTAACCAATTTCATGAGTTCTACAAAGACCAGGCAAGGAGAGTGACTTGGTTGGTGAGAGTAGCTAAAGAGAGGTATGAACAGCAGTTAGCTAATGAAGCTAAAAAGAATCCTAGGGAGTTCTTTCGATATGTAGCCAGCAAAAGAAAGAATGATTATGGAAGGATGACATTGATTGGAGGAAATGGTATAAAGACAGCTGTTGCAGAATGTGTGGTGGAGATACTTAATGAGCAGTTCATAAAGATCTTTCAATCTTGTGAATGTGACTTCATGGAGAGATTAAGAGCAGTTGATGATGGGGAGGAGAGACTGACTGTAAGTGAGCAAGAGGTGTTTGGGGAGTTGAGTAAACTAGATGTAAATAAGGCTGTGGGACTTGATAATATATCACTGCGTATTCTGAAGGAATGTGCCAGAGAGTTGACACCTGCCTTGACATATTTTTTTAATACGAGTCTTGCACTTGGTCAAGTCCCTAAAGAGTGGAAGGAGGGCAAGATTGTGCCACTTCATAAAGGAGGTGATCGAACTCAAGCATCAGACTATAGGCCTATCTGTGTGTCAGGTGTTGTGGTTAAGTTGTTGGAGAAGCTTGTGAGAACTAGGATCCAGAGTTGGGTTGACAACAATGGTATAATCTTTGATGGACAGCATGGATTTGCTAAAGGGAGGTCGTGTTTTAGTAATCTACTTACTTATTACAATAAAGTGACTGCTTCCTTGGACAGAGGAGAAGGATACACAGTAATATACTTGGATTTTGCAAAAGCTTTTGATAGAGTACCTCATGATAAGCTGACAGTCAAACTAGAGCAGATGGGGTTGGATATTAGATTAGTGCATTGGATTGGAGACTGGCTATCTGATAGGTATCAACAAGTTGTGTATGGGGGTGCAATATCCAGGAAAAGGAAAGTCACTAGTGGAGTGCCTCAGGGATCTGTTTTAGGGCCATTACTATTTAACTTGTATATTAATGATATTGGCGAAGATTTGGATGGAGATATTCAGTTGTTTGCAGATGATGCAAAGTTGGGACGAACCATAAAGAGTAGTGAAGATGTTGTGGCCTTGCAAGAAGACTTGAATAAATTGAGTGATTGGGCAAGCAAATGGGGATGTGAGTTCAATGTTGCAAAATGTAAGGTTTTAAAATTTGGAAAACAAAGATGGGATGCAGAATTTATGCTTGGTGAGAATATATTGTTGGAAGTAGAGGAAATAAGAGATCTGGGAGTGATAGTGGATAAGGATCTAAAATTTAGGGGACACATCGCCAAAATTGTGAAGACAACACAAAGACTTCTGGGAATGATGAGGAGGACACTGACGTGTAGAAGTAGGGAGATTCTTGTTCCATTGTATAAGGCTTTGATTAGGCCACACATGGACTATTGTGCCCAGATTTGGTCACCTGATTTTCAGAAGGATGAAGAGATGTTGGAAAGGGTCCAAAGGCAACTGACTAAGGTAGTTTCTGACCTCTGGAATGTCGAGTATGAGGAAAGATTGAAAAGATGTAATTTGCAGAGTCTAGTGGAGAGAAGGAAGAGGGGAGATATGATAGAGACCTACAAGTTGGTAAGGGGTTGTTATAGGATCAATGGTGGAGAAGTTCTACAGAGAATAGTGGGAGATCAGGGGAGAACCAGAGGTCATACCTGGAAACTGTATAAAGAGGGTGTGAGTAGGGCAGTGAGAGGCAGGTTTTTTTCGTGCAGAGTTGTGAATGATTGGAATGCCTTGCCTGAGAGTGTGGTGTCTGCAAGGAGTTTGAATGTGTTTAAGACCCGGTATGATGAGATGTGTGTGAGATAAAAGGACCTCCTAGATGAGTCTTTGACTCCATGAGGTCTTGTTTAATAATAATAATAATAATAATAATAATAATTATACATGTCCGCAAGGAGATGTGCTTTGCATTATGGGAGATACTGGGACAGGAGTGATGAGCGATTGGTCCACCTTTACCACGAGTTGCCTCAGTCCTGAAGTATCTTCAGGCACAAACTTTGTTTGCTAACACTTGGATAAAGTGTTAGCAAACAAAGCAAACAAATAAATTTATAGTTAGACTATAAATTTATTATAGTCTAACTAAGTGGAAAATAAACTTTCAACATGCTACAATTTTATAACATTTCATGAGTTGGAGTTACATTAAAAAAAAAAGTATGTGTGCATAAATCATACCCGGAATATTCAGGTGAGAATTTCCTCTGTAATTCTTACATTGTTCTATTCATTTCTTAATAGATTGGTGCTATGAGAGCTCCAATAATATGGAATTTTTGTTTTGTTGGAAGTTTTTTCCCCACTTGGTTAGACTATAATTAATTTATTTTTTTTTAAATAACGAAACCTGTGGTGAGATCATAATTAAAAGAAACACACATATTAACCACAGTGAAAATTATTTAATTGTAAATATTTCATCCTAAGTATCTTAGGACATCATCAGTACAGTAGTTTAAACAATAATAGGAATAACAAACAGTTAGGGTGCATGATTACATTAGAATCTCATCGAACTTGCTTAAAGTGTTACAGAAGTTAAAAAACAAACAAACAAACTAATAATAATTATTTTACACAATTTTGTATGACAATTTCCCATACGTTAGGAATAGTAAGAACGTCGTTGAGGTTTAAATTTGGTCTGTGTAGTAGGGCCTCAGAACTTTCTTTATATAAATGTTCATGTTTATATAAAGATCTATGTAAAAGTTTAGACTTTTCCCAATGGATCCTATGGCATGGATTTTCAATTCCATGTTGAGAGAGGCCAGATTTCTGCGGTTTAAAAAGATGAATGTGGTCTTGATGTTCTGAGATGCGTTTCTGAACAGACCTACCTGTCTGTCCAAAGTAAGACAATTTGCATGAGCATGGAATCTCATAAACGCCAGGCAACATCAAAGGTGAGGAGAAGGTAACAAGTTGTAAATTTGGTTGATAGGTTTGTAAGTAGTGGCAAAATTGTATTTCTTCATAATTTTAGAAAGACGTTCGGAGATGCCTTTGACATAAGGTATGGTAATCCTGTGGACTTCTTGTCTGGTTTGATGTGTGGGAAAGTGACTGATGATTTTTTGAGTTGTTTTAGGATTATATCCATTTAGGATGACTGTATTTTTGGTTACTTCTAATTCTTGGTTTAGAGATTCTTCAGAGGAACAGAATTTGTGTGCTCTGGAAACTAGTGATTTAATAATGCCATATTTCTGAGATGGATGATGAGCAGAAGAATTGTGAATGTAGCGATCTGAGAATGTAGGCTTGCGAAAGACAAACGTGGCGATGGAACCGTCTTCTTTTCTTTGGATGTGTAAATCCAAAAAAGAGATACCCTGTGGAGATTCTTTTTCTAACGTAAAGTTGATGCGATGATGAAGAAGGTTAATTTTATCTAGAAACAGTTGTAATTCAGGTTCGGGATGATTCCAGACTGCAAATACGTCATCGACATATCTTAGCCAACTTTTTTGTTTGGGTTCAAAAGTGAATAGTTTTTCCTCAAGGTGTTCTAGAAACAAATTTGCTAGGTTTGGTGATAAAGGAGATCCCATTGCTGTTCTTTCCTCTTGCTTGTAAATTTGACCTTTCCAGGTGAAGTAACCTGATGCAATAACAAACTTGAACAATTCAACTATATCAGACAGAAATTTTTGAGTTAGTAATTCTACTGTTTCTTTATGGGGAATGTTCGTGAAGAGGGAGACAATGTCGAGGCTGACTAACAAGTCAGTTTTTGACAGTTGAATGTCTTTCATTTTTGTGTGAAACTCTGTAGAATTTTTGATTGAAGAGACTGACTGGCCTATGCGAGGATGGAGAAGGTTAGATAAGAATCTTGATAACTTGTAAGTTGGACTGCTGATACAGTCTACGACGGGTCTGAGTGGAACATTAGTTTTGTGTAGCTTAGGTAAGCCATAAATTCTAGGTCTTGCATGGTATGTCTTAAGTTTTTTGATTGTTTCTTCATCTAAGGAGGAAATTTCATTAAGTAGCTTATTTAATTTTCTGAGTTGATGTTTTGTAGGATCTTTTTTTTTTTAACTTCTGTAACACATTACGCACGTTTAATGAGATTCTATTGTAATCATGCGCCCTAACTGTATCTTATTCCTATTATTGTTTAAATTATTGTACTGATGATGTCTAGGATGAAATATTTACAATTAAATAATTTTCACTGTGGTTAATACGTGTGTTTCTTTTAATTATAATTAATTTAGTTTAATCCTTTATCCAAGTGTAAGCAAACAAAGTTTGCACTTGAAGTGTCTTCAGGACAGAGGCACTCATGGTAAAGGTGGACCAAGCTCTTATCGCTACTTGTCTTAGTATCTCCCATAATGCAAAGCCCATCTCCTTGCAGACATGTATAATGCTACGCATTAAGGGAAGGGCCACTAGACTGGTTTTGATCTTTATTGAGGTCTCGTCAGTGGTAGCTACACGAGAGCTTGGTCCACCTTTACCACTAGTTTACACCTTTACCAAGTGTAAGCAAACAAAGTTTGCTTACACTTGGATAAAGGATTAAACTAAATTTATTATAATATGGAATTTGATCTTCTGACCAGCATTCTTTATTATTCAGTGCAACCACTGTAAAACGTTTTTGCCACCGTTAAGTTGGATATCATCTACTTGAAAGTATGTAGGTATGCAGTTGCAATAGTAGTGATATATTAAAATCCCATCAATAATTCTTAAAAAAACATGCCGATATTCTCTGTTTGAAAATTATGGAACCTAAGCAGAAAATTATATAGATATTATGCCTCTTTTATAAGACTTTGATAAGACCACACCTGGATTGCTGTGCGTAGATTTGGTCTCCCGGCTTCCAAGGGGATAAAGAAGTGGAAAGTTTTGCAAAGAAGTGTTACAATGATTATATCCAGATTATGGGATTTAGATTATGAGGACAGATTGTAAGTATGTGGATTGCAGACTCTGGTTAACAGGAGAACGAGGGGTGATATGATAGAGGTCTATAAACTTTTGAATAGGTGTTATAGCATTTCAAATGATGAAAAATTCCTTATATGGAAGGCGCGTAGAGAACATGGGGGGGGGGCATCCATGGAAGTTAAGGTTGTTCTCGGTCAAGAAAGGGGTAAGAGCTAGGTTTTTCTCCCTGAGAAGCAGTGAGTGAGTGGAATACTTTGCCCATAGGAGTAGTGAGTGCATCTAGTGTAAATGAATTTAAGGGAAGGTATGATAGCTGGGTTGGGTAATTTACAGCCTCCCTTGATGAGTCCTTGACTCCCTGGAGGTCTCAGATAATAATAATAATAATTATTATTATTATTGTTGTTGTTAAGGAGCTTTGGTAGCTCAGTCAGTATAGACAAAGTCCTTTGGTCAGAAATACCTGTGCTTGACACCCATCTCCAAGATGTGAGGAAACTTATCTAGTCTCATTTGGCTAAAGGCGAGTTAGCCAGTCTTGTATTGAGGTAGAGGCTTTTTTCACCTGGAAGCTTAGGTCTTTCATTCCTCAGAACAGGCATACCAGCCTAGTGAACACAAATGGATTTACAGTCATGAATACTTACAACAATGTGGAAGAGATAGGGTCCTCACCACATTATCCTTAGGTTCATAGTCAACCATGAGTCATATCATGGTAGTCAACCTCCTGTACGTAGATGACACATGATGATTATTATAATTAAGAGAGATCTCCAGGGAGTCAATGACTTATCAAGGTAGACCACATACCATACACACCAGCTATCATACTTGTTCTTGAATTCATTCACACTGCTTGCACACACAACATCCAATGGCAATCCATTTCAATCACGTATCACTATGAGAGAAAAATGTAGATCTCACCACTTTCTTGGTGGCATTCATTCTCAGCTTCCAAAGATACCCTTGCATCCTTTCCCCACCTTCCATGAAAAATTTCACCAACTGAAATTCTGTATGATCCCTTCAGAAGTCTGTAAGTCACAATCACATCACCCCTGTTTCTCCTGTCTGTAGTCTACAAATTCTCATTCAGTCTTCATAATCCATATTCTACAAACCTGATATCATTTTAACACCTTTTCATTGCACTCTCTCTCTACTGTACCAGAATCATAACGGAAACAAGGAGACCAGACTTGCACACAATAGTCCAAATGAGGACTTATATCAAGGTTTTGTAAAGAGGCAAAATGACATTCATATCTTTACATGTCAAAGTTCATTTCAGCATCGTAATTATCTTTTGAGTTGCATTTACAATTTTTGCTACATGGCCCATGAATTTCATCCTCCTGTCTACTAAAATTCTCCAAGATCCCTAGCCTAATCAATTTATTCTAGCATGATCCCACCAATATAATATGACATTGGATATCTACTCACACCAAAGTGCATGACCTTACATTTATTAACATTGAACTGATAGCTATTTTATTATACCCACAATTCCAGCCTATTCAAATCATTCTATAAATGCTGCATATCAGATTACTTTACCTATCTTTGCATCATCAGCAAATAGCTGTATGTCATCTGTCAAATCCTTCCTAATATCATTAATGTACAGATTAAATAATAGTGGACCAAGGAGCAATCCTTTTAGTACACCACTGGTTACCTTATATTTTGTAGACTCACATCTCCTGTATACTCTGATATGCGAGTATCAGAGTGTACAGGATCTGATACAGAGTATCTGATATCTGTCTCAGTCATCCTCTTATCCATGCTAATATTTTATAATCCAAACCCATATTCTCCAATTTATGCAACAGTCTTCCATACTGTATTCTATCAAAAACCTTAGCAAAACCAAAAGTATCATGGTGTATCCATTCCCCATGTCTAACTCAGTAATAACATTATTATTATATATGTGAGCAAGTTGCTAAAACATGACCAACCCTTAGTAAACCCATGTAGTTCATTACAAAATAGAGATTCTGTGTCCACCCATTTTTGAATGCAAGCCCTAACCAACTTTTCCAAAATCTTCACCACCACCACCACCACTCCTGAGATGCTGATTGGTCAATAGTTGGATACATTCCATACAATTTTTATTACCATACATTCTTTCCACTCCTGCAGAAAGAATAGCCAGTTCACATGAACACTCTTTTAGCATCTGCCCTGTATCCCATCAGCTCTATTGCTGAATTTTTATTCACTTTGTGCAACAGCTCTTATACTTCCTCCTTATTCACCTAAGTTTCTTCATCCAGTGAAGAGGTAGCAGTGAACTCAATGTTGCATTCACCAGGTCGATAGCTCTTAGCAAAATGGATACTCATTAGTTGAAGAACCTCTTCTGCATCTGTCACCATCACACTATTTGCATTTATTAGTTATTCTTTCATATTCATTCTTTCTTTTACCTCCAGTAGCTTGGAATTCTTTGGGATTATCTTTATCTTGCAGAGCCAGTTTCCTTTTCATGCTGAGACTTTGCTTTCCATGCAACAATTTTCACTCGTCTGACCTGCTGCTTAAAACATTCATAACGGATGTCATCCTTATGCACACAGTATTCCTTCCACATCACCCTTTTCTTACAAATCTCTTTCTTGATAAGATTACACATAAATTTGACTCCTATCATATTTATTCTTTGAACTCTCAGGACACATTCTGATATTGCATCATTTAAGTATTTTTAAAATACTTCCCATGCACTATCAATATTCTTCCCATCCAGCAACCAGTACTATTGTGCTGAACTCTGTATACTCCTTGGTTGGTCATAATTTCCTGCTTTTTTAGTTCAGCTTGTAACCTTTCCATAAATTTAGTCATTTCCAAAGTGAGTATTGCATGATCACTGTCACTAACCGAAGGCATGAAACATCCTCTGACACTATAATCAAATCTAACTGACCTTGAGTTCTTTCTATCAGATGATGCTTGAGAAAGTTGTCTCGCACTAGCTGTAAATTCAGTTTCATTCTTCTCATGAGATTTTACTGTTACCCATTCAATGTTTGGATGATTAAAGCGATCCACCAGGTCTTTAGCAACCCCAATATTATTTGATCTCGTTAGATTCCACCTTGCACCAAATGGTTTCAAAGTCACTGCCACATGAAAAACTGTTAATAGTATTACAATCATAGTTCCCAACACTAACTGAATTAAAGTCATCAGATACCTTTAGCAACACATCCTCCCCCCCTCTCCTATCCTGTCTGTCCCTCCTAAAAATACTGTATCCTTTACACCGAATATTATTATTATTACAGACAACTCCAAGGAGTCAACATACTCATCAAGGGAGACCCTAACATTATGTCAAGAACAACTATTTGATATTCACACAGTATCTATCATACCTCGCCTTGAACTCATTCACAGTCATGTCACCCACAACATACTCTGGCAGCTTATTCCACTCATTCACCACTCTCCAAGTAAAAAACCTAGCTCTAACACCCTTGTTAACCACACTCTTGCCCAGCTTCCATGTATGGCCCCTAGTCCTCCCACCACAAGTCCTATTCTCAAAAATATCTTCTGAATTAATCTTATAAACTCCCTTCAGTAATTTGAATGTCTCAATCATACCCCTTTTCCGCCTATCAACCAATTTCTGCAACCCACAAATCTTCAACCTGTTCTTATAAGGTTCATTCCATAGACCTGCCGTCATCTTGGTCACTCGTCTCTGGATTCTCTCCACCTCCTCCCCATCAAGAAGAAACCCTGGCACCCATATCTGGGCACAGTAGTCTAGATGGGATCTTATCAAGGCTTGATACAGAGGAACAGTAAACTGTTTGTCTCTGCTTATTAACATATTTTTCAGCAACCGAGTGATTTGATGAGCTGATTTAGCCACTTTTGCAATGTGCCCACTAAACTTCAACTCCCTATCCACCAACACTCCCAAATCCCTGGCCTCTTCAATCTCCTGGAGTACAGTTCCACCAGTGTAATATACTGCTGCTAATCTTTTCACCCCAACATGCATAACCTTACGCTTTGCCACATTAAATTGACATCCATTCTCCTTAGCCCTGTTCTCCAAACTATCCAGACCATCTTGCAAAATTTTGACATCCTGTGCACTCACTATTGCTCTACCCAACCTTGCATCATCAGCGAACAAATGAACACTTCCTCACAGATCCTTCCCTATATCGTTAATGAACAAATTAAACAGCAGTGGTCCAAGAACAGAACCCTTCATCTATCCAATCCTGTATTTTTCTCTTTACTAATTTCTCCAAGACCTTGACAACGACTCCTGATATGCTGATCGGTCGGTAATTTACAACAGCAGTCTTGGAACCTCCTTTATGCAGTGGAACTATTTTCTCCTCTTTCCACCCCCTCGGGACTAACCCAGACCCAAGACTCAAATTAAACAAAATGGTCAAGGGCACTGACAATTCTTTAGCTGCTTCATGTATGACATGAGCTGGTATACCTTCCAAACCCACAGATGTATTGACATTGAGGTTTTATAATAGACTATTCACCTCCACTTCATTCACCACAATTTCTGTATAAGCTATTGGTTCATTCATTCCTGCAATGTCACCACATGGATGATATACTCTTGCAAAATGCTTGCTCAGTAATTCAACTATATCAGCTGATTCAGTTATCTCCCTACGATCGGCATTGTTTAAAATCATTCTGCCATATACATTTTTTCTTAGAAAATGATGGCACAACATGACAAATTTTCATGCCGGCTGGGGCGTCGCCTGGTTAAACAAGGTACCCGTTGTTTTTGCCAGGGAACCAGGGCGAACAGCAAAAAGTCAGCTACTGGAACAAATCTGAAAGCATACCCCAACTCAACATCACCAGAGTTAAAGATCGGTACTATCAACATAAGAAGCCCGAATGGCAAAGAAATGGTGCTAGCTGAGGAATTAGATAAGTACCAGATCTGAAACAAAAAAGACAAAAACTGGTGAGACCTTTCTGAACAATAAATACAAAATGTTATATTCAGGAAATGACAATCAAGGAAAAGAAGGAGTAGCCATAGTATTCAACATAAAATACGAGGCTAATCTTTTTGAATGGCAGGCAGTCTCAAGTAGATTGATGTGGACAAATATCAGAATGGGGAATTGGTCAATGAGACTTATTTGTGCCTATGGTCCCACAGAAGGTTCTACTAAGGTAGAAGTGGAGGAATTTTTTGATGCTTTAGAAAAAGCAACTGACACAATGAAAAGGGAAAAGTTGGTCATTGTTGGGGATCTAAATAGCAGAGTAGGAAACAATTGTCAGACATACAAAAATATTTTGGGAAAATTTGGAGAAAAGAGCAAAGCCAATAATAATGGCATATACCTGTTGGATTTCTGCTCGGGACATGCACTGGTTATTACTAACACCATGTTCCAACATAAAAATGTGCACAAATTCACATGGAGAGAAGAGGCAAGGAATAAGAAAAGTCTCATTGACTATGTTATTGTTGATAGTGATGTTTTCTCCCTGGCGCAGGATACCAGAGTGTACAGATGATTTGAAATTGGAAGCGATCAGTATTTAGTCTTGAGCAGGATAAAATTGAAAAGAATAACATGCAAGAAAGTTTTAAAGCAAATAAAAATTGAGCATCTCTCAGATGTGAACTGTAGACTAAAATACACAAAGATTATTGAAGAAAAAACGAAACAGTTTGAGAACAGGAACCGAACTTGGAGATTCAGTAGCAAGCCTTGAAGAAAGCCCTGATTGATTCAGCCAGAGAGGCATGTGGTAAGGTTGTCTGCAAGGATAAAAAAATCAGAACTCCCTGGTGGACACAGGAAGTTAAAGAGGCAGTGAAGGAAAAGAAGAAAGCATATCAAAAGTTCCTGGCAAATAAGTCAGCTTGTGCTCTTAGAGAATACAGAGACAAATGTAAGAAAGCTAAACACTGTGTAAAACTAGCTAAACAAAAGTCATTGGAGGACTTTGGCAAGAACATACACAATAAATATGAAGAAGTGGTAAGATATTCTGGAGGTTATTGAAGAAGCTTAGAAATGGAGGAAAGAATGCTGTAAAAGGAGTTAGAGATGATAAAGGATACATGAAAACAGGAGAAAAAGATATCCCTCAAGTATGGAGTAATTACTTCGAAAAATTGCTAAATGAAACAAGCAGTGATAGTGCAGTCGTAAAAAACACTCAACAGGCATACAGTCAGGAATACATATCCATACTTGAAGTAGAAAAAGCCATCAAAAGCTTGAAATGTGGAAAGGCAGCAGTAGTAGATGATATTCGACCAGAAATGCTGAAATATGGTAGTATAAAAGTCTTATAGTGGCTGCACTGCATAGTTCAGAAAGCCTGGACAGAGGGACTAATTTCCGATGATTGGAGTAGAGCTCTAAGAGTATCCATATATAAAACGGGAAATAAAACTGAATGTGAGAATTACAGAGGTATTTCCCTACTGAGTGTTCCTGTCAAGATCTATGCAAACATACTTGAGAAATGGTTGAGAAGAATTGTGGAAGAAAAGCTTGGTAAAGAATAAGCTGGATTCAGGCCAAATAGAGGCTGTCAGGATCAGATCTTCACTTTACGACAAATAGTTGAGAAAGCATGGGAATCTAACAAAGATCTGTATTTATGTTTTGTCAATTTGGAAAAGGAATATGACAAGGTGCCAAGATAGAAGCTGTTCAATACGCTACAGTTATATGATGTCAATAGGGCATTATATCAAGCAATACTTAGTCTTTATTTGAGTTGTAAGTCAGCAGTTAGAATTGAAGGAAGTACAGGGAGGTGGTTTATTGTTAAATCTGATGTGAGACAAGGATGTACATTATCCCTTCTGTTATTCATTATCTATATGGATCACATTATGAAGGAAAGTGGTATTAAACATGATATCAGAAATTTAGATGTTAATGTCAGCTCTTTGCTTTATGCAGACGATGTTATACTTCTAAATAAATCCGCTACAAGTTTGCAAGAGTCCCTTACTAAATTGAATGACTGTTCTAATAGATATGGTGTGAAGATCAGCATTAAAAAGACAAAGACAATGAAAATAGTTTGAATTGTTGAAAATGTCAATTGTGTTGTGAACAGGGAACCTGTGGAACAAGTAAAACATATCAGCTACTTAGGCACGATTATTACTGAAGATGGAATTAAATATGGAAATAGACAACAGAATCAACAAAGCTGGTATGGTAGGAAGTCTGTTGAATAAATTCGTATGGAATAAGAGAGAAATTAGTCAGAACACTAAATTAGCTGTATACAAGACAGTGTTCAAAACCAGTTTTGACTTATGGTTCTGAGAGCTGGGTCAGAAATAAAACACTTGAACAAAGACTAGAGACCACAGATATGAGAATCCTCAGAATGATTAGAGGCATGAGCAGATGGCATCAATGGCAATATCATATTAAAAACGAGGATATTAGGATAGAACTTGACATTGTCGGCATCCAGGAATGCATTAACAGAGCTAATCTCAGGTGGTATGGTCACTTAAACATGGGCAAGGAAAGATTAGCAAAACAAGTGTTCTCAAACAGGTCGTCAGGAAAACAACCCAGTGGAAGACCAAGATATAGGTGAATTGATACGGTACAGTGTGCCTTAGACGATAGAAATATAAGATCTGATAATGATATTATTGGAGTCTTAACAAGTAACAGACTGATTTGGAGGAAAATTGTAGATAGGAAGTTAGTATTGATGTAAATTTTTCATGTTGTACTATCATATCCTGTATGACCCTTTAGGGTACATGGCAGGAATTTGATGATGATGATGATGACATATTTTCTTTTACTTGCCACATATCAAAAAAATTGTTTGGGATTCTCTTTAGCCTGCATGGCTAATGTTCTTTCATAATCCGCTTTTGCTTTTCTTACCACAATCATTACTCTTCTCGCCCGCGCTTTATAACGTTCATGTGCCTGCCGGTCACCTTTCTCCTTAAATTCCCTTCATAGTTGTTTCTTTTTTTGCAGCTCAAGCTTAATGGTGGTATTCATCCATTTAACATCTACTTGATTTATTATTCGGACTCTAGGTATACAGTCAGCCATTGTCTCAAGCAAACACTTTTTAAACGCCTCCCATGCACTATCAACAGTCAGCCCTTGCAGTTTTACATGCCATGGCACTGAACCAATCAAACTCCTAAGCTTGTCATACCTACCAACCTGATAATGTACCCTGTCTTAATTGTAAATTCTACACCTTTAGCCACCTCCCAAATCAAGACCCTATGATTACTCTCACCAATTGGTGGCAACGTGGTCATATTCATTACAACCAAATTCTCAGATGTAGTTACTAGGTCAAGCATTCTGATCCCTAGTATTTTCCATTACATGCTGTTGTAGATAGTTATCCCTTAATAACTGCATAAAATCCAATTCCTTCCAATCAATGTTACCATAATATCCCATAATAATTATCCTCCTTCCACTCATTTCTTCTATTTGCTTATGCATACTATCTCCACTATGTATTCCATCACCTGGTGTATAGCAGCACCCAACTGTATACTTTGTTCTGCTAGTCTCAATCTCAAACCAAATAGCCTCAAATGTGCTCTTTTCTCTATCCTGCAGTTCCACTTCTATTCTGCTTGACTGTAGCTCATCAGCTATCATCAATAACACTCCTCCCCCCATTTTATTCTTCCTGTCACTCCTGAACACACCATACCCCTCATATTCAATCCCACTAGTTATATCATCTTTGTCAGCCATGTTTCACTAATGCCAATAACCTGTGGCCTGGAAGTGCCAACCAAGGCCAAATATTCTTCCTTCTTGTTCCTAATACTTCTGGCATTAGTATACATGAATTTCAGAAGCCCATTCATCTCATCCCTATTTTGATGCCTTATACTAACTATCCCATTCTGATTTGTTGTCCTCCCTCGGGCATATTACACACATACTTACACTCAACTGTCTCCTTAAAGTCTGCATATCTACTCCCCCCCCCCTCTTAATAACTCTAGTTTCTCTGATTCTGCACATCCACTTCCACTTCATTCAACAACATCTTTTCAAGTCTCTGTACACCAAATCCATTCAAATGTAAACCATCCATCTTATATAAATCCTTTCGCCCATCGAACTCACTCCACACATCCACAAATTCCACACCACTCCTCCTGCATAATCTGCTCATAAAGTCATTAGCAATTTTGGCCCTCCTTCTATACTCTTCACTGTCATACCGTGGCAATAGACACCATTCTAACTCTCTCACTCTTCTCTTTTGCTACCGCAAGCAATTCCTTAAAAAATTCGCTCATAGCCATTTTGTCTCCTTTCAAATCATTTGTTCCTGTCAATTAGAATGTAAGCAAGTCAATTAGAATGCTTTTGCATTCTAATTGACTTGCTTACATCCTTCACGTTCGCACCATGTTGGTACGATTTTGCTAAACTCTCATCTATCACACCTCTTACTAACGATCTCTGTACAACACTCGCTCTTTCATTTTGTTTACATTATATTATACTCTTATTTTTCTTATCAGACTTTTGCCGTTTATTAGTTGGTATGCTCAGTAAACATTTTTGGCAACGCTCCAGCTGCCAATTTGCCCTGTGTATCGCTCTGCGTAACTGTGCGATCTCACTCACTGTGTCTGTCTCATCATTTTTATTATCCGTTAATTCATTCATTCATTCTGTATGTTTACCTTCATTCTCACTTTCAGCGCCACTCTCACAGCTATCTGGTACTACCTCGCAAATATCACTATTCATACCTCTCATATCACTATTTTCTACATTCTCACTTTCAACAACGATATCACTCTCACGACCTGAAACACTCCTTAAATCCTCACATTCCTTACGCTTTCTGCACACATTCACTCCACTATTGTTGTCTAGCCAGACTCCAACTGCTCTCCTCAAAAGCTTACATTTCACAAATGGTACACTGAATAAAATCCTTTAAATTAAAATTGTTAGAAAAAGATGGCGACCTGGATGCCATTGTATTCCTCCTTATCGGTGCCATGTGCACAAATAATTGTATCTATCAAATTATTGAAACAACTCAGAAAACACACAAAAATCACCCAGACACGCTAAGATACAAAAAGTAAATAATACTACATAAGATTCAAGCAAATTTACCAATTATTACTTAAAATAATACTTATCTGTTCAGGAGCTCCCTAGAAATACACACCATATCAGTTAGTATATCTTATTCCAATAGCCAGGTCTCACTATTGTCTACAATCTGTGATCCCAACATATTGACCAAGGCAACAAACTCTGCCTTTTCAGGAAGATATGTTAGAAATGATACCTAGTCTAAATTTTCCTAAATTTTTTAAAATTATAATGTTATTAACCACCTTACCGGCCATTATGGATCAAATAGACATCCTCATATGCTTTGTATCCATCATATTTCAATGTAATATCAATGGTATTAAAATTTTAATATGCACTTCACTTCCATGATAATTTTGAAGTCTATAGACGTCTTGGCCGGTAGCGTGGTTAATTGTATACCTAAGAAAAAAAAGTTGCATTATTTTACATTTTTTATGTAGATATATTTTGACTAATACCTCTGTAGCATTGTAATAGCATGCATTAAAGCATTCTGGCAGGCAGTACTTTTAAGTGTTTTCTGTAATGATATGAAAATGACATGTTTTGACTAATTTAGTAACTCATTAACCAAGATCATGAATGTGTTATCACTTCTCGTTGTTATTGGTGATCTTCACAAGGTTAATATGCACTGGACAGACAGTATTATAATAAACAGTTATAAATCACAGTAATATAATAATTTAAAAAAACAGAAAAACTCCCTTCAGTGTATGCACATAATTATTGTGTGTGTGTCTTGTAGAGTCAAACATTCTTATTCATTTTATATTTTCATAAGATTATATACATGTTATATATATATATATACATATATACAGTCATACACCGAAGTTACGCGGTAGGTGGGACCAACAAAAAGCTCATAAGTTGAATTCGCGTAACTCGGAGTATAATTTTGCATGTAATTTATATATACAAACATACAATTGGGACCAAAGGTTTACAAAAACACCTATATTTTTTAAGAAATATAATTATAATTGTAGTTTTTCGTACATGAAAAAAGAAAGTTATTTCGATGTCAATGTTTTCATAAAATCTAATAGATTCATCTGACAGCATAATGTCTTTTTCTTATCATGCAAAATTTCTTCATAGCAAGCCAATGATATTTTTTATTCCTTGCCTTGTGGCTACAATTCGTTCCTCATTAGAATCTATGTCCTCCAAAATCTGTCAACCTTTCTTTTATGATTGTTCTTACTTTGGATTCCTGTAGATCGAACTTCTTTGCTAGCTCACAAATTTTCATTCCGCCTTCAAAATCCTTAATAATGTTGAGTTTTGTTTCCACAGTCAATGTTTTTCTTTTCTTGCTAGCTGTAGAAGAATCGGACTTGCTTCTTTTGGACGACATTATGATTTTTTATGTGATAAAATTTTTATCAAGAACATAAAATTAAACAATCGCAAGGTTTGTAGACTATAAAAATTGTGTATGAATGGAGACCACACGAAATACGTCAGTGCTTGTTCACAGCATGTGCGACACTGCCAAAAAGATAAGACTAGTGGTGAGCCGTGAAGCGGGATGGGTATACGTACGTATAAGAAACATTTAACTCTGGATTCGCATAAGTCGAGTATGACTGTATATATTATATAATCTCACTATATATATATGATGAACTCTCAAATTATCTGACCGTCAGGGAAATGTTATTTGGGGGTGCACTCTATCCAGGATACAAGTCATTTGTTCATATGATCTGGATAGAGTGCACTATTTAACCATACATTCAGTTTGCTGACCAAGAAATTCATTTCACAATGTGATCAGATAATTGAGAGATCAGTATGTTATTATTTATAAT